>NC_080691.1:4941375-5541375 GCF_030445035.2 Dasypus novemcinctus
ATGAAGTTAGGGACTCCCACTTCCAAACTTTAAAGCATATTATCTAATTTTCAGTGGTAGAAATGTCATGGTACTTGCAGAAAGACAGACTGACCAATGGAATCAAATCAAGAGTACATAAATAGATCCACAAATCTATAGTCAAGTGATTTTTGACAAGAGTGTTGAACAGACTCAAATAGGTCATACTTGCCTATTCATTAAATGGTACTGGGAAACTGAATATCCATATCTAAAAAAGAGAACCCTTATATCATACCTTATACAAACATTAATACAAAATGGATCAAGGACCTAACTATATTTTAAAAAGAACTATAAACCTCCTAGAAGAAAATGTAGGGAAACACCTTCAAATTTTGTGACTAATGATGGTTTCTTGGAATTACACCAAGAGCACAAGCAACAAAGGAAAAACTAGACAAATGGAACTGCCTCAAAATTAAATGCTTCTGTTCTTCAAAAGACTTTGTCAAGAAAGTAAAAAGGCATCCTACTCGATAAAAAAATCTTGTGAAATGCTATCCTGATGAGGGATTTATCTCCATGCTAAATAAAGAGATCACACAATTTATCAACAAATTGACAAGAAACCCATTTTAAAAATGGGTAAAATAATTGAACAAAAATTCCTCCAAAGTGGAAATACAAATCACCAAAAATACATGAAATGATGTTCAACATCACTAGCTACTAGGGGAATGCACATAAAACTCATCAGCCAATGTTTAGTATGGCTATAATTTAAATAATAGAAGAGTGGTGGGGTGGGGGCCCAAACTTGCAGCAGCGTCTCCCCTTCATCAACCTTCTCTATCTTCCCCTTTATCCCTCTCCCCTTTGCCACTGGGCTCTGCCTGGACCACATGCTACTCTAACTGCATGCTGCCTGTGACTGAGCAAATCCACCTCCAGCTTGGGCTGGTAACTCACTCCTCCCCCTCAAGCCCAATGGCCAGCTGGACTACACCACCACCACCCATTTTGCACAAGCCCCACATGGATGTGCCACCATGCCCCAGCCAAAGGCCCTGCACAACCCTCTGTGCAATGTCATGAGATAGGGCCTCTGTCCCTGGGGGACCAGAAGGGAGCCACATGCCCTGCCCTCCCTTGGGTCACTGCCCAACCCAGCAGAAGGAGCAACAGCAGTAGGGCTAAGGACCCTGAACCACTGCCACAGGGCAATTCTGACTCATTGCATCTTGAAGAGCATCTGTAGAAGAGGAAGCAGATGGGTTTGAAAACATTTATTCATAGCTCCTCTTCCCACAGCCAGGAAATGCTTGGAAAGCTAAATATGCTGCAAAATGATGGACATTTTAGTAATATCACTATATGTGTCCTGGACAAAATCTTTTGGGCACATAAGGTGCTTCTAGTGGCTTGCAGGGATTTCTTTTGCAACAAGCTTGTGGGGCTAGCTGTGGGTGAGAACAAGAATGTGTTGGATTTACATTATGTTACAGTGATTGACTTTCTACCCCTTTTAGAATATGCTTACACAGACACTCTGTCAAGTAACAGAGAAAATATTATTGATGTTCTAGCTGTTGCCATGTACATGCAAATATTTAAAATTGCCAACCCCTGATCAGAATTCATGAAATCAAGTATTTTATGGAATACACCCAATAGCCAACCAGAAAAGGGTCTAGATGCTGGACAAGAAAAAGTTCCAATGGCAATTCTACTTCTTGAGATGGAAGCATTTTTCCTTTGATTCAGAGTGCAGTGTGGTAGAAAGAAACATTCCTGTTTGCCAAGAGTCCCAGAGAAATTGTAAAAGCTACATAGTTATGTCTCCTTAAAGTCCTGGAAAGTGTAGCAAACACGTTCTCCCCAGGTATTGAATTCCTTAGCTTCCTACTCAGAAGGTATAAATCAACTAGCTTATTCTTCTTTAGCTTTTCCCTGGACTTTTCCTTTTGGAGTTGATCAAATGATAGAGTCTGAAAAGGTTAAGATGCAGAAAACACCCAAACTTTATAATTTCCTGACCCATCTGATCCATGCAGAAGATCAGCTGATTATGTGACTTATAAGAGCACAATAACTAGTTTGCCTCTGGGTACTGAAGAAGATGTCTGTGTCAACGTCAGAAGGTTAAGTGATGAGGAGGTTCATGAGGAAGTGCCCCAGACTGTCAGTGCATCTCATTTTTTACTGAGAGATCAGCAGACAATATTAGGAAGTGAGCAAGATCAAGAGGACCTTCTCATTAGTCCACAGTCTTCCTCTATAGATGTAATGTTTTCTATGTTTTTTATGATACAATAAAACCAATTCAGCAAATGTTTTTAAGTGTCTATTAGATACTATGAAATGTAAAGAAGGGTTAAATATGATAACTGGATTTTAAAAAAATGCTAATAGCATTATAATTGTTTTTCCATTTCCACGGTGGGAAAGAAAATACAGGTGAACAGCAGCTGATGGGCCAAAAGCATAAGGTATGAAGTATAATTTCTACTATTGTGAATTATTTTCAATGCAAAAGAACAAAGAACACCAGTTTTTTTTTTAAAAAAAAAAGAACAGAAAACTACAAATGCCACAGAGGATGTGGAGAAATAGGAACATTCCTTCACTGTTGATGGGATTACAAAATGGTTCAATCTATGTGGAAGATGATCTGGTAGTTCATCAGGAAACAAAATATAGAAATGTCATATGATCCAGCAATCCCACTACTAGGAATATATTCAGAAGAACTGAAAACAATGACTTGAACAGATATTTGCACACTGATATTCATATGGCATTATTCACCACTGCTAAAAGAGGGAAATAACCTAAATGTCCTCCAACTGATGAATGGATAAACAAGATGTGGTGTATTCATATGATGGAATATCATTCAGCTCTAAGAAAAAATCAACTGGGAAAGCACATGAAAACATGGAGTAACCTTGAAGATATTATACTGAAAGGAACAGGGCAGACTCAAAGGGAGGAATATTGCATGGTCTCACTGATATGAACTAAATACAATGTGTAGACTTATGGAGTTGGACAATGAAGTGAAGGTTGGTCAGAGATGGAATGGGATAAGAAGGGAGAGAAGATACTGGATGTATGTAGTATGTTTAATAAGGTCAATGTAAATATGTATTGGTTGGAAATGATAGTAACACATTATAACGAATGTAACAAACACTTTTGGCTTATGGATGTGACTGTGGCTGAAATGAGTTGTCTAAGAAAATTAACGTTAGCTGGAGAATAGATGGAGGAAAATGTTGGGAATGTATAGCAATGATTTTGGAAGTAGATGAGGATTGTACTTAATAATATAAGTATGGGAATGTTCTACTTCGGGGTGTTAAGAATATGGTGGTACATGGGAAAATATAACTATTTATGGACGATTGTTAATATTTTAATGTTTTTGTAGCAAAAGCAAAGTTGGTACTATATAAATTCTAAAGGTAAAAAAGAATATGGGGTTAGATTTTGTGAGATATGTATATTACTAAGCCTTTTTTCTCTTCTTTTTTTATTAATAAGGAGACCTGTTCTATGTCATTTAATCAATCTGTGTCCACCTTTGTATTTTGCTGAATACCTTTACAGAAAGAATCACAAATGCTTTTTGTTTTTGAATGGGAGGATCCCAATACTGGCCTAAAACAATATTGTTGAACTGTTTTGCCACAAGTATTCAAAAATGACCCAACTCTTTTTGGGCAACACTGTCTAAGAACTTACAAAGAATATGCCTCCAAGAAAAACATTTCCTTCAGAGTGCTGATGATATACTCATAGCTAGCAAATCCCATGAAGCCGCATATCAAAACACAATAATAATGCTAAAAAGGCTAGCAGAGAAAGAATATAAAGTACTTGGAAAGATAGCTCAAATATTTTGCCACTTTTGATCATTGGATGAAATAAACTTCAGAATGAAGAAATGTGGCTTAAATGCAGTGATCAGATGTTTCTTTGGTTACAGCTCAATGTTACAGCTTGAGTTCACAGTGTTGCAGCTTGACTGTTAGCCTGGTTGGGGTGCATATGGAAGTGTTCTCAGTGTTACAGCTCAAGCCTGGTCAAAGTGATGATGGAAGTGCACCCAGGGCAAAGATGGAAGTATGCCCAGGGCTTTGGGGCTGTGTTAGATACAGGTTCACTGTGCAGCCACCCTGGGCATGGAGCCTTAAGTTTCAATACTCTGGTTAGTTATTGGGTTCTGCATGGGAGCATTGGCTGGGGTTTTGAAGCTAGATTAGCATTTTATGTTAAGAGGCATAACATTGGGTGATTACTAATTAGGTGAATGGTTTTAATATAGCCCATGCATAAATTCAAAATTGTCTTATTCTGTACTCAAGTGTTCCTCATCTCTAGAAATCCAAATAAGTAATATAGGGCCGCAAGCTTTGAATGTTCAGAAAGGATGTTAAGACTGAATGTGTATTCAAAGTTGCATCCAGACAGAACATGGGGGAGACTTTAATTCAAGCTCACCTGAAATGCAGGGGGTATGCCAATTCAAGCTCACCTGAAATGTGGCAGGGTACTTTAATTCAAAACCTATTGTTACTCAGACAAACACTTAACTAACAAGGAAAGTCATTTTCTTCATAAAAGCACCATTTAACTCCCCACCCTTATATCTTTTCTGTATAAAAGGGAACCCAAAATTCTATTTGGAGCTTAGTTTTTATTAGGACAGGAGTCCAGCAAGTCTGGCTGGTCAAAATAAATCAACTTCCTTTTCAGAGTTCTCATGTCCTGGCCTTCAATACCACAAACACCCAACTTCTATAGTGTTGTAGAAGTTGAGAGAGGTTCAATTATTTGCATATAGAAAGGCCAGGACTCAGGAATGATTTTGAGAGGGAAAAATGGTTTATTGATGGCCAGCCAGACTCAGGAGCTTTCTGTTTCAAACCCGAGCCCTGAACAAGAATTTTGAGTTACTATTATACAGAGAGGAAGGGTCAAATTGTTCAAATTCAATAGGCTTGAATTAGCATATATCATCCACATCCTAGGTAAGCTTTTAGCATAGACCTTACACATTCTAGATAAGCTTTTAGCACATTTGGTTTGCATTTTCCCTGAATATTTAAAGTTTATAGAGTTTGCATTGCTAAACTGTTTCCTGGGACTGGAGTCATTGCCATGGTCACCAAGGGCAAGACTGCAGCCTCTGACTGTCCCACACCCACAAGTCACAGACAGCTTAGGTCATCTACAAAGAGATGAAGAGCCTCCCACCCATAGCCCACATCAATATCAGTAGGTGAAGACCCACATAATGAGAGGGAAGTGTTGGACTGCCATCCTGGGAAGTCATGCTATGATCTCAAATAGAGAGGACAGGAGTCTCTGGAGAGCATAGGCAATGCCTATAGGGGAAGACAGACCAGCACGTCAAACACTAAATATTGTTGCAAGTAACTATGAATCTTGTTCCTCAAGAGAAGTTTGGTTGTGCCATGGGTCCCGAGGGGAGGAAGAGGGAGTAATAGAAGAGATGAATATGGGACATTTGGGGGTGATGGAGTTGTACTACATGATCTTGCAGTGATCATTAAATTTCATCAAAATTTATAAAAAGGGCATGGTCCAAAATTAAACCATAATGTAAATCATTGACCATGGTTAGTAACAATATTTTAATATTTGTACATCAATTGTAACAAATGTATGATCCACAGGTAAAATATTATTAATAGGGGAAAGGAGGGAAGATATGTTTATTGGAAACCCCTAAATATGTACATGACTTTTCTGTAACCTAAAACTTCTTTGATGACAATGTGGAAAAAATAAGACACTCGGAGTATAAATGGTGGAAAACGTCACTGTACATACAAGACAACAGACCTTACAGTGATGAAAGACAATGTCAAAATTTTTAAAATATTGTTTCATTATTTTTTATTATTCATATTTTTTATTTCTTATATTTTATTTATTTAAAAAATAATCATTAATTCTGTATTAGTCAGCCAAAAGGGTGCTGATGTAAAATACCAGAAGCCTGTTGGCTATTATAAAGGTTATTTATTTGGGGTAGGAGCTTACAGATACCAAGCAGTATAGGTTACTTCCCTCACCAAAGTCTACTTCCACCTGTTGGAGCAAGATGGTTGCTAACATCTGCCAGAGTTCAGGCTTCCTGAGTTCCTGTCTTTCCAGGTCTTATTTTTCTCTGGGCTCAGGGTTCCTCCCTTCCCAGGACTTGCTTCTTTCTTGGCTCAGTGTTCCTCTGTTCCTGGGGCTTGCTTCTCTTTCCTCTGTGTGCTTAACTTCCTGGGGTTCCAGCTTAAGACTTCAGCATCAAACTCCAACATCAAAACTCCAACATTAAACACACTCCAACTCTGTCCTTTGCCATGTCTTTTATCATTGAGTCCCCACCCACCATCTGGTGGGGACTCAACACCCTACTGACATGGCTCAAAGTCCTAATCATAATTTAATCATGCCCAGGTACAGGTCAGTTTACAAACATAATCCAATACCTATTTTTGGAATCCATAACTATATCAAACTGCTACAATTACTTTTTTTTATTAATTGTATTTATTTTGTTGGCTTTATTTTTTAAGAAGTTTTGGATCATAGAAGGATTACAACTATGATGGGGAGGATCATTGGTGTGAGGTGTCATTGATGGGAGATATAAGGGAGGGGTTCACCTATAAAGCATATAAATGTGTTCAAATTTTCATGGGGCATGGCCATAGTGGGTGGAGATTTATACAATAAATGAAAAAATATTGAATTCCCATCCTGGGGAGTTCTGCCACATTCTCTAAAGGAACAGCAAGAATACCCTGAGTATGGCTGGGGGCAGTGACAAGTGAAGGAAGATGGTTCATTTATGGGCCCATGATATTGATGACTGTACTTAGGAACTTTTAATTTTGAAATTGTAACTTAGCTTAGTATTATAGGGTGCCTAAGAATTACCTCCTGAAAGCCTCCTTGTTGCTCAAATGCGGCCTCCTTCTAAGCTAAGCTTAACATATAAATGCATTACCTTCCTCCCTGATTGGGACACTACTTCAGGGATGAGCCTTCCTGGCACCTAGGGATTACTACCAAGCACCAATAAGCAATGCAACTGGAAAAAGATCTTGACCAAAAGGGATAAAATGTATAGACAAAGGAGTTTATATGGCTAAGAAATTTCCAAGTGTCAAGAGGATAATAATGAAGGATGTTGTTAATGTGGAAAAATGTGGAAGGGATAGGTAATGGGGCATATGGGACTCCCTTATATTTTTTATGTAATATTTATGTAATCTAAGTACCTTTTAAAAACATAAAAAAATATATTTTAAAAAACACTCAGAAAAATTGGTATAGAAGGAAATTTCCTCAACATAATGGACATTTATGAAAAACACATACCAATGGGGACAGCCTTAAAGCATTTCCCCTAAGACAAGTAATGATACAAGGATACTTGTTTTTATCATTGTTATTCAATATTATACTGAAAGTTTTACCCAGAAGCATTAAACAAGAAGAAATAAAAATAATCCTGTACCTACCATGAAAAAAATAAAATGAAGGTTAGCAAATGTAGCTCAATAATTGTACATTTGCTTCCCATGTATCAGGTTCTGAGTTCAATACTCAGTATTCCTAAAATAAATAAATAAGCAAATAAATAAAGTGAAGAAGAAATATTAATACTTGTGATTGACATTACTTTTGTGATAAAAATGAAACTGGCTAGTGTTATGGAGCATGGAGTAGGGGAATGTTAGGGCAGAGACCACATAGTAGTCTCTAGAACATTTTATTCTTACTAAAGCTAAGATAAAAGGGGAAGCCTGCTGTATAACTTCATTTTTGTAGGTCAAAAATTAAAATTTAAGTATCTACCACAGAGTACTATGCAATTTTGTGGTTTTCTTATTAAGAGTTAGAATTTATATTTGAATGGAATTGAAGGATTTTATTTCATTATTTTATTATATTATTATTTTATATATTATATTATTTTATCATATTGTTATTATTTTATTATTTTATTGAATGGATTTGGCAAAGTACAACAAGAGTGACTGCTGTTTGGTATATTTTCTTTTGGGGACAATTAAAATGTTCTAAAAAAGATTATGATGCTAAGTGCACAATTCTGTAAATATACAAAAACCATTGTACACTTAAATTTTTAATTTTTGGACATGCTAATTATACATAAATAAAGCAGTTAAGATTTCAAAAAAATTTCCAAATTTAGTGGATTTTAAATTCTGAATATGGTTACAAATATCACTAGAAAAACACTCTAGTATATACAAACCTATACTGATATGCATATGAAAATAATTTTCCTTTTATTAAAAATATGTAATTGTGCTTATGATTATTTGCACATTTAATGTAGACATTTCCTATATTGCACCATGCACTCTAAGGGCATAGATCTCAAAAGCATCAACATATTGAAATCTCTTGGAAACTTTAACAAATTCTAATGCTGGGTTTCTAGCATTAGAGATCATGATTTAATTGTTCCCATGTGTGACCTGGATGTCGAGAGTTGGAAACTCCAGGTATGATTCTTATTAATATCAAAGTTGAGAATGTATTCTCTAAAGAACAAATTCTCTGACCCCAAACAAGACCTTGGTACTTATAGTGAGTGGTAGGTGGATCTGCAGCATTAGCATGTCTGGGAGGATAGTAGAAAAGCAAAATGAAAAACCCTATCCAAGACCAATGGAATTAAAAGACACTACTGATGGGAAGTAGATGTGGCACAACTGACAGAGCATCTGCCTACCATATGGAGGGTCCAGGGTTTTGTACCCAGGGCCTCCTGACCCATGTGGTGAGCTGGCCCATGCACAGTGCTGCTGTGTGCAAAGAGTGCCATGCCACACAGGGGTACCCCCATGCAGGAGAGCCCACATGCAAGGAGTATGACCCACAAGGACAGCCACTCTGCTTGAAAAAAGCACAGCCCACCCAAGAGTGGCAGGACACACAAGGATTGCTGACACAGCAAGATGACACAAAAGAGACACAGTTTCCCAGTGCCACCTGAAAATACAAGTGGACACAGAAGAACACACAGCAAATGGACACAGAGCAGACCATGAGTGAGGAGGGGAAAAAAATAAATAAATCTTTAAAAAAAGGCACTACTGGTAATGTTGGACTATCTTCTGCCATTTTGTTATTTGGCCTTTGTGAATGTTATATATTTTTGTGACCCTTTTTTTTTTTAAAGATTTATTTATTTAATTCCACCCCCCCCTCCCCTGGTTGTCTGTTCTCGGTGTTTATTTGCTGTGTCTTGTTTCTTTGTCCACTTCTGTTGTCACCAGCAGTGCGGGAAGTGTGGGTGGCGCCATTCCTGGGCAGGCTGCACTTTCTTTTCACGCTGGGCGGCTCTCCTCATGGGCGCACTCCTTGCGCGTGGGGCTCCCCTACGCGGGGGACACCCTTGCGTGGCATGGCACTCCTTGCGTGTATCAGCACTGCACATGGGCCAGCTCCACACAGGTCAAGGAGGCCCAGGGTTTGAACTGCGGACCTCCCATGTGGTAGACGGATGCCTTAACCACTGGGCCAAGTCCGTTTCCCTTTTGTGACCCTTGATTCTTCTATTAATGCCAACTTCCATATTTATTTGATTTTCTTTACTGTACCTTTTGGTCATCTCTATCTGGATATATTTTTCATATATTTTCCTTATGGTTATATATAATGATAATATTTCTTTTGATATTTTATAACTATTACTGTTTATAATTATTTTTCATGCCCTGAAGCTCTTTATGTGCCCAGGGTCTTCCCACTCATGTCTTTTTAAAAAATATTTATTTATTTATTTCTCTCCCCTTCCTCCCCACCCTGGTTGTCTGTTCTCTGTGTCTATTTGCTGCCCCACTCATGTCTTCTCTATGAGAACTGTGTAGTTTGAGTCCTAAGATATTTTATCAATTTAGAAAATTGTGCATGCAAGTTGAACAGAATTGTATAGAAAGAGTTGAATATTGATTATAATATACCAATCATAGACAATAGTCCCATTCTTAGAAAGGGAATGGGCACTGTTCAAAATCTTTCAAGGTCTCTAAATAGTATCATACATCTCCATGTCATTGATTCTTGGAAGGAATAATTCTACCAACATCAAAATCTCACAGGATGCATTGAGAAAATGACAGATTTTATGGCTGTATTTCCATCTTTGATATTAGAAAACATGATGTTATTAAGATAACTAAAAATAGATGCCATAATTTAAACTAAGTAATCCAGCAAATATTCATCATAAATTTGATGGGAAACACAAAAATTATTTTGGCAAAATGGAAAAGGGAATCCTTTGAAATAATCTAATAGGCCCCTAAAAGGCTTAGGACAAAAATATACTTTTTAAGCTTGTATACAAATAAATGACTTCCTGATGAAAATGTATTGTCATTGCTATTAATAAAATTCTATATTAAATGATTTTTATATGGAAAACAAGGAGTGTAAGTATTTATAAATTTATACAGTTAGGAGTACATATTCTTTTATTACCCCACCATTACCAATCTCAGTTTGGGTTTCTGTGAAAGGGTTTGGGTCAATGAACATTGATAGTTTTTATCCAATCATCCTTGAAACTGACTCAGTTTATGTATATGGGTAGCCCCCATGTACATCCACATTAATGCCCAACATTCCTTGGTTCATTACTTCTTCATAACTCTTAAATTACTTCCCTCACAAGTGGTTTCCATCAATATTAATCCCAATACTTGGGCTTTAATAATAACAAATGCCCAAAATCAGTGTCTATCATTCTGTCATCATTTCTGAGCCTCTTCATACAGTAAACTTTGATGGTGAAAGATAAAACAGACAAGCTAGACTCCTGACCACTTGGAGTTCATTGTATAGTGGAGGATGTAGTCAAGAAGTGTATTTTACAGTGGTACAGACTTTGGTAGAACACAGAGGTTCTGTTAAGCTTTAGATAGGCACTAGTATTGGACTTGAATATTCAAGGAAGTTTTCAAAATTGTTATATTTAGGTCAGAATTGGAAAGAAAGCCATCTTGGATGTTGGTATAAAGTCTACCAGCAATAAAGGACTTCATAGATAAGTCACTAATGAACTTTTAGAGGAAAGAAACTCCTATGTTGCCTCACAAATCCTAAAGTAATGGAAATGAACACTAATAACCACTCTGACCCTGTAAGATATATACAAGTCATGTCAAACAGTAGCAAAATGTACATTCTTTTCAAGTGTACCTGGGATATTCTACAGGGTAGACCATATATCTGGGCATAAAAATGTCTAAAAATTTTTTAAAAATTAAATATATTCTTGAACAATAATAGAATAAAAATAAAATTCAATTCCAGAAAGAAACCTGGAAAACTCACAAATACACAAAAATCAACATTTTTGAGCAACCAATGATTCAAAAATATCATGAGGAAATTAAAAAATACTTTGAGATAAACTAAAACTTATGGGATGAAATATACTAAAACTTATGGGATGAAATTAAAGGCATGTTCAGAGGATAATTTATATGTATGAACAGTTACTTTTAATAAGAAAAACTTTAATTCAGTAACCAAAAATTTAACCTTATGTCTTGAGGAACTATGGAAAGAAAAGCAAACTAAGCCCAATGTTATGAGAAGGAAGGAAATAATAAGGATTCAAATGAACATGCATAAAATAGAGAAGAGAGGAAATAATACAGAAAAATCAACAAAACCAAAAGTCGGTTCTCTGACAATAAAATTGCCAAAACTTTAGCTACAGTGACAATGAAAGGAAAAACATGAATAACTAAAGTTAGAAATGAAATTGTATATAACTACTGACTATAGAAATTAAAAGATTATAAAATGATACTATGAACAACTGAACACCAAAAAAGTTATAAAACTCATGCTTTATTTTTGAACTTGATTCAGAACCAAGCAGACTAAATCACATCTTCCAATTTTGGGGTTCTGGTGAAGTCTCCAAATAGTAAATGTGAGCAGGCCTCATTTACTTATATAAAGTCCTGACTATAGTCAGAAATTTTTATACCAAAAAACTCTTTCCATTTTATTGTATCAACTTTTGCCTCACCATTCTCATTGCCAATTTTTGACTACTTTTGTATTCATTTTTCTTTCAAATCTATTTCATTACTTTTAATTACATTGTTCAAGGTTCTAGGTCTTTACTTTTCAATACTGTAAGCAATAACCATATATGACTATTAAATTTAATTAAATAACACTAAAAATTCAGTGCTAGTGCTAAAATTTAGCACTAGCCAAATGTCATGCCCAATAAATGTATGTGGCTATCAGCTGCTGTAATGGAGTGTGCAGATATAGAACACTATCTTCATTGCAGAAATAACAATAGGCAAAAATATTTCTTCTATTTTTTCCAGTTATAAATGATTTATTTTTTTCTTCTCTATTAATTCCCTTCCATATGTATACTCCAGTAATGGTTACTTTTATTTCTTTTAACTTTTTATGGTAGGTATTTACATCATTTATGTATTTTAATTTATATAAGTATTTGACCTAATACAAGACCAATACTTATCTCAGGAATATTGGTCTAGGTTTGTGACTCCAGTAATATGTAAAATATTCAACAATTAGTATTATTTTTCCTAATGTATGTTTATTATGTGTGCCAAGGTTATTTAGAGAATTTTCACGCTTATTTTCAGTTAATAGATTATATTTTTCATGTTTTTATTTTCCATTGTTTTCTGGATTTATTTTCTTTTGAATAGGGAATATTGTTCATCCCTTTCAAAGTTTTGATGTTTGCAACCATCCTATTACATGAAACATTTATATCATGGTTCCATGAGTTCTTTAAAGGTAGTTTGCATTCTGGAGGACAGTATGGCGGTTTCTCAAAAAACTAGCCATAGATTTGCCATATGACCCAGCAATACCACTGCTGGGTATATACCCAGCAGAACTGAAAACAAGGACACAAACTGATATATGTACACCAATGTTCATAGCAGCATTGTTCACTATTGCCAAAAGTTGGAATCAACCCAAATGCCCATCAACAGATGAGTGGATCAATAAAATGTGGTATATACACACAATGGAATACTACTCGGCTGTAAGAACAAACACACTACAAACACATGTGATAACATGGATGAATCTTGAGAACCTTATGTTGAGTGAAGCAACCCAGACATTGAAGGACAAATACTACATGACCTCAATGATATGAAATAAACAAGCTGCCCTAGATAGCAAGAGACTGAACGATAGGCTTACAGGAAATCGGAGGGTGGAGGAAGGATATGAGCCAATGTCTGCAGGGGTGGAATTTAAGACGAGATGGTGGTAAGTATGAACACAAAGAAGAGATAAAAGGGGGGCAAGGGGTTGCCTTTGGTTGGGGCTTTGCGGGTTTGAGGGTGGCTGGGGAGGGACGGATGGGTAACGTTGCCCAAAAGTGGGGGGAGGGAGGGGTAGCATACGAACACAGGAGAGGGTCAGGTGTTGGTGGAGAGTAAAATGCCGAGAAAATCATATCAAAATATAATAAAGAGGGTTACCTGTTTAGAATGCTCGGAGGGGAGGGTCTGATGCAGGACGGGCTCCTGGGGAATGTCTAAATGCTCATTCTGCCAGAGTGGGTGACACCATGGGGTAGAAACCCAAGTAGTGAGAGTGGGGGTGGACCCACATCCTGGGGAGGACTAATGCCATCAAATAGAGGGAACTGTATCCCTTGAGAGAAAGGGTGGCTCCCAGGGCATTGGGGCAGTTGAGCAAGTTAGGCCCTGAACACTATTCCATCTATCTCTGGAAGTGGCTCCTCAGGAAACGGAGGTTGGCTGTCACTGTGGGCACCAAGGTAGAAGGGAAAATGGACGTTAAATGTGTGGAACCAAAGTAAATGGGGGGTAAGAGAGGAGTTTCTTGAGAGTACACAAGGATGGATATAAAACATGTAATATTACACCATAACATATAGGAGATGACAGACTGATAATGTAAACCATAATGTAAAACATAGGATAACTAAAAATGTAAAGAACTGTGTATCCTAAAGTATGCACCATAATGTAAACACAGATGTCACCTTGTTAGAAAGCTATTGTCTCAGACTCTGTACATCACTTTAAGTAAATATGATATGAATAGGGCGTAAGAGTATCACTGTGGAAGGGAAAAGGTTTTCTGGTGGATGTGTGGGAGTGCTGTATATTATATATATACATTGCTGTGGTCTAGGACTCCTGTGAAGAAAAGCTGAATAATTAGGGGGGGGGGGAAAAAAAGAAAAAGATAGGATGTGGAATTTTTTCAAGTCAACATTCTTTATCTAAGTTCTTTATCTAACTTTATCCAAGTTCTTTATCTATCCTTTAAACCCATCGCTATATGCCATTCCCTAGTAAGGGACCATGACATTATATTGGGCTTCAAATTTCGGGGAGTTCTGGATCACAGAGTGTTTCAACAATGGCAATGGAGGGATACTGGTATGGGATACCAATGACAGGTGATATATGGCTGACAGGGAGCTGTACAGAACATATGTCCAGGGTGCATGGTAATGTTTGGATATACTCATAGTGGCAACAATTAAAAACCACAGCAGGGGGGGTACTGGGTTCCTGGCCAGTGGTGCTCTGTCGTGGTCCCTAGGGGAGCAGCGACAGTCTCCCAGGTACAGTGGCGGGGACCGGGAGGGAGTGAGGGTTCAACAGTGAGCCCCTGATGCTAATGACTATGCTTGTGAGCTGATAAACCTAAAATAAGAACAAGGCCTAGAGCAACATTGTGCCTGGGAATTTCCTCCTGTCAGCCTTCATGTTACTCAAATATGGCCAGTCTCGAAGCCAAACTCAGCATGTAAATGCAATGCCTTCCCCCCAGCGTGGGACATGACACCCGGGGATGAGCCTCCCTGGCAACGAGGGACCACTATCAACTACCAACTGATGATGCAACTGGAAAATGACCTTATACAGAAGGTTCAATGCGGATCAGCAGAATATCCATGTCTACATAAAATACCATGACTTTAAAATGCTGTTTGACCTAAAGTAAGGGGGAAATGGAAAGGAGAAATGAGTTTATATGGCTACGAGTTTCTAAAAAAGAGTCTGGAGGCTGGCAGAACGATTGCCCTCATGCACAACTGAGCAGAGTCAGAGAGACAGATAAAGCAGATACAACCCCCAGATATTGGTTCCTTTGAGGGCTAAAGAGACCCATGGGAGTTATGGTCATGGCCGATGGGGTTAACTACCAGGGCAGATGGCCCCTCTTTGGAAATGGTGTGTATGTGTGATGAATCTGGACTCAGATGGGATCTCCCTTCATAAGACTTTCATGCTAATGTGCTGGAGGTGCAGTTAATGTTGGGGTTTAAGATATGGAGCCTAGAGTGATTACAACTGAAAATGGGAGGATGGCAGCCAGCATCCATGTGGAATCTGAGCCTCCTCTCGACATAGAGGTGCAATGGACACAACCAATCCAATGTCCACATAGAAGAGGTGGCATTATATTGGGAAAAGTGGACATGGTGGACGATGGGTATGGGGAAGGGCAGGAAGAGATGAGAGGTGGGGGCGTATTTGGGACGTGGAGCTGCCCTGGATGGCGCCTCGGGGGTGATCACCGGACATTGTGGATCCTCACAGGGCTCACTGGATGGAATGGAGGAGAGTATGGGCCATGATGTGGACCATTGTCTTTGTGGTGCAGACTTGCCCAAAGATGTACTTACCAAATCCAATGGATGTGTCATGATGATGGGAACGAGTGTTGTTGGGGGGGGAGAGGGGGGGTGGGGGGGTGGGGTTGAATGGGACCTCACATATATATTTTTAATGTAATATTATTACAAAGTCAATAAAAATAAATAAATAAAAAGAAAAAAAAAAAAAGATATATTTAGGGGATTTGAATCTCCGGACTGACAATGTGATACCCAGGTCCTGAGCCTCAACAGACTCCAGCACCTACAATCTGATCTATTGGACTTACCACACTCAGCTAAGATGGAGTTAAAGAAGGACAACCACCACACCATGGAGCCTAGAGTGATTACAACTGAAAATGGGAGGATTGCATCCAGCATCCATGTGGAATCTGAGCCTCCTCTTGACATAGAGGTGCAATGGACACAACCAATCCAATGTCCACATAGAAGAGGTGGCATTGGATTGGGAAAAGTGGACATGGTGGACGATGGGTATGGGGAAAGGCAGGAAGAGATGAGAGGTGGAGGCATCTTTGGGACATGGAGCTGCCCTGGATGGTGCTTCAGAGGTAATCACCGGACATTGTAAATCCTCACAGGGCCCACTGGATGGAATGGAGGAGAGTATGGGCCATGATGTGAACCATTGTCTATGAGGTGCAGAGGTGCCCAAAGATGTACTTACCAAATCCAATGGATGTGTCATGATGATGGGAACGAGTGTTGTTGGGGGGGGGGGGAGGGGGGGTGGGGGGGTGGGGTTGAATGGGACCTCACATATATATTTTTAATGTAATATTATTACAAAGTCAATAAAAAAAAAGAAAAAAAAATAATAAAGGTAGTTTGTTTGTTTTTTCTTTTGGTGTGTAGTTCCTTAATGTATACTTTGTTGAATAACTGAGGAAATTATTCTATTTTTGAGAAAGTAGGAAGGACTTTTATTGTTAAAACAAAAAGAGATACAGGCCTAAATGATGTTAAATAGCTTACATTGGACTGAGATGTAGCCCCCCATGCTAAGCCCCATGTCAGAAAACCTAAGCTTACCTAAGTTCCTATCTCTGTAAGTTCTTCTGCCCCAGGTACTAAATCTTGGGAGCAACCAATCATAAAGCAACATAGTCAAGGTTAAGCCAAGGTAGGAAAACTATCCTGTGCCAATCAATAAGACTGTTTTCTTTAAGACTATCTTATTCTGCCTATAGAATGCTTATTGCTCTCACTCTTCAGAACCCCTTCCATTTTATGGCTTGTATATTATCAGATTCATGAAGAGCTTTAAAAGCTGTGAGAGACAAAAAGTTTATTTCCTTTGGATTTTTCGTGGTTTTACTTTTGGCAATTTTGGATATGAGGACAGGATCCAATGGTGATTAATAATAACACTGGAGGCAAGAAGACAGGCAAAATGGCCTGTTGAATTCTTTGCATTTTCTTTACTCTCCACAATTTCCAAGGTTCAATGATAAGTCCCTTTCAGATCTGAGCTCCACTATTTTTGCATTTGAGCTCTCTGATTTGGTAGCTCTCAATCCAAAGGTTAGTGGGTCAATCTTAATGATCAGAGTCCAAATTTTGAGCTTTGACTGAGTTCCTAGCCTTTTGGTATACCAGTTTCATATGTGCAACAATTGGTTTCTTTGTCCTGTACACAAGATAAGAAGTAAAATAATAAAGGGGGATCCTCATATTTATCTGAAAACTTTGATTCCCTACACTCTGGCATATTACATATTCAAAGTTTATGGGACTGGAAGCTGTGCCAATCTAACAAATAGGCAAAATCTCATGAAAGACAACCTGGAATTTCAGGGCCTGTTCTGGGGGTCATCCAATTAGACAAAATTACTCATCACTCCAGAAGAAGAGCTCTAAAATTAAACAGCTGAATGGAATGTCCACTTTAATTAGTACTCACAATTTACTTAGATATTACAAGACTTGGCAATAGTTTCATTAAAGGATTCTTTGCAAAAGGCAAATGAGAAAGTGTAAGCTCATGGGATTTCTATATTTCTTTATTTCTATGATTCTGCTTTTGAAAAATGGATAACTTATTTTTAATTGAAGCTATAAGCTCTCTATTTGAGTCCATCTGTATGTTTGATGTATGATACTTTCTTACCTCTAAATGGTATTACCAAATTAACTTCTGAAATTCCTTCAAAGGATCTCTGTTCAAGTTGGCAGATAGATAAAATAAGCACTTAAAAATGTAAATTAATTCTCCAATTGTTCCAGAAATTAAGGAAAATAAACTAATAATATTTTCAGTGAAAACAGACTATTCATAGAAATGAATCCAAATATTTCAATAAAATCAAAGTTTTCACAATTCAGGTAAAAACTAGGCAAAGGAGACTGATTTAATATTGTTAGTTAAATAAAAATAACTATATCTTTGGAATTATCAATACAAGTATAATTAAGGATAATTTTATTCTATTTGGGTTTGTTCTTCCTAAATTTATAGTTTTCTAATCAAATAACCAAACATTATATCTTCTAAATCCTTAAGATGATCAAAAGTGTAAACTGTGTTCAGAAGGATGTTGTGTTAAAGACAGTCTGCAAGAGCTTTTTATAACTTAAATATGTAAGGTATGCAGGATGCATTTTGTTAAAAGAGAGGAGAAGAGTTGTGCCTTAAGGTAAAATGACATGTTGTTATAAAATGGGAAACAATAATATGTAGGACAATCCTGAATATAGAAAGTTGTAGAAAGTTTACAGAAAAGAGATTGTATTTGTCATGGTCAAGTGGGGACCTCATATTTTTTAATGTAACATTTAAAAGAAAATAAAAAGAAAAACAAAAAACAAAACAAACAAAAAAGAATTGATAGGTTTATAAGATTTTTAAGAGTGTTCTTATCAGACAGTGTCTCTATGCAAAAGTATTCAGTTTTCTTTGTTAGAATGACAAAGTATTCTTGGATAATTCATCTGCTCTTAATAAGAATTTTAAAAAAGCTCTTCTAAAATATCTGAGCAACTTGCTTAGAAAGCAAAGATTTTGTATTTTATCAAAAAAAAAAGTCCTGTGCTTTATATTGATCTTTTCCTTTATTGTTTAAGATAACAAGTCTTCTTACTTTTGAAATAATTTTTTTTTGCCATCATGCTATATCTTCTCCTCACTTATAAAATCTTTTGTTGCCACTTTAAGTAGGGAACTAAATATTTCACATGACCTTGCCTAATAAAATGTTAAAATGTGAAAACTTTTGACATGTTTCTTACAAAAATTGAACCATAAGTGATACCTTCTTGAACTCAAACTCTTGGGATTTTCCAGAGGCCAAATGGAAAATGACAAAAGGATTTTTTCTTTTACGTTGTAAAATGTTTGAGATTTTCCAGAGGCCAAATGGAAAATGACAAAAGGATTTTTTCTTTTACGTTGTAAAAAGAGAAGTGTTAAAACTAGTTTTATTTGATATGCTTGTTGCAAAGGAAGTGTTATCAAATTAAAAAGGATTTTGTAATTTTCTGTTGGTTAAATGTATACAATAAATTGTTAATATAAACATTTCAGAAATTATATGAAGTTCTTCAAGTCTTGTCAATAACCTTGATGTCCAGGAGCTGTCCAAGTACTGATATATCTGATATTGGACAACAGTATTACTAGTCATAAGTTCAGTTGTTCTCTAAAATAATATTTCTTGAACTCTCATCTGATTATTCACTTTTGTACAACAGCAATAAATTAACTATGGACATTTTAGGACTTTTCATCATCTACAAATAATTTTTGCTCAGGTGCATCCATGAAAACACAATCAACTACAGGCCAGTGTGTTATGAACAAAAAAGATTGTCTCAGAGACCTACAGAAAGGGCTATGTCAACCTCTCTGGGGCACAAAATTCTAATGACATTTTAAAAATAACTATGAGAGCCTACCACTGTACTGAGTCAAGATATCCAGAATTTTAGTGAAGAAGTTGATAGGTTCATGAGATTGATAACAGATCACATGAAAGAAGGATTAATTGCCTAAGGCTAAATGAACTGATAAAGAACGATTACAGTTTTGTTTGGATTATTGCTAATATTTTATGTTCTATTTTCTAGATACAAGGGATTAAGCTATATATAATCCATGAAACATGCATATTTTATTCTTCCTTTATGCTGACTCCACCAGATTTTGAAAACTCTTATGGAATATTCTATCTATGGCCTTATGTAATACATAATAATTGTATTATGGTAATACAAATATTTGCATCATTATATCAGGGTTTGTATTCCTTGTTAACAGGAAATAATTGGAGTTAATGGTTATATAACCAAGTCTTAGGAATATTAACTCAAGGACACAGAGGAAATTGCAAATCTATAGCTTTTTAGAGTCTGCACCTTGATGCAGTTGCCTGTGCTAATCCAAATTGTGTTAAAGCTATAGCAGAAGCTGCTGAATTAGTTAAAGCCTCAGCAAACTAAACTGAGTATAACTAATATTTTTCCTTCATAAAACTGTCTTATGAGATCCTTTGACTTTACCTCCTGACCTTCACCTAAAATGCTACAATGCTCTTAACCCTGCTACTCTGCTACTTTTATCTGATGAAGGTGTTCCCTTGACTGTAAATTGTTAACTTCAAACTTAACAACTCCATTAATGCTCTTATAATCAATCCAGATATCATTTTCTTGTTAATGCTTCTTATGCTAGAAATTTTCATGATGCATTCCAAGCTGGCTATGTGGTTACCACTTACTGACTGAATAATGTAGACTTCCATAATTTTCTTCTGCCATAGAGGAGGAGGCCTATGATCTTATCCAAAACTTCCTTTCATGTGAAGGAAATTCTAACATCTGTAGTGATAACAGATATGCTTTTGCTTCAATTCATGACTTCAGCATGCAATGGAAACAAAGAATGTTCCTAACTTTTCTGGAACTTGAAAATTATGGACAATTATCTCCTTTCTGCCATTTTATTCCCAACTATGGTTGCCATCATTAAGATAGCTACATGTATAAAAAGAACTGAGCCTGACTATTTCTTAAAACGTTCTTACATACTTTCATGTGAAAACAGCCACTACTAAAATATCTGTTAGTATAAACTTAAATTAAAGCTGTTTGTGAATTAATTGAACATGGCCTTCCCTCATCAAAATTTTACTTTTTTGCCCTCATGTGCAATCATATCATTTCCTTTGGTGAATACAAACTCTTCCCATATGAGATAGTTACTGGCAGACCTGTCCTTGTGAATAAAATTGAAAACTGATAACTTGTTGTCACATTGTGATATAACACACTTTGTAAATCCTAAAGACCTTATGTCAAAGATTATCTTCAATGGGTAAAGGACACCTTTCCTGTCCCACACGACAGACACCCCATTAATCATAATCTGACACCAGGATAATGGGTCTACTGGAAATGACAGACAAAGGCAGCCCAGATCTTCATTAAAATGAACCCTGCTAATTACTACTAATTTCTGACAATGCATCTTAATGACAGGGTATTGAGCCATAGGTCCACATCATTCAACTAAAAAAGGTTCCATCAGACTCCTGGATTTGTTCTAAGTCTGGAAACTTTAAAATAAACTAGCCTGGAAGTGAAGTAGACAATGTAATGTGGTAGACTACTTATTCCTAAGTGCTCACATAAATGAGTTCTCAAAAAGACTTTAAATAACACTTATAATGCATATGTTTTTCTATGCTTTATCCTTGCACTGGCCTGGAAAGACAATACCATTTTATGCTTCTCCAAGGACATTTCAAAGGGAAGTAACATCACAGGCTGTTGGATTTGTCACCACAAACCCTGATCGATGCACATCTCAGGGGTTCTCATTGTCCTACCCATACCAAATTTCTTTCTTGTCCAAAATAAACTATTAGGGCATTAGCCTAACCATCACATGTCTCTTTGGATCAAACTGCATATTTGTTTTATATTAAATAGGAATACTAGACCCAAGATCCTCTTTACTCTGCTTTAAGCTTTCTTGGACCTATAACCTTGTAGCTAAGAATTAAGAATTATAACAAAAGTTTATGGTTACTGAATTGTTATATAAATGCATTTTTCCTTTTTTTGGTATAATATAGAATAACCAAAAAAATAATATCTGAAATTAATGAATTTGGCTAGCTCAGCCTCACCCTTATTTATGGTTATTTGAAACCTGGCTTTTCTTTGTGTATACTTACTGTTGTGATGGTTATTATAGTCTGACCTTACATTTGTTTACAGTTATTTCAAAGCTAGGCTTACCCTTGTGTAAGCTTACTATTTGGATGGCTATTATAGTCTGACCTTTGGTTTGTTTATGGTTATTTGAAAACTGCACTCACCCTTGTGCACCTTTATATGGTGATGATAACCACTCCACCCACCCCTGTTTGAACCCATAAAAACTAAACTCCTCAAAATCTGGAAGGCAGATTTTTGGGCCCTTGTACCAATGACCTCTTTGTTAGACTAGCAAAGAAATTCTTCTCTCTTAGAACACCAATGTCTCAGGAATTGGTCTTTAAAGAGCCAAAGAATAATTTCTGTGGAATTCCACCATCTTCCATTTAGTCCCTCTGCGAAATCTACCACCAAGCATGAGGGCCTCACACCAACAAAATTGTAAGCATTGTTAGATTTTCATCCAAGAATTGCTGTAGCATGGCTAACTGACAGGTGAGTGCTAACTACCCATGGCTACCAGCTACACTAAGGTTGTAATAGCATTTTTATGACAAAAAGGTCTTTTTAAATAAAACCTTAACATTTTGGGTCTTTTCCTTGATTTTATTTGCTTTTTTAATGAATTTTTATATTAGGACATTTTATGTGAGAACTGCCCAAAAAGTATTAAGAAATAAACAGCCATGTTATCCCATATGTTAATATTATATAGGGAAGGGGGAAAAGGGTTTGATGTTGGGTATATGGGAGTTCCCTATATTTTCTATGTGACTTTACTGTGCCCTAAAACTTTTTTGAAGACATAAAAAAAGAGGATGTAGACACTAAGGAAGTGATGGAAGAGACTGCCTTGCCACTGTACATATAAGGCAACACAAATTACAATGATGAAATGCAAAACACCAAAAATTTTTTTATATTTTTCATTTTTAATACCCCAATTTATTTTCTACCTTATTTTAGTTTTTCTAAATTATTATTTATTCTATTTCTAATCTTTAAACATTTCATTACTATTGCATTTTCTTATTAATTTAATTTGGCAATATATTAGACTTCATCTTTGAAGAGGTTTTGGAATAGAGGGGTTCATCTATTGCAGGGAAGGAGCACTGACATGGGGTGTCATTGAAGGGGTGGGAGAAGGTTCTCCAGGGCATGAATATAGATTATATAGATATGTTCAGATGTTCACTGGGTATTGACATAGATGGTAGAGTATCACATGACAACCGAGGGAGTGCTGATTTACCATTCTGGGAAACTCCATTGCACTCCCTGATGGAGTAGCAACAGTCAAGTACAAGGGCAAAGACCAGAGAAGAGGATGGTCCAATGATGGGCCCTTGATACTGATGACTATGCTTATGAACCTATGTGCTTGAGTTTTCAACTTGGCCTAGAGTTGCAGGGTGCCTAAGAGTTACTTACAGAGAACCTCCGTGTTGCTCAAATGTGGCCACTCTCCAAGTCAAACTCAGCATGCACTTGCATTACCTTCACCACAGCATGGGCCATAACTCCTGGGGGTGAGCCTCCCTCTTGCCAAGGGATTATTAATGAGTACCAGATGGTGATGCAACTAGAAAAACTCCTTGAATAAAAGGGAGAAACAGTAAAGACAAATGTGTTTATATGACTAAGAGACTTCAAAATGAGTTGGGAGGTCACTTATGCACAGCTCAGCAGAATTTCAGAGACAGCCTAAGTAGATACAATCCTAGGTACTGGTGCTCCTGAGAACTACGAAGACACACAGGCCCTATAATCATAACAGATGGCTCTGGAGTTCAGTGCCTTGCCAGTGAGCCCTACGTTGGAATTTGTGCTCTTGTGTGTAATAGAGTTGGACTCAGATGTGATCTTTCTATGCATGCCTATTCTGTCACTCTTACTGAACCTGTGGTTGGTGCTGGGAATAGTACATGCTCAGGAGGCTTGAATCTCTGGACTGCCCATGTGTCAGCTAGGCCCTGAGCCTCAGCAGGGTTGCAACACTGACTCTCTTGCTCAGTTGGCTTACCCAGGTCTGCTGATAGGGTGGTGAGGATGTCCAACCACCACACCAGGGAACCAAGATAGTCTCCAGCTGCAAGCATAATTCCATCCATCAGCCATGTAGGATCTCAATTTAGAGGTGGAATGGACATCACCATCCAGTGTCCTCAGGGTGGAGGAATAAAATATGGATTAGAGTGGACTTACTGGTATTCTACTATAGAATTATTGTGACTCTAGCAATGGAAGCCATTATATCCTTGATGTGGAGATGGTGGCCATGGGAGTTGCTGAAGACAGGAAGAGGAAAAAAGAGATGTGATATTGGGCATTTTCAGGACTTCGCATTGTCTTTGATTGTACTGCAGGGACAGTAGATTATATATCCTGTCATAACCCACTGAATGGACTTGGAGAGAGTATAAACTACAACATAAACTATAATCCATGCTGTGTAGCAACGCTCCAAAATGTACTCATCAAATGTGATGAATATACCACACTAATGAAAGAAGTTGTCAATGTGGGAGGAGTGGGGGTTGTGGGGAGTGGGGAATATGGGAACCTCATATTTTTTATTGTAACATTTTGTGTGATTTATGTATCTTTAAAATAAAAAGATAACAAATAATACTTTTTAAAAAGAAATAAATATTACTCTTTGGTTAAAAAAATAATAAAGTGAATTGGGAAGAAAGAGCCTGCTTTTGCACAGTATCAATCACACTATAGACACAACTGGTCTAGATGATTAAACACATCATAGAAGAGCATGAAAACTGTACTAAAATAGTCCATATGCTTCCATGAACTACAAGTTACTGTAACAATGCATGTCCACTTTCTTGTTTAAGGTACTGGATCTGCAAAACATTCACAACTCAAGTAAATTTTGGTCAGCTCCTCATTTATACTCTGAGTACCACAGAACCTTGGATGCAAAGGACAAGTGACAGCATTCCTAGTAATGGATCTATAAACAAGATCACTTTGGCTATACTGACATTGTTCTGCCAGGCAACATTTTTATTGTGGAAATTTTATAGGCTATTTGCCTGGGCAGTAAATTGCCTTAATAGCTTAATAATGTGCACTTGGTCTCCTCACAGCCCCTTAGGAGTTTATAATAAATCTGAAACTTCTCACTGGACTACTGCCCTCAATCTACATTCTCAAGCAAAACAGGATAAACCCAGGGAGTTAATGATTCTGGTTTTGCCTCTTTTGGCAGATTGTTGCTACCTTGCCTTATGGTTAACCCAGCTGAAAACAGGATTAGATATTTATCAATTACAATAGGAGAAATTACTAAATCTACTACTAGAGCTATTGCAGCAAAACAAGTCATTAGATTTATTTGCTTAACTTGTTTTAGACAATAACACTGCCAAATGTGATTACTTAGGAGAACAAAGAAGCATTTTTGCCATTGCCAATACCACCTGCTCTACTTGAGTTAACACTTCTATGGACGTTGTTCCGCAGATAACTCAATAACATTAAAAAATTAAAACACGCCACATGGTTTAAACAGGTAAGACCTTCCTCAGGGCCCTGATTTGTTTACTTTGCTTTCAGTTGGTTCAAATCATGGGTCCTGGGCTTAGGAGCATACTATGAGGTGGGCATTTGGGCATTTTTTCAATCATAGCATTCATTTTAGTCTCCCTGGTGCACTGTTTGCCTTCAAAAGTTTTGAATGCATATCACCAGCCACTTGTGAAATAGCAAATGATTTCTTTATGTCTGGAGTCACATAAAAATGATAAGGAAAAATTCACATCATCATGACTATGTGCCTAACATGAAAATAACCTGTAAGTACTACTCCAAGACCTTAGGCAGTAACTGAAAATGGGTTCAACACCTTAAATTTTGATCAATAGTTGAGAGTCAGATCAAACTGGGGGAAACTGTTAAAGAAATTAATTTATACCCAGGCTGGTTTCCCTCATAATAAGCCCTCTACCAGCAAACTGAAGCTTAACTCAAGTCCTATCTCCTGTAAGTTTTCATTTTCCCAGAATCTGAAACATGAGTACAACCTGCCTTAACTTGCCAGCTTCTTTCATCTCTGCCTTCAGCAGGAAAACTTGACTCAGTTCTGTTTACTTTTGTGCAGAATTCTGTCCCCAGTTCCTGTGATTTGTTTAAATTCTCTTCCTCACTCAGTTCCCCATTTTCCTTGCACATTTTATTTCTGTGACCCTCCCATCACACAGCAATTCAGTTTAACCCTCCCCACTATTTTCTCCATCAGGCATTTCTGTCTCAGGTTACTTCCCTACTAGGTTATCCTGCCTCTGGGAGTCAGATGGCGTTACTTCAGTAAGGTGGGTCCCTCCAGAGAAGTCGATTCTGCATTTAGCATCCCAGTAACACTGATTAGATCGCAAGAGTGCACCACTTAACCACGGCCATTCTGCCCTGTTTTCACTCCCCGCCCTCCGCACAGAGGCCCTTCGTTTTCAATAGTCCTTAGAGGCTTGTTTTCCACCTTGGGTCTCTGTGGATTGACTTGGGTCTATGTGCCTGGATATGCATGGGGTTCTAACTCACTGCTGTGAGTTCTTCTAAAATCTTTTTCTTCAGTGAGAGGGACTCATGCTGCTGGCGCCTCTGGAGAACTCCCAGGCATTACAAGCGGCCCATTGAGAGGGAGGGAAGAAGACCGGCAGGTCCTGGATAGAATTTTCCCACCTGACATTTTCTCTTTCTTCAATTCAGTGTTTGTGGAGTCCTTCTCTAGCTTCCGCCATCCTGCAGAGCTCCGGAATCTCCCTTGTAGTCACGGAATGGCATCTCTGAAGTTTTTTTCAGGGGATACTTCCGTCGCTGTGTTGATGACGTCACCCTCTGTTAGGTTCCGGGGGAAGCTGAGGGAGGGAGTTGTCTTAGAAATCAGACCAGGAGCTGAAATCAGTTTAAGCAAAGCCTTTAATGAGA
Source organism: Dasypus novemcinctus (assembly GCF_030445035.2). Lineage (NCBI taxonomy): Eukaryota > Metazoa > Chordata > Mammalia > Cingulata > Dasypodidae > Dasypus > Dasypus novemcinctus. Next base: position 4,968,209 of record NC_080691.1, read on the forward strand.
GGGAGAGAGTGCTCAGCAGTAGGGCTGAGTCAGAACAGACTGCAGCAGCCAAGGAAGGGGACGGGGTTGTATTTATAACTCTTTTGGGGGCTATACTACAAAGAGGCTAGTTTGTGATGGTTTATGGTAGGTTTGCAGTTTTAAGGTAAGGGCAAGATAACTCATATTAATATAACCTTTGTATAAATTCAAACTTATTTTATATCCAAAATGCCTAGAAAGCCCATTGAGAAGTATAAACTCTATAGGCTTTGGATATTCAGGGAGGATGCAAGCCAAATGTTTCAAGTCCATCTGGAATGTGGGGGGCTCATGCTAAAAGCCTACCTGGAATGTGGGGGATATGTGTTAAGTCAGCCTTACCTGGAGGAAATAGCTTATCTAATAATCAGATAAAACACTTGAAGAAACTAACAAAAAGTCCTTTTGCATACAAGTACCTTTTGACTCTCCACTCATTTACTCTGTATAAAAGGGACCCAAAAATTCTATTTGGGGTTCAGGTTTTTTTAGGACAGGAGTCCGTGGAGTCTGGTGGGTTGAAATAAATCATCTTCCTTCTCAGAGGTCTCGTGTCCTGGCCTTTGATACCACATACACTCGGCTTCTCTGCTACTACAATATAGGCTTTGTAGTACCATCTGTGTCCCTCAGACAAGGGTTGCTACTATCAGACCTGAATGTTTAGGGAGGAACCTGGGAGAGAAGAGGGAGAGGAGCTTTGGCTTCATATCATTTAGGAATACACAGCTACAGGGAGAGGGGGAGAAGCTGAGAAGCAGGATGAAGAGAAGGTGCAGGATGGGTGCCCTGGGCCTAACACCCTGATTTTTTAAACTTCATTTCAACTTCAAAAAATGAAAGAGACAAAAAGCAGGTCAATAAATTATGGAAGCACTACTCTTAAAAATTTCTATCCAGGCTTACTTATCATATTTAATTCTAAGAGCAAACAATTGTTTCTCCAGGATTCCAAAAGATAAATAAATAGACTGGTTGGCAAGACCAAAGTCCCCTTGTTAATGAAGAAAATGAAGAAAAAAGTGTTTAATCATATTCATATCTCATATTCTAAAATCTATTTTCTTCTAGAAGTTTTATGGTTATAGATTTTAGAATTAGTTCCTTGACATATTTTTGAGGTACTTTTTATATAAGTTGTGATATAATGGTCCTCTTTCTTTCTTTTACATATGGATATCCATTTTTCCCATTTTTCCCATTCCTATTTGTTGAATAGACTATTCTGACACAGCTGGGTTGGTTTGACAGTCTTGTAAAAAACACTTCTACCTATAAATATGGGGTCTGTTTCTGAACTCCTGTTTTGATTTTTAAACCCTGTATAATATTTTTCACCTTTAGCATTGATCTAGTACCTTCTTTGCTGTTGCTAAAATATTATTGGTAACTATAATCTCTAAGTGATATTAGTGGTATTCCCCATGTGTCACCATGACCTTAGCACCATATAGTAGAAAAACATTCTTGTATTTATATTACTAACCACCATCCTCATTTACCAACAAAATCACTGTTATACATCCCCTGGATTATCTTCTAGGTGTCTTTCAATCAACATTAACCTCCCTAGACTACTCCTTTCAATGACAATCCCATTTATAAATCAGGAATGTTTGTTATACTCATTATAATGGGTCACTATCAATTCTACTCATTACAACATAATTTACAATCAACCTTATGTGCATTCTACATTCATTTAGTATCATCTCACCCTTAATAACCAACATTCTGCCTCCTGGCAACCTATACTCTATAATTTAATTCCTTAAGCTTACTAATGATATTTAGATCCTGTCAATAAGAACATACAATATTCATCTTTTTTTTTGTTTTATTTCACTCAACATAATATCCTCAGGGTTCATCCATGTTGTCATGTATTTCCCAGTTCTTTCTACTTACGGTTGAATGTGTAACATCATAGGTATATTTCACATTTCCTTTATACATGGTAAGATGATGATCACTTAGGTTATTTCTGTCTTTTAGCAAATGTGAGTAATATGGCTATGGAAATTGGTGTGGAAATAACTTTTAGCATTCATGCTTTTAGTCCTTCCAGATATATAGCTACTAGCAGGATTGCTAAGTGATAAGGCAGTTCTAAATTTAGCTTCCTGAGGATCCACTAAACTGTCCTCCACAGAAGATACAGTTTTATAATCCCATAAACAGTAAAGGAGTGTTACTATTTCTCCACAACTCTACAACACCCATAGCTCTGTTTCCTTCAGGCTGCCATTGTGTAAGTCATGAAATGGTATCTTACTTTAGTTTTGATCTGTATTGCCCTAATAGCTAGTGATGTTGAGCATCTTATCATATGCTTTTAGATCATTCATATTTCCTCACTGCCAAAATGTCTATTCAAGTCTTTTGCCCATATTTTAATTAGGTTGCTTGTCTTTCTGCCCTTTTATAACCTCTTTATATAACAAGCATATAAAACCTTTGTTGGATATGTGGTTCCTAAAGATTTTCTTCTGTGATGTAGGCTGCCTTTCCCCCTTAACAAAATCTCCTGAAAAGCAAAAGTGTTTAATTTTGAGGAAGTCCAATATAACTATTTTTCTTTCATTGATTATGCTTTGGGTGGAGTACAAAAACCACCACCTACCACAAGAACTTGAAAATGTTTCACTATGTTTTCTTCTAGGAGTTTTATGGTTAGAGATTTTAGAATTAGCTTCTTGACCTATTTTTGAGGTTATTTTTGTATAAGTTTTAAGATAAGGGTCCTCTTTCTTGCTTTGAGATATGGATATTGGATATCCACTTTTCCCAGCACAATGTGTTGAATAGACTGTTCTGACACAGTTGGGTTGGTTTGATAGTCTTGTTAAAAAACACTTGGTCAGAGATATGAGGGTCTATTTTTGAACTTTTGTTATGATTCCAGCAATCATTATGCAAGTATACACTCTAAATAATATACCTAAATAATATACTTTCAAGACTTGGCGTGTGTGTCTTCCAAATTCATTCTTCTTTTTATAGATATTTTTGGCTATTCAGGGCTCTTTTCCTTCCTGGATAAATTTGATAATTGGCATTTCCAATTCTACAAAGAAAGTTTTGGAAATTTTATTGGATTGCATTAAATCTATAGATCAGTATGAGTACAATTGATATCTTAATGATATTCAGTCTCCCAACCCATTAATAGAAAATGTCCTTCCATTTACGTACGTCTCCTTTAGTTTCTTTTACCAATATTCTTTAAGTCACTGAATACAGGCCCTTTATGTCCTTGTTTAAGTTTGTTCCTAAATATTTGATTCTTTCAGTTGCTATTTTAAAAGGAATTTTGTTCTTTTTCCTCAGTTTTGCTCATTAGTAGTGTATATTAAATCTATTGGTTCTTTGCATATTAAGCATCAAGTCACTTTGCTGAAATAGCCTATTATTTCTGTTGTTTTGTTGTAGATTTTAATGGATTTTCTATATATAAGATATCATCCATGAAAAGCAAAAGTTTTACTTCTTCCTTTAGTATTTGTTTTTCTTGCCTAATTACTCTAGCTAGAACTTCTACCACAATATTGAATAACAGTGGAGACAAGGGGTATCCTTGTCTTCTTTTTCCCAATCTCAGTGGGAAAGCTTTCAGTCATCCACCACTGATTGCAATATTTTTCATGGGATTTTCCAATATGCACTTTATCATATGGAGAAATTTTCCTGCTATTCCTTTCTTTCAGAGTGTTTTCATAAAGAAGGGATGTGGAATTTTGTCTACACCTTTTCTGCATCAAATGAGATGATCTTGTGATTTTTTCATCTTCATTTTATTATTTTGGTATATTACACGGATTGACTATCTTATATAGAACCACTCTTTCATTCCAGGTATAAAACCCATTTCATCATGATGAATAATTTTCTAATGTGCTTTGGAATTCAGTTACAAAATATTTTTGTTGAGGATTTTTCATCTTCGTTTATTAGAGAAACTGGTCTATAATTTTTCTTTTTCATAATATCTCTGTGTGACTTTGGTATTAAAGTGATGTTGGCTTCATTGAATGAGTTTGTTACCATTCCATTTTGTTCAAATTTTAGGAAGAGTTTGAGGAAGATTGGTATTAAAGCTTCTTTAAATAATTTGTAGAAATCTCTTGAGGAGACATCTGGTAAAGGGCTTTCATTAGGGGGAGGTTGTTGATGACTCTATCAATTTCTTTACTTTTGGTTGGTTTGTTGAGGTCTTCAATTTTTTTCTGGGGTCAGTGTGGGTTGCTTATGTGTTTCTAGGAATTTGTCCATTTCATCAATATTGTCAACTTTTTTCGTGTACAACTGTTATCATCTTGTTTATTTTTGTTGTCAGTAATCATGTCCCCTTTCTCATTTCTGATTTTATTTATTTGCATCTTCTTTCTTTTATTTTTAGTCTAGCTGAGAATTTATCAATTTTTTTGATCTTCTCAAAGAATGTGCTTTTGGTTCTATTGATTTACTGTATTGATTTTAATTCTATATTTTATTTCTGCTTTAATCCTTATTGTTTCTTTCCTTCTGCTTGCTTTTGGATTAGTTTGCTGTTCTTTTCCTAGTTCCTCCAGGTGTCCAGTTAGGTCTTTGATTGTAACTCTTTCTCACTTTTAATATAAGCATTTAGAGCTATCAATTTCCCTCTCAGCACTGCTGAGCTATATCTTGCAATTTCTCCTTTGAAACATTAAGTATTTAAATGTATGGTTGACTCACCATATATTTGTGAATTTCTACTTTTTCCTCCCGTTATTAATTTCCAACTTTATTCTATTGTGATCAGAGAGTGTTTTCTATAATTTCAATCTTTCCAAATTTATGGAGATCTGACTTAAGTCCCAACATAAGGCCTATTAGGAAGAAAAATACATGAGCACTTGAAAGGAATATATATATGTGTGTGTGTATTCACAAATATTTGGGGGTGTAATGTAATACAAATGTCTGTTAGGTCTAGTTCATTTATATTTGTCAAGCTCTCTGTTTCCTTACTTTCCCTCTGGCCAGATGTTCTACCCATTGCTGATAGTAGTGTGACCTCTCCAACCATTATTGTAGAGAAATATATCCCTTCCTTCAGTTTTGCCAGCGTGTGCCTCATTTGTGGGCACATAAGTTAGATGAATAATATTTATTATTGTTATTTCTTCTTGGTAATTGCCCCTTTTATTATATATAGTGACTTCATCTCTTTTAACAGTTTTCTTTTAAAATCTATTTTTCTGATATTAGCAATGCTACTCCAGATCTTTTTTCATTACTAATTTGCACAGAATATTTCTTTCCATACTTTTACCTTCAGTCTGCTTGTGTCCTTGTGTCTAAGTTGAGTCTCTTGTAGACAACAAACAGATGACTCATATTTATCCATTCTGTCATTCTACATCTTTTGTTTTGGGAGTTGTAATAGTGTGCCAGAGGGGTGCCAATTTCTGCTATCCTGTTAATTAGCTCTACAAAGAGACTGTAATAGATAAATGGTTTGGTTTAAATTGTCAGTCCCAGTTTTCCATGGTGGTGGTTATGTTTAAGACAGTTAGGAGGGGGGAAAGAAGAGACATTTCCCCTTTAGTAATTGTATAAGGAGAAATTAGAGGAAATGAAAACAAATAAGATTTCTTAAGGGGTGTCTGGCTTTCCTTCCCCCTAGTAATAGGTGTTGGGGCTTGAGTTACAGGAAACAGCTGGCTTTGACAGAGACTTTGACACAGTCCTTGAAGATGTATTTCAGGCCATCCCGTGACTGATCCTTGTATGTCCCATCAGGTTCCTCTGGTGAGTTGGCACTTTCCTGACAAACTGGCTTCACTCAGGTTAAGTGCCCCCTGCTGGGCAATTCCTTTACCTTTAACAGCATTCTCTGGTGGGGGTCAGGGAGCACCACTCATTTATTTTCTCTAGGCAATGGTTAACAAAATGAAGATGGAGAACATTGGATTCCTCTAGGTTCTTGGCTATTTTGCATAAATGAATTTAGGAACACACCAGTTTAGTTAGGCCAGTAAAAAGAATTTATTGGGAAATGGGGAAAAGAACAGAGCTTGCTAATAAATGGGGGAGAAAGATGGAAATACAAACCAAGATTTGGTTCAGGCTTATCTAGGCAAAGATACTTATGCTGTTTTAATTACAGTGATTTTCTAATAAGTTTTTAAAAGATTTATTTATTTATCCCCCTTTGTGTCAGCTTTCTGTGTCCATTCACTCTGTGTTCTAGTGTGTCTGCTCGCCTTCACTTTAAGTAGTGCCAAGAAAGGATTCTGGGACCTTCTGGAGAAGGTCTTGTGCCACCTCAGCTTCCTGGTCTGCTGCTTCTCTTATTGTCTCTCCTCTGTGTCTCTTTTTATTGCATCATCTTACTTGCCAGCTCTCCACTCTGGCAACTTGGTGCATGGGCCAGCTCTCTGCATGGGCCAACACTCCACATGGCCCAGCTCTCCATGTGAGCTAACTTGCCTTCACAAGGAGGCACCAGGAATCAAACCCTGTACCTCCCATATGGTAGACAGGAGCCCAATTGCTTGAACTACATCTGCTTCCCCCTAATAAGTTTTAAAATTGGAAAATGTGACTCCTCCAACTGCATTGATCTATTTCAAGATGGTCTTGCCTACTTGGAAACCCTTATCCTTCCATATAAATTTTGATTGGCTCTTCCATTTTAGAAAAGAAGGTTGTTGGAGTTGATTGGGAATATGTTATTCTATAAACTGCTCTGGGCAGCATTAACAACAATATTTTGTCTTCCAATACATGAACACAGAAATTCCTTCCATTTATTTAGGTATTCTTTGATTTCTTTTGGTGATGTTTTACATTTTTCTGTATACAAATCCTTTAAACTTTGGTTAGATTTATTCCTAGGTATTTCCTCAGTGAATAAAAGCCAGTCTGTTCATGATGAGGGGGATTTTTCATGTGTTTTCTGAGAAGATTGTTCTTAGACAGGGAGCACATAGCATTTCATTTTCTGGACTATTCCTATGGGATTAATTCTTTACTTTCTCATTGAATACTTTAGCAAGACTTATGCAAGTTTCCAATCAAAGCATTCTGCATTATCTTTTACTGATTCAGGGTTGTTTTTATGTAAAATTCTTATAGATTCAAAGAGATTTGGAAAACATATACAATTGTGACTCAAATATACAAATTATTGGGATCTTTCAGTAAGATATGTTGGGGACATACTGGGGCCAGGTGAGCCAAATTGGAGCCCAAGGAGAAAGGGCACATGGGTGCCCCTGATTACATGTTTTTTTAAAAAGATAGGTTTTGGGAACCGGGCTTGGCCCAGTGGTTAGGGCCACATGGGAGGTCTGCGGTTCAAACCCCGGGCCTCCTTGACCCATGTGGAGCTGGCCCATGCGCAGTGCTGATGTGTGCAAGGAGAGCGGTGCCACGCAGGGTTGTCCCCCGCATAGGGGAGCCCCGCACGAAAGTAGTGCGCCCATAAGGAGAGCTGCCCAGCACGAAAGAAAGTGCAGCCTGCCCAGGAATGGTGCCACCCACACTTCCCGTGCTGCTGACAACAACAGAAGCAGACAAAGAAACAAGACCAGCAAATAGACACAGAGAACAGACAACCAGGAGAGGGGGAGAATTAAATAAATAAATAAATATTTTTAAAAAATAAAATAAAAATAAAAAGATAGGTTTTATTTCTCTCCCCCCCCACCACCACCCCCGCAGTTTTGCACTCATTGTCTGCTTGCGTTCATTTTTTAAAGGAGGCACCAGGAGCTGAATCAGGGACCTCTCATGTGGGAATGAGGTACCCAATTGCTTGAACCACTTCTGTTCCCTATTTGTGTCTTTCATTGTGCTTCCTGTTTGCATTATCTTTTTGCAACATCATCTTGTTCTGTTGACATCTTGATTGTCATCTTGTTGCATTGTCACCTCACCATGCCAGCCCACCACTTCAGTTTGCTGTCTTGCTTGTCTTCTTTAGGAAGCACTGGGAATCAAACCCAGGACCTCCCATGTGGTAGACCCAAGGGCTTGAGCCACATCTGGTTCCCTAGATGGCTTTATTAAGTTTTAATGTGCAATAATTCCTGGAACATTAATGTAGTGAAAACTATTTAAAATGAGAAGTACATGGAATTTTAAAAAAATATTTTAAGTGTAAAATTTTATATAGTATTTTAATATTTCTTGAATTTAGTAAAAATGAATCTTTCAAAAGTATTTTCATATTTACTATGAGGCTCATTTCATTTTCAATTGGCATGATTCCAATGTATAACAATTTCTCATGAACCAGTAGTGGTGTTAAATAAGTTTATCTTTTTACTTCTAACACATATGTGTTAATAAGGTTTTGTTAGTGTTACCTTCCCAAAATGTGTTTTCCAGGCTCCCCTTCTTTAACATATCTCATAAAGGGTTTGTAGTTTTCAAGTTAAAAATCTTCCACCTCTTTGGTTGAATTTCTTCCTAAGTATTTTTTTTTTCTTTTTGATGCTGTTGTAAAATAAATAGCTTTTCAAATTTCCTTTTTATATTATTTGTTGCTATTGTACAGAAATACAGTGGATTTTTGTGCAACTTTACTGATAATGTTTATTAGCTCTAAAAGTATTTTTGTGAATGCTACAGGATTTTTTATATATAAATCATGTCGTCTTTAAGTAGCAGTACTTTTGTTTCTCCCTTCCTCATTTGAATGTCTATTCTATTTTCCTAGATTAATTCCTCTGTCTGGTTTATCCAGGACAATGATGTAAAGCAGTGATGAAATGTGTCATCTTTGGTTTGTTTCTAATCGTATTAGGAAAGCTTTCAGTCTTTCCCAACTAAGATGCTAAATATGTATTCCTACTTTGGTTTGCTTTTTGTTTGTTTTTAATCATGAATGGTTATTTACTTTGTCAAAAAGTTTTCTGTGGCAATGTGAGCCAGTTTTTTTCTTTATTGAATTAACGGTGTGTTATTTTGTATTTTTAATAAAACTTTAACAATTATTTATTAGAGAAGTTTTAACTTACAGACAAATCACACATAAATTACAGAATTCCCATTAACAGATTTTCCTAATAACACTTTGCATTAATGCGGCAATTTCATTTAATTTGATGAAATCCTGTTATGAGAATTATATGGTTAACTGTAGTCTATAGTTTATGTTAGGATTCACTGTTTCTATTGTATAATTCTATGATTCTTCTAGTAACATATATACAACCTAAAATGTTAATTTTAAGACTTTCCAATATAAATCCAGTGGTGTTATTTACATTCACAATATTGTCACTACCATCAACCACCCAAATTTTTCCAGCACCCCAAATAGAAACTGTATACCAATTTAAAATGAGCCCTATTCCCTACAATCACCCTGACCCAGGTAACCTAGATTCTAGTTTCCCACAATAGAATTTATTTTTCAGAGCAATTTTACTTCTATGGAAAAAGCATTTAGAAAGTATAATTACTCTGATATCCTCCCTCTACACCCTCTGCCCACAGTTGTCTTTTTATCAACATCTTGCATTAATGTGATAGATTTTTACCATTGATGAATCAATATTGATGCATTTTTATCAGTGAAATTCCATAGGTTATACTAGCAATTACTCTTTGTGTTGTATTGTTCTATGGGTTTTGACAAATTTGTAAGGTTTTGGGTCTATTACAGTACCTTACAGAATAGTTTCACTCACTTAAAAGTGCCAGTGCTCCACCAAGTCACCCTTTCCTCCCTCCCCGTGAAACCCTGGCAACCTTGAATTATTTATTGATGCTGTAGTATTGTCTTTTCCAGAATATCATAGATGATATGTAGGCTTTTCTAACTTTTTTCACATATTCATATGAATTTAAGATTTCTCTATGCTTTTTCATGACTTCATAGCTAATATTTTTTGGTCAATGCAAAACACTCCATTCTATGGATGTATCACACACTATTTATCCATGCATCTTTTGAAGGGTGTATTGATTACTTCCAATTTTTGGCAATTTTGAATATGTTGTTATAAACAATTTGTGCAGGTTTTTGTGTGGATATACATTTTCAACTAATTTGTGTAAATAAGCCATATTCATGCTGGATTTTGTGACAAGCCTATATTTAGTTTTTTAAAAAACTGGCAATCTATCTTTCAAAATTATTGTACTATTTTGCTTTTCCACAAGCAATGAATGATTTTGTTCTCAGCGACTTCACCAGCAATTGAAGTTGTCAGCTTTCAGGGTTCCAATCCTTCAAATAGCTGTGTAGTGTTATCTCAGTTTTAAAATTTTGTATTTTCCTAATGACACGGTGTTGCAAATCCTTTCATATGCTTCTATGTATTCTGTATATATTTTTTTAAGATTTATTTTATTTATTTATGTATTTCTCACCCCACCCTAGTTGTCTGTTCTCTGTCTATTTGCTGCATGTTCTTCTTTGTCCACTGCTATTGTTGTCAGCGGCATGGGAATCTGTGTTTCTTTTTGTTGCATCATCTTGTTCTGTGAGCTCTCCCTGTGTGTGGCGCCATTCTTGGGCAGGCTGCACTTTCTTTTGCACTGGGTGGCTCTCCTTACAGGGTGCATTCCTTGCACATGTGGCTCCCCTACACGGGGACACCCCTGTGTGTGGCAGGGCATTCCTTGCATGCATCAACACTGTGCGTGGGTCAGCTCCACACAGGTCAAAGAGGCCTGGGGTTTGAACTGTGGACCTCCCATGTGGTAGACGGATGCCCTAACCACTGGGCAAAGTACACTGCCCTGTATATCTTTTTTGGTGAGGTGTCTGTACAGATTTTTTCTCCATTTTTTATTGGATTGTTTGATTTATTATTTTTGACTTTTAAATATTCCTTGTATATTTTGAATGTTTTTTTATCAGATATGTGGTTTGCTTATACTTTCTCCCAGTCTTTAGTTTATATTTCATTTTCTTAATAGTGACTTTTGCAGATAGTTTTTAAAAATTTTAATGAAATCCAATATATATTTTCTTTCAATATATAATGCTTTTGATATTGTGCATAAAAAGTCATTGCTTAGCCCAATGCCACCTAGGTTTTCACCAATATTTAATATTATAATATTGTATATTTTAGCATTTTATTTTAGATGTAACCTGCATTTTAAGTTCGTTTTAAAGAAATATATATAGTTTTTGTCTACATTCTTTCTGCATTTGGTTTTCTAATTTTTCTAGCAAAATATGTTGCAAAGACTATCCTTATATCTTGGTATTGCCTTTGCTCCTTTATCATAGATTAGTTGACTCTTAACTATATACATGTGGGTATACTTCTTTTCTTTTTATTTTTTCCAATTAATTTCTTCTCCATTGTTTCACCATTACCACACAGTTTTAATCACAATAGCTTTATAATAGGTTTGGGGTTTTTTTTGGAAAGCCATGTATTTTTTTTAAGTCTCCCATAGCTTTATTTATTTTATTTTTTTTATTTTTTGTCTTTATTTTTTTAATATTACATTAAAAATATATGAGGTCCCCATATACCCTCCACCCCCCTATGCACACTCCTCCCCCAATAACAACAATCTCCTCCATCATCAAGAGACATTCATTGCATTTGGTGAATACATCACTGAGCACCGCTGCACCTCATGGTCAATGGTCCACATCATAGCCCACACTCTCTCACAATCCACCCAGTGGACCACGGGAGGACATTGAATGTCTGGTAACTGTCCCTGTGGCACCACCCAGGAAAACTCAAGTCCCAAGAACACTGCCACATCTCATCTCTTCCTCCCACTCCCTACCCCCAAGAGCCACAGTGGCCACTTTCACCACACCAATGCCACATTATTTTTTGAATGTTAATCACAATAGTTCATGAATAGAATATCAGTAAGTCCATTCTAATCCATACTCTATTCCTCCATCCAGTGAACCTTGGAATGCTTGTGTCCACTCCACATCTATATCAAGATTCCACATGGATGCTGGAGGCAATTCTCCTGCTTTCACTTGTAGGTGCTCTTGGCTCCCTGGTGTGGTGGTTGACCTTCTTCACCTCCATGTTAGCTGAGTGGGGTAAGTCCAATAAACCAGAGTGTAGTAGCTGTTAAGGGTCAGGGCCTGGCTACCACATGGTCAGTCCAGAGATTCAGGTCCCCTAGGTATTAAACCCCACCACCAACTACAGTACTGGTAAAAGTAACAGGAGAGACTTGTGGACAAAGATCACATCTGAGTCCAACTCCATCACACAGAAACACCAACTCCAAAGTAGGGCCAACTGACATGGCACTGAACTCCATCTGCCATGACCATAGAACCTGTGGGTCTCCGTAGCCCTCAGAAAAACCAATACCTGTGGTTGTATCTACCTTATCTGTCTCTGGGACTCTGCTCAGTTGTGCATAAGGGCAACCCCTCTGATAACCTCCCAGCTCTTCTTGGGGACTCATAGCCATATAAACTCATTTGTCCTTTCCATTTCCCCCTTTTCTTTAGGTCAAAAAGCATTTTTAAATCCTGGTATTATACATAGATTGAGATATTTTGCTGGTCTGAATTGACCCTTTAATTCAAGGTCATTTTCTAGTTACATCATCAGCTGGTACTTGGTAGTAATCCCTTGGTGCCAGGGAGGCTCATACCCAGGAGTCAGGGAGTCATGTCCCATGCTGGGGGGAAGGCAACACACTTACATGCTGAGTTTGGTTCCAAGTCTGGCCACATATAAGCAACACAGAGGCTCTCAGAAGGTAAAACTTAGGCAACCTGCAGCTCTAGGCCTTGTTCTTATTTCAGGTGCACAGACTCACAAGCATAGTCATTATTATCAAGGGCTCATGGTTGGACCTTCCTTCTTCTTTGGTCTTTGCCGTTGCACTTGGGGGATTGTTGCTGTTTCTTTAGGGACTGTGATAGAGCTCCCCTTGCTAGGAACTCAGCACTCCCTCAGTAGTTGTTTTTAATTGTATCCATTATTAAAATATCCAACCATTTTTATGAACCCGGATATATGTCCTGTAGAACTCTCTGCCAACCATGTGTCCCCTGTCAATAACATCCCACACCAGTATCCCTACACTGCCATTGTTGAACCTCTCTGTGATCCAAAACTTCTTCAAAAGTGAAGCCCAATATATTGCCAGGTTCCATTAATAGTAAAATGGAATATAGTGATGAGTTTAAAGGTTAGATAGAGAATACATATTAATTTAGAAAAATTAAGGTAAAAATTAATTGGGGTATCAAAAAATTAAAAAATACAAAAGCTTTGTTTTTGATATTTTGCCTTCCATCACTGCAAAAAGTGTTGCCCTGTATGCAAATTCGCAAGGCAACTACTTCCATATTTTCCTCAGTGTCTACATCCTTTTTCTTTTTCTTTTCTAATTATTAAGCTTATCTACACAAAAGTTTTAGATCACAGGAATTCATATATACAATATACAGTACTCACATATCCAATATAAAACCCTTTTCCCTTCCATAGCAATAATCTTTTTACATATTCATACTGTATTTACTGAAAGTGATGTATAGATATTGAGACAATAGCTTTCGAACAGGGTAACATTTGTGTTTACATTGTGTTTTATATTTTAGACTATACAGTTTTCTAAATTTTTAGTTATCTTATGTTTTACATTATGATTTACATTTTAGCCTATCAGCCCCTATATATTTTTGGTGTAATTTTACATGGTATATACATCCTTGCATACTCTTGTGAAACACTTCTATTGCCCACACAGTTACATTGGTTCCATCTACTCAATACCTATTTCCCCCTCCCATTAGAGCCCACAGTGACAGTCAATCTTCATTGCTTGTAAGGGCCATGTTCAGAGATACTTGCAAAAGTGTTGAGGGCTTGACATACTCAACTGCCCTAATGTCCTGGGAGCCACCATTTCTCTCGAGAGATACAATTCCCTCTATTTGAAAACATCAGTCCTCCCCAGGATGTGGGTATACCTTCACTCTCATTATATGGGTCTCTATTCAATGATATAACCCACTATGGCAAAATGAACACTCACACACTCCCTAGTCGCCTGTCCTGCATTGGATTATCCCTTTAAGCATCTTAAACAGGTAACCTTCCTTATTATATTTTTGAAAAGGTTTTCTCAGCATTATACTCTCAACCAAATACCTGACAATCTCCTATGTTCATATGTTGCCCCACCCTCCCCCAAATTTCTTGGGCAATATTACCCATCCTCCCATCCCTAGCCCCCCTCAAGCCCACAAAGCCCAACCCAAAGGTAACCCTATGCCCCCATTTTATCACTCCCTTGTACAAATACTTACCTCCTGCTTATCATAGATTTCACTCATGTAGGTGTCAGCTTACATCCTACTTCTACCCCCCAATTTCCTTTAAGCCTATCATCCAGTCTCTACCTCTCTGAGGCAGCTTGGGTTACTTATTTCACATCATCAAGGTCATGTAGTATTTGTCCTTCAATCCCAGGATTGCTTCACTCAACATAAGGTTCTCAAGATTAATCCATGTTATCATGTGTTTTTGTAATGTATTCATTCTTAAAGCTGAGTAGTATTCCACTGTATGTATATACCACATTTTATTTATCCATTCATCTGTTGATGGGCATTTGGGTTGATTCCAACTTTTGGCAATAGTGAACAATGCTGCTATCAACAGTGGTGTGCATATATCAGTTTGTGTCCTTGTTTTCAGTTCTACTGGGTACATAACCAGCAGTGGAATTGCTAGGGCATATGGCAAATCTATGGCTAGTTTTTTGAGAAACTGCCAAACTGTCCTCCAGAATGGTTGGATCCTTCTGCATTCCCACTAGCAGTGGATGAGTGTTCCCATTCCTCCACATCCTCAACATTGTCATCTTCTGTTTTTTTCAGAGTTGCCAATCTTATGGAAGTAAGATGGTATCTGATTGTACTTTTGATTTGCATTTCCTTGATAGCTAGAAATTGGGAGCATTTTTTCATGTGCTTTTTAGGCATTTGTATTTCTTCTTTGGAGAAGTGTCTGTTTAAATCTTTTTCCCATTTTTTTTTAAAGGATCATTTGTCTTTTTATTTTCAAGATATAGGAGTTCTTTATATATGCAGGTTGTAAGTCTCCTATCAGATATATGGTTACCAAATATTTTCTCCCATTGTGTAGGCTCTCTTTTCACTTTCTTAGCAAACTCCTTTGAGGTGCAGAAACCTTTATCTATATGTTCTTTTGCTTCTCATGCTTTTGGTGTGAAGTTCATGAAGACATTTCCTGTTACAAGGTCCTGTAGATGCTTCCCTACACTGCTTTCCAAAATCTTAATGGTCTTGTCTCTTATATTTAGGTCTTTGATCCATCTTGAGTTTATTTTTGTTGAGATCATAAATTTCTTCTTTCATCAATATAGCCTGATTATGTGTTTCTAGGAATTTGTCAATTTCTTCTGAATTGTCATTTTTGTTGGAATATAGTTTTTCAAGGTATTCTCTTATGATAGTCTTTATTCTGTGGGGTCAGTGGTAATATCTCCTTTCTCATTTCTTATTTTGTGTATTTGCATCTTCTCTCTTTTTTTCTTTGTTAGTCTAGCTAAGGGTTTGTCAATTTTATTGATCTTCTCAAAGAACCAGCTCTTGGATTTATCTTTTCAAGTGATTTCTTATTTTCTATTTCATTTAGTTCTGCACTTATCTTTGTTGTTTCTTTCTTTCTTCTTCCTGTGGTGTTACTTTGTGTTTTTTTTTTTGTTTTTTTGTTTTTTTGCTAATTCCCCCAATGTGCAGTTAGTTCTTCAATTTTTGCTTTCTTCTTTTTTGATGTATGAATTTATGGCTATAAATTTCCCTCTCAGTACTGCTTTTGCTGCATCCCATGAGTTTTGGTATGTTGTGTTATCATTTTCCTTCATTTCAAGGTAGTTATTAATTTCTTTTGAGATTTCCTCTTTGACCCACTGGTTTTCTAAGAGTTTGCTGTTTAATTTCCATATCTTGGTGTGAAATTTGGGCCTCTGGCCCTTGCAGATTTCCAGTTTCACTCCACTGTGATCAGACATATTCTTTTGTATAATTTCAATCTTTCTGAATTCATTGAGCCTTTCTTTGTGGCCTAGCATATGGCCTATCAGGAGAATGAGCCATGTGCACTTGAAAAAAATGTATATCCTGCTGTATTCAGGTGTAATGATCTGTATATCTATTAGATCCAACTCCTCTAATATACTGTTCAAACTTTTTCTTTATTGATTTTCTTTTGAGATGTTCTGTCCAAAGGTGATAGTGGTGTATTAAAGTCTCCCACTATAATTGTAGAGAAATCTATTCTTTCACTTAGTTTTTCCAGTGTTTGCCTCACATATTTGGAGGTGCCCTTGTTAGGAGCATAAATATTTATGATTGTTGGTTCTTCTTGAAAGATTATCCCTTTCACTACTGTGTAGTATCCTTCTTTGTCTCTCACAATTGTTTTGCATTTAATGTCTACTTTGTCTGATATTAACACAGCTACTGCTGCCTTTTTTTGGTTATTGTTTGCTTGTAAGATTGTTTTCCAGCCATTCCCTTTCAACTTCCATGAATCCCTGGGTCTAAGATGTGTTTCTTGTAGACAGCCTATAAATTGGTCATATTACCTTATCCAATCTTCCACTCTGAATCTTTTGACAGATGAGTTTAATCCTTTGACATTCAGTGTTATTACTTTCAAGGAATTATTTATGTTAGCCATATTTTGCTTGGACTTTTGTTTATCATATTTTGCTTGTTTTTATCCTTCTCTTTTTGTCTTTTTTGTTGCTCTTACACTCTCCTCCATCTCTGCCTCTCCTGTTTTTTTCTTTCTTCATGCAGAACTCCCTTTATTGTTCCTTGGAGGGAAGGGTTCTTGTTGGCATACTCTTTAATTTCTGTTTATCTGTGAATATTTTGAAATCTCCATCATTTCTGAATGCTAGCTTAGCTGGATAGAGTATTCTTGGCTGGCAATTTTTTTCTTTTAGAACCTTGACTATATCATACCACTGCCTTCTTGCCGCCATGGTTTCAGATAAGAAATCAGCACTTAATCTTATGCAGCTTCCCTTGTATTAGATGGTTCTCCATTCTTTTGCTGCTTTTAGAATTTTCTCTTTGTCTTGAGCATTGGATAATTTGACAAGTACATGTCTTGGGGTGGACCTATTGGGATTTATGGTGTTTGGGGGGTGTTGTGCTTCTTGGACAAGTACATCCATCTCTCTCAGTAGGTTTGGGAAGTTTTTAGCCATCATTTCCTTCTGTCCCCTTTCCCTTCTCTTCTTCTTGGATGCCTAAATACATATGTTTGTGAATTTTGCATTGTCATTCAGGCCCCTAAGTCCCAGCTGGATTGTTTCTTTTTATCGATCAGTTCTACTATCTGATTTCATATGTACTGTCTTCCACATCACTCATTTTCTCCTCTGCCTCTTCTAATCTGCTTCTATTTGCTGAGAGTGTATTTTTGATTTCTTAAACTGTTGTTCATCACCATCATATCTGTTATCTTTTTTCATATGTCTGAAATTTCCTCTCCAAGTGTTTTCTTCATACAGTTAATCTACTCCTTTACTTCATTAAGTTGGTCTCTAATATGTTTTGAGATCTTTAATTACTTGTCCAATGTTCTGCTCCTCTTTCTGGTTTTTACTTTGTTCACTGGATTCAGCCATGTTTTCCTGATTATTGGTTTGGTTTATAGTTTTTTCTTGCTGTCTGGTCATCATTTTATCTTGACAGGTTTAATCAGTTATTTAGCTTCTTTGTCTAGTCTTGGGGATTAATTAGCTGTTGTTTGTGTGTAAGTGTTATGTCTTCTCTTTGTCAATTTGTTCTTCTTACTCTTTTCTTGTTGCTTGCTAAGTTCACTTTGACAGAAAATATTAGGGCCAGGGAAAGCAAAATGAGAAAGTAAAGAAATTGTATAAAGTAGTATTGGTAATAAATGTTAACAGAGCACCAATGTGAGATCTAGGAAAATGGATATTTGACTCATGTAAGTTGTGTAGAGTTTTTACAGTAAGTAGAGTACTGATAATGAGATAGTCAACTGAATATGGGGAGGAATACAATATGAATTAAAAGGCCAGTGTTTTCATGAGAGAGGGAAAGAGAAAAGAAAGACAATAATATCAATAGTGGATAAGAGACATAAAACAGAACAAAGGTATTAGAATTAAAAAGACAGGGGCCAAAGAAGGGGAGGTAGAATGTAAGAGAAACAGCAGATGATGGAGGATAGAAAGATGTAGGGGAAAGGGGTAGAGTAGGTGGCCAAAATCAATACACACAGAAAAGAGGAAATGGGGGATGAGGAAACACAGCAAGTGTGACGTGCTCCCTGCAGCATCTATTATACAAAGAACATAAAATAAAAAAAGAAGTAAAAGAGAGAAAATTAAAAATAGAGAAGAGAAAGGGGGCATAGAAAAAGTAGGAGAAAAAAGCAAGAAAAAGAAAAAGAGAAAAAACTAAATAAATGAAAAAGGACCTTGGGGGATACAATGGGAGACAGCACCAGGAGACAATGCAATATTAGCAACCATGCCAAAAAGAACAAAGAAAAAAAACCACACAACAAAAAACCCCCAAAAACAAAACACAACATTTCAAGCTAGGAATCCTCTTTGCACTTAAATAATATACTTAGGGATATGACCTTCCCCCTTTCTCCTTTCCTCACTTCTCTCTCTCCCAGGGCAGCAGGAAAGCTGTAGGAGATTCAAGTAGGTCCTTGTTGATCCAACTCAACATAGAAAACTATGACTCTTTATTTCCAGTGTGAGAGCACCTACCCCTCACCAGAAACCCCAAATTTGTTATTGGAAGCTTGGATAGCACCTCCTATAGTCCTTCCCCTTAGGTGTGCTAGGAGAGGTCTAATTGATTTTCTGACTCCACTTTCTCCCAGACCAAGTTTCCTATCCCTGGACCTTTAGGTAAATTGGGCTTTCTCAGCAGGTTTGCCTCTCCTTTCTTCCTAGACTCTCCCCAGGACAGCTGGTACACTACTCCAAGTTCAAGGAGAGAGAAAGAGAGAAAAAATAAAACCCACAAATGCCCAGGGCTAGGGTAATCAAGGACCTCAGATGGATTTCAGGACACAGTGGATTCAGGGATGGGGAGTCTGATATTGCAGACTCAAGGTGTGTGTCTCTGGAGCATGTGCCACCAGGGTTTAGGGGACACAGACCTGGGAACCATCTGGTTAACAGGGGGCCTGGGAGCACCACAGCACAACACAGTCTTCAGGGATCCCCACAGCTGGGCGCCAGCCCTCGGGGGAGGTGTCCCACCCAATACCTCTGACCTCTGTGTCAGAAACCCAAAATTCCACCTCTCAAAAGAATCTATTCTGTCACTGTCTCACCAAATCAACATCCAGACACCTCCTGCCCTGCAAGCCACCAAAAGAGCCTGCTCAGTTTTTGGGAGTGCTGCAGCACAACTTAGATTTCAGGGACCACTGTGGACTGGCTGCCAACCCTAGGGGGAGGGGTTGCACCTACAACTTCTGACCTCTGTGTCAGAAACTGAAAGTTCCACCTCTTGCAAGAATCTCTTCTGTCACTGTCTCACCAAAGCAACATCCAGACCCTTCCTGCCCGGCAAGCCCCTGAAACAGCCCTCTCAGGTTTTGGGAACACCCCATGCAACAAAGATTTCAGGGACCACTTCAGACTGGCTGCCAGCCCTAGGGGGAGGGGCTCCACCCAGAACCTCTGACCTCCATGTCAGAAACCCAAAATTCCACCTCTCGCAAGAATCTCCTCCACCACTGTCTCACCAAATTAACTTTCAGAGACCTCCCACCCTGCAAGCCCCCAAAACAGCCCACTCAGGGCTTGGGAACTCCCCATCACAGCAAAGCCTCCAGGAATTGCCACTGCCAGGCCACCAGCCCCAGGGGGAAGGGTCCCGCCCACAACCTCAACCTCTGTGAAAGAGACCCAAAATTCTACTTCTTGCTAGAATCTCCTCTGTCATTGTCCTGCTAAATTGATGTCCAGACACCTCCTGCCCTGCAAGCACCCAAAACAGCCTGGTCCAGCAGGACTCCAACCTTACTCAGCCACTTCTTTGCAGGAGAGATTATCAGGTGCACTCATTCAGACACCATCTTGTCCCGCATCTGA
Source organism: Dasypus novemcinctus (assembly GCF_030445035.2). Lineage (NCBI taxonomy): Eukaryota > Metazoa > Chordata > Mammalia > Cingulata > Dasypodidae > Dasypus > Dasypus novemcinctus. The sequence goes on from NC_080691.1 coordinate 4,988,309, forward strand.
AAAATCAGTTTAACTACTGTACATGCTTTTCAAGAAAACTGAAAGGAAGTACTGCAGACTGAAAAGAACTTACTCCATTGGGAAGCAATGAAGAGCACAAAAAATGATAAATATGTGGGTTAATATAAAAGCTTCTATAGGTATACATTTTCTTATTTTTTGATTTAATTTATGAGAAGGAAAATTGTATAAATCAATAATTATTACATGGAGCATTTGTAACATAAAAAATATATATCATAACAACCTAAAGGAAAGGGAAAAGAAATAGAGTTACATTGGAGAAAAGTGTCTGTATTTCTGGATTAATCTGAAGTAGAATGTATAAAATAAGCTGTATTGCAATCTTTCAATAAGAATATGAAAGGAATAACTAAAGGAAATGTTAAAAGTAAACAAATCAATTTAAAGGGTACACTAAATAATAACTTATACAAAACAGAAAAACATGAAGACACAGAAAAGAAATAACTACTAATATAGATTTACAATTCCAGAAATGCCAACAACCCATTGAATGTGAATTGCCTAAACAGCCCAATGTTAGAGATCATCAAACTGGATGAATTTACAAGATCTAACTATATACTGTCTACAAGAGACCCATCTTAGATTAAAGACACAAATAGAGTGAAAATAAAATGAAGGGAAAAGACATATCATTCAAGCAGAAACCAATTGAGAACTGGAGTAATTATATTAGTATCAGACAAAATAGACTACAAGAAACATTACTAGAGACAATGATGGATATTTCATAACAAAAGAATGAATACATGAAGAAAATATAACTTTAAATATATGCATACTTAATATCTATGTCTCAAAATACCTAAAATAAAACCCTGACACCTACCTCAGAGATAGTAGAAGAAGCATGGGGCAAGATTACTGTCTCATGATCTTCCCCAATTCAGTTCCTCATACTTTATACTGCCAAGTTCATAACATTCAGCTTGATTTTTTAAAGCACGTTTTCTAATTTGGCTTATGTAGACCATTTTCTCCCTCTGAATGTCCAACCTATACTAGTTTTAGTATATACAGTTGATGTACAATGAATGTTTTTGTACTAAAAAAGTAAATGAATGAATGGATGGTATCTCACACAGAGATGGAGAAGCAAGGGAGCACAGCATATTCTAGGACCTGTTATAAGTTGTTCCAAATGCTGTCAGTAGCATTTTCTAAACTGAACTCCTAAGGATGTTAATGGATTTTCAATAAAAAACAGGAGTTCAGTACTCAAAACTTACATTCTGTTCTTTTCCTGGCTATTCTTAATGCCCATTACTGTGTTTAAACCAATTTCCCCACTTTCACAAATTAAAATTATTTGTTCAGAATTTTATTAATAACTTGTGAATTTCTACTCAGAATCTTTTTAGAATATTCTGACCTCTAGTGTAGCATAACTCTGATGAGATGGTAGGGGTGAGCCTGGAGAGATGAACTGTGACCAGACTATGAGATTTTTGGTATGAAATGTTGAGGAATTTGGACTTTACTGTGGAGACTACATAAACCAGTGAAAGATTTTTAATAGGGTTGTTATATTTTTAATAGCATCAATATAGAGGATGAACTGGAGAATGTTCCATCAAGAGGCAGAGGAACTAGCAGAAATCTTGTGATAGAGAGCCAGGATACAAGTAATGAACACTTGGGATAGTCTATAGCAGGAAAAACAGGGAAGAGGAGGGAACTTAAGAAAATGTATTTAGGGAGTAGAGTTGACACATCATCACTAAGTGCATTAATGAATGAGAGAGCAGGACATGCCAAGGAAATCTTCTATCTTCTGGCTTAGAGCATTGATGGTGACGGCACCCTGACAGGGAAGAGGGGGAAGAACATTGTATGAAGAGCTTTAGTTTGAGGTGTCTATGAGAATTCAACTGGAAATTCAGATGTGGGGCTGAGGAGACAGTTCTCACTAGATGTGAAGAGTTAGGTTCACTTGTATTTTGATTCAGTTGAATCCATAATTTGGAAGTGGTCACTCCAAATTGTATTAGAATGAGGGGTATATGGGCAGGAGTTTGAAACTTTGGGCATCAACAGGAAAGGGATAAATGGTGAAAGACTATACTGAGAAGGAAGAAACCAAAGGGTAGGAAGGAAGTTGAAAAGGATGACATGGGTAGGCCAAGGTGGGAGTAGGGAAAAATATAATCAAACCTATAAATAATGATGAGAGAAATCAGGAAGAAATGATCAAGAAGATAAAGAGGAATGTGTCCATTACAATTGCGAACTTGAATGTAAATTATCCTTAGAAGAGCAGTTTCAGTGGAGTAGTTGGCTGAAGTGTGACAAGATCACAGCTAGTTGAATTGGAAATGAGTAAGTAGTGTCAAGTAATGACAGACTCATCTAAGAACCCTAGCGCTGAGAGATTGAAAGGAGCAGTACTTACAGTGGTGACGGCCTTCAGCAAAGCAGATATTTCAGTTTTGGATGAGACATAAAGAGAGGGGAGAGCATGCTTATGTGCCAAGGGAAAGCCAGAGAGAGGGAGGGAAGACATCTGAAGTGATTGAGCAAGGTTGTTGGGGGAAGATGACAAGCAACATAGTCAAGGCCAACTGAAATAGGCCTATTAAAATTTGCATATTCAAGTATATTGTTCATCTATTTGCATATTTTGGATAGATTCACTAAGTTAGGCAGAAACATCTTCTTACCCATTTGACTATTCCTTACCTTAGTAGGTTAGAACAAATAAGGGTTAACTTGGGATGTGGACTTGGCCCAGTGGTTAGGGCATCTGTCTACCATATGGGAGGTATGAAGTTCAAACCCCAGGCCTCCTTGACCCATGTGGAGCTGGCCCATGTGCAGTACTGATGCACACAAGGAGTGCCCTGCCACACAGGGGTGTCCCCTGAGTAGAGGAGCCCCATACACAAGGAGTGCACCCTGTAAGGAGAGCCACCCAGAGTGAAAGAAAAGTTCAGCCTGCCCAGGAATGGCACCACACACACGGAGAGCTGACACAACAAGATGATGCAACAAAAAGAAACACAGATTCCCATGCCGCTGACAACAACAGAAGTGGACAAAGAAGACACAGCAAATAGACACAAATAGAACAGACAACCAAGGTGGGGGGGGGGAGGAGAGAGAAATAAATAAATAAGTAAAATCCTAAAAAAAAAAAGGGTTAACTTGCCCAGAAACATGCCATGTTCCTCCTGTTGCTTCTACTCTGCTCCCACCACTCTACATAGATTCCAAAGTCCCATGTGATCTGCTTTCTTCTCAGCTCTCCAATTGCATTCCCAACCAATTTTCCCCACTCTCTCTTCTGTTCCTTGAACTGGGGAACTTCTTTCCTCATTTAAAGCATTTGCCCTTCCTGTGATTGCTGCCATGAAACTCTTGCACTTTGAATGGCTGCCTCCTTCAAATTCATAACTAAGCCTGAAGCTCACTTCATCTCCTCACATGAAAGGATATCTCTGTAACCACCTATACTTTATTAGTGACCATAGTAGTCTTTCTTTTTTTCTTTAGTGTGATTATGTTTTAACTTTATATTTAGAGATGTTTAGATTCATATTTACAGAAAAATTACAATAACAATTTAGGGAATTCCAATACAACATCCTGGTACCCACACATGGTTACCACTACTGACATTGCAGATTAGTGTGGCCCATTTGTTAAAACTGATCAACCAATATTGAAGCATTGCTATTAATGAAAGTCTATACATGATAATTCTTTTTAATTCCTTCAAATCATTGCATGAAACATGGCTATCTTTTCTGGCATTTAATTAGGCCTGCTGTGAATAAAGCACCATCAAGGTGAGAGTAATTTACCATAATGCCAGTTTTTCAGTGTATATAAGTGCACAACATTCCAAATTGTGAAATAAGATCAAATATGTTAAGATTTATTATCATCTTCCCTCTGAGTGTATAAATACTCAACACTGAAACATTACAAGTCACTCTCTCCTAGTGGAGCATGTAGAGCAGGCATCTACCAACTCTGGCCTGAGTAGCAGGCCTGACTGGGAGACTGGCCATGATTCTATCTTTTTGCCTCCTGTTTTGGCCATTTGTGCTAACTAATAAACTGTTCATTTACTACAAAATTTTTTGTGCCTGAGCCTATGTTCCCAAGATGCACTACAAAGCAATTTGTTCCACTGATTTTGGGGGCTGCAAGCAGAGTGCCTTGTGAATTATGGAATGGAATTGGTTGACGTTTTGGCCATTATTTTAAACTTTCTTTCATATCTTTTGTGTGGTGGTGTCTTGAGCAATACAGGACCAAAGCATTTGCATAGTAAACTGTCTACAGCTGATCAATGATCACAGTTTTTGACTACTGAATTCAGATCAGAGTAATGGCTCTGGGGGAAGTTATTATTTCAACCTGCTCTGCACAAAGATGGTGGCAACCAATGTTTCAACCTTGTCTACAATCCTAGGTAGAGGTAAAGCCCCACATTTCAGGTATGTATGGGATGATGCCTACATTCTCTTGAGGAACGGTATGAATAAATGGGACTATAAGAATCCCCCATGAATACCAGGGAGCTGTCAAACTGGTTTAATCTGAGATCAATGAGGTTGGGGCTACCAGTGCCTGGCCCATTGTTTCTCATATCTCTTTTCATTCTGGAACCAAGATTACAATCAGGCTTCCAAGAATAATATTGTGGTGAGTGTGAGGCCATTTATTGTTCAGGAGATTATCAGAATTGAAGATGGAGACCTGCAGGTGAAATAAAAATTGAGACAAAAGGAAGATAACAAGAGTAGGGAGTTCCAGTACTCAATCCTTCCACAACTATAAAATAGGGAGGAAACATCTGAAACACCTATTTCAAATGTCCAGGTCCAGGATAACACTGTACAACATCCATGGAGGAGCAGGAGGAAGAGGCCAATAAGCCATCATAAAAAACTGCAATTACAGTCTCTGAGTGGCAGCTACTGGTGCCCATCACACATGCTTATAAAAGACCATCCCCATGGGTACAGACCCTGGCTAGCTATCACTGACAGAAAGGTATTTAAAATTCCTATCCCCCAAGAACAGGAGAGTAACAGCTGATCACTGATCACAGCCTTTGATTATTGAGTTCAGATCACTGGGTAATGACTCTGGAGGAAGTTATTGTTTCAACCTGCTCTGCACAAAGGTGGTGGCATCTACCAAACTTTCCTGGACAGAGGCAGAGGCAGTGGTGATTTAAAGAAGCAATAGTTCCCCAGGGTTGTGGGGGAGAGCAAGTTGAAGTGCTGCATTTGCTTTCCAGGCTAGAAAAGCTCAGCTTTAGGAAGGCATTCAAGTTTTGCTGTCCTTACTGTCCTCCTTCACAGGACACATTGGAGCAAGTCTGCAACCCTTCATTACTCCTTGGCTCTGTTATGGCTAGGAAACAACTTGGGAAATTCATCCCTGAGGTGATCTTTCTACCAGAATTTACACTCTGCACAAAAGCAGCATGAGACAATGAAATGAGTGTAAAAAACTATAGAAGCAGACAGTCTGAGACAAAGGCCTACAGCTTCAAATACTCAGGAAAGGGCAGTCTATATACTAGGAAAAGAGCAGAAAACCATACTCCTGTAAACAGTGAAACTCCAAAACAACTAACAAACAAAGCCACAGGACAAGATGGGGGCCCAGAAAGACAAGGAAAACCCTGCACAGTACATTTGCCTTGACAAACCTTCCTGATAAGAGGGCTGAATTCCAAGGAAATGTTTGTCTTCTCACCAGCTGTTTAGAAAATGAAAAAAATCCACCCCAGGCATAAATACAAGAATTGCCATTTAAAATATTAACACATAGAATGTGCAAGAAAAAAACAAAATACAAATGGAGAAATATGAAATGATGGTCCATCCAAAGGAAGCAGATAAAAATACAGAAAATTCTAATGAAGAGGATGAGAATGTGGACATAATGAACAAAGTATTTTAAAGACTGATCTTAAAAACTCTAAAGAGGGTGAATCAAAGTCCAGGTAAAGAACTAAAGTATATCAGAAAAACAATAAATGAGCAATATAAAAGTTTAAGTAAAGACAAAAATGTAAACAATTTAAATAAAAGTAACAAAACAATAGTACCAGACTTGAATACCACAATAAATGGTAATGAGAAATTTTCAGGAGGGTTTCAAGAGTAGATTGGAGTTGGCAGTGATCTTGAATAAAAACATTTGATGTGGGTTAGGCTGAGGAGGACAAAGAGAAAAGAAATATTGAAAGTGAAAATAGCCTAAAACGCCTATTGCATGACAATATATTTGGCTTTGCCAAATGCAGAAGAAAGATAAAAGGGCCAGAAGGATATTAAAAAAATAACAGAAACATTTATAAACTTTTAAGAAGGTGTGAATATGAAAATCCAAGAAGCTTGGTGATCACCAAATGGGATAACCATGAAAAAATATACTCCATCATATATTGATTACACTACCAAGCACAAAGGACAATGAGAGTTTTGAAAGCTGCAAGAGAAAAGCAACATTTTTACATACAAGGAGTCCCAATTAGATTGAGAAGTGATTGATTTCTCACCAGAACTCAGTGGAGGCAAGAGGGCAGAGGGCTGAAATACTAAAAGTTCTGAAGGAAAACAAATGCCTGATGAAAATTTATACAGTGATTTGCTCTTTCAAAAATGAGGGAGAGGGAAGCAGATGTGGCTCAAGTGATTGGGCTTCCATCTACCAAACGGGAGGACCCAGGTTTGATCCTTGGGGCCTCCTGATAAAGGCATGCCCATGTGGTGAGCCAGGCCCATGTGGCAAAGCAGTGACTGTGCAGTGACCCACATGATGTGTCAGTGCCTGTGTGGCAACCAATACATTGAGCCAGTTCCTGCACAGTAAGCCAGTGCCTGCATAGTAAGTGGTGCCTATGTGGCAACCCATGTGGTAAGCCAGTGCCCATGTGGTGAGCAAGTGCCCACACAGTGAGCCATGCAGCAAGATAATGATGCAACAAAAAAGAGAGATGAAGGGGAGAGTCAAGGTGAGATAACAGAAACCAGGAACTGAGGTGGCACAAGTGACAGGGAACCTCTCTCCACATCAGAGGTCACCAGGATCAAATCCCAGTGCATCCTAGAGGAAAAATTGAGAAGCCAAAAACCAAAAAAGAAAAATAGAGAAGATCACACAGCAAATGGACACAGACAGGAAAAAGAGCAGGGTGGAGGGGAGAAGGGAGGGAAAAATATGAGGGAGAAATTAAGACATTCTCTGTAAAACAAAAGCTGAGGGAATTCATCATTATTAGACCTGCCTCACAAGCAATGCTAATGGGAGTCTTTCAGGCTGAAATGAAAATACACTAGATGGTACTTCAAAACAGCCTAAAGAAACAACGATCTGCAGTACAGGTAACCATTTGGGTAACTGTAAATGCCAGTATTATTGTATTGTGTTGTTTGGTGTGTAACTCCATATCTTGCTTCCTACAAGTGCATAAATGCAAATGTATAAAAGGTAGTGATAAACAAAGCCTTTATTACACTCAATACACAAATATATAAATGATAAGTAAAAAATGGTTGGGGTTCAGGGGCTTAAAGTTTACATGCAAGCTATTGAAGTTGTATGGATGACTACAGGAACTACTGAACAGATTAAAAACATTGTTTTCACTATGTGAGTTCTTTGGTATGTTTAAAGGTTAAATCTGTGGCTGAAGTCTCATTCATACCCAAAACTATTATACTGTGAGTTTTTACATTTAAAGAATATTGACTGCTGGCTTTCTCAAATTTTTGGCATTCATAGGATTCTCTCCAGTTTAAGTAATCACCTGTTGTCCAAGGTTAGAATACTTAATGTTTCCTCAAACATATATTATGATTTCTGTCCAGCATGAATTCTCTAATGCTTCCTGAGGGCAGAACTAAAAGTGAAAATTTTCTCACATAGACAACATTCATAGGATTTCTCTCCAGTGTGAATTCTCAAATGTTTTGAAGACTAGCATATTGATCAAAGGTTTTCCCAAAAAGATGACATCATGAGGTTTCTCTGCAGTGTGATTTCTCTCATGTTGTTGAAGAGAGTAATGTTGACTGAAAGCTTTCCCACATAGATGACATTCATGGGGTTTCTCTCCAATGTGAGTTCTCTCATGCTGTTGAAGAGAACTATGTTGACTGAAAGCTTTGCCACATAGACGACATTCATGGGGTTTCCCTCCAGTGTAAGTTCTTCCATGTCATTTTAAGTTAGATATTTGAAGGTTTTCCCACATAGATGACATTCATGGGGTTTCTCTCCAGTGTGAGTTCTTTCATGTTGTTTTAGGGCAGATAGGTGAAAGAAGGCTTTCCCACAAAGATGACATTCATGGGGTTTCTCTCCAGTATGAGATCTCTCATGACATTTAAAGGAATTATGACTATAGGTTTTCCTACACAGATGACATTCATATGGTTTTCCCCCAGTGTGAGTTCTCTCATGTAGTTGAAGAGAGCTATGTTGACTGAAAGTAGCCACTTAGAAGACATTTATGGGGTTTCTCTCCAATGTGAGTTCTTTCATGTCGTTTTAGGGCAGATAGGTGAAAGAAGGCTTTCCCACAAAGATGACATTCATGGGGTTTCTCTCCAGTGAGTTCTCTCATGACGTTGAAGATGAGAATGTCGACTGAAAGCTTTGCCACATAGAAGACATTCATGGGGTTTCTCTCCAGTGTGAGTTCTTTCATGTCGTTTTAGGGCAGATAGGTGAAAGAAGGCTTTCCCACAAAGATGACATTCATGGGGTTTCTCTCCAGTGTGAGTTCTTTCATGTCGTTTTAGGGCAGATAGGTGAAAGAAGGCTTTCCCACAAAGATGACATTTATGCGGTCTCTCTCCAGTGTGAGTTCTCTCATGATATTTAAAGGAATTAAAATGACTATAGGTTTTCCTACACAGATGACATTCATATGGTTTTCCCCCAGTGTGAGTTCTTTCATGTCGTTTTAGGTCAGATAGGTGAAAGAAGGCTTTCCCACAAAGATGACATTCATGGGGTTTCTCTCCAGTGTGAGTTCTTTCATGTCGTTTTAGGGCAGATAGGTGAAAGAAGGCTTTCCCACAAAGATGACATTTATGCGGTTTCTCTCCAGTGTGAGTTCTCTCATGACATTTAAAGGAATTAAAATGACTATAGGTTTTCCTACACAGATGACATTCGTATGGTTTTCCCCCAGTGTGAGTGCTCTCATGTTGTCGAAGAGAACAACGGTGACTGAAAGCTTTGCCACATAGAAGACATTTATGGGGTTTCTCTCCAGTGTGAGTTCTTTCATGTCGTTTTAGGGCAGAGGGGTAAAAGAAGGCTTTCCCACAAAGATGACATTCATGGGGTTTCTCTCCAGTGTGAGTTCTTTCATGTTGTTTTAGGGCATATAGGTAAAAGAAGGCTTTCCCACAAAGATGACATTCATGGGGTTTCTCTCCAGTGTGAGTTCTTTCATGTTGTTTTAGGGCATATAGTTGAAAGAAGGCTTTCCCACAAAGATGACATTCATGGGGTTTCTCTCCAGTGTGAGTTCTCTCATGACGTTGAAGATGAGAATGTCGACTGAAAGCTTTCCCACAGAGAAGACATTCATAGGGTTTCTCTCCAGTATGAGTTCTTTCATGTCGTTTTAGGTGAGATACATGAATGAAGGCTTTCCCACAAAGATGACATTCATGGGGTTTCTCTCCAGTGTGAGTTCTTTCATGTTTTTTGAGGGAAGATGATTGAATGAAGGTTTTCCCAAAAAGATGACATTCTTTCAGTTTTTCTCCAGTGTGACATCTCTCATGCTGTTTAAGGGAAGAGGATGTAGTGAAGGCTTTCCCACCTAGGTGACATTCATGGGTTTTCTCTCCACTGGGAGTTACATTGTATTGCATGAGTTCAGAGCATTGGATACAATTTTTATCATTTTGAAAGCATTCATATGATTTACTTGTATGGTGAAGATACTTATGTCGTTTAAAATATGAATAGTCACTGAGGACTGCTGGAGGTAAAGGTTTCCTGAAATAGGCTTTCTTTGTTAAGTGAATCAATGCATATTGGTTCACTATGGATCTGAGAGAGGAATCTTCTTGCAAAGAAATATATTTAAAGGAATTCTTCTGGGTGTGAGATCTGTGCTGTGGGGAATTAGATGAGAGACTGTAAAACTTTTGTCCATTTAAATGAATTCCTGCATTTCCCTATATATAAAACCTAGGCTAATCCACTAGTGGTAGTCTACAATCAAAATATCTGCCATGCTGGTTTCATATAAAAAGTATTCTAATCCATACACATAGATTTTCTCTATTATAAAAATCTAACTGCAGAGCTATCTGATCAATTTTGAGCTTCATGATGTTTCAAAGATTACATTCATGAAACCTGCTTATGCAATTTGATTTTTATGTGAACTCAAGTTAGAGTTTGTGTTTAGGTTTTTACCAAAAATTCAAACTATCACAAATTTTTGCTGGACTAGCACTTAATTCTAACACTAATTATAATTTCATGATTTACTGAATTCCTAATTTATTCCATCCTTTGGTATCTATTTAGAACACTAGGGTTTACAAAATTGAACTTACCAATGACATGACTTTAGAAGTGTCTTTCCTACAGGTAGGTTTACTGAATATCATTTCTATCATTTCCCATGTTTTAAAGGCACATTTCCTCCCTGTAGTGATTGCAAAAAGCAGAATAAACTGTTAGAATAGTATCAGGGGAAGAAAAATTTTAAAAGTTCCAAATATCCCTTTCAGTATGTTTCCCACATTCACAATTAACTGGGAAAGAATATCAAAGTCATAAATAACATAATTCTAGGACATCACAGACAGAAAGGATTTTGAGAAATGGAATGTGAGAAAAAAGCTGGGATGTCAGTGAGGTAAAAAAGAGGAAAAACTCTTCCAAGAATAGGAACAGGAAAAGGATTATTTTGTGACTGTTTAATCACAATAACAAATGAATATCGCTTTCCCAATGCCAGTGACACTCAATAAAGCTTGATAAATGTATGGAACAAATACATGTCACTAAAATTTCCCCATATCTTGAGGTACATTTTAGAAATCATAACTCATACAAAGAAAACTGAAGAAATCATTACACATTTAAGGAATCCTGAAGTTAAAATATGAAAGCACATACTTTATCATGAGACCCCTCTTCTAATGCGGAGGTCTTTACAACTCACCTGGATTCTGGTATTGAGGAAAAACTACTCCTTTTCTTGACACTTCTTCCTGTTCCAACTGGGAAAGCACATCTCTTTTCCAGACTTGATATCCTGTTTGTATGGAAAAAAGTTACCTGGATTTTGAGTTTGACAGTAACAGGGCATGATCATGATGTACATCATAAGTTACCAAAGAATAGGGTAAGCACTGAAGGTCAGCAATGCAACAATAACTTGAACTTAGATCACTGACAATATTTCAACAGAAATTGTAACTCTTGACCTTTTGCCCTTTTCAATGAGGACCACTGTTTGTAGTTACCCATGTACTAGTAAAAAGAGAGACTAGACTGCAGAATTGTCTATATTCTAAATGGTGAGAAGTCTATGTTTTCAAAGTGATGGAATATTATTTTCAAAAATAATCTAATTAACATAAATTCTCCAAAAATGATCTAAATTCTATATGGAAAAGGATATATGCAATGTTGCTACTACTGTGTTCTGAAACCTCAGCATAGCACTTGGAGGAGAATATTTATATCAGTACAGCCATGATTGCTGGAAACTGAAATTCAAGAAAGACATTAAATTGTTATCAAGAAGATTAAATTCTATGGGGTGAACTAGATATAATAAAAAATGAAAAAACAAATTCATTTAGGGATTGTTAGCACAATATAAATGTATTAAAATTATAAAATATAAAAATTTAATGTAAGAAAGATTATACAATTTGGAGAAGCTGATGTAGATATCTGAATTAAAAAATGAAAAATGATTTATGATGAATATATAGGTAGATTAAATAGATGTTAGATAAAAAAATACAGATATAGGTGGTAGATAAATTTTGAGAGTCTCACCTACTGAGACCAGGTTACTGATATTCTCCAGCATCACTTCTCTGAACAGCTTTCTTTGGGTTGTGTCTAACAGGTCCCACTCTTCCTTAGTGAAATCTACAGCCACATCCTTAAAGGTCACTAAATCCTAAAAAAATAACGGAAATTTGTGTTCACACAGGGCTATCCTTACCAATGTCTTGAGTAAGATGTACAAAATAACAGCACTAAAGCAGCAGAAACTGTGTATATAAAACTCAAAAGGTGTTGGGGTTCCAGAAATGTCATTATCAATGGTAAACTTCCATTTGCCTGTCAGATGTTCTCACAGGCACAGACACACTCTGAACCCACAATATCCCATTGCAAAAGAAAACCACAGGACATAGGTGTGATATACACCTGGAAATATCCCACTAAATTTGTAATTTTGCCTCTTTCTGCTAATTATTCAGCTTTTCTTTGAACATTATTAACTAAATCAATATTTGTCAACAATTTTAAGTAAATTTATAGATATTATAAGGCAAGCAATATGGATTATATGTATTATTTTAAAAAATGGATATGGTTAGGTTACTCCCCTATATAGATGAGCTCACTTTCCTCTCATTTATAAAATCATTTAAGAATATGTTATGCATTTTGGCAAATGCAAGTTAATGTATCAATTGATTTCTATCTAAATTCAATTCACAGGGCTATTATTCATTAAAATGGCAGGGACACTTGAAAACATAACCAGAATTCTGCAAAATGAAATAGGCTTCAAATCAGTAAGTCCTGATTTGCTCAGTGCTACATAGCTCAGGTATTCATTGTAATGTAGAAATACAGATGGTTCAGTGTCACAAGCCAGGGACTCCTGAGAGAGTTGTACTGATACATGGCCTTAGACTGACCATTCCTGTGGTAGGAGACCTCAAATTCTCAACTTTTTCTGGGGTGTACAAAGACCAGTTTCATTGTCTCACTTTTATCTTCATGTCACCTAAGATTAAAACAATCCTGTTCATTGCCTCTGGCCTTTACTAATCTTTAAAAATTTTCACTGAGACATAAATTGTATTCTATTATACAGCTTCTGAAACCACAGCCACAATGAAGGAAAAAATAATTCTATACATGGCAGCCATTTATAAAATTTGAATAAATTTAATTTAGAAAATTGAAGTTGGGACATTTGAGCAAGTGTGGTAAGGAGAATTGTAGTTTTAAAAAAATTATTTCAAGGAAAGTGTATGTGTCTCAAATAGTTGGGTTCCTGCCTACAACATGGGAGGCCCTGTGTTTGGTCGTGGTGTCCCCCTAAAGAAGATGAGCATGACAGCAAGCTGTCATTATGGGCTGGCAGAGTTTGCTGACACAACAAGATGATGCAATGAAGAGACAATGATATGATGGCCTGGCATGGCAATCTGATGAAACAAGATATTGCAACGAAGAGACACAAATAGTAAATACAGTGAGAGACACAACCAGCAGGAGAAGAGATGGCTCAATTCACTGGTTGCCCCCCTCCCACATGGGAGGTCCTAGGTTCAGATCCTGGTTCCTTTTAAATAGAAGATGAGCATGCAGTGAAAAGACACAGAGAGCAGACAGTGAGTGCGAACAATGAGGGTGATTCAATAAATCTTTTTTGAAGATATTTCAAAATGTACAAATATATTCCATCAAAAGTTTAAGAAAATTAAAATTGGAGGAAACAAATACATTATTTCTAATTTCATTTAATTTACAAAACTTCTCATGTGCTTCTGACAAATATATCTACCCTTACACCCCAGTATCTGTAATATTGGATTGACTGAATGCACAGCTGAAAATTCAGCATCCCTTCTGACTGTAAACATCTCTTCTTACTCACTTCTGTCACCACTATTCATCATATGGCCAGGCCAAACTCAAGCACTAACATGACACATGACTTCATTTTATCCAATGAAGCCATGGATGATTGAGAAAACGAAAACTTCTATAATCATCTCAGAGAATACATAGCCTTAATGGTAGCTTTAACCAACTCTTGTAATTACCTTGGAAGATTACTCATAGATCCATACCTTACTTAATTACCATAATTAATAAAGAGTCATATATAACCATAATTACCATAATTACCATAATTAATAAAGAGTCATATATAAACTTAAGATAAGATCCTTGAATAACTCCTGAATACATTTGGAATAGTCACACCAATAGGAGAAATCTTCCCAAATGCTGGCAACGGAGGTACAAAAAAGAATTACCTACTCACATGTGATTGCATTGCCAAAACCTTAGCTGGCATCTATCTTCCTCTGGATTTTCATTCGCAACCAGATAAGCAGAAGGAAAACAAAGCTGAGAATGGAGAAAGAAGTCTTAAGATTCAAGTCTTGACCACAATTTTCTAGGTCCCCCCCATCATGAATGCCAAAATTTTCACCTAGGAGTAGTATCCCCTGCCCAAACAAATTGCAACATAAGGTATGCTCAAGAGAAATAAGGAAGGACTCTTCTTTCCCACAGTCAAGATGTTGGAGATCTTGTTTTCTCTGGCTAATAAAGATATGAATAACTTCATATTATAGAGAAAAAGATGAAAATCCATGAATTGCATGTATTAATTAGCTCATGATGTCAGAGACTTTTTTTTTGAAAATATAATGCCAGTTTCACTCTTTTGTTTGTAACAGATTTTTATAAAGATACTTAGATCAGGGGGCAAGATGGCATCTGAGTGAGTGCATCTCATAATCTCTCCTGCAAAGAAGTGGCTGAGTAGGGTTGGGGTCCTGCTGGACTGGGCTGTTTCAGGTGCTTGTAGGACAGGAGGTGTCTGGACGTTGACTTAAGAGGGATGGTGACAGAGGAGATTTTTGCAAGAGGTAGAATTTTAGGTCTCTTTCATGGAGGTTGGGGTCATGGGCAGGACCCTTTCCCCTGGGGCTGGTGGCCCAGCGGTGGTGATTCCTGAAGGTTTTGCTGTCCTGGGGAGTTCCCAAGCCCTGAGCAGGCTGTTTCGGGGGCCTGCAGGGTGGGAGGTGTCTGGAAGTCAATTTGGTGAGACAGTGACAGAGGAGATTCTTGTAAAAGGTGGAACTTTTGGTGTCTGACATGGAAATCAGAAGTTGTAGGCAAAACCCCTCCCCCTAGGGATGGGGGCCCATCCTTGGCAGTGCCCGAAATCTTTGCAGTGCAGCAGCACTCCCAGTGGGCTGTTTCAGGGTCTTGCAGGGCAGGAAGGTCTGGATGTTGATTTGGTGAGACAGTGACAGAAGAGATTCTTGTGAGAGGTGGAATTTTGGGTTTCTGACATGGAGGTCAGAGGTTGCAGGCGGGACCACTCGCCCTAGGGCTGGCGCCCAGCTGTGAGAATCCCTGAAGGCTGTGTTGTGCTGTGGTGCTCCAGGCCCCCTGTTACCTCGATGCAAGGTTCCCAAGTCTGTGTCCCCTAAACCCTGGTGGCCCATGCTCCAGAGACTCACACACCTTGAGTCTACAGTGTCACAGACTTCCCATCCCTGAATCCACCACACCCTGAGGCTCAGCAGAGGTCTTTTTTGTCTTTTTTTTTTTTAATATTACATTAAAAAATATGAGGTCCCCATATACCCCTCACCACCCTAACCCCACTCCTCCCCCCATAGCAACAATCTCCTCTATCATCATGAGACATTCATTGTATTTGGTGAATACATCTCTGAGCACCACTGCACATCATGGTCAATGGTCCACATCATAGCCCACACTCTCACATATGCCACCCAGTGGGCCATGGGAGGACATACAATGTCTAGTAACTGTCCCTGCAGCCTCACCCAGGACAACTCCAAGTCCTGAAAATGCCTCCACATCTCCTCTCTTCCTCCCATTCCCCACCCCCAGCAGCCACCATGGCCACATTCTCCACACCAATGCCACATTTTCTTCGATTACTAATCACAATAGTTCATAAATAGAATATCAATAAGTCCACTCTAATCTATACTCTATTCCTCCATCCTGTGGACCTTGGAATGATTTTGTCCACCCCACATCTACATCAAGAGGGGGCTTAGATTCTATATGGATGCTGGATGCAATCCTCCTGCTTTCACTTGTAGGCACTCTTGGCTCCATGGTGTGATGGTTGACCTTCAACGCCATCTTAGCTGAGTGGGGTAAGTCCAATAAATCAGAGTGTAGGAGCTAAAGTCTGTTGAGGCTCAGTGCCTGGCTATAATATGGTCATTCCACAGATTCAGATCCCCTGGGTATATATTAAACCCCAGCACCAACTACACTTCTGGTAAAAGTAACAGGAGAGGCTTGTGAAAAAAGATCTCATCTGAGTCCAGCTCCATCACACAGAAACACAAACTCCAAAAAGGGCCAATTGACATAGCACTGAACTCCATCTGCCATGACGCCAAGATATGGAAATTAAACAGCACACTCTTAGAAAAACAGTGGGTCAAAGAGGAAATCTCAAAAGAAATTAATAACTACCTTGAAATGAATGAAAATGACAACACAACATACCAAAACTTAAGAGATACAGCCAAAGCAGTACTGAGAGGGAAATTTATAGCCATAAATTCATACATCAAAAAAGAAGAAAGAGCAAAAATTGAAGAACTGCGTATTTGGAGGAATTAGTAAAAAAACAACAAAGTAACCCCACAGGAAGAAAAAAGAAAGAACAAAGATAAGTACAGAAGTAAATGAAATAGAAAATAAGAAAGCACTTGAAAAGATAAACAAAACCAAGAGCTGGTTCTTTGAGAAGATCAATAAAATTCACAAACCCTTAGCTAGACTAACAAAGAAAAAAAGAGAGGCGGCAAATACAGAAAATAATAAATGAGAAAGGAGATATCACCACTGACCCCACAGAAATAAATACTACCTTAAGAGGATACTCTGAGGAACTATATTCCAACAAAAATGACAATTTGGAGGAAATGGACGAATTCCTAGAAACACATAAGCAGTCTATATTGATGAAAGAAGAAATTGATGATCTCAACAAACCAATCACAAGTAAAGAGATGGAGTCAGGCATTTAAAACCTCCCACCTAAGAAGAGCCCAGCGCCAGAAAGCTTCACAGGTGAATTTTACAAAACATTCCAGAAAGAACTAACACCAATCCTGCTGAAACTCTTCCAAAAATTGGAAACAGAAGGAACATTACTTAACTCATTCTATGATGCCAACAATACCCTAGTACCAAAACCAAACAAAGACACCACAAGAAAGGAAAATAACAGACCAATTTCTCTAATGAACCTAGGTGCAGAAATCCTCAACAAAATACTTGCTAACTGTATTCAACAACACATTAAACAAATTATACATCATGACCAAGTGGGATTCATTTCAGGTATGCAAGGATGGTTCAACATAAGAAAATCAATTAATGTCATAAACCATATAAACAGATTGAAGGAAAAAATCACATGATTATAACTATAGATGCAGAAAAAGCATTTAACAAAATTCAGCACCCTTTCTTGATAAAAACACTGCAAAACATTGGAATACAATGAAGTTTTCTGAACATGATAAAGGGTATATATGAAAAACCCACTCTAACATTGTTTACAATGGTGAAATCCTAAAACTCTTCCCTCTAAGATCAGGAACAAGACAAGGATGCCCACTCTCACCTCTTCTATTTAATATTGTCTTAGAAGTACTTGCTTGAGCACTGAGGCAAGAACCAGATATAAAAGGCATTCAAATTGGAAAGGAAGAAGTCAAAATTTCATTATTTGCAGATGACATGATCCTATACATAGAAAATCCTGAGAGGTCTACAACAATGCTTCTAGAACTCATAAACGAGTTTAGTAAAATCGCAGGTTATAAGATCAATGCACAAAAATCATTAGCATTTCTGTACACCCATAATGAGCAAGCTCAGGAGGAAATGAAGAAACAAATGCCATTTACAATAGTCAATAAAAAAATCAAATACATAGGAATAAATTTAACTAAAGATGTAAAAAACTTGTACACAAAGAACTATACAAAACTGTTCAAAGAAATCAAAGAAGACCTAAATAAATGGAAGAATATTCCCTATTCATGGAAAGGAAGATTAAATATTATTAAGATGTTTATCCTACCAAAATTGATCTACACATTCAATGCAATCCCCAAAAAAATCAACACAGCATTCTTTAAGGAACTGGAAAAACTAGCTGTGAAATTTATTTGGAAAGGAAGGAGGTGCCGAATAGCCAAAGACATATTGAAAAAGAAAAACAAAACTCAAGGAATCACACTACCTGACTTCAAAACATATGACAAAGTACTGTGGTGAAAAAAAGCGTGGTATTGGCACAAGGAGAGACACACAGACCAAAGGAACCAAATTGAGAATTCTTATATAGACCCTCATATATATAGTCATATAATGTTTGATAAAGCCAGCAAGCCCTCTCAACTGGGAGAGAATGGCCTATTCAATAAATGGTGCCTGAAGAACTGGATATCCATATGTAAAAGAATGGAAGAGGATTACCACCTCACACCTTATACAAAAATCAACTCAAGATGGAACAAAGACCTAAATATAAGAGCCAAGACCATAATGGCTTTGGAAAGCAGTGTAGGGAAGCATATACAAGACCTTGTAATAGGAAATGGCTTCATAAACTTCACACCAAAAGCACAAGCAGCTAAAGAACAAATAGATAAATGGGACTTCCTCAAAATTAAAGCCTTCTGAACCTCAAAGGAGTTTGTCAAGAAAGTGAAAAGAGAGCCTACATAATGGGAGAAAATAACTGGAAACCATATATTGGATAGGAGACTTATACCCTGCATATATAAAGAACTCCTATATCTTGAAACTAAAAAGATAAGCAACCCATTTAAAAAATGGGATAATGATATAAACAGACACTTCTCGAAAGAAGAAATACAAATGGCTAAAAAGCACATGAAAAAATGCTCCAAATCTCTAGTATCAGGGAAATGCAAATCAAAACTACAATGAGATACCATCTTATTCCCATAAGATTGGCAGTTATGGGGAAAAAAAACACAGAAGACAACAAATGCTGGAGAGGATGTGGAGTAATGGGGAACACTCATCCATTGCTGGTGGGAATGCAGAAGGATCCAGCCATTCTGGAGGACAGTTTGGTGGTTTCTCAAAAACCTAGCCATAGATTTGTCATATGACCCAGCAATTCCACTGTTGGGTATATACCCAGTAGAACTGAAAACAAGGACACAAACTGATATATGAACACCAATGTTCATAGCAGCATTGTTCACTATGTCAAAACTTGGAATCAACCCAAATGCCCATCAACAGATGAATGGATAAATAAAATGTGATATATACATACAATGGAATACTACTCAGCTTTAAGAATGAATACACTACAAACACATGTGATAACTTGGATGAATCTTGAGAACCTTATGTTGAGTGAAGCAACCCAGGAATTGAAGGACAAATACTACATGACCTCAATGATATGAAATAAGTAAACCAAGCTGCCTCAGAGAGCTAGAGACTGGATGATAGGCTTACAGGAAATTGGGGGGTATAGGAAGGATGTAAGCTGACATCTACATGGCTGATATCTATGATAAGCTGGAGGTAAGAATTTGCACAAGAAAGGGATATAATGGGGGCATATGGGTGGGGATTTGTGTTGGCTTGAGGGGGGCTAGGGATGGGAGGATGGGCAATACTACTCAAGAAATTAGGGGGAGGGTGGGGCAACATATGAACATAGGAGATTGTCAGGTATTTGGTTGAGAGTATAATGCTGAGAAAACTTTTTCAAAAATATAATAAGAAAGGTTACCCATTTAAGATGGTTAAAGGGGATAATCTGACACAGGACAGGCTTCTAGGGAATATGTGGATGCTCATTTTGCCAAAGTGGGTTATATCATTGGATAGAGACCCAAATAATGAGAGTGAAGGTATATCCACATCCTGGGGAGGATTGATGCCTTCAAATAGAGGGAATTTTTTCTCTCAAGAGAAATGGTAGCTCCCAGGGCATAGGGCAGTTGAGCATGTGAAGCCATCAATACTGTTGCAAGTATCTCTGAACATGGCCCTTCAAGCAATGAAGACTGACTGTCACTGTGGGCCCTAAGGGGAGGGGGAAAGAGGTATTGAATAAATGGAACCAATATAACTGTGTGGGCAATAGAAGTGTTCCACCAGAGTACGCAAGGATTGATATAAGACATTAAATTACACCAAAAATATATAGGGGCTGATAGGCTAAAATGTAAATCATAATGTAAAATGTAAGATAACTAAAACTTTAGAAAATTGTTTAGTCTAAAATATAAACCACAATGTAAACACAAATGTTACAGCAATTGTCTCAATAGCTGTACATCAGTTTCAGTAAATATAGTATGAATATGTAAAAAGATTATTGCTGTGGAAGGGAAAAGGTTTTATATGATATGTGGGAGTACTATATATTGTATATATGAATTACTGTGATTTAAAACTCTTGTGAAGATAAGCTTAATAATTAGAAAAAAGAAAAGAAAAAGATAGGATGTAGACACTGAGGAAAAGATGGAAGTAGTTGCCTTGCCAATTTGCATACAGGGCAAAACTTATTTCAGTGATGGAAGGCAAAACATCATAAACAAAGCTTTTGCAGTTTTTAATTTGTTGATATCCCAACTTATTTTCACCTTAATTTTTCTAAATTAATATGTATTCTATATCTAACCTTTAAACTAATCGCTATATTCCATTTTACTATTAATGGAACCTGGCAATATATTGGGCTTCACTTTTCAGGAAGTTTTGGATCACAGAGAGGTTCAGCAATGGCAGTGGAGGAATACTGGTGTGGGCACATGGTTGGCAGGGAGTTCTACAGGGCATATATCCAGGGTACATAAAAATGATTGGATATTTTCATAATGGATACAATTGAAAATAACAACTGAGGGAGTGCTGTTTTCCTAGCCAGGAGAGCTCAATCGCAGTCCCTAAAGGACAGCAAAAATCCCCAAAGTGCAATGGCAAAGACCATCAAAGAATGAAGATCCAACAATGAGCCCTTGATAGTAATGGCTATGCTTGTGAGCCTGTACACCTAAAATAAGAACAAAGCCTAGAGCTGCAGGGTGCCTAAGAGTTACCTCCTGAGAGTCTCCATGTTGCTCAAATGATGCCAGTCTCAAAGCCAAACTCAGCATATAAATGCATTGCCTTCCCTCCAGCATGGGACATGACTCCCGGGCATGAGCCTCCCTGGTGCCAAGGGATTACTACCAAGTATCAGCTGATGATGTAACTAGAAAATGAACTTGAATAAAAGGGTCAACTCAGACCAGCAGTATATCTCAATCTACATATAATACCAGGAGTTAAAAATGCTTTTTGACCTGAATCAAGGGGGAAATGGAAAAGACAAATGAGTTTATATGGCTATAAGTCTCCAAGAAGAGTCAGGAGGTTATCAGAGGGGTTACCCTTATGCACACCTCAGCAGAGTCCCAGAGACAAATAAAGTAGATACAACCCTGGGTATTGGTTCCTCTGAGGGCTACAGAGACTCACAGGATCTACAGTCATGGCAGATGGAGGTCAGTGCCATGTCAGTTGGCCCTACTTTGGAGTTTGTGTATCTGTGTGATGGAGCTGGACTCAGATGTGATCTCTGTTCACAAGCCTCTCCTGTTACTTTTACCAGAACTATAGTTGGTGCTGGGGTTTAATATATACCCAGGGGACCTGAATCTCTGGACTGACCATGTGATAGCCAGGCCCTGAGCCTCAAAAGACTTCAGCTAATATACACTCTGGTTTATTGGACTTACCCCATTCAGCTAACATGGCGTTCAAGAAGGTCAACCACCACATCATGAAGCCAAGAGTGCCTACAACTGAAAGCAGGAGAATTGCATCCAGCACACATGTGGAATCTAAGCCCCCTCTTGATATAGATGTGGAGTGGACACAACCATTCCAAGGTCCACAGGATGGAGGAATAGAGTATGGATCAGAGTGGACTTACTGATAATCTATTCATGAACTATTGTGCTAGTAATCAAAGAAAATGTGGCACTGGTGTGGAGAAAGTCACCATGGTGGCTGCTGGGAGTAGGGAATGGGAAGAAGAGATGGGATGTGGAGGCATTTTTGGGACTTGGAGTTGTCCTGGGTGAGGCTGCAGGGACAGTTACAGACATTGTATGTCCTCCCATGGCCCACTGGTTGGAACGTGGGAGAGTGTGGGCTATGATGTGGACCCTTGACCCTGAGGTTCAGCAGTGCTCAGAGATGTATTCACCAAATGCAATGAATGTCTCATGATGATGGAGGAGATTGTTATGGGGGGAGGAAAGAGCTGAGGGTGGTGGGAGGTATATGGGGACCTCATATTTTTTGGATGTAATATTAAAAAAATAAAGACAAAAAAAGTTACTTAGATCACATAAAATGTTACAGTAAAAATAGAAGAGGTTCCAAAATACTCTCACTCCCCCCATTCCACCAACATCAACAACCTTTTTTATCAGTGTGATACAGTCATTGCATTTGATGAATATACTTTCAAACACTGCTAACACAGCATGGGTTAGAGTTTAATTGTAGTTTACACTCTTTCCCAGTACATTAAATGGGTTATCATAGGATATATAATGTTCTGCATCTGTCCTTGCAATATCATTCAGGACAACTCCAAGTTCTGAAAATGCCCCCTTATCACACCTCTTCTTCCCTCTCCCTGCCCTAACCAACTCCCATAGCCACTGTCACCACATCAATGATAGTTTCTTTCATTGCTAGAGTCACAATTCTGTAGGAGAATACCAGTAAGTACACTCTAGTCCATATTTTATTCCTCCATCCTGAGGACCCTGGGCTGGGATGGAGATGTCCATTCCATCTCTAAATCAAGAGGGTGCTTAGATCCCACAT
This sequence comes from Dasypus novemcinctus, assembly GCF_030445035.2. Taxonomy (NCBI): domain Eukaryota; kingdom Metazoa; phylum Chordata; class Mammalia; order Cingulata; family Dasypodidae; genus Dasypus; species Dasypus novemcinctus. The sequence continues at coordinate 5,011,244 of NC_080691.1, forward strand.
GGTTGTTGGAAGGGATTCTCCTGCTTGTAGTTGTAGAAACCCTCAGTTGCCTGGTGTGCTGGTTGACCATTCTCATCTCTCTGTTAGCTGACCTGGGTAAGTCCAATGAACCTCAGAGCAGGTGTTACAACTTTGCTGAGGCCAACATTACCTTCCCCCCCCCCCCCCACATGGGACATGACTCCCCGGGATGGGCCTCCCTGATGCCAAGTGATTACTACCAAACACCAGCTGGTGATGCAACTAGAAAAAGACTTGATTAAAAGAGGGAAATGGTGAAGGCAAATGAATTTATATGGTTAAGGGACTTTGAAATGAGTCTGAAGGTCATCAGAGGGGTCACGCTTATGCACATCTCAGGAGGATCTCAGAGAAAGCCAAAGTAGATAGAACCCCAAATAGTGGTGCTCCTGAGAGGCACAGAGACACCCAGGTTCTAGTCATGACAGATCATGTTCAGTGCCTTGTCAGTGGACCCTACTTTGGAACTTGTGCTCTTGAATGTGATGGAGTTGGGTTCAGATGTGGCCTCTCTACACATGCCTCTTCTGTCACTTACTGAACCTGTGGTAGGTGCTGGGGTATGCTCAGGAGACTTGAATCTCTGGACTGTACATGTGCCAGCTGGGCCCTGAGCCTCAAGAGAATTACAACACATGCTCTCTGGTTCATTGGAGACTTTTAATTCATTGCTGATTCCAAAACATAGGTATCCCTTACCAAAATCATACCTGGAATTGGGTCCTCACCATAAGAGGATGCAGATTGGAATCTCTCATTATAAATATTACTGTTTTTTTGAGATAGCATTGGTTCTCTCACATGCATTTCTTTTTTAAGATTTATTTATTTATTTATTTTTCTTCCCTCCCCCTCCACCCCAGTTGTCTGCTCTCTGTGTCCATCTGCTGCATCCTCTTCTTTGTCTCCTTCTGTTATTGTCAGAGGCATGGGAATCTGTCTCTCTTTTTGTTGTGTCATCCACTGTGTCAGCTCTCCGTGTGTGCAGCACCATTCCTGGGCAGGCTGCACTTTCCTTCATGCTGGGCAGCTCTCCTTATGGGGCACACTCCTTGCGCGTGGGGCTCCCCCACGCAGGGGACACCCCTGCGTGGCAGGGCACTCCTCACACGCACCAGCACTGCGCATGGGCCAGCTCCACATGGGTCAAGGAGGCCCGGGGTTTGAACCACGGACCTCCCATGTGGTAGACGGACGCCCTAACCACTGGGCCAAGTCCGCCGCCTCACATGCATTTCTGATTTCTGGATTCTCCCTCCCTGCTCTACCATGAACCTAACCTTCTGGATACATTTGTCCTAAAACACCTTTATTCTTCCATATGTATAATGCAGTCCGCTCAACACTGAGTTCTACATCCCACCCACATATACTTGGAAATAAGTAAAGAAAATTAAGACTATATATTATTAAAATAAAAGAAAAAAGAAAAAATATATATAACCTATTATGAGGTTGATCAGAACTAAGATTAACTTAATCATTCGTACCTCAATTCCAAGAAGAAAATTATTATATTCAACATGTTTGGATAATTACATATTTTATTAAAAATTTAATCTTCTCAGTAACTCAACTGATAAAGGCTAAATTACATAATTTATATGACCACTGAAAGACACAGCTAGAGTTTGAATTTTTTCTTCCTGTATCCCAATTTTTAGTATCTTAAGGGTTACATAATCTCAGAACTACATGGAATGTCACCTCTCATTTCAGTATTCAGATCCTCACACTGTTGTCAAAACTTCCTCTTCATAGAGTTTGTTAGTTACACCAAGGAACAGCAAACCTGTTCAAGGAAATCTCCTTTCCATTGAACCTGTTGTCAGATATTCTCTATGTTCTTGGCTAAGCAATAAGAAATTAATTTCAAGAGCAAACTGGGTTAGTTAGGCCAGTAACTTATTAGAGAATGGTCAGAAAAGAAATGGGAGAAAATAACAGACCGTGGGGCCCAAGTAAAGAGCAAGGGGCTCAAGAGTGATAAAGAGGGTTGACAGACTACAATTCCCCATTACAGATTATAAATCCCCAGGTTTACTTGTATATTGATCCAGGTGAGGGGTGAAGAAGGCTAGAACAGTGGGCAGAAGTCAGGAACAGGGGTCAAAAGGCAAGAGAGGGTCAGTTGGCCTTTGCACTTGCATTTAGAAACATTATCACACCCTTTTGCTAATGACAGGGGGTAGTCCCAACCGTTTGCTCTTTTGATTGACTCCCCCATGAATCCCCCAGGAGGGGCCTATTATAAGGCCCCTGGAGAATATCCAGGGATTCTCCTGACTTCAGAGGAAATCTCATTCCGAATGAGATTCTTGCAAGTTTCTCCAGCAGCCATCTTGGTAGTACCAATTTCCACATGTTCAATGGTGGTGGTTTTTCTGCCAGGTTTCAGATCTGTCTATTGATTCCTTAACTTGCCTGCTTCAAACCTACTTCCCAAACATTACCTCTCAACTTACGTAATATTTACTGCCAGACATATTCCAAGCATGCATATTTCAGCATATGTTTCATGATAATATATTTATTTAATTTTTTAAAAGATACTTAGATCATATAAATGTTACATAAAAAATGTAAGAGAGGGAAGCATATTTGGCTCAACTGATAGAACATCCACCTACCACATGGGAGGTTCAGGGTTCAAACCCAGGGCCTCCTGACCCATGTGGTGAGCTGGCCCGCACACAGTGCTGATGTGCACAAGGAGTGCCATGCCATGCAGGGGTGTCCCATGTGAAGGGGAGCCCCATGCACAAGGAGTGCACCCTGTAAGGAGAGCCATGCCACATGAAAAAAAGTGCAGCCTGCCCAGGATGGCAAGGCACATACAGAGCTGACACAAGATGATGCAACAAAAAGAGACATAGATTCCTGGTGCCACTGACAAGAATACAAGCAGACACAGAAGAACACACAGCAAATGGACATAGAGAGCAGACAACTGGGGTGGGGGAAGGGGAGAGTAATAAAATTAAAAATAAATCTTAAAAAAATATGTAGGAGATTCCCATATGCTCTACTCCCTCCCCTCCCACAATTTCCCACATTAACAGCATCCTTCATTAGTGTGGTACATTTGTTGCAATTGATGAACACATATTGGAGCACTGACACTAAGCATGGATTATAGTTTACATTATAGTTTAAACTTTTTCCCATGCATTTTTAAGTTATCACCGATATATAATGGCCTGTAACCATCACTGAAACATCATTTAGGACAATTCCAATGTCCCCAAAATGCCACCATATTGCACTTATTTTTTTAAGATATTTTGATTACATTAACATTACATAAAAAAATATAGGCAATTCCCATAAGCCTTAATCCCCACACACACCACATCTTCCCACATTAACAAGTCCTTCATTAATGTGGTACATCCATTGCAATTGAGGAACACAATTTATAGCATTGCCAATAAGCAAGAATTAAAGTTTACATTCCAGTTTATTTACATTCTCCGCCACACAATTCTGTAGGTTATGGCAAGATATATACTAGCTTGCTCTGTCACTACTAATGTCATTTAGGACAATTCCCAAGTTCCAAAAATGCCCCTTTATTACACCTGTTTTCCCTCTCCCATTCCTCAAAACCTCCACTGCCTCCACATCAATGAAATAATTTCTTCCAGTGCTAGGATCACAATAGGTCTAAGTAGAAAACCAATAAGTCCACTTTAGTCCATAGTTCATTCCCAATCCTGAGGATTCTGGGATGGTGATGTCCATTCCACTTCAAATTAAGAGAGGGCTGTGATCCATTAGGGCTGATGAATGGAAATCTCTTGCTTGCAGCTGTAAACTTTCTTGGTTATTTGGTATGGAAATTGTCCATTCTCACCTCTTGTTAGTTGTCCTAGGTGGGACCAATGAACTGGAGAGTAAGTGTTGCAACTCCATTGAGATTCAGGGCCCAGCTGGCACAAGGACAGCCCAAAGATTTAAGTCTCTTGGATGTACACCTACCAACTCTAATACTAATTATAGGTTCAAATTCAAGAACAGAAGAGCCATGTGTAGGGAAATCACAACTGAGTCCAACTCTATCACCTTGGGGAGCATAAATTCCAAAGTAGGGCACATTGGTAAGGCACCAAACTCCTGATCTATCTGACCTGACTTTAGTGTCTGGATGTCTTCAGAGACCTCAGGAGCCCTGCTTTTTGGCAGTAAATGAGATCCTGTTAAGACATGCATAATTATAACCTCTGAAATGACCTCCCAACCCACTTTGAAGTCTCTAGGCCATATAAACTCATTTGTCTTTTATATTTTCCCCCTTTTGGTCAAGGACTTTTTCCAAGAACATTTCTGATGTCATTGTATTTATGCAGTATGTCAATAGATAACTTATTATTTTCCATATCTGCCCACATAGGAAGTGCTTTAATTTTCTGTCATGTTTATTACTGCATGTGACACAGCACATTACTAAGCTCTCACTTTATGACTAATACATAGTGCTTTCAAATATATCTGGGAAAAACACTATATCTTGATAAGTGAGTCATTCTTCCATCTCCCATAATCACTTCAAGTCCCATAGCTTGAATCCATATATTCTCACATTTCATATTACTTTTACCAGAGGAGATTAACCCCATAATAACTAGGTGAATGATGTCATTTTAAAAAATCACCTCAACTTAGCACCACAATGTCTAGTTATTCCTGCATTCATACCCATTAGTTACTCCTTCTCTCGCATTGAAGAGCTGAGTCACCTGTTTTAAGTTGAATATCTCTAACTGAATTACAGGCTTCCCTGTTCCTTTCTGAAGTCATTACTAGCAACTGCTCTCTTATCACGCTTAATCACCTCATCATTTAACCTTATTGTTTCTCTTCTTTTATGAACCAAAATGCCCCTTGTGTCTATTTCATCTCTTGTGCCTGATTTCCTTTTCGTTCTTTCAGAGTCAATCTACATAAACACTTTTATGCTTTACTCACACACCTTAAAGAATGAGTTAGTAGCATGACAAGCTTTTTCTTAAGTAGCCCCTTTCTCTCCCACTTCTGTACACTATCAAGACAATCACATATCTATTCAATTGCTTCAGTTTACTCCACGTTGGCTCAAAACTGAGTGTACAACTCTTATTTTCATGGGTAAAGGCAAAAAATCCAACATAACTCAAGACAATACTACCATCATGAACCCACAAATCTAAAATAAATTCTCTTTTCCTAGAGCTAACTCTCTGATTAACCTTGATGTCACCCAAGATGAATATAATCAAGAATATGACACTTTAACAAAATATTTCCTTCAAATTAAGTTAGGACTTCTCCAGGCATCCAAGGATTGAATAAGAACTCATTTCTCAGAAACACTCAAACACATTCATATTAGCTATTGTTTCAGCACTGAACACTATAACCACCCTTCATTTCCATGGAAATCCCCTCAAAAAAATTCCCACATCATCCTCATGTTCTTCTAGTCTTTGTTTTGTCATTCCCTGAGAGATCTCTTCACTGAACCCCAAGCAAAAGTATCCTTTGCCCTTCCTATAGCCTATATTAAAATTCTAATATTCCTTCAGATCACTCATATAGCTTTTCATTGTAGTATTATTTATTTGTTCATATTTTGGTCTCTCCCCTAGTCTAAATGCATAAAATCCTTCCTTGAGTGGTAATATAGTAAAAGAGTCTCCCTTTGGAAGTGAGCAAATAATTATAATATTATTATACATCCACAGAAATATTATACATCCACAATAACTCTACCTGACTACCTGACCTCAGATGCCTTTATCCAGCTGCCTCTAGTCAAATTAAATGACACATTCTGATTAAAAAGTAAATCATTTACAAAATTAATGAGTGCTCTCCCACCTGGTTAAAATTCTCTCCCTTATTCATGAGAATCCAAATGGACTGAGAATGCAGGGAACCCAAGTCTTAATGAGGCTGCTTTCATCACAAGTGTAGTTCAGAGCCTCTTTCTCTGTAGAGAAGCCAGCACTTTGATAACAAACTCTCTTTTAATGTAGTTGTAACAGCATCAGCCCTATAATTCAAAAGACAAAATTAGATTAACACAGATGTTAGTTAGGATAAATCTACTCAAGGCACACTTTGTGTCATTTACTTCCTTCTAAAACTCTCAAAACCAACCTTTCTGCTTTTTCAAAGATATGTCACACTTTTATGGATTTTGGTGGTCCTGGGCAAGTAGTCTAAAGCACCTATAGCAAAAAGTTTCTTATTAATCTGTATATCTAAGAGGAATGGAAATCTACCAATATTTTCTGAGTCACCCATGTGACCATATTTGTGCTGAAGAAACAAGGAAAATTTTTTATTGTTCTAGAGTGTGTATACTTTACTAAGAAGCACACACTGATTGTATAAGGCAGCCATCCACAATTTTCTTCCACCAAAAAGGATGAACTCTGTACCCTTACCCAACCCTGCTTTCCATCAGAAGGAAATTCAGTGAACAGTTATAACAGGGGTTCTTAACCATTTTTTTCCCAAGGACCCCTTTGCCAGCCAGGTGAACACCATGGACCCCTACTCAGAATGTAGCAGCACATAATTTTATGACACTCAACATCAGCAAGTCTTTAAATTAAAATTTTCAATTCAAATGCACAGACCCCCTGAAAACCTGCCCCTGAAATCTCCACAGACCCTGGTTTAGAGCCCCTGATCTACAGTGATTTCATCATGCTCTGGAAGCAAAGAGGGTTCCTCACATCTGGTATGCCAGTTGAAAATTGTGGGCAAGTAAGTTATCTCCTTTCTGCCATTTTATTCCCATATACAGTTACTATTATTAAATAAAGGTTTACACAAAAAGGACTGAGCGTGAATATTTTAAAAATGCACTTGCATATTTTCATGTAAAAACAACCACTAGTAAAACAGATATAATTATAAACTTAAATTAATACTGTCTAAACTAGCTGAAGAACGTAGCCTTTACAGGCCCCAAATTTTACCTTAGGCCCTCTGTTTATTCATAGCATTTATTTTAGGTAATTCAAATTCTCCCCATATGAAATTTTTCCTGGCAGACCTATCTCTGAGAATAAATTGAGAACATTGTCACACAATGATATGACCCAATTTTCAAATCCTTAATGCATTATGCCAAAGATTACCTTCAACAAGTAAAGGACACTTTTCCTGTCTCACATGACAGATACTCCATTAATCATAATCTGACACCAGGATAATGGATCTACTGGAAATGACACATACAAATACAGATCCTGACTAAAAGGAACCCTGCCAAGTACTCCTCACTTCTGGTAATGCAAATTAATTACAGGGTACTGAGCCATGGGTCCACATTACTCAACAAAAAAATGTTCTATCAGACTCCTGGACTACTTATGCAGAGTTAAAAATCCAACTAGCCAGAAAGGGAAGTAGGCAATGTCACAAAGGAGACTACTATCCCAAGGTGACACATCAAATCCTAGCATAGATGCTACCTTACTAATATTCATAATGCATAAAATATTTATATTTCATTATGCTTTGCCCTTGCAGTAGCTTAGAAAGACAATGTCATTGTCTGTTTCTACAAGGACTTTTCAAAAGAATGTAACCTTGTAGACTGAATTGTCACCATCAACCCTGATATATGCACATTGCAAGGGACCCCCTTAGTTCTACCCATAACAAATTTCTTTTTTATCCCAAATGGTTCAGTCTCTTCAGATCAAACTGCACCATTTGTTTCATATCAGATATGAATACTAGACCCAAGTTTTCTTTATTCTGCTTTAAAATTTCTTGGACCTGGAACCTTGTAATCAAGAATTAAGAATTAACTTAAGTTTATGATTACTGAATTATTATACAGATGTTTTTTCCCCTTATTTTTTCACTATATTATAGAATAGTCCAAAGCTAATACCTGAAATTACTAAAACTGACTAGGTCAACCTCACCTTTCTTTATGGTTATTTCAAATTCGGCACACCCTTGTGTACTCATACTATTGTGATAGTTATTACAATCTGATCTTACTTTTGTTTATGGTTATTTGAAAACTAGGCTTGTGTATATTTACTACTGTGATTATAACCACTCCACCCTCCCCTGTTTGAAACCATAAAAACCCCAACCTCCTCAAAATCAAGGAGGCAGATTTTTGGGTCCTTGCTAGACCAATGATCTCTTTGCTTGCCTAGCAAATAAACTTTCTCACTTGGAAACCCAGTGTCTCAGGAATTGGTCTTTAAAGTGCATTGGAAGGAAAGTACCTGTTTTTGCTCAGTATGTAAACCACACAATAGACACAACTGATTGAGAGAACTATAAAGATATCACAGAAGAGTTTGGAAAGCTTGCCATTATAGTCCACATACCTCCACAAACTAGAAGTTACATTAACAATGCAAGTCTACTTTCAGGTTTAGGTTACTGGAACTGCAAAATATTCACAATACAAATAATTTTTGGTAAAGCTTTTCATTTATAGTCTCAATAAGACAGACCCTTGGATACTAAGGACAAATGATAGTATTCCTACTAATAAATCTGTAAACAACATCACATTGACTGTATTTACATTGTTCTGCCAGGCAATAATTTTTTTAAAATTTTTCTAAGATTTATTTTATCTATTTATTTCTCCCCCACCCCATTGCCTTGCACTTAGTGCCTGCTCTCTGTGTGTTCTTCTATGTCTACTTGTCTTCTCTTTAGGCAGCCCTGGGAATTGATCCTGGAACCTGGAGTAGGAGAGATGTGCTCAAACTCTTGTGCAACCTCAGCTCCCTGTTCTGCTGCACCTCTTATTGTCTCTCCTCTGTGCCTCTTTCTGTTGCATCATCTTGCTGGGCCAGCTCTCTGCATGGGCCAGTTCTCAGCACTCCATTCAGGCCAGCTCACCACTATGGCCAGCTTGCCATTCAACAGGCAGCCCTGAGAATCAAACCCTGGACCTCCTATATGGTAGGTGGGAGCACAATCACTTGAGCTATATCCATTTCCCCAGGCAATATTTTTGTTTTGGAAATGTTATCAGATACTTAACTGGGTTGTAAATTACCTTTACAGTTGATAAAATGCCTGGGCAATGTGCATTTGGTAACCTCACAGTCCTTTAGGAATTTATAATAAATCTAAAACTTCTCACTGGACTACTCCTCTCAAGCTACAGTCTCAGGGGAAAGAGAATTCACCCAAGGAGGTAATGATTCTGGGTTTGGGTCTTTGGGCAGATTGCTGCTACCTTGGCTTGGGGCTAACACAAATGAAAACAGGATTAGAATCACAATAGGAAAATTACTGAATCTACTGCTAAAACTATAGCTGCACAACAACTCATTAGATTAGCTTAACTTGTTGCTTATTAGCTGAACAAGGAGGCATTTTTGTCATTGCCAACACCACCTGTTGTATTTGGGTACACACTTCTGTGGAAGTTAAGGTTAAATGAAATGAAATAATTAAATGCACTACATGACTTAAACAAGTAAGGCCTTTCTTTTGATCACTTTGATTTCATTTGGGTCAAAACATGGGAACTGGGCTTTGGCTTATACTATGAGGTGGGCATTTGGACCTTTTATCATTCATAATATTCATTATAATCTCCCTGGTGGACTGTCTGTCCCAAAGATTTGAATGTGTGTCACCAACCACTTGTGACCCAGCAAATTATTTCTTTATGTCTGGGATGACCTAAAAATTATGATGTTAAAACTGACATCATGATCATCTATGAGCCCAACATGAAAACAACTAGCAAATATTACCCCAGGCCTTAGGCAGTAAATGAACACTGGTTCAACACATTAAATTTTTATCACAACTCTCAATGGCTGACAGCCAGATCAAACTGGGGTAAGTTAAATAAATTAAGTAGACCCTAGATGGAGACCTTTAAGCTAAGCCCTACATCAGCAAACTGAAGCTTAACTTAATTCCTATCTCTTACAAGCCCTCCTTTCCCCAGTACAAGAATCATAACAGCCTGCCATAATTTGCCGGTTTTTCTTCTCTTCCTTCTTCAGGAATCTTGATCTATTTTCTTTGTTTCTGTATAGAATTTTGTCCCCTGCTCCTAAGATTTGTTTAATCTTTCTCACTCAGTCCCTCATTTTCCCTACACTTTCCATTTCTGGAACTCTCCAGTCCAGCAGGAGTTCAGTTTAATCCTCCCTCTCCATTTTCCTCTGTGCGGCTTTTCTGCCTAAAGTTTCTTCCCTGCTAGGTTATCCTGCCTCGGAGAGTCATTGCAGAAAGGCGGGACCCTCGGAAAGGTCCAGTCTGCATTTCGGGAATTCAACCGGCAGAAACTGGATGTAATGAGTGCACCGCTCAGCCACAGCCAGTCTGCTGGGATTTTATTCCTTATCCACCCCCCCAGAATGGGGGCCCTTTTGCTTCCAGCACCCCGCAGCAAATGGTTTTCAGCACTGGGTCTCTGTGCCTGGATACGCACGGGGTCCCAACTCACCTCTATTAGTTCCTTGAAAATCTCTTTCCCGGGTGAGAGGGATCCAGGCTGCTTGCTGCTGAGCCCAGAAGCTTTGCAGGGCCCCCACTGAGAGGGAAGGGAAGAGGACCAGTTGGTCCCAGGTAGAAGTTTCCTACCTGATACTTTTCTCTTTCTTCAATTCCGCATTTGTGGAGCCCCTCTGCAGTCTCTACCATCCTCCAGACTATCTGCGGAGGCGTTTTCAGGGTAGGGCTTCTGTCGCTGGTTGATGACGTCAACCCACCACCACTGATTTTTATTTCAAGTGTTACCAGAGGTTGAACTCAGGACCTCTTATATGGGAAGCAAGACCTCACCTACTGAGGAGGTGGGGGTATATGGGGACCTCATATTTTTTTAATGTAACATTAAAAAAAAAGATTAAAAAAACCCTCACCCATTGAGCTACCTCCACTCTCCAATGAGAGTTGGTTTATTTCACTTTTTTATTTTGTTTTTAGAAGGACCAGGGATTGAATCCAGGGCCTCATACATGGGAAGCAGGAAATTAACCGCTTGAGCTACATCTACTCCCTCATTATGTAAGGGTAAGGCCACATTGGGAAAAATAAGATTAGAACTACATTGGGAGGTGGGAATTGCAAACGCCTTTAGATAGATAAATGACTTAAAACAGCCTCCAAGGAGAGTGCCAATGAATCAGAACTGCCCATAAGAAAAGTGCCAATAAATAACATGGGGCTTTTAAAAAAATAGATAGGCTATCTTCAGCTAACCGCTGTGTTCTGCTTCTGTGCCTGCTTGCTTTCTTGCTTATTAGTAGACACCCCCCTTCCTAAAAAGCTATAAAACCACCCCTTCCCTGAGACTCAGGGCTGCTCCCTACTCTGCGTAGGATGGGACAGTCACTGCGTGGCTAATAAAGTTCTCAAATGGAACTATATTCAAAGTCTGAGTCTGGGCAATATCGCTAATCTATAACATCTGGAGGCCCCAGTGAGATTGATCAATGAGATTCCCCACTCCAGCAGGGTTGATCTCCTCAGACTCAGGGAGACAAGTACATTCCAGGGATGGACTGGCAGTCTAGGGGAAGGCCTTGGAGGGACGTTCCTCTGCCCCTAATGCCGCCGAGCCCTGGAACTTGTCTCCACCTAAATTCTAAATTCTATCTGGAGAGCGTCAGGAGTTCCTGGGCCCAGGATCAGTAAACAGGACGTCCCTCACTGAATCTGTTTTTTGAAAAACCTCTGCAAAGTCTGTGGAATGTGGGTAAGGGGATCTGCTTGACACAGCAAATAGATCCCACCCACCAGTCAGAGCAAGACATCGCTCTTGACTTCAGTTCAAGTCTGTTTTCTGGAAAACCTCTGCAGAGTCTGTGGAATGTGGGTAAGTGGATCTGCTGGATGCAGCAAATACATCCCACCCACCAGTCAGAGTGAGATGTTGCTCTTGACTTCAGTTCAGATTATCTGGTTTGTCTTTTCATGTGTCTTAATTGTTTGTCTTTTTGTATTTCTGTTCTGTGTAATTTGTGAAAAATGAGTCAATTGTAAGCTGTATGTTTCTGCTAATGTGTTGTTGATGTGGGCTATGGGTGGGAGGCTCTTTGTCTCTTCAGAGATAACCTAAGCTGTTTGACTTGTGGGTGTGGAATGGTAAGAGGCTGCAGTCCTCCATTAGTGACAATGGCAACGATTCTAGTCCCAGGAAACAGTTTAACAATGCAAGGTCTATAAACTTTAAGTATTTAGGGGAAATGCAAACAAAATATGCTAAAAGCTTATCTAGAATGTCTGGAGTCCATGCTAAAAGCTTACCTAAGATGTGGAAGATATATATGCTAATTCAAGCCTATTGAGAACTGAAACAAAGGGACCATTTGGCCTTTCCTCTCTGTATAAAAGAAATTCGAAAATCTTTTTCAGGGCTCAGGATTGAAACAGAAAGCTCCCAAGTCCAGCCGGCCATCAATAAACCATTTTTCCTTCTCAAAATCATTCCTGAGTCCTGGCCTCTCTATACCCAAATAATTGAACCTCTCTCAAATTCTACAACATTTTTGGTGACTCTGCCAGGACAGCAAACAAAGGCCAGAGACAGTAGCATTTTGCTGCCCCTTCCAAATCCCCAAGGAACATGGGAGGACTCAGGTGAACCCCAAATCTGGGCGCCCCTGGATTAAATTTAATCCAGAAAACACGTGGGCTCCACCAGAATCTTCCTGACAAAAATCCAGGGCAATGGAAGGTCTGAAGAGAAAGATTCTGGGAATGAAAAAGAACTCTGAACATGGAAGAAGGTAAGACTCCCCGGGTGAGCACAGTCTAGAAAGCCCTAGCTTTAATTGCTAGGAAGGGGAGGCTGATCTCCTCCTGAGAGTACCCTAGAAGCCCCAGAAAATTGGGGGGAATTCGTTCTCTCTAGGCCCTAGGCCTGGGAAAAGGAGAAAAACCGGGGAAAAGCCCTGGTGTTTTAGGTTTGTCTAACTGCATGGTAAAAGCTGGTACTGGTTTCACATCCACTGAAGGAGTGGAGTCTTAATTTTAATAGGAAGGGTTGTTTATAGGTTCGAGTCCTAATGTCCTGGAGAAAAACCACGAAAAAGCCCTGGTGTTTTGGGTTTGTCTAACTGTATGTTAGAATCTGGTACTAGTCTTATATCCACTAAAGGAGTGGAGGCTTGATTTTAATAGGAAGGGCTGTTTATGGAAATTGGTCTAGATTGAAAAAAAAAAAAACTTGATTACAGAAAAATGGATCAGCTTTTCCAGTGGAGCCTGGTCTGTGTGTAAAGTTAAACAGTAGAAAAAGTCTAGCTGAAATCTTTCGTTATAGTGCTAAACTGTGAATGAATTTGCTTTATACCAAATGTTAAGTGTTCTAAGGTTTGTGATGGCTGTGGGGGCAGCAGTGCTGAAAAAATATATATAGAACTTGTAGTTCAGATTAGTGACCTTTGTGCTTCTGTCTGTGTCAGCTCAATGGCAGTGTTGTAGTTGTGTGGTTATGTAAAGTAGAATTCAGTGGAGCTGGAGCCCTCCCTTGCCATTGGCAAGGGGGTGAAATGATTATGGGGCAAAACTGTGAGGAGTCTGGATGTTTGTGGAGTCTAGATGTTTGTGCATGCTCTGCTGTCTTGTCTCTGGTCTGCCCCTTTGCTGGGCCATGTGTGTCCATGCCACGCATCCCAGTTTGTTGGGGCTGCCCCAGTCAGGGTGGCTGGGTCCCTGGGAGAGTTGCTGAATTTGAGTAGGTTCTGTCTGCACATTTTGGCTGAAAGCTGGAAAAGGGGGAGGGGCTAGCCCCTTTCCAGTGAGTCCACACCTTCTATTCATAAGCCGCATTCCTGTTTGATTGTTGTGCACCCGACTGCCTGGAAGGGGGGGAAGTGAAGGGTGAAAAGCAGAATCAGAATAAATGGAGTAAAGCTCCCTCCATAGGGTGTCAAAGCCAAAATATGTTTGCATTCTGCCCAGGTTCTTAGAAGGTATTGTAGTAACTTCAAGTAAGAGAATGTGTTCTGTGAAGGTAAAATTTGTCCTAAAGGTATAAATAATTATAAAAGTTTAAAAAAACATTGTTTAAATTAAGGTGTTTAATTGGCTAATTGCATAAAGTCATTATTAAACAAAAACTGAATTGATAATAATAATAATAAAAAGTAATTTTATAACAAGAAAATGTTTCTTCAGCAACCAGCCTCCCCTGCCAACTTGCTTCTAAAAAAACTTTCTGGTATTACATGCTACTAAGTATTTAAAGTGAAGAAAAGTTCATTATTTTAACAAGCTTGTTTAGTATTAATGGCAATTATATGTTGTAGGAAGTTTGCCTGGTAACTTACTATGTGGGATATATGGAATGTGTTTTTATTGTTAAGGAAACAGAAGATGATTTTGTCCTAAGATAAAATGATTGATTATTGGAAAGAGTAGAGTGTGGGACAAAACCTGAATGAATACTGAAAGTGTAGAAGGTTTGTGGAAGGAACATTTTTATGATTAAAATTGAGTAAGATCAATATACAAAGAAAATCTTTTATCAATAGCTTCTTGTGCTTTAACCTCATCATTTCCTCAGTGTTTGAAGAAGAAAGGGTCTTATCTCTTTTTTTTAAAAAAAAAAAAACCATTATGTTCTAGAAATCAAATCCTGAAAAGTAGCTTTTTATTTCAAACTAACTGCAAGAGATTTATTCTTTTACCTTAAAAGAAAAATTAAAGTAATGGTTAAGTTCATTTAATATGTTATAAGTCGAATGAAAGGTGGTTAAAGGTGTTATAAAATTAACAGGTTTTTTAAAAAAATTAATAAAAACTATAAGAGTTAAAATCATTGATAAAGGCATTTATATTATAAATCAGTAAAAAGATAATAACTGAAATTATAGCTTAGTGAATTTAGCCTGAAACTATTATTTAAGTGTAAATTCTAAACTAACCTTTCCTTTGCTTATGGTTACTTCAAGCCTAACCTCACCCTTTGCCTTTGCCTATGGTTATTTCATAATAGCTTCTGCCCCTACAGGCCAGAGAAGAGCTGGGACATCACTGTCTCCTGTCCTGGTATAAGTAACCCTTTCTCTCATGAATTCAAGTGTAAATTAAATAAATTGCTGCCTGATGGAATAAGGTTAAATGACCACTGGAGTTTTATTATCTCCAAAATCAAAAAGGGGGGTGGAGGGGGAGAAGTCTCCTGCCCTGACGGTCAGTGTTCCTAAGAGTAGTAATTCATGAGAGAAACCAATCTGTCTCCCTGAGGCTTCAAATAGCCTCAGTAAATATATATAAAATTAATCTTGTTGCTTATCCAAAATTCTGCTAATTTCAAAGTAAAATATAAAGTTCTAAAACAAAATGGTGCTAAAGCATTGAGAACATTTTAGTTACCATCCATTAATTAAGAAAGAAAATTCTTGTGTAAAACTAAATGGTCATAGTGTAAAACTGCACATAGTGCAAATTAAGAAAAGTTTCAAGAGTCTTTGAAATGTTTTGCATTCATACTTGTTTTGTAAAAATTATAAGTTTAAAGTAACTAAAGTTATGTTTTTGTGTCAAACTATTCATGTCTGCCTATTTGCTCAAATTGTTGATGTTAAATATGCAGTTATATAAGTAATATATATTTCTGGACCCCAAATTAAGCTAAACAGTATATTAAAAAATGCAAATTATAAGTAATATCAATGAATTGTGTTTCTGTGTCTAACTCTTTGTCTGCCCATTTGCTCAGTGTGTCTTCATACATCAAGATAATAATATCAAATTAACAAATGAAAATTCTTAAAAGAACTCTTTTCAAATTGTTAAAAATTAAATATGCAGTTATATATGTAAATATTCTTAAAGCCCAAATTAAACTAAGCAGGATGAAAAAGTCATATAGAAATCTGATTATAGAAGCAATTGGGAAAGGGCCTCCTCTTTGCAAGAGCTTTAAGGCAAGACTAGATGTGGCAGATTAAACCTATCTACTAGGCTAGGCAATTAAGAATCAGTTTGCCCTGTAATTTCCCAGTTTAAACCTTTTGTCAGCCATAAAATGTAAAAAAATTTAAAAAAAGAACAAAATTTAGGTTAGTTTTCACATAAAAAAAATGTTGATTGGTGTAACCTGGTGGTCTGCTGCCTCAGTCTCCCACTCCCGGGTTGGACAGCAGTGGAGGAGACCAGCTTAGGCCAGTCCTATGGGCAGTGAAAGGTTGCCCAAGAAGGAGCTAAGTCGGTGCCATTTCAGCACAAAAGTCTATTCCTTATTTAACAAAAGGGAACAGGTAAAAACTAAAATGGTTAGAATGTGATAGAGGAAACAGTTAAATCACAAACTCTTGCATGGGAGAGTTAGATCTTCTCAGATAAGCTATAACTTCTGAAGTATCCAATCTATGGAGAAACAGGAAGAGCTTGTGTGCTAGGCTTAGGGGTACAAATTGTGTCATTTTTCTTTGTTTGGGGCACCAGCCATATCTGGCTCTGCGCTCCTTCTTGCAAGATTGAGAATAAATTATTTTCTTCTTCTCCACAATCTGGTGAGCCTTATTTTCTTCCAGAAGATTTCTTTCTGACAAAATAAAGGTAATTAGTGGCTCTATTAACAAATTTCAGTAAGTAAAGTCCATAAAAACTATGGAGAGCTCTTTCCTGGATTATGATTAAACAAATTAAGTAATTGTGTAATGTGTTTTAAAACCTCATAATCAGTATGCTTTTGAATTACTCATTTCCATAACTTAAACAAAGAAAAGAAGTTTTTAGCTTCCTGTAAGGGAAAAAGAGAACATTCCTTGCATAAACTCTAATGGTTTCAATTTTATTTAACTTGAGTGTAATCTCCCACAGTTATTTTATAAACTAAATTAACATTGTACGTATGAAATCTTTAGAGTAATAAAATTACAAGTTCACATTGGTGAAATTAGGCTAAAAGAAAAAATTGTAGATATGCTCTATTAAATAAATAGAGTAAATATCTTTGGTTGGTAATTGTAATTTAATAAGTTTATTTAAACATGAGGTGGCTAGTCAATGTGGTTATAGTCAATTATAAAGAGTTTGTAAAACATCTTCCAAACTAAAAATGTTTAAATAGTTCTAGTTCTAAAAGGCATTGTTAACTAAAACTTAAATTGGTATTGGTTGCAAAAAAAAATAACTTCATGATAATAAAACCTGTCTGAAGGCCACTGCAAGGTACATATTTAAGTAAATGGTAATAAAAAGTTATCTTGATTCTATTGGAAATATTGTTTTCATTTTAACAATGAAAAATATTTTTCCCCTCTATTACTAAAGTACCTACTGTTATCTTCATGGTAAAATTGTGTAAGTAAAGTCATTTGATATATGATGTGTTGCATTAAATTGTTTAAAATATATATATAAAAACAATGAATAAACTTTAACATTATCAAACTCTTGTGCATGCAAACCAGGCCTTGAATACATTGCATTTTGCCTCTCCATATGAGTTATTGGCTAGGCTGGTGACTGACCCCTCAATTAAAATATTTGCTATTGTAGAATTTGAGAGAAGTTCAATTATTTGAGTATAGAGAGGCCAGGACTCAGGAATGATTTTGAGAAGGAAAAATGGTTTATTGACGGCCGGCCGGATTCGGGAACTTTCTGTTTGAATCCCGAGCCCCAAACAAGATTTTCAAATGTCTTTTATACAGAGAGGAAAGGCCAAATGGTCCCTTTGTTTCAGTTCTCAATAGGCTTCAATTAGCATATATCTCTTCCACATCTTAGGTAAGCTTTTAGCATGGACTCCAGATATTCTAGATAAGCTTTTCGCATATTTCCCTAAATACTTAAAGTTTATAGCCCTTGCATTGTTAAACTGTTTCCTGGGACTGGAGCCTGTTGCCATTTCCCTAAGAGCAGTACCGTTCCACACCCACAGCTTTCAGCTTAGGTTATCTCTGAAGAGACAAAGAGCCTTCCACCCATTGCCCACATTATTCCCCCCCTTTTGCCAAAGTTTAACTTATTAAGCTTTGGCATAATTATTGTTGGAGCTATGAGGTGGATGGCTGTTTGTTGTTTTGATTGATTATTTATCAGTCTTTAGTACAGCATCCAGGACTGTTTTTAGAAGTTTAGAACTTTTCATTCTGGACAGCAGACTCTTGGGCAGGGGCCTCCTGCAGTTACTCTGCTGCCACTGGCACTCACGTGGATTTCCAGTCAGGTTCCAGATCCATCTATTACTTTTATTTTATTCTTAAAGAGTTTACACCTTTAATTTAAAAGGGGTGCTGAAGGGAGACGATCTCTTTTCTGTAACTGCTTCCTGCTGGCCATGGGCTGTAGTCATTGCTTAATAAGGTGTAAAACTCTTATTAATTTATTTTAACTGGAGGAAGATGGATCTGGCATTCTGTACGAAGTTGGATGAAGTTTTCATATGGTTAATAAGATGTTCACTCTGAAAGAAACAAACTTAATTAAAAATTTGGAATACCCGTTTTTAAAAGAGGACATTGGATTACAGAGGTAGACAGGGTTAGGTGCCTATAAAGATGGCAATCCTTCTTAAAAGCTGGTGGGAACAGCATATATATTCTTTTTTTTTAAAGTTATCTTTAGAGAAAAATTGCAACAGACACTTAGCTTTGCCTGAAGACACAGTCTAAACTGTTCAATGATTGGCACTCATTCGCTCTGTCAGATGCTCCTGGTCAACTGGCACTCCTTTGGGCAACTGGCTTCACTCAGGACTAGAACACTAAGTTGGAAATTCTCTTGGTTTTCACCTGTGGAGTGATTAGAACTACAGAATAAAGGTTTGTGTTTTTTTTTACACCTTGGTTTTAATTGTACAATTTCTAGCAATTTTGACTTGTTCAATAGGTGACTCAACATCAGCAAGCAAGCCTCACTTTTGCTACACAGCAGAGTACAGTAGAATATAGATGTTGACTGAGACTGGCTGAGACTGCCACCTTATTCTATAGACATGTTATTAACTGTTTAGAAAATGATTTTACCAGGAATTTAACATGTCTAATATACTTCTGCACTTGATCCAAAATAGAAAAGATAACATTACAATTATTAGGCATATATTTAGTACAGGATAAAAGTACAGCACTTAATATTAACTAATGTATTACTTAATGCATAAGGATTCAAAGTTGCAATTATTAGTTTTGAGTTTTAGGTTTGTAATACCTTACATGTTATCTCTCCATGAGAGCAGGCCATAATGCCAATTGTGTTTAAGTTTTACTTACAGTATCCTGGTATCATGGCTCCACTTAGCATGTTCTTCAACGCAGTGAGCAAGTTGCAGCATCCTTCATCTTAGAGAGATTTTCCAGTATTCCACTAGCCTGGTGCATAGTGCTCTCTGGCAACTATGGAACAGTGCCAGTCTGGAGGCGATATCCATTGTACACTTGGCTGTACCGAGTTATTATTGGCTGCTGCAGGAGCTTGAAACTGCAATATAGTTTCCATCGACTTCAGGAGCAGAACCAGAGACTGATATAGCACATATTTTTAATTGAGGGGTCAGTGACCAGCCTAGCCAATAACTCACATGGAGAGGCCACCTGTAATGTATTCAAGGCCTGGTTTGAATGCACAAGAGTTTGACAATGTTAAAGTTTATTCCTTGTTTTTATATATATTTTAAACAACTTAACGCAACACATATATTAAATGACTGTTTACTTACACAATTTTACTATGAAGATAACAGTAGGTACTTTACTTTAGTAATAGAGGAAAAAATATTTTTCATTGTTAAAATGAAAACAGAAGACTTCCAATATAATCAAGATAACTTTTTATTACCATTTACTTAAATATGTACTTTGCGGTGGCCTTCAGACAGGTTTTATTATCATTAAGTTATTTCTGCTACCAATACCAATCTAAGTTTTAGTTAACAATGACTTCTCTAGAACTAGAACTATTTAAACATTTTCAGTTTGGCAGATGTTTTACAAACTCCTTATAATTGACTATAACCATGTTGACTAGACACCTCATGTTTAAATAAACTTATTAAATTACAATTACCAAAGAAATTTACTCTTTATGTAAGAGAGCATATCTACAATCTTTTTTTTTAGCCTAATTTCACCAATGTGAACTTACAATTTTCACTACTCTAAAGATTTCGTACATAATGTTAATTTAGTTTATAAATTAACTATGGGAGATTACACTCAAGTTAAATAAAATTGAAACCATAATAGTTTATGCAAGGAATGTTCTCTTTTTCCCTTACAGGAAGCTAAAAACTTCTTTTCTTTAAGTTATGAAAATTATTAATTTAAAAGCATACTGACTACCAGGTTTTAAAACACATGCATACTCACTACCAGGTTTTAAAACACATTCCACAATTACTTAATTTTTTAAAATCATAACCCAGGAAAGATCTCTCCATAGTTTTTATGGACTTTCCCTTACTTACTGAAATTTGTTAATAGAGCCACTAATTACCTTTATTTTGTTGGAAAGAAATCTTCTGGAAGAAAATAAGGCTCACCAGATTGTGGAGAAGAAAATAATTTATTCTCAATCTTGCAAGAAGGGGGGGTGCAGAGCCAGATATGGCTGGTTCCACGAACAAAGAAAAATGACACAATTTATACCCCTAAGCCTAGCATGCAAGCTCTTCCTCTGTTTTTCCATAGATTGGATACTTCAGAAGTTACAGCTTATCTGAGATTTAACTTTCCCATGCAAAAGTTTGATTTAACTGCTTCCTCTATCACATTCCAACCATTTTAGTTTTTACCTGCTCCCCTTTGTCAAATAAGGAATAGAATTTAGTGCTGAAATGGCACCAACTTAGTTAGCTCCTTCTTGGGCATCCTTCCACTGCCCATAGGACTGGCCTAAACTGGTCTCCTCCACTGCTGTCCAACCTGGGAGTGGGAGACTGAGGCAGCAGGCCACCAGGTTACATCAACATTTTTCTTATGTGAAAATTAACCTAATCTTTGTTGTTTTTTTTTTTTTGCATTTTATGGCTGACAAAGGTTTAAACTGGGAAATTACCAGGCAAGCTGATTCTTAATTCCCTAGCCTAGTAGATAGATTTGATCTGCTACACCTAGTCTTGCCTTTAAAGCTCTTGCAAAGAGGAGGCCCTTTCCCAATTGTTTCTATAATCAGATTTCTATGACTTTTTCATCCTGCTTAGTTTAATTTGGGCTTTAAGAATATTTACATATATAACTGCATATTCAATTAACAATTTGAATAGAGCTCTTTTAAGAATTTTCATTTGTTAATTTGATATTATTATCCTGATGCATGAAGACATACACTGAGCAAATGGGCAGACACAAAGAGTTAGACACAAAAACAAAACTCATTGATATTATTTATAATTTGCATTATTTTATATACTGTTTATCTTAATTTGGGGTCCTGAAATATATATTACTTATAACTGCATATTTAACCTCAACAATTTGAGCAAATAGGCAGACATGAATAGTTTGACACAACAACATGACTTTAGTTACTTTAAACTTCTAATTCTTACAAAACAAGTGTGACTGCAAAACATTTCAAAGACTCTTGAAACTCTTCTTAATTTGCACTATGACCATGCAGTTTACTACAAGAATTTTCCTTCTTACTTAATGGATTGTAATAACCAAAATGTTCTCAATACCTTAGCACTATTTTGTTTTAGAACTTTATATTTTACTTTGAAATTAGCAGAATTTTGGATAAGCAACAAGATTAATTTTATATATATTTACTGAGGCTATTTGAAGCCTCAGGGAGACAGATTGGTTTCTCTCATGAATTACTACTCTTAGGAACACTGACCGTCAGGGCAGGAGACTTCTCCCCCTCCACCCCCCTTTTTGATTTTGGAGATAATAAAACTCCAGTGGTCATTTAACCTTATTCCATCAGGCAGCAATTTATTTAGTTTACACTTGAATTCATGAGAGAAAGGGTTACTAATACCAGGAGAGCAGACAGTGATGTCCCAGCTCTTCTCAATTATGAAATAACCATAGGCAAAGGCAAAGGGTGAGGTTAGGCTTGAAGTAACCATAAACAAAGGAAAGGTTAGTTTAGAATTTACACTTAAATAATAGTTTCAGGCTAAATTCACCCAGCTATAATTTCAGTTATTGTCTTTCCACTGTTTTATAATATAAATGCATTTATAAATGATTTTAACTCTTAGTTACAGTTTTTATTAATTTTTTTAAAAACCTATTAATTTTATAACACCTTTAAATACCTTTCATTCGACTTATATTAAATGAACTTAACCATTACTTTAATTTTTCCTTTGAATTAAAAGAATAAATTTCTTGCTGTTAGTTTGAAATAAAAAGCTACTTTTCAGGATTTGATTTCTAGAACATAAATGTTCTTTTAAAAGGTAAGACTCTTCTTCAAACACGGAGGAAATGATGAGGTTAAAGCACAAGAAGCTATTGATAAAAGATTTTCTTTGTATATTGATCTTACTCAATTTTAATCATAAAAATTTTCCTTCCACAAACCTTTTACACTTTCAGTATTCATTCAGGTTTTTTTTTCACACTCTACTCTTTCCAATAATCAATCATTTTGTCTTAGGACAAAATCATCTTCTGTTTCCCTAACAATAAAAACACACTCCATATATCCCACATACTAAGTTACCAGGCAAACTTCTTACAACATATAATTGCCATTAATACTAAACAAGCTTGTTAAAATAATGAACTTTTCTTCACTTTAAATACTTAGTAGCATGTAATACCAGAAACAATTTTTTTGGAAGCAAGTTGGCAGGGGAGATTGGCTGCCGAATAAGTTTGTTATAAAATTGCCTTTTATTATTATTATTATCAATTCAGTTCTGTTAAATAATGACTTTCTGCAATTAGCCATTTAAATACCTTAATTTAAACAATGCTTTGTAAAACTTTTATAATTATTTATACCCTTAAGACAAATTTTACCTTCACAGAACACATTCTCTTACTTAAGGTTACTACAATACCTTCTAAGAACCTGAGCAGAATGCAAACGTATTTTGGCTTTGATACCCTAAGGAGGGAACTTTACTGCATTTATTCTGATTCTGCTTTTCACCCCCTTCACTTCCCCCCCTTCCAGGCAGTCAGGTGCACAACAAACAGGAACACGGCTTATGAATAGAAGGGTGGACTCACTGGAAAGGGGCAAGCCACTCCCCACTTTCCAGCTTTCAGCCAAAATGTGCAGACAGAACCTACTCAAATTTGGCAACTCTCCCAGGAACCCAGCCACCCTGACTGGGACATCCCCAACAAACTTGGGTGCTTGGCGTGGACACAGATAGCCTCCAAGCCCCGGCAAAGGGCCAGACCAGAGACAAGACAGCAGAGCATGCACAAACATCTAGACTCGGCAAACAGCCAGACTCCTCAGCTTTTGCCCCAGAATCATTTCACCCCCTTGCCAATGGCAAGGGAGGGCTCCAGCTCAGCTGTAATTCTACTTTACATAAGGACACAACTCCAACACTAGCACTGAGCTGACACAGACAGAAGCACAAAGGTCACTAATCTGACCCACAAGTTTATATATTTATTTTCACCATGGCTGCCCCCACAGCCATCACAAACTTCAGAACACTTAACATTTGGTATAAAGCGAATTCATTCACAAATTAGCACCGTAACAAAAGAGTTCAGCTAGACTTTTCCACTGTTTAAACTTTACACCCAGACCAAGCTCCACCAGAAAAGCCGATCCATTTTCCTGTAACCAAGTTTTGTTTTCCTTAATCTAGACCAATTTCCAGGACATTAGGACTTGAACCTATAAATAGCCCTTCTTATTAAAATCAAGACTCCACTCCTTTAGTGGATATAAGACCAGTACCTGATTCTAACATGCAGTTAGACAAACCCAAAACACCAGGGCTTTTCCCCGGTTTTTCTCCTTTTCCCAAGCCTAGAGAGAACGGCTTCCCCCCAACCTTCTGGGGCTACTAGGGTTCTCTCGGGAGGTGATCAGCCTCCCCTTCCTAGCAATTAAAGCTAGGGTCTTCCAGACTGTGCTCACCCGGGGAGTCTTACCTTCTTGCATGTTTGGAGTTCTTTTTCGTTCCTAGAATCTTTCTCTTCAGACCTTCCATTGCCCTGGATTTTTGTCAGGAAGATTCTGGTGGAGCCCACATGTTTTCTGGATTAAATTTAATCCAGGGGCACCCAGATTTGGGGTTCACCTGAGTCCTCCCGGCTTCCTCGGGGATTTGGAAGGGGCAGCAAAATGCTACCATCTCTGGCCTTCATTTGTTGTCCTGCCGCAGTCGCCAAAAATGTTGTAGAATTTGAGAGAAGTTCAATTATTTGAGTATAGAGAGGCCAGGACTCAGGAATGATTTTGAGAAGGAAAAATGGTTTATTGATGGCCGGCCGGACTCGGGAACTTTCTGTTTGAATCCCGAGCCCCGAACAAGATTTTCAAACATCTTTTATACAGAGAGGAAAGGCCAAATGGTCCCTTTGTTTCAGTTCTCAATAGGCTTCAATTAGCATATATCTCTTCCACATCTTAGGTAAGCTTTTAGCATGGACTCCAGATATTCTAGATAAGCTTTTCACATATTTACTTTTTGCATTTCCCCTAAATACTTAAAGTTTATAGCCCTTGCATTGTTAAACTGTTTCCTGGGACTGGAGCCTGTTGCCATTTCCCTAAGAGCAGGACTGCAGCCTCTTACCGTTCCACACCCACAGTCTTCAGCTTAGGTTATCTCTGAAGAGACAAAGAGTCTTCCACCCATAGCCCACATTACTATCTCAGCCTCTGGTTCTGCTCCTAAAGTCAATGGAAACTACATTGCAGTTTCAAGCTCCTGCAGCAGCCAATGATGTACAATGGACATCGCCTCCAGACTGGCACTGTTCCATAGTGCCAGAGAGCACTATGCACCAGGCTAGTAGAATACTGGAAAATCTCTGTAGGATCAACGATGCTGCCACTTGCTCACTGCATGAAGAACAGGCTAAGTAGAGCCATGATACCAGTATACTGTAAGTAAAACTTAAACACAATTGGCATTATGGCCTGCTCTCATGGAGAGATAATATGTAAAGTATTACAAACCTGAAACTTAAAACTAATAATTGCAACTCTGAATCCTTATGCATTAAGTAATACATTAGTTAATGTTAAGCGCTGTACTTTTATCCTGCACTAAATATATGCCTAATAATTATAACATTATCTTTTCTATTTTAGATCAAGTGCAGAAGTATATTAGACATGTTAAATTCCTAGTAAATTCATTTTCTAAACAGTTAATAAACATGTCTATAGAATAAGGTGGCAGTCTCAGCCAGGCTCAGTCAACTTAACTATATTCTGCTGTACTCTACTGTGTAGCAAAGGTGAGGCTTGCTTGCTGATGGTGAGTCACCTATTGAACAAGTCAAAATTGCTAGAAATTGTACAATTAAAACCAAGGTATAAAAAACCTTTATTCTGTAGTTCTGATCACTCCCACAGCTGAAAACTAAGAGAATTTCCAACTTAGCGTTCTAATCCTGAATGAAGCCAGTTGCCCAAAGAGTGCCAGTTCACCAGGAGCATCTGACAGAGTGAATGAGTGCCAATCATTGAAGAGCTTGGAATGTGTCTTCAGACAAAGCTATGTATCTATTGGAGTTTCTCTCTGAAAATAAATAATTATATATATATATATATACTGTTTCCACCAACTTAAAAAAAGGCACCATCTATAAGCACCTAACCTTGTCTACCTCTGTAATCCAATGTCCTCTTTTAAAAATGAGCATTCTAAATTTTTAATTAAGTTTGTTTCTTTCAGAGTAAACATCTTATTAACCATATGAAAACTTCATCCAACTTCGTACAGAATGCCAGATCCATCTTCCTCCAGTTAAAATAAAATAAGAGTTTTACACCTTGTTTGCGGTGGCTTGCTTGGTCGGTAGAGGTGGGGTCTGGCTGCGGACGAGGGGTCGGTCCAGCTCTGGACGAGGGGTCGGTCCCGCTTGGGATGAGGGGTCGGTCCCACCTGGGACGAGGGGTCGGTCCGGCAGCAGACGAGGGATCGGTCTCACAAGGGGTTGCGCGGTTCGGCTGACGGGGTCGCCCGGCGAAGCCGGCGACGAAGGGGTCGCCCGGAGAAGCCGGCGATGAAGGGGTCGCCCGGAGAAGCAGGCGACGAACTGGGGACAAGGGAGGCCAGGCCTTGTCAGGGGCTCTCAGGACTGGAGGGCGCACGGCAGAAGAACTACCGCGGAGACAAGGTAAACACGCAAGTCCACTTTACTGAGGGAGAGGCAACAGTTTTATAGGGGCTGGGGAAGGCTGATTGGTCGAAGCCACACCCTGTTCTGATTGGTTGCCGGCGAAAGGTCAGTGGGCGGTACTGGATGGGGGAGGGGTGGTGGTTAGGGATTGGCTGTCGCTGTTGCTGGGGGAAGGGGCAGGGTTTAGGGATTGGTGGCTGCTGTTGCTGGGGTGGAGGGCAGACTTGAGTTTCCCGCCCACGCCTGGCTGTTGCTGTCGGGGGAAGGGAAAAGGGCGGGCTGGATTTTTCCGCCCACACCTGGCTGTTGCTGCTGTCGGGGGAGGGGAAAAGGGTGGGCTGGATTTTTCCACCCACACCTGGCTGTTGCTGCTGTCGGGGGAGGGGAAAAGGGCAGACTGGAATTTTCTGCCCTGCGCCTGCGCAGGGAGAAGGAAGAAGAAGGGTGCCGCCCCACAAGGCATCGGGTGGCGCCATCTGGGAGGAGGGGCGGCCGCGGAAGCATGGCTGCCGAGAAGGGGAGACCCGAGGGCACCCTGCGCCCATGCCGAGCTTCCTTCAGGGGTGGCGGTGAGTCCGACCAGCCACCCTATTATGGGGGCAGCGGCTTGGCCTGCCGCGGCTGCTCCCCCGCCAGGCCAGCAAACCACACTTCAGCCCGAGGGGTGACCGCACTTGTTAAGCAATAACTACAGCCCATGGCCAGCAGGATGCAGTTACAGAAAAGAAATCATCACCCTTCAGCATCCCTTTAAAATTAAAAGTGTAAACTCTTTAAAGGTAAATCAAAATTAATGGATGGATCTAGAGCCTGACTGGAAATCCATGGGAGCACCAGTGGCCCCAAGATAATTTCAAGAGGTTCTGCCCCAAAATCTGCTGTCCAGAATAAAAACTTCTAAACTTCTGCTGATTCCTGTAAACACTGTGCAACTACAAACCGGACAAATTCAAATGAATCCTGGGTATTGGTTGCCCCTCCTCCAAGAACTTGATTTGCCTGTGTCTCAAGTCTAACCCCTTGTAGTCTCCCTGACTCCAACAATCTCTGTGTCCTAATGAATATAATCCCCCAAGTTTATAACTATCCGGGACTTAAGAGCAGGGAGCTCTTCAACTTGTTAAAAGTACCAGAATCAGTTCACCCAATATAAAAAGCCCCTGTTTATCCTCCTTGTACAGCTTACTTGTAGCCCATATATAATCAGTAAAAAAATTGCAAACTGTTAAACTTATAATTTTAAATGCCCCCTACCAGTTAGTGCCTACCCATGAAAAAATTCAAAGATTTGAATTACCACAAAGGAAAGGGAGAAATGTAAGGGTAAGGCCACATTGGGAAAATAAGAATAGAACTACATTGGGAGGTGGGAATTGCAAATGCCTTCAGATAGATAAATGACTTAAAACAGCCTCCAAGGAGAGTGCCAGTAAATGACTTAAAACAGCCTCCAAGGAGAGTGCCAATAAATCAGAACTGCCCACAAGAAAAGTGCCAATAAATAACATGGGGCTTTTAAAAAATAGATACGCTATCTTCAGGTAACCGCAATGTTCTGCTTCTGTGCCTGCTTGCTTTCTCGCTTATTAGTAGATGCCCCCTTCCTAAAAAGCTATAAAACCACCCCTTCCCTGAGACTCGGGGCTGCTCTCTCCTCTGCAGAGGAATGAGACAGTCGCTGCAAAGCTAATAAAGCTCTCAATTGGAACTATATTCAAAGTCTGAGTCTGGTCAATATTGCTGGTCTGTAACAATTGATTTTTTTCTGACTTTATCTCAACTTCAAAAAATAAAATAATATACAAAAAGTGGCTTAACAAATTATGAAAGCATTAATCTAAAAATTTCTGTCCGGTCACATTTATTATATTTAATCCTAAAAGCAAACTCATTTATTTCTCTAGTGTTCAGGATGTGGGCTATATGGGTGGGAGGCTCTTTTTCTCTTCAGATATAACCTAAGCTCTCTGACTTGTAGGTGTGATGGTAAGAGGCTGCAGTCCTGCCCTTAGTAACAATGGCAAGGACTCCAGTCCCAGGAAACAGTTTAACAATGCAAGGTCTATAAACTTTAAGTATGTAAGGGAAATGCAAATTAAATATGCTAAAAGCTTACCTGGAATGTCTGAAGTCCATGCTAAAAGCTTACCTAAGATGTGGAAGATATATATGCTAATTAAGCCTATTGAGAACTGAAACAAAGGGCCCATTTGTCCTTTCCTCTCTGTATAAAAGGGATTCAAAAATCTTGTTCGAGGCTCGGGATTCAAACAGAAAGCTCCCTAGTCCGGCCGGCTGTCAATAAACCATTTTTCCTTCTCAAAATCATTCCTGAGTCCTGGCCTCTCTATACGCAAATAATTGAACCTCTCTTAAATTCTACAACATTCAGAAAGATACATAAATGAGCAGAGATTGGTTAAATGACATGACCTACATCTCCTTCTTAATGAAGGAAATGAAGAAAATGTTTGATCATATTCATCTCTCATAAAACTAAGCTCATTTTTTTACCTTTAGCATTGATATAGTGCCTCCTTTGCCTTTCCTACAAAAATATTACAATATTATTGGTAAAAATAGTCTATATTAGTTGTATTTTTCTTATTTATCAACAAATCTTAATATCTTGTAGTTGAAGAACATTCTTGCATTTATATTATTAAACAGAATCCTCATCTATCACCAAAATCGCTATGTAGATTATCCTATAGCTGTCTTTCAATTAACATTAACCTCCCTTGACTGCATCTTTCAACTACAATCACAAGTTATAAATAAGCAGTGTATGTAATAGCCATTATAATGTGCTACTTTTAACTCTCTCCATTGCAACATATTTACAACTGACTTTATTAAACATTTTACATACATTCCATATACCTCCCCCTTCTTAGCCAGCATTTTATCTCCTACTAACCTGTACTCTATAGTGTAATTACATAGGCTTACTAATAGTATTTAGTCCATATCAGTGAGAACATACAATATTCATCCTTTTGTTTCTGCCTTCTTTCACTCAACATAGTATTCTCAAAGTTAATCCTTGTTGAAACATGCATCCTGATTTCATTTCTTCTTATATGTGAAGAGTATTATCTTGCAAGTTTATGGCACATTTTGTTTATCCATTCATTATTTGATGGGCATTTAAGCTGTTTCCATCTTTTAGCAATTGTGAGTAATGCCACTATGAACATGGACATGCTAATATTTGCTAGCATTCTTTCTTTCAGTCCTTCTGTATATATTCCTAGTTGTAGGATTGCTGGATCATAGAGTAATTCTATATTTAGTTTCCTGAGGGACCACCAAATCATCCTCGACAGAGGCAACACCATTTACATTCCCATCAGTGGAGGTTTGTTCATATTTCTCCACATCCTCTCAAACACTTGTAATTCTCTATCTTTTTAATAATGGCCATTCTCTATGGCATGAAACATTATCACATTGCAGTTTTGATCATTTCCCTAATAGCTAGTGATGCTGAACATCTTTTCATGTGCTCTTTGGCCATCTGTATTTTCTCTTTGGAAAAAATGTCTATTCAATTCTTTTGCCCATTTTTAAATTTGGTTGTTTTTTGGTCATTGACTTCTGTGATCTATTTATAAAACATGGAAATAAAACCCTTGTTGGTTTTTCTCCCATTGAATATGCTGCCTTTACCCTTCTTGAAACATTGTTTGAAACACAAAAATGTTTAATTTTGAGGAAGTCATAAGTCCTTTTAATCTATTTTTTATTTCATTGCTTGTGTTTTCGGTGTAAGGGCCAAGAAACCACCACTTAACACAAGATCTATAAGTTGTTTCCCTACATTTTCTTCTAGGAGTTTTATGGTTCCAGTTTTACATTTAGGTCCTTGACCTATTTTGAGTTAATTTTTGTATTAGGTGTGAGATAGGGATCCTTTCCTTTCTTTGAGATATGAGTATCCAGTTTCCCCAGCTCCATTTGTTGAATAGGCTGTTCTGCTTCAGCTGGGTTTGTTTCACAGCCTTGTCAAAAATCACTTGACCATAGATATGAGGGTCTATTTTGGAACTTTTGAGTTGATCAATCTATCTTTATACCAGTACAGGCTGTTTTTTACCACTTTAGGTAAATAATATGCTTTAGAGTCAGAAAGTGAGAGACCTTCAACTTCATTCTTCTAGTTTAGGATAGTTTTGGCTATTCAGGGTCCCATATCCTTTCAGATAAATTTGATAACTGGCCTTTCCAATTTTACAAAAAAGGCTTTTGAACTTGTATCAGCATTACATTAAATCTATAGTTCAGTTGGTGTAAAATTGAACTCTTAGTGATATTTAGTCTTCTAACACATGAACATAGAATGTTCTTCAATTTATTAAAGACATCCTTGGTTTCTTTTGAAAATGTTTTGTAGTTCTTTGAATACAGGCCCTTTATGTCTTTGGTTGGTTATTCCTTGAACATTTGATTCTTTTAGTCACTCTTATAAATGGAATTTTTTTTCCTACCTTCTTCCTCAGTTTGCTTTTTAGTAGTGTATAGAACCTATACTGACTTTTTGCATATTAATATTTATTCTGCAATTTGCTGAAAATGTCTATTCTATTAATTTTGTGATTGATCTTTCAGGATATTCTTATATAGGACCATATCATTGGGAAATAGTGAACATTTTACTTCTTCCTTTCCTGTTTGCGTGCCTTTTGAATGTTTTCTTGCATAATTGCTCTAGTTAGAACATCTAGCACAATACTGATTAACAGGAGAAATAGTGGACATCCTTGTTTTTTTCCTAATGAGATTGGGAAAAATTAACTTTCACCATTCAATACCATGTTTGTCTTGGGTTTTTTAACATATGCCCTTTATCCTATTGATAAAGACTCCTTCTACTGCTGCGTTTCAGAGAGTTTTTGTCAAGAATTGATGTGTTTTGTGAAAAGTCTTTTCAACTCAATTTTGATAACCAAGTGCTTTTTATCTTCAATTTATTAATGAGGTGTAATACACTGATTTTCTTACATTGAACCATCCTTGCATACCTGCTATAAAACCCATATGATCAGGGAGTAGATGTTGGTCAAATGGTTGAGCCTCTGCTTCCCACATGTTTAGTTCCAAGTACCTCCTAAAATTAATACAAACAAGCAAACAAATGAAAAAAACTAACTCGGGGGAGCCAATGTGACTCAGTAGTTAAGTAAGTGCTGGTTTCCCACATACAGGGTCCTCCATTCAATCACTGGCACCAGTACCTCACACACAAAAAAAACAACATATGATCATGATGCATAATTTTAATGTGCTTTTTAACTTGGTTAGGAAGTTGTTGTTGTTTTTTTTAAGATTTTTGCATCTATATTCATTACAGATATTTGTCTATAATTTTTTTTCATAATATCTCTATTTGGCTTTAGTATTGAGGTGATGGCTTCAGTGGCAGAGTTTGGTAGTGTTCCTTCCTGCTCAACTTTTGGAAGAGGTTGAGAAAGATCAGAATTAGATCATCTTTGAATGATTAGCAGAATTCACTGTGAAGTCAATTGGTCTTGGGCCTTTCATTTTGGGAGGGTTTCTGATGACTGTTACATTTGTTTTACTTGTGATTGGCTTGTTGAGGTCTTTGATTTCTTCTAGGGTCAGTGTGGGTTGTTCATGGATTTCTAGGAATTCATCCATTTCATGAACATTTGTCAGGTTTGTTTGCATACAGTTAATATTATCTTTTTTTGATATTTTAATTTCTGCTCAGGTAGCATTAATGCCCCATCTCATTTCTAATTTTATTTATTTACATTGTCTCTCTTTTTCCTTTGTTTAAACTAGCTAATCTTCTCCAAGAACCATCTTTTGGTTTTGTTGATTCTCTCTTTTGTCTATTTTTATTAGCCATTTTATTTAGTCATGCTCTAATCTTTTTTTTTTTTTTTTTGGGTGAATTATATGCTTTATTAATATGTCAATAAAATTGATTTGTTTAAAACAAACAAACAAACAGAAAAGAGCATGGTATTCCCAGATCAATAGAATCAAATTGAGATGTCAGAAAGAAACCCTCATATTTATGGCCAACCTATTTGACAAGGGGGCAAAGACCACTCAATTACTCAATTATGAAACTACAGTTTCTTTTTTTTTAATTCATTTTTTAAAATAATATTACATTCAAAAAATATGAGGTCCCATTCAACCCCACCGCCCCCACCCCCCACTCCCCCCACAGCAACACTCTCTCCCGTCATCTTGACACATCCATTGCACCTGGTGAGTACATCTCTGGGCATCACTGCACCCCATAGTCAATGGTCCACATCATAGCCCACACTCTCCCACGTTCCATCCAGTGGGCCCTGGGGGGGATCTACAATGTCCCATAGTTGTCCATGAAGCACCACCCAGGACAACTCCAAGTCCCAAAAATGCCTCCCCATCTCATCTCTTCCTCCCATTCCCCGCACCCAGCAGCCACCATGGCCACCCTTCCCACACCAATGCCACATTTTCTCTGTGGACATTGAATTGGTTGTGTCCATTGCACTTCGATGTCAAGTGGGTGCTTAGATTCCACATGGATATTGGATGCAATCCTCCTGCTTTCAGTTGTAGGCACTCTAGGCTCCATGGTGTGGTGGTTGACCTTCTTCAACTCGATGTTAGCTGAGTGGGGTAAATCCAATAAATCAGAGTGTAGGAGCTGAAGTCTGTTGAGGTTCAGGGCCTGGCTATCATATTGTCATTTCAGAGATTCAAATCCCCTAAATATATCTTAAACCCCAACACCAACTACAATTCCAGTAAAGTAGCATGAAAGTCTTGTGAAAAGAGATCCCATCTGAGTCCAGTTCCATTGAGCAGAAACACCAGCTCCAAAGAAGGGCAATCTGACATGGCAGTGAACCCCATCTGCCATGACCATAGAACCCGTAGGTCTCTTTATCCCTCAAAAGAACCAATACCTGGGGTTGTATCTACATTATCTGTCTCTTAGACTCTGCTCAGTTGTGCATAAGGGCAATCCTTCTGACAACCTCCAGACTCTTTTTTAGAGACTTGTAGCCATATAAACTCATTTCTCCTTTCCATTTCCCCCTTACATTAGGTCAAGCAGCATTTTAAAGTCATGTTATTATATGTAGACAGGGATATTCTGCTGATCCGCATTGAACCTTTAATTCAAGGTCATTTTCTACTTGCATCTTCAGCTGGTATTTGGTAGTGGTCCCTCGGTGCCAGGGAGGCTCATCCCCGGTGTCATGTCCCATGCTGGTGGGAATGCACTGCATCTACATGCTGAGTTTGGCTTCGAGACTGGCCACATTTGAGTAACATGAAGGCTGTCAGGAGGAAACTCCCAGGCACAGCGCTGCTCTAGGTCTTGTTCTTATTTCAGGTGTATAGGCTCACAAGCATAGTCATTAGTATCAGGGGCTCACTATTGGACCCTCATTCCTTCCTGGTTCTTACCATTGCATCTGAGGGACTGCCGCTGCTCCCCTAGGGACCACAACAGAGCACCCCTGGCCAGGAACCCAGTACCCCCCCAGCTGTTGTTTTTAATTGTTTCCACTATGAGTATATCTAAACAATACCATGCACCCTGGACATATACCCTGTATAACTCCCTGTCAAATATATATCCTGTCAATAACATCCCATGCCAGTATTCCTCTGCCACCATTGTTGAACCACTCTGTGATCCAACACTTCCTGTAAAGTGAATCCCAATATAATGTCAGGTTCCCTTACTAGTAAAATGGAATATAACAATGAGTTTAAAGGTTAGATCAAGAGTACATATTGATTTGGAAAAGTTTCTAGATCCTATCTTTTTCTTTTCTTTTTTCCTAATTATTGAGCTTCTCTTCACAAGAGTCTTAGATCACAGTAATTCATATATACAATATACAGTACTCCCACACATCCACCATAAAGCCTTTTCCCTTCCACAGTGATAATCTTTTAACTTATTCATATCATATTTACTGAGACTGATGTACAGACTCCGAAACAATAGCTTTCAAACAAGGTGACATCTGTGCTTCCAATGTGGTCCATACTTTAGGATATACAGTTTTCTAAATTTTTTAGTTATCCTGTGTTTTACATTATGGTATACATAATTAGTCTGTCGTCCCCTATATGTTTTTGGTGTAATATTACATGTTTTATATTCATCCTCGTGTACTCTCACGAAACTCCTCTCTTGCCCCCACATTTACCTTGGTTCCATCCATTCAACATCCATTTTCCCCTCCCCTTGGGGTCCACAGTGACAGCCAATCTCCATTTCCTGAGGAGCCACGTCCAGAGATACTTGCAACAGTGTTCAGGGCCTGACTTGCTCAACTGCCCTAATGCCCTGGGAGCCACCCTTTTTCTCGAGAGATACAGTTCTCTCTATTTGATGGCATTAGTTCTCCCCAGGATGTGGGTCCACCCCAACTCTCACTTCTTAGGTCTCTACACAATGGTACAACCCACCCTGGCAAAATGAGCCATCAGACATTCCCCAGGAGTCTGTCCCGCATCAGACCATCCCCTCTGAGCATCCTAAACAGGTAACCCTCCTAATTATATTTTTATACGATTTTCTCAGCATTTTGCTCTCAACCAACACCTGACACTCTCCTATGTTCGTATGTTGCCCCTCCCCCCAATTTTGTGGGCAATATTACCCATCCGCCCATCCCCAGCCCCCCTCAAACCTGCAAAGCCCCACCCAAAGGCAACCCCTTGCCCCCATTTTATCTCTTCTTTGTGCTCATACTTACCACCAGCTCATCATAGATTCCACCCCTGCAGACGTCAGCTCACATCCTTCCTCCATCCCCCGATTTCCTGTAAACCTATTTTCCAGTCTCTAGCTCTCTGAGGCAGCTTGCTTATTTCATATCATTGAGGTCATGTACTATTTGTCCTTCAATGCCTGGGTTGCTTCACTCAACATAAAGTTCTCAAGATTCATCCATGTTATCACGTGTTTGTAGTGCATTTGTTCTTACAGCCGAGTAGTATTCCATTGTGTGTATATACCACATTTTATTGATTCACTCGTCTGTTGATGGGTATTTGGGTTGATTCCAACTTTTGGCGATAGTGAACAGTGCTGCTATGAACACTGATGTACATATATCGGTTTGTGTCCTTGTTTTCAGTTCTGATGGGTATATACCCAGCAGTGGTATTGCTGGGTCATATGGCAAATCTATGGTTAGTTTTTTGAGAAACCACCAAACTGTCCTCCAGAATAGTTGGATCCTTCTGCATTCCCACCAGCAGTGGATGAGTGTTCCCCTTTCTTCACATCCTCTCCAGCATTTGTATTCTTCTGTTTTTTTCATAGCTGCCAATCTTATGGGTGTAAGATGGTATCTCATTGTAGTTTTGATTTGCATTTCCCTGATAGCTAGAGATTTGGAGCATTTTTTCATGTGCTTTTTAGCCATTTGTATTTCTTCTTTGGAGAAGTGTCTGTTTAAGTCTTTTTCCCATTTTTTAAATGGATTGTTTATCTTTTTATTTTCAAGATATATGAGTTCTTTATATATGCATGTTATAAGTCTCTTATCAGATATATGGTTGCCAAATATTTTCTCCCATTGTGTGGGTTCCCTTTTTACTTTCTTGACAAACTCCTTTGAGGTGCAGAAGGCTTTAATTTTGGGGAAGTCCCATTTATCTATTAGTTCTTTTGCTGCTCGTGCTTTTGGTGTGATATTCATGAAGCCATTTCCTATTACAAGGTCCTGTAGATGTTTCCCTACACTGCTTTCCAAGATCTTTATGGTCTTGGCTATTATATTTAGGTCTTTGATCCATCTTGAGTTGATCTTTGTATAAGGTGTGAAATGGTAATCCTCTTTCATTCTTCTATATATGGCTATCCAGTTCTCCAGGCACCATTTGTTGAATAGGACATTCTCTCCCAGTTGAGAGTGTTTGGTGGCTTTCTCGAATATTATATGACTATATATATGAGGTTCTATATCAGAACTTTCAATTCAATTCCATTGGTCTGTGTGTCTTTCCTTATGCCAATACCATGCTGTTTTCACTACTGTAGCTTTGTAGTATGTTTTGAAGTCAGGAAGTGTGATTCCTCCAATTTCGTTTTTCTTTTTCAATATGTCCTTGGCTATTCAGGGCCTCTTTCCTTGCCAAATAAATTTCATAGCTAGTTTTTCTAGTTCCTTAAAGAAGGCTGTGTTGATTTTTATTGGGATTGCATTGAATGTGTAGATCAGTTTTGGTAGGATACACATCTTAATAATATTCAGTCTTCCTATCCATGAACAAGGAATATTCTTCCATTTATTTAGGTCTTCTTTGATTTCCTTGAACAGTCTCGTATAGTTCTCGGTGTATAAGTTTTTTACCTCTTTAGGTAAATTTATTCCTAAGTATTTGATTTTTTAATTTACTATTGTGAATGGTATTTGTTTTTTATTTCCTCCTGATCTTGCTCATTATTGGTGTACAGAAATGCTACTGATTTTTGCACATTGATCTTATAACCTGCAAATTTACTAAACTCATTTATGAGTTCTAGAATCTTTGTTGTAGATCTCTCAGGGTTTTCTATGTATTGGATCATGTCATCTGCAAATAATGAAATTTTGACTTCTTCCTTTCCAATTTGAATGCCTTTTATATCTGGTTCTTGCCTCAGTGCTCGAGCAAGTACTTCTAAGACAATGTTAAATAGGAGTGGAGACAATGGGCATCCTTGTCTTGTTTCTGAGTTTAGAGGGAAGGATTTTAGGATTTCTTCATTGTAAACAATGTTGGCTGTAGGTTTTTCATATATACTCTTTATCATGTTCAAAAAATTTCCTTGTATTCCGATCTTTTGGAGTGTTTTTATCAAGAAAGTGTGCTGTATTTTGTCAAATGCTTTTTCTGCATCTCTAGATATAATCATGTGATATTTTTCCTTCAATCTGTTTATATGGTGTATTACATTGATTGATTTTCTTTTATTGAACCATCCTTGCATACCTGGAATAAATCCCACTTGTTCGTGGTGTATAATTCATTTAATGTGTTGTTGAATACGATTAGCAAGTATTTTGTTAAGTATTTTTGTGTCTAGGTTCATTAGAGAAATTGGTCTGTAATTTTCCTTTCTTGTGGTGTCTTTGGTTGGCTTTGGTACTAGGGTAATGTTGGCATCACAGAAGGAGTTCGGCAATGTTCCTTCTGTTTTGATTTTTTGGAATAGTTTCAGCAGGATTGGTGTTAGTTCTTTCCAGAATGTTTTGTAGAATTCACCTGTGAAGCCATCTGGCCCTGGGCTCTTCTTAGTTGGGAGGTTTTTAATGACTGATTCTATCTCTTTGCTTGTGATTGGTTTGTTAAGATCATCAATTTCTTCTTTCATCAATATGGGCTGCTTATGTGTTTCTAGGAATTTGTCCATTTCCTCTAAATTGTCATTTTTGTTGGAATATAGTTTTTCAAAGTATCCTCTTATGGTAGTCTTTATTTCTGTGGGGTCAGTGGTGATATCGCCTTTCTCATTTCTTATTTTGTGTATTTGCATCTTCTCTCTTTTTTTCTTTGTTAGTCTCACTAAAGGTTTGTCAACTTTGTTGATCTTCTCAAAAAACCAGCTCTTGGTCTTGTTTATCTTTTCAAGTGCTTTCTTATTTTCTATTTCATTTAGTTCTGCTCTTATCTTTGTTATTTCCTTCCTTCTTCTTCCTGTTGGGTTACTTTGTTGTTGTTTTTCTAATTCCTTCAAATGTGTGGTTAGTTCTTCAATTTTTGCTCTTTCTTCTTTTTTGATATATGAATTTGTGGCTATAAATTTCCCTCTCAGTACTGCTTTTGCTGCATCCCATAAATTTTGGTATGTTGTGTTATCATTATCATTTGTTTCAAGGTAGTCATTGATTTCTTTTGAGATTTCCTCTTTGACCCACTGTTTTTCTAAGAGTGTGCTGTTTAATTTCCAAATCATGGTGTGAAATCTGGGCCTCTGTCTCTTGCAAATTTCCAGTTTCACTCACTGTGTTCAGAGATATTGTTTTGTATGATTTTGATCTTTCTGAATTCATTAAGCCTTTCTTTGTGGCCTAGCATGTGGTCTATCTTGGAGAATGATCCATGTGCACTTGAGAAAAAAGTATATCCTGCTGTGTTTGGGTGTAATGATCTATATATGTCTATTAGATCCAGCTCCTCTAATATACTGTTCAAATGTTTTGTTTCTTTAGTGATTCTCTTTTGAGATGTTCTTTCCAGAGTTGATAGTGTTGTATTAAAATCCCCCACTATAATTGTAAATGCATCTATTTTTTCACTTAGTTTTTCCCGTGTTTGCCTCATGTATTTAGAGGCACTCTTGTTAGGAGTATAAATATTTATGACTGTTCGATCTTCTTGACAGATTGTCCCTTTCACTAAAATGTAGTATCCTTCTTTGTCTCTCACAATTGTTTCACATTAAAGTCTATTTTGTCTGATATTAATATAGCTACTCCTGCCTTTTTTTGGTTATTGTTTGCTTGTATGATTGTTTTCCAGCCATTCACTTTCAGCCTCCATGAGTCTCTGGGTCTAAGATGTGTCTCTTGTAGACAGCATACAGATGGGTCATATTTCCTTATCCAATGTCCCAGTCTGAATCTTTTGATAGGTGAGTTTAATCCATTGACATTCAGTGTTATTACTTTCTAGGAATTATTTGTGTTAGCCATATTTTGATTGGATTTGTGTTTGTCATATTTTGTTTGTATTTTTTCCCTTCTATTTTTGTCTTTTTTGTTGCTCTTACACTCTCCTCCAACTCTGCCTGTCCTGTTTTTTCCTTTCTTCCTGCAGAACTCCCTTTAGAATTTCTTGAAGGGGAGGTTTCTTATTGATATACTCTTTCAGTTTCTGTTTATCTGTGAATATTTTGAACTCTCCATCATTTTTGAATGCTAGTTTAGCTGGATAGAGTATTCTTGGTTGGAAATTTTTTTCCTTTAGTACCTTGACTATATCATACCACTGCCTTCTTGCCTCCATGGTTTCAGATGAGTAATCAGCACTTAATCTTATGGAGCTTTCCTTGTATGTAATGGTTTTCTTTTCTCTTGCTGCTTTTAGAATTTTCTCTTTGTCTTGAGCATTGGATAATTTGACAAGTATATGTCTTGGGGTGGGCCTGTTGGGGTTTATGACCAGTGGAGTGCACTGTGCTTCTTGGATATGTACATCTGTCTCTTTCAGTAGATTTGGGAAGTTTTCAATCATTATTTCCTGCAACACTCCTTCTGACCCCTTTCCCTTCTCTTCTCCTTCTGGAATGCCTATAATACGTATGTTTGAGCATTTTGCATTGTCATTCAGGTCCCTAAGTCCTAGCTGGATTTTTTCTATATTTTTATTGACCACTTCTACTATCTGTTTGATTTCCAATGTACTGTCTTCCACATCACTAATTCTCTGCTCTGCCTCTTCTAGTCTGGTGATATTTGCTGCCAGTGTATTTTTGATTTCTTGAACTGTGGTGTTCATTTCCATCATATCTGTTATCTTTTTGCATATGTCTGCAATTTCCCCTACAAGTGTTTTCTTCATATTTTTAACCTCTTCCTTTATTTCATCAAATTTGTCGGTGATAAATGTTCTGAGATCTTTCATTGCTTGTGCGAAGTTCTGCTCCCCTTCCTGATTTTTAGTTTGTTGATTGGATTCAGCCATGTTTTCCTGATTACTGGTTTGGTTTGTAGATTTTTGTTGCTGTCTGGTCATCTTTTTTTCTTGATGGGTTTAATCAGTTCCTTAGCTTCTTTGTCTAGTCTTGGAGATTAATTAGCTGTTGTTTTTGCATAAGTGTTATATCTTCTCTTTGTCACTTTGTTCTTCTTATTCTAATTTCTTATTGCTGGTTAAGTTCCCTTTAAAGGAAAGTATTAGTGCCGGGGAAAGGCAATTGTGTAAGCAAGTAAAAAGTGTAAAGTAGTATTGGTGATATATGTTAACAAAGCAACAATATGAGATCTGAGAGGACGGAGGTTAGATTCATGTAAATTGTGTAGAGTTATAGCAGTAGGTAGAGTACCCATAATGAGGTAGATGACTGACTATGGGAGGAATATGGTATGAGCTAAAAAGCTATTGTTTTCATGAGAGAGGGAAAGAGAAAAGAAAGGTAATAGTTTCAAGAGTGAATAACAGACAGAAAACAAAACAAAGGTATTAGAAATTAAGAGTTAGACACTGTGGATCAAAGAAAGGGAGGTGGAATATAGGAGAGATAGTAGATGATGGTGGATATCAAGATGTAGGGGAAAGGGGATAGTGTAGATAGCTAAAATCTATTCACACAGAAATGAAGCAGTGGAGGATGAGGAAACCCAGCAAATGTGAGGTGTTTCCTGCAGCACCTGTTGTATATTTAAGATAAAATAGAATAAGAAGAAGATGAGTGATGAGAGAGAGAGAAATAAAAAAGAAAAAGACTTTTGGGGATATGGTGGGAGAAAAGACTAGGGGATAATGCAATGTTAGCAATCAGAACATTAGAAAAATAAAATAAAAAATAAAAATAGAATAAAAATAAAGACAAAATAAAGCAAAACAAAAAGAAAAAATGCAAATTTTGAGTTCTAGGACATTCAAGGACCTCAGATGGGCCTCAGGGCGTAATGGATTCAGGGATGGAAAGTCTGAGATATTGAAGACTCAAGAGGTGTGAGTCTCTGGGGTGTGGGCCACCAGGGTTTAGGGGACTCAGACCTGGCAACCTCAAGTCCAGTTAACAGGAAGCCTGGGAGCCCCACAGTGCATCACAGCCTTCAGGGATCCCCGCAGCTGGGTGCCAGCCCTATGGGTGGGGTCACATCCACAAGCTCTATCCTGTGTTCTGTACCCCACAATTCACTCATTCACTGGGGTCTATTCTGTGGATATATCACCAGTTGAATTCAGGACCCCTCCCACCCTGTGATCCCCCAGAACAGCCACCTGGGGCACCTCTAGGCTGCAGCCAATTTAATAACTGAGATCAATAACCAGGTCTGGGGGAGGGGCTCCATCCAGAAATGCTAATAACAGAGTCCAAACCCGAAATTCCCATGCTTCACAAAATATTCCCCTAATCAGCTTCCAAATGTCTCCCACCCTACCAGACCCTGGTGGCGTCTCTTTAGTGCTATCACTTTAAGTCCACTGTAGATCGGCAGCCGGGTTTGGGGGGGCGTGGCTCTAGGTGGAAGCACTATTGTTTGTGTCCGCACTCAAAAATTCCCCCCCACTTTGCCTTAAAACTCCCATTTGTCTCCCCAAATCGGTCTGCAAGCGCCTCCTGTCCTACTAACCCCCCAATAGGCCACTCAGGGCTTATGAATTCCCC
Source organism: Dasypus novemcinctus (assembly GCF_030445035.2). Taxonomy (NCBI): domain Eukaryota; kingdom Metazoa; phylum Chordata; class Mammalia; order Cingulata; family Dasypodidae; genus Dasypus; species Dasypus novemcinctus. Next base: position 5,052,791 of record NC_080691.1, read on the forward strand.
AGGACTGCAAAGCCTCCAAAAAAGAAAAACTGCTGTGGCTCCGCCCACCCAAGGAGGGAACTTTCCACGTGCAGCCTCCATGTATATTTTATAGACGTATTTTCTCTGTTACCTTCCCACCAAATCGATGTTCAGATACCTCCTGACCCACAAAAATCCCGAAACAGCCTGTCCTGAAGAGGCTGCAATGCCACCCACCCACTTCCCTGCAGGAGATACTATCAGGCAAGTTCACTCAGCCACCATCTTACCCCCTCCAGCTGAAACTATCCATGCTCTAATCTTATTGTTTCTTTTCCTCTACTTGTGTCTGGGTTGGTTTGTAGCTCTTTTTCTAGTTCCTCCAAATGTACAGTTATGTCTTTAATTTTAGCTCTTTCTTCTTTTTTAAAGTAAACATTGAAGGATATAAATTTCATTGTGAGCACTGCCATAATTGTGTTAGGAGGGACAGGGGATTGAACTCAGGGCCTCATACATGGGAAGCAGATACTCAAACAGTTGGGCTGCATCTGCTCCCCTATTATAAGGTTTTTTAAGATTTACTTTATGTATTTCTCCCCACCCCCTTGTTGTTTATCACTTACTGTGCCTGTTCATCATCCTTGATTCTATAGGAGGCACTGGGAACCAAACCTCAGACCTCTGCTGTGGGGGGCAGGTGCTTAATTGCTAGAGTCACCTCTGCTCCCTGCTTTGTTGTGTCTCTTATTCTGCTTTTCCTCCCCACATTTCATGTTGCATCAGCTCATCATGCCTTCCCATCACATCAGCTCACTGTCTTCTTTAGGAGGCACCAGGAACCTCTGCTCATGCTTTTTCGTGTCTCTCAACATGTTTTTTCTTCTTGTGTCTCTTGTTATGTCAGCTGGCCATGCCCATCTATCATGCCAGGTCACTATCTTCTTCAGGAGGCATGGGGATCTGAAACAATGACTTCCCATGTGGTAGGCAGGAGCCCAGTTGTATGAGCCACATCTGCTCCCGTCATAAATTTTTATATGCTATATCTCTGTTTTAACTCATCTTGAGATATTTACTGACTTTGCTTGCAATTTCTTCCTTGAATCACTGATTGTTTAAGAGTATACTGTTTAATCTAAATGTATTAGTGAATTGTCCTTTTTTTCAACTTGTTATTAATTTCCAACTTAATTCCATTATGATCAGAGACAGTCCTTTCTTTAATTTCAATCTTTAAATTTATTCAGATCTGATTGATGTCCCAACAAAAAGTCTGTCCTGGAGAAAGGTTAATGAGAACTTGAGAAGAATATATATCATGTTGCTTTGGGCTGTGTGTAATGTTCTACAAATGTATGTTAGATCTATTTCACTTATCATATTGTTCAAGCTCTCTTTTTACTTATTTATCCTCTGTCCATGTGTTCTATTCAATTCTGAAAGTAGATACACCAATTTCTCCTGCCAGGTTGGCCAGTGTTTGCCTAATGTACTTTGGGGAACTAAGTTGGTGCATAAATATGTATTATTGTTATTTCTTTTTGTTTACTTTTCCCATTTATTAATATATAGTTACTTTCTTCATCCATTATAAGAGTTTTGCATTTAAAATCTATTTTGTCTGATATTAATGTCATTACTCCAGATCTTTTTTTATTACCACTTGCATGGAATAGCTCTTTTGAACCTTTCACTTTCAGGCTGATTGTGTCCTTGCATCGAAAGTGAGTCTTTGAGGGAGTGGGTGTAGCTCAGTGAGTGAGTGCCTGTTTTGCATGTATGAGGTTCTGGGTTCAATCCCCAGTACCTCATTAAAAAACTAAAAATAATAAAATGAGCCTCTTGTAGTCAATGAACAGATGGGTCATATTTTTAATCCATTCTGTCATTCTATGCCTTTTGATTGAGGAGTTCAGTACATTAACATTCAATATCACTATAAAGCTCTTTTTATCTTGTCCATTTTATCCCTTGGATTTCTGTTGTCATATCTTACTATTTTCTGTCATTTAACCCTTCCAGTAAGGGTTATTTATTATCTTCATTATGAAACTCTTCTCCAAGTCTCTCACCATTGTTGTTTCCTTTCAGCCTGTAACATACACTCTAGTGTGTTTTGTAGAACCAGCCTCTTGGTGACATAATCTCAGATTTTCTTTGTGAAGGCTTTAAATATTTCTTAAGGATGGTTTTGCTGGAGACAATTCTTGGCTGGAAGTTTTTTCTATCAGTACCTTAAAAATATTGTGCCACTGTTTCCTTACCTCCATTGTTTCTGAGGCAACATCAGCACTTAGACTTAATGAGACTTCCATGTAAGTGATAAATTGCTTTTCTCTTGCTGCTCTAAGAAACGTCTTTATTTCTTGCATTTTAAATTCTAAAAAGAATATGTCTCAGATTAAATATATTCAGATTTATTCTGTTTAAGATACATTATAATTCTGGATTATTGATATTCATGTCTTGCATAAGGTTTGGAAAATTTTCAGCCATTATTTCCTTAAAAATTCTTTCTGCCCCTTTTCTGTTCTCTTCTTCTTGGAATCCTATAATGCATTTGTTTGTGTGTTTCATGCTATCATACAATTCCTGGAAACCCTGTTAAATCTTTTCCATTCTTTTCACTTTCTGTTCTGTCTTTTTAAGTTCAGATGCTCTGTCATCTACTTCACTAATTCTGTCCTGAAACAAATCAAATCAGCTATTATATGATATTAATGTATTTTTAATCTATTCTATTGTGTCTTTCATTTCTATAAGTTATGTACTTTTCTTTACAGGCTTTCAAATTGTTCTTTACGCTAACATAGTGTCACCTTTTTTCTTTGGTTCAAAATTCCTTTTTTTTATTATCTTTTTTTAAAGATACATACATCACACAAAATGTTACATTAAAATATATGTTTTCCATATACCTGACTCCCCACCCCCACTCCTCCCACAGCTACAACCTCTTTCATCAATGAGGCACATTCTTTGTATTTAATGAATACATTTTGGAGTACTGCTACACTACATGGATTATAGCTTACATTGTAATTTACACTCTCCCCAGTCCATTCAGTGGGTTCTGGCAGGATATATAATGTCCTGCATCTGACCCTCAGATATCATTCAGGACAGCTCCAAGTCCCAAAAATGCCCTCATATCACACCTCTTCTTCCCTCTCCCTGCCCCCAGCAACTCCCATGGCCACTGTCTCCACATCAAAGATGCAATTTCTTCCATTGCTAGAGTCACAATAGTTCTATAGTAGAATACCAGGAAGTCCACTCTAATCTATATTTTCTTCCTCCATCCTGGGGACCCTGGAATGGTGATGTCCACTCCATCTCTAAATCAAGAGGGGGCTTAGGTCCCATGTGACTGATGGATATAATTCTCCTGCTTGCAGTTTTAGACTCTCTTGGTTCCCTGGCATGGTTGTTGACCATCCTCACCTCCCTGTCAGCAGACCTGGGTAAGTCCATTGAGAAAGAGAGGCGTTGCAACTCTGCTGAGCCTCAGTGCCCAGCTAGCACATGCACAGTCCAGAGATTCAAGTCTCCTGAACATACACCAACTCCAGTGACAACCACAAGTTCAGAAAATGTGACAGAAGAGGCATGTGTAGAGAAGTCTCATCTGAGTCCAAATCCTTCACACTCAGGAGCACAAATTCCAAAGTAGGGCCCACTAGCAAGGCACTGAATCCAGAGCCATCTGCCATGACTGTAGAACCTGTGTGTCTCTGTAGCCCTCAGGAGCAGCACTACCTCAGACTGCATCTACTTTGGCTGTCTCTGGGATCCTGCTAAGACATAAATGTGGACCCTCTGCTGATCTCCTGACTCATTTTGAAGTCTCTTAGCCAAATAAACTCATTTGTCTTTACCATTCACCCCTCTTACTAAAGGTCTTTTCCTCATTGCATTACCAGCTGGAATTGCTAGTAATCTCTCAGTGCCAGGGAGGCTCATCCCTGGGAGTCATATCACATGCAGGTGGGAAGGTAATGTATTTATATGCTGAGTTTGGCTTAGAAAGTGGCCATATTTGAGCTACATAGAGGCTCTCAGGAGGTAACTCATAGGCACACAGCAGCTGTAGGTCATGTACAAATTTTAAGTACATAGACTCATAAGGATAGGCTCATCAGTATCAAGGGACCATCATTGGGCCATCCTTCTTCACTTCACTTTGCCCTTGTACTTGAGGGATTGTTGCTCTTCTATTGGGGAATGCAACAGAGCTCCCCCACATGGGAACTCAACACTCCCTCAGTTTTCTGTGTGTACTGATTTTGGCTACCAGCTCTATCTCCTTTCCTTTACATCTTTCTATCTTCCATCTTCTGTTGTTGCTCTTACATTCCACCTCTCTTTGTTTAACCACCAAATTTTCTGGCTTTTTATTTCTAACTCCTCTACTCTGTTTTCTATCTTTTATTCACTCTTTACATTATTGTTCTTTCTTTTCTCTTTCTCTCTCTCCTGATCACACTGGTCTTTTAATTCACACTGTATTCTTCTCCATATTCAGTTTCCATTCTCATTGTAGGAACTCCACTTTTTATTCCTGTAACTCTACAGAGATTATATGAGTTTAATATTCATTCACCTAGGTCTTATATGGTTCTTCTGCTAGCATTCATTATCAATACTACAATTATACTTTTTCTTACCTATTTTGCTTTCCCTGGCCCTAATCTTTTTCCTTCGGTCTAAGGAACTTAGACAACAATAAGGAAATAGAAAATAAAGAACAAAGTATCAAAAGGAAGACTTAACACATGCACAGAAACAGAACCTAAATAAAACCTGAGACTAGACAAAGATAATCAACTGAACAAACAACCAACATAAAATGATAACCAGACAGAAACAAAAAATTACAAACCAAACCAATAATCAGGAAGACATGGCCCAATCCAAAGAACAAGCTAAAAACCAGGAAGAGGAGCAAAACATCGAACAACTGATCAAAGCTCTCCAAACAAATATCATTGTCCAACTTAATGAAGTGAAGGAACAGATTAGGATATCAAAAAAACAAAAACAAAAACAAACAAAAAACAAAACACTTGGAGAGCATACTAAAGAAATTGTAAACATACACAAAAAGATAATGGATATAATGGTGATGAATGACACAATCAAAGAAATAAAAAATACACTCCCAGCAAATAACATTAGATTTGAAGAGGCAGAGAAAAAAATTAGTGATGTGGAAACACAGTACATCTGAAATCAAACAGATAGTAGAATTGATAGATAAAAAGATAGAAAAAATACACGGGGACTTAGAGATTTGAATGACAACACAAAATGCACAAACATACACATTGTAGGCATCCCAGAAGGAGAAGAGAAGGGAAAGGGGACATAAGGGGTTTTGGAGGAAATAATGGCTGAAAACTTCCCAAACCTATTGAGGGAGATGGATGTACATGTCTAGGAAGCACAACACACCCCAAACAGCATAAATCCCAACAGCACTATCCCAAGACATATGCTTGTCAAATTATCCAGTGCTCAAGGCAAAGAGAAAATACTGAAGGCAGCAAAAGAAAAGAGAACCATCATGTACAAGGGAAGCTCAATAAGACTAAGTGCTGATTTCTCATCTGAAGCAAGAGTGCAGTCGTATGACATAGTCAAGGTACTAAAAGAAAAAATTTCCAGCTAAGAATACTCCATCCAGCAAAGCTGTCATTGAAAAATGTTGAAGAGTTCAAAATATTCACAGATAAACAGAAAAGAATAGAGTAAGCCAATTAGAAACCTGAGAAACCTGCCCTTCAAGAATTACTAAAGGGAGTTCTCCAGGAGGAAGGAATAAAACAGGAGAGACAGAGTTGGAGGCGAGTGTAAAAAAACAACTAAAAAGACAAAAAGAAAAATAAAAACAAAAATGACATACACAAATCCAAAGAAAATATGGCTAATGTAAGTAATTCCTTGGAAGTAATAACACTGAATATCAATGGATTAAACTCACCTGTTAAGAGATACAGGTTGGCACAATGGATAAGGAAATATGACCCATCTATATGCTGCCTACAAGAAACCCACCTTAGACCCAGGGATTCCAGGAGATTGAAGGTGAATGGCTGGAAAACAATCTTACAAACAATAACAAAAAAGGTTAATATCAGACAAAATACACTTTAAATGCAAAACTATTGTGAGAGACAAAGATGTACACTACATATTAGTAAAAGGGATAATCTTTCAAGAAGAAAGAACAATCTTAAACATTTATGCACCTAAGAGTGTCATCTTAATATCTTCATCTCATTAGTCATATCTTCCATCAAATTCTGGAATTGATTAAGGAGATTTGTGTTAACATCACTGATTAGTTATCTTTACTCCTGTGTCTTCTCTGGATTCTTCATTTTTTTCCTTGCTTGGCCATATATTCCTCCTTGCATGTTTTGTTATTTTGTTGATTTTGTTGATATCTAGGCATCGAATCATGTTGGTGATCTTACTCTGTTCATCAATATGTTTCTCTTGCCTAGTGTTTTTTTTTTTTTTTTTTTTCCACAGCTCTTTTTTGATTTCTGGTTCAATTTTCTCTAAAACTTTAAATTTTCCCAGTTTAAGTTATCAAAACAGGGTCAGGGATCCAATAATGTGGCATAGAATAGATTAAAGTGACTGTGAAAGAATCAGGGCAACAAACCTGTCTTTCTTCACTTTCCTGGCTGGCCATCAGATGGTGCTCCTTGTCAAATCTTCCCACTGTGATGAATCCTTCAATTTCCTTTGACTTCTGAACCATAGACTCAAAACCAAATTATACCGGTTAAACTCCCTTAACACAAACCACAGTCAGGCCTCTGTCACACCCTCACTTTCCCTGGGAGGAATATGCCCTTTTCCCTCTCTGTTGGCTACTTAGCTGCATGTTTTATGGAGCTTATTCTCCTTGAGGGTGGGGGATGGGTGCCATTCCCAGCTGTGGTGTCAGGAGCTCAGTTTTACTTTTGGGCCCTTAATTTCTCCACCCCCAGTTCTCTTCAATGATGAATGTGGCACTCTTCTTTCCTCCAGGTCCCCAAACTAGCTCTCTGGGAGAATGTCTATGCTTTCTCCCTATTTTTTATTTATTTTTTATTTTTATGAAAGCTGCACCCTGTATGAGCTACTCTGGTGCCATTTTCTCAGAACTCTCACCATTGATTCTTCTTGCCTGGGTTTCACTTTTGCCCAAAATTTAATTTCTCTTATTCTAAACCTCTGGGAAGACTTACATCACTTAATAATTTTTACAAACATTTCCATGGCTCTTTTATATTCTTAAAAGGGGCATGTCTCATTTTCATGTTTATGAGGATCCTGTATACCTGAGATTATTCCATATCTTTCCTTATGAAATGGATTTTCTATTTCACCTCTAACCCATTAGGACTGGAGGACACATTGAGACAGTTACCCTCCTGGGTCCATTAATGACAGATTATTTTACAGTCCAGGATCTATTATGGGACTATTTGTTATAGGACACATTTAAACCTAAATTCACACCACCTGGGAATGCTCCACTTTTTCAGCATATGTGAGATGGATGATCACTCTTTCCCTATGAATATCCTTCACTAAATTTAAATTAGTGCTCCAGGACTATTTACATTAAGTATGTGCCACCAAGAAGGGAGATTAGCAACTCCACTTGTAAAAGATAATCATATCAGAAAACAATGTGGAGCAAAAACCCTCTCCCAGCATGATGAAACCAGACAATATTAGCAATATTTTTATTTGTAATATTATTATTGATAATAACTCATGCCAAGAAGGTAAGCAGGATAAACCAAGAAAAAGTCTATTGAATGGAGACCTACACAATTTTGTTGGCTTTTTTGTTGTTGTTGTTATTGTTCTTGGTGCTTTTCTTGATTTGTAATCCAGAGGCTCAAATCCTCCAAATAAGCCATTCTTTCAAACAAAAATGTCAAATGCTGAGAGCCATATGCCATCAAATTTGGCTAATACAAGCCCTGTGGTACAAATACCTTGCTGGCTTGACTATCTCCAGCTGAACAAACAAATGAGGCAAATAGCCCATAGGAATTGGACAAATTGGAGGAGTGACTACAGGTGACTTCTGGAACCCCTATATAAGGCAAAAATATTTTAATTACTAAACAAACTGGCATTTTATTATCTCCATGCTCCCAAATTTGGCCATATGATTTAAAACCTTTTGCAACAGTGTCCTCTTCATCACATATCTGAACCATACCTTGGACTGTTGGGAGATTTTACATTCAATTGCCATTAGTTGAGGCTTTAATTCTACTAATTGGGCTCTGGCTCTTTTGTCAAATTACAGCAGCATCAAGTTGCTAGCTCTGCACTACAAAGCCCCTGATTTAATAGATATTTGCATGTCAGAAACTTGGTCCAATGTTGCCTTCAAATTCTACAAGCTGTTAGAGGTCCTAAGATGCAGGTCACAGGCCCTGTGTGTGCAGTCTCTTGTGATGGAGTGGTGGGCCCCTTCTGGTAGTGGGCCCCTGCACAATCATAGGACTTCCCTGTACCCTGCTCCTTACTTGGGCAGTTGCTTGTTCACAACTGGCATGTCAGTCTTCCCATCCAGGTTCCAGGCAGACCTAGAACTTCAGCACCTGGAGCCCAATGCCCAGAGGTGTCTGGAGGTATTGGGTGGCCCCAGTGCTGCCACTGGTAATGCCAGATCCTAGGAGAATAGGTGGGGGCAGGACATTCTCCTTCAAGCTGCCCAGACCCACATTCAGATCCTATGTCCTGCTACTGACCCAGGTTGATGATAAATTTAATTTGCAACCAAATATTATAAAACTTAATCCAGTTCTTTTAACAGGAGAATTGCCATAAATGAAGTCAATTTTGTACAAAAATGCATTGTAACAGATACAATTCAATATGATTTGTGGGGAAAGCTGATAGGCAGTAATTTTAAATTTTCCTTTATTAACACTTCATAAAAGAATATTCTTACACTGATATAGCCTGTGCATTAAATCAAAATTATTTCCAAGAGTACCTAGTCTCCAAGATGGCCAAATAAGTAATATAGGCCCTACAGTCTTTGAATGTTCAGAAGGGATATGAGACTGAGTGTGTATTCAGGGCTGCCTCCAGACGATGTGGAAGATATGCTAATCCAAACTGGCTTGGATGTGGAGAATATGTAACTCACCTGGAGGAAATAACCTATCTGATACTAAGATCAAACACTGAAGAACCTAACCAAAGGTCTGTTTACCATCACTGTTAGTCTTCCTAATCCTATATCCTCTGTATAAAAGGGTCTGGAAAAGGCTGTTCGGGGCTCAGTTTTTATTAGGACAAGAGTCCGCCAAGCCCGGCCGGTCCAAATAAACCAACTTCCTTCTCAGTATTCTCGTGTTCTGGCCTTCGATACCGCGCACACCCGATTTCTCTACTACATTTTTGGTGACTCTGGTGGGATGCACTGAGAAGGTCAGAGGCGGCAACAGTTGTTTGCCCCTACCGGACGTCTCCAGGGAGGCCGGGAGGGCCCGGGTGAAGCCCAGCCCTGGGCGCCCCTGGACACCCCATTTGAGTCCAGAAAGAGGTTGCAGTCTTTGCTGGAGCCCTTCCGGAGGAGCCAGGGACACCGGGAGGTTTGAGAGACCCTGAGAACGAAGCAAGGAGCTCCACACGTTGGATTGGTAAGACCCCCGGGGGCATAGTGCAGGGAAGGCCTAATTCTGAAATTAGGAGGGAGTCTGATCAACTCTCAAAGAGGAGGCCCTAGTACTCCTGAGAATACAGGAGGAAGCCATCTCCTCTCCAAGTCCGAAGAAAGGAAAGGGGGGTGGCTGTGTGCATGTGCTTGTGGCGACTGAGTGAGACGCAGAAAATTGCTTCTGTGGCGCGAGTGCGGAGTCCCGATCCGCGGTTCCGTGGTGACCTCATACGATCAAGGGCGGTCTGGGGGGTCCCTGCAAAGGGACCCTCTTCCATATCGGGGGCTTATACCAATCCGCTAAGGTTAAGAGGCACCAAAAGTTCCTGCGAGGGACGCGGCCAGAGACGGACGAAGCGAAAGGCTTGAGTGACTGTTGTACACCGCCGGCACAGGGTGGAAATGGGAAACACACACAGTAAAACCCTGTTAGAATGTATGCTGGAAAACTTCCCCCGTGCATTCCAGGGAGAGATGTACGGCATAAGGTTTCAGCCAGGAAAGCTTAGGATGCTTTGTGAGTTAGAATGGCCAACTTTCGGCGTGGGCTGGCCCCAGGAGGGCACTTTGGATCCCTGGATCATCCATAGAGTCCACGACGCAGTGACTGGAAATCCAGGGCATCCAGACCAATTCCCCTACATTGATGCTTGGGAAAATGCTGTGAGCCAAAGCCCGCCTTGGTTAAGGAAGTGCATGACTAAGGAAGCTAGAATTTGCTTAATACAGAAACCGAGGAGTGCTGTCCCAGGGACCAGACCAAACAATCACCTTGCAAAGGGCACAGAGGAAGTGCATCCCAAGTCCAGTGCTAATCTGCCCATTTTGGAAGGGCCAGATGAATTTGCATTTCCTCCACCTTATGCAATGACTCCCGCCCCAGCGATACTAAGGAGTGAAAATGAGCTAGTCTCCCTAAGCAGTGACCCACAGTCGTCATCCGCACAGGAAAGTGTGATATCCACACCATCCCCACCGCTGCTTTTATCACCACCCCCACCTCTGCTTTTGTCACCATCAGAGAAGGCACCTATACTATCCCCACAGTTGCCTTTATCGTCATCTGCACCTGAGAGCCCTACACCATCCCCACAGCAGCTTTTACCATCTCCGCAGCGGTCCTTGGCACCTTCAGCAAGGGAAAATGCAAACCAGCTGCCTTTAGAACTGGTTGCTGCTAGCAATGTAGCCGCAAGGCTTCCCAACGGTCAGGGAGGAGATGCTAAGAGATTACAGCTCAAACCACAGGGAGCCCCGGGGGCAGAGGGAGCAATGAAAAAGGCTGGTTTCCAGTTCCTGCTCTGTGAAACCCGGGCCCCAATCTTTTACGATGCAGATGACGGGGTTCAGGGGGGAAGCCGGACATTCATCTTTCAGCCCTTTACAACAACAGATCTCTTTAACTGGAAAAGCCACACCCCACCATTTTCAGAGAAGCCTCAGGCCATGACAGACCTTTTCCAGTCCATCATACAGACCCACAGACCCACCTGTGCTGATTGTAAACAACTTATAATGACTTTATTGAACTTTGAGGAGAGAAGGCGGGTCACACAGGGAGCGCTAACCTGGCTTAGAGAGCACCCACCTGAGGGAACTTTGGACAGTGATCAATATGCCCACTTGCAGTTTCCAGAGGAGGACCCCCTGTGGGATCCAAATAGCGCTGTAGGGCTCAACCGACTAGAGATATTCCATAGGGCATTAGTTGAAGGATTCAAGGCGGGGAGCCGCAAGGCAGTGAATATGGCAAAGACCAGTCAAATTCTACAGGCTCTAGATGAGAGTCCTGCTCAATTCTATGAGAGACTGTGTGAGGCGTTCCTTGTATACACGCCCTTTAACCCAGATGCTCCTGAGAGCCAAACAATGGTAAATGCAGCATTTGTTGCCCAGTCACAGGCTGACATCTGGAGAAAGCTGCAGAAATTAGATGGGTTTGCTGGAATGAATATCTCTCAGCTCATGGAAGTAGCTACTAAGGTCTATGTCAACCGTGATGAAGAAACAAAAAGGGAAGAAATTAGGAAGATGAGGAAAAAGGCAGATTTTCTGGTGGCAGCCATAGTGGAAAAGTCCATTCCTGTGACAAGGAAGGTAACTTGGCAAGCCCCAGCCCCAAGGAGAGGGAAAGGCCCACGTCTAGGGTGAAATCAGTGTGCATACTGCAAAGGCCAGTGGGGTATCACAACCCAAACTCTGGGACCGTAAAGGTTCAGAGAAGAAACCTGCAAATCAGATCATTGGGCTGGCAGGAATGGAGGACTCTGATAGAGATTATTAGGACAGACCGGGCTCCTATTCCCTTGGCCCCAAGGAGCCTATGGTCGGAGTTCAAATTGGGGGCCACACCGTATATATGATGGTTGACACTGGGGCTCAACATTCTGTAATGACCAAGCCAGTTGGGCCTCTATCAAAAAGACAAGCCACTATCGTAGGGGCAACTGGCAAAAGTGCCCAACGGCCTTTCCTTCAAGCCAGGACCTGCAACATTGGGGGAAGGGAGGTCACTCACGAATTCCTCTATCTTCTGGAGTGCCCAGTCCCCCTCCTGGGTGGAGATCTGCTGTCAAAACTACAGGCTCAAATTACCTTTAGTGCCACAGGGCGATCCACACTGACCTTGGGGCCACAAGACCCTCGAAGGTAGTGCTAACCCTTCCTCTGCAGGAGGAATGGAGACTATTTTGCCTCAGTGAAACTGGAAAATCCATGGCCATACAGCTCCCCTTTGAAGATGTGCCTGAAGTATGGGCAGAGGGGAACCCGATGGGGATGGCACATGACATTCCTCCAATTATTATTGAAATAAAGCCTACAGCCAGTCCACTAAGCATAAGGCAGTATCCAGTTCCACGCGAAGCGCAAGAAAGGGTCCAGCTACATATTCAGAAATTGCTGAGTGAGGGCATAGTGAAGCCATGCCAGTCTCCATGGAACACCCCTCTCTTCCCAGTTAAAAAGCCTGATGGAGATTACCACCCAGTCCAGGACGTACGAGCAGTTAATTTGGCAGTAGTAGCCCTTCATTCTGCAGTTTCTAATCCTTATACTCTGCTCAGCTTAATACCCGCATCAGCAATCTACTTTTCATGCCTAGATCTTAAGGACGCTTTCTTCTGCATTAGGGTAAAACCAAGGAGTCAGCCGATTTTTGCCTTTACATGGGAAAATCCAAATTCAGGTGAAAAGCAGCAGCTGACATGGACGCGATTGCCTCAGGGATTTAAAAATACACCCACTATTTTTGGACAAGCCCTGGCCAGCGATCTCAAATCCTTTAAGGCAGAAAGCCATAACTGTTTTCTTCTCCAGTATGTAGATGACCTCATTCTCAGAAGTTCCACCTATCAGGACTGTGCTGGTGGAACCCATGCTCTTTTAAAACATCTACAGCAGAAGGGCTATCGGGTGTCTAAGAAAAAGGCCCAAATCTGCCTACCTCAGGCCAAATATCTAGGTTACAAAATAACACAGGGGCGCCGTGAATTAGGACTTGAAAGAAAGGAAGCGATCTGTAGTCTGCCTGAGCCCAATTCTCGCCGGAAGCTGCGAGAGTTCCTTGGGGCAGCTGGATTCTGCCGCAATTGGATCCCCAATTTTGGGGTCCTCACGCGCCCTTTATATGAAGCCACAAAGGGGGGAGATAGGGATTCCCTGCTCTGGGAAAGCCCACAGAAAAAATGCTTTCACTGCTCTCAAACAAGCTCTAATGGAAGCACCGAGTCTCGGACTTCCGGATCTCAGTAAACCGTTCTACCTCTATGTTCACAACCGCCAAAGCATAGCAGTAGGAGTACTCACTCAATACCTCGGTTCCTGGCAAAGACCTGTAGCGTATTTATCTAAACAACTGGACACTGTAGCCCAGGGATGGCCCTCATGTTTGCAAGCTGTAGCGGCTGCAGCCATGCTTACAGTAGAAGCTATAAAATTAACTCTTGGGCAGCCTATTATTGTCCGGGTTCCACATGCAGTAGTCACAATCTTAGAAGCCAAAGGAACACATTGGCTTACTAACAGCCACCTGGTTAAATATCAGACCCTATTATGTGAAAACCCATCCATCCAGCTGGAACTTGTAAAAACCCTAAATGCAGCCACCCTGCTACCCGTAGAGCCAGGGGTTCCAGCCCATAACTGCCTGGAAACATTGCAAGAAGTATATTCCAGCCAGCCAGACCTTCAAGACCAGCCATTGGCAAATCCTGACATGGAGTTTTTTACAGATGGGAGTAGCTTTATGCAGGGCAGCAATCGATGAGCAGGATATGCTGTAGTAACATCTGAGACCACAGTAGAGGTGCAGCGCCTCCCACATAACACATCAGCACAAAAAGCTGAACTCATTGCCCTCACCTGAGCCTTGCAACTTGCAGCCGGAGCCAAGGTTAACATCTACACAGACTCCAAATATGCCTTTCTTACCCTGCATGCGCATGGAGCCTTATATAAACAAAAGGAACTCATTAACTCGGGAGGCAAGAGCATTAAATATGACACACAGATTCTGGAGCTACTAGATGCAGTTTGGGAGCCTGCCAAAGTACCTGTAATGCACTGTAAGGGACACCAGACAAGCCACAGCCCCATTGCCCAGGGAAATCAGAGGGCAGACGCTGAAGCAAAAAGAGTGGCACAGGAGGGATCCCTATCTGAAAACCGGGCCGCTGCTCTCATTCCTCAACCCCTTAATTATCAGAACATCCAGCATACACTGCCTGCTCTCACCCCGCAGCCTCTGAGTCACCGAGAGCCACAATATACTCAAGCTGAGAGAGAGTGGATACTCTCTGAGGGCGGGACACAAGGGGAAAATGGATGGTGGACATTGCCTGATCACAGAATAGTTGTGCCACAAATATTAGCAGGAGCTGTAGTTCAAGACTACCATGAGAACACACACTTGGGAAAAACTCATCTTAAGGAAGTGTTAGAAAGATTCTTTTACATCCCAAGACTAGTCACTATCACCCATGCTGTATGCCAATGATGTGTGACATGTGCAAAGAATAACCCTCACCAGGGTCCCACAACAGCCCCAGGGGTCCAGAGAATTGGTAGTATGCCCCTCAAAGATCTAGTAGTTGGTTTCACTGAAATGCCACGATCTGGAGGCTATAAATATCTCCTAGTTCTTGTTTCCACGTTTTCTGGCTGGGTGGAAGCCTTCCCCACTCGAACAGAAAAAGCTGAAGAAGTAGCCAAGGTTCTCCTCAGGGAAATTATCCCTCGCTATGGGCTACCACTCTCAATTGGCTCTGACAACAGACCTGCCTTCGTCTCTGAAATCACTCAAAAGATTGCAAAGGCACTGCGCATCCAATGGAAACTGCACACTGCTTACCATCCTCAGAGCTCAGGAAAGGTAGAGTGAATGAATCGTTCAATAAAGACTTATATTGCCAAGATTTGCCAAGAAACTGGGCTAACATGGGTGCAAGTACTTCCAAGTGCTCTCCTACAAATTCGAGCCAGCCCAAGCCAAAAACTAAGCCTAACTCCTTATGAAATCCTCTTTGGGAGGCCTCCTCTCTTAATCAGAAATATAGAGGGGAATCTTACAGAAAGAGGGAACTTATCAATAGTTCAGCAGATGATAAGCTTAGGAAAAACCCTACATAACCTGCATCGCTGGGTCCAAGAAAGGGCCCCCATTAGCTTAAGCAGCTCTGTACACCCATAGAAGCCAGGAGATGCAGTTTGGGTCAAGGGCTGAAAGTCAGCTCCACTAACTCCTCGATGGCGAGGGCCCTATCTTGTCATTTTATCCACCCCCACTGCAGTTAAGGTAGCTGAAATCATCCCGTGGATACACCATAGCCGAGTCAAGCGAGCTGCCCCAGAGTCCTGGACCTGTATTCCAGATACCCACAGCCCAACCAAACTCATCTTGTGAAAAAGGGGAACACTGAGCCCTGCTCCAGTCACACCCCAGAAGCTGACTGGTCTACGCATGGCTGAAGATTGAGGAGGGAACACCGAGCTCTGCTCCAATCACACCCTGGAAGCTGATTGGTCTACGCACAGCCGAAGATTAGGAATCCGGATTAGTCCACTGCAATGTCCCTTCGGCTGCTTTTCCTACTTCTAACCTTAACCCTCCCCTGGTCCCAGGTCGGCACCACAGAATGTGAGCCATGTATACAAAAGGTGCGTACAGGGGCCCATGTCAACACCACATTAATATATCATAGTCATTACACCTGCAAGGGCCAGGTAACCACCTGTCAGTTTCAGGGAACCTCCTATAGCGTCTGTAATGCATCTGGCCAAATAACCTGCTATGACCCTAGACCCCCAACAGTCTCCCGTAAATGGGAAATAAGAGTGCTTGATCAAAATGGGGAGCTGCTTTCCTCCACCCCAGTCATGAGCCAGAATGAACAAGTGTCCCTCCTATTTGACGCATGTCAGGTTATAAACTCTGGGATACCATGGAACATAGATTGTGGAGGGCTCAGCTGGGAGCGGACATATACTCATAGCAATAAGTACATGTGCGCTCCAGAGATGGGAAGTGCAGCCCGAGGGGGGAGTTTTTGGTGCAAATACATAGGTGCATACTACTGCCCCTACTGGTCTTGTGCCACCTGGGCCACCTGGAAAACAAACATAGCTAAACAGACAGCTATCCTCACCAAGGGTATGGCCCCGGCTAACTGTCCACGTGGTCAGTGTAACCCTTTAAATCTCACCATCCTTAAACCTGAATCCTGGCAGACTCAGGGAGTCCAA
The DNA here is from genome assembly GCF_030445035.2 of Dasypus novemcinctus. Taxonomy (NCBI): domain Eukaryota; kingdom Metazoa; phylum Chordata; class Mammalia; order Cingulata; family Dasypodidae; genus Dasypus; species Dasypus novemcinctus. The sequence continues at coordinate 5,069,187 of NC_080691.1, forward strand.
ATGGGCCTCCGCATTGAAGGTAAAGAAATAGACCCAGGAGCCTACATCTGGGTTGGGTATCGAGAATACCCACTCACAAGTAAAGCCCATTCTGTGTTCCACTCCTTTTATGAAGAAATGGAAAAGCCCTTTTCCATCCCACAAGCAGCAACAAACCTCTTTATAAGCCTGGCTGAAGTGGTGGGCGCAGCCTTAAATATCTCCTCATGTTATGTATGTGGCGGTACTAATATGGGAGACCAATGGCCATGGGAGACCATGGAATACAATTACAGCCAACCATATAATGCAACTGACCTCCCGCCTGTCCCCCGAGATAGGATGTGGCCCTTACAAACTTCTGTCATAGGAAAATATTGTGCTTCAAGGGCCTGCCTAAGCTCCTCTATAGCTGTTGGAAATCTAACATGTACAGGGGGAATATTCCAAAATCATACCACAAATACAACAGAACCTTGGGGAACATGGAACGAATCAAACCTCGTTCTCATAAATCGTACTTTCCCCAATTTAATCACAGTGTAGAACTCCACTGCAAAGGGCGCCTTTAGTGCCCCAAATGGTTTGTACTAGATTTGTGGGAAAGTTGCATTCCGAGAACTGCCATGAAACTGGTGTGGAACTTGTATGCTTAGTACAATAAAACCCTCCTTTTTCCTCATTCCCCTAACAGAAGGGAAAGAGCTAAGCCAGCCAGTGTATCAAAACATAAGGGAAAAAAGGGCTGTCATTACTGAGGAGGTGAAGAATGGCCCCCTGAGCGTATAATCCAATACTATGGGCCAGCAACTTGGGCAGAGGATGGCATGTGGGGTTACCGAACCCCTATCTATATACTAAACCGAATCATCCGCCTACAAGTGGTGGTAGAAATAATAACTAATGAAACTGCCCATGCACTGAACTTACTAGCCCAAGAGCAAACTAAATTCAGGAATGCTATCTATCAAAACCGTCTTGCCCTAGACTATCTCTTGGCAGCTGAAGGGGGAGTTTGTGGAAAATTCAATCTCTCTAACTGCTGCCTTGAATCAGATAACACTGGAAAGGTTATTGATGAAATTACAAGCAATATAGTAAAAATTGCTCATGTCCCAGTGCAAACCTGGAATGGTTGGAATATAAATAACCCCTTTGGAAGCTGGCAGTCAATAGTAGACAATTTCAAGCTTCTATTGGGAATAGTTGCCCTCTTCATAGGAGCATGCACCATCCTTCCATGCCTCCTTCCTTTCATCATAAGCAGAATGTGCACCCTAATAAATGGTGTAGTAAAAAGGCAAAGAGCTGCCCATCTCATGGCTCTATATACATACCAGCCAGTCCAGAGGGACTCAGACAATAGTGATGCCGAAGCTTAATAACTTAAGCTTGGCCTCAAAGGGGGGAATATGATATAGCCTGTGCATTAAATCAAAATTATTTCCAAGAGTACCTAGTCTCCAAGATGGCCAAATAAGTAATATAGGCCCTACAGTCTTTGAATGTTCAGAAGGGATGTGAGACTGAGTGTGTATTCAGGGCTGCCTCCAGACGATGTGGAAGATATGCTAATCCAAACTGGCTTGGATGTGGAGAATATGTAACTCACCTGGAGGAAATAACCTATCTGATACTAAGATCAAACACTGAAGAACCTAACCAAAGGTCTGTTTACCATCACTGTTAGTCTTCCTAATCCTATATCCTCTGTATAAAAGGGTCTGGAAAAGGCTGTTCGGGGCTCGGTTTTTATTAGGTCAAGAGTCCGCCGAGCCCGGCCAGTCGAAATAAACCAACTTCCTTCTTGGTATTCTCATGTCCTGGCCTTCGATACCACGCACACCCGATTTCTCTACTACGACACTATTAACCACAATCTTCATGCATCACCAAAATCACTACATTATACAGTCCCTCATTATTCTCTACCTTCCTTTCAATTAAAATATTACATCCACAGACTACCCCTTTTGGTCACAATCACATTTATAAAAAAACAGTGTTAGTTATACTCACTGTAATTTAAATGTATTGCCACCAAATCTATTCATTTCCACACATTACAACAAACATTATTAAAAATTCTACATATATTAAGAATCAGCTCCTATTCTCAACCCATATTCTATTTTCTAGGGGGTAGAAGAGGTTATGAGATTTTTCTTTTTGGAGTAAGGAAAATTGAGGTGATGAGAGCACAACTCTGTGATGAATATGAGAGTCACTTAGTTTACACTCTGAATGGATTTTAAAAGTCATGGGACTGTATAACACAATGAATCATTTGGTGGAAGCTGGACTGTGGTTATCTGAACAAATATGAGAACATTCTCCTATGAACTATAACAACTTTATAATGCTAATACAGGGTGTCTGTAACCAGGTGGGTTGTGGGAAAAATACACCTAGTGTAAAATACTGGCTATAAGTAGTAGTAATGTTTTGATGATGCTTTTCATTGTTTGTAACAATTGTTTCATAACAGTGCAAGGTGTTGGTGTTGGGGTAATATGTGGGAGCCCTGAATGATGATATGCATGGTTTTTTGCAAGTTCACAACATTTACTATACACTTATTGTTTGTGGATGTTCATTTAGGAATGATAAAATTCAAATTTTAAAAAGTTTAAAAATTTTTCTTTATTCCAGGTGATCCAATGCCATTTTAAGAAATTCCATGACAAAACTTTCTTCTTGGTAAATGTGATGTTCCTTTGAAATGGACTGAGCAAATTGCACAGCAAATGAACACAAAAAGAAGCAGAAAGTCCTAGGCCCCAAGCAAAATTCTAATTTGATCCAATAGTGTTATTTATTGTAAAGATTCCAGGAATGTCAGATTTTGCTTTGAAAAATCATGTCTCAAAACTGCTAAAAAAAGTATACCTTGCAAATACTTCACTCTTCCCAGCCAACAGGCCTGCAGCTAATCTTCATATTTGAATTTTCTGGGAAAAATACTACAATTCAGTCAAAAAAATAAATTGACTACCCTCAGGAGGTTGAGGAGGAGGTGTTAGAGCTGGTGGTTTGAAGTTACTCAGAAAGGGACAGAGGTATCAGTAGGATGGTTGTTTCTGTGTGGAGAGTTTGTTCCATTAACAAGGGTTGCATGATATCCACTTGCCTTCCAGAATACTTTGTACTGCCAAGTTCTTTAGCAGACCAAGACTAAAGTAGTTTTCCCATTATTTGTTGGAAGATTGCCACTTCTGTGCTGAAACCACCCTAATTGGCATATCTTGGTGAGAATGGTCCTCACAAAAGATGTGTTGCAACAGAGAAAAATTGATCAAAGTATCTGTAATGCAATAACTAGAAATCACCCACAGAGAAGTGATGTTTACAAACTGGGATTGAATAATACCTTGTCTAATATCCAGGAAATTTAGAAGGTATTTGTAAAACTTAAGCAACTATGTGTTAATGAGTCTTTTGAAGAAACTTAACTGAAATGGCCATCTTCATTTCAATGTACTACGTGGTTAAAATATGTAAAAGCATTCCTTAAGCATTCAGTAGCACTTATGTACAGGCTGGAAAGCAAACAAACCTACCATAGGAGAATGAGTAGATTTGAGTTATGTCATATTTTCTCTTATTCAGGTGATGGTGGATCCCTACATTAGGACACTTTCTGTATTTCCATGTCTGATGCAGAAGGAGTGGATCATGGCTGGCTATCAGTTCCTGGACAGATGTAACCATTTAATGAGATCAGAAAAAGAATCCCCCTTATTTTTGCAATTCTTGGATGCCACAAGGCAACTGTTACTATCCAGCCATGTTCAAGTTTTAATGAAACTAACTTAGTGGTCCTGTACAACAGTACCCACATCTCACTGTTAGGCATGCTCCTATTCAACTGTCCTAACCAGTGGGTGAAGCAAACCACAGAATTTGTAATAAGTGAAAATAGCCAATTGGGTGATGAAACAGGCTTAAAATTCACATTGGTTTGGGACTGGTCTTTTCAGTTTACAGCGAAGTATCACACCATTTTCTGCAAATGCCTTATACATTAGAAAGAGCATGTCTTATATACAGAATTGCTCTATGAAATTTTTTAAATGGACAAAGAAAAGATACAGTTCCACAATTAGAGAATAGCTGTCCTTCAAGAATGGAACCATCACTGACCAATTACTTCATCAAAGGAGAAACCTGTTAATATTACAACTGAAACCAGAATTATGGGAAGATTGCATCATATGAGACAAAAACAATGGAGAAAGAGCCAAAAGCTCTCCAAGGTGTCTGATTTTGGAGTCAGCAGACCAGGACAGTGCTTCACAATTCCCAGAAGGGTGAGGGCCAGAGAGATGACCTAAAAATTACAAATGTAAGTAACCAAACCCTTGTGGCATCCTCAAAGAGCTCCATTCCCCCACCCCAAGTCATTAAACTGGGGTAAAACCCCTGGCTTCCTGCAGCTGACTGAGAGAGGATCATATTCCTACCTGTGAGCTCTTACAAGGAAAAGAAAAGTGATTGGGGGGTTTTCTTCAATGACTTCAGCCAGCACAATCTGATTCCAATCTCAGATTTGGCCAGACCAAAACACAGGAAAACAGATATTGAAATAAACACTTCCATTGAAAGGTGCTCTGGCAAGTGCCATTTACAGGCACGCATGGAAATTGCATGAATAAAACTGCATCAGAATCTCCCTGTACCCTAACTTCTAGAAGGAAATCTGCACTTAAGCTGGGCACTTTTAAAAACATAGAACAAGTTGAACCAAATAGCAAAGAAGATATGTGAAAAAATAATAATAGGTGAGAGAGAGAAAACTGGCCATAAGAGTAAATTCACCAACATATTCAGGTGCCTGGACATCAGCAAAAAATTACAGACCATATCAGGAAACAGGAAGAGTTTGTCTAAGCAAATGAACAAACCAAATCTCCAGAAGAGATATGGGATTTAAGACAAGACATGGAAATCACACAATTCTCCTAAATCAATTCAAAGAATTGAAAGGAAGTAAGACTAAAAGGATAAAAGATATTAAGAAGACTCTGGGTGAGCATAAAGAACCATGTGAAAGCTTGCAAATAAAAGTAACAAGCCTAAAAATAAAAAAAAAAGTAACAAGCCTTAATTAAAGATAGAACATCTGAATTGGAAAAGACAGGAAAAAAGAAAGAGAATGGAAAAAATGGACGAGGGTCTCAGGGAACTGAATAACAATGTGAAAGACAAAAACATTTCACATTATTGGTTTCCCAAAAGGAGAAGGGAATGGAAAAGACACATACAGTATATCTGAGAAAATAGTGACCAAAAACTTCCCACCCCTTATGAAAGACATAAATATCAATAGCCAAGAAGGACAACATACTCCACACAGAATAAATATGAATAGACCTACCCCCGGACAGTTATTATTCAGAGGACAAATATCAGAGATAAACAGAGTCTTCTGAAATCAGCAAGAGAAAAGCGAAACATCCCTTGCAAGGGAACATCAGTAAAATTAAGTACCAACTTCTCACCAGAAACCATGGAGGAAATAAGAAAGTGGTATGATGTTTCTATGGTACTGAAGGAGAAAAAACTGTCAGCCAAGAATTCTGTATCCAGGAAAACTGTCCTTAAAAATGAGGGAGAGTTTCAAAGTCTAAACAGACAAACAAAACCTGATAGAATATTTTACCAAAACATGGCAATTGCAAGAGCTAATGAAGGCAGTGCTACATCCTGAAAGGAAAAAGCAAAGGCAAGAGATTTGGAGAAGAATGTAGAAATGAAGATTATCAGGAAGGATAAATTTAAGTGTAAATAGACAGATAATAGTATGACATGAAAACACAAAGCCAAAGGACAAAATACATGAAGTAATAATGCCTTTAAACTAACAACTTTGAATGTTAATGTCTTGAACACTGAATCAAAAGACATAGACTAATAGAATGGATTTTTAAAATGAAACAACTATATGTTGTCTACAAGAGACTCACCACAGACATAAGGACAAATCCCAATAAAAACTGAAATGTTATTTCATACAAATAATAACCAAAAAACCTACTGTAGTGATACTAATATTGGACCAAAAAAATTTAAATGCAAAATGGTGTTAAGGGATGAAGAAGGCTACTATATAGTAATAAAAGGATCAAGTCACCAAAAAAAAAACTAACCCAAGTGCTCCATGATACATGAAGTACTTACTGGCAAAGCTGAAGGGAGAAATACAGGTCTCTACAATAACAGAAATTTCAACGTATCATTCTCAGTATTAGAAAGAACATGTGGACAGAGGATAAAGAAACAGATAACTTGAATAATATGATAAATGAACTAGACCTAACATACATCTATAGAGCACTGCACCCCAAACAGCAGGATAAACTTTCTTTTCAATCACTCATATATCCTTCTCCAAGGTAGACCATATGTTGGGTGGCAAGAAAAGCCTCAATAAGTTTAAAAAGATTGACATTAAACAAAACACTTTCTCTGATTATAACAAAATGAAGATGGAAATTGATAGTGTTGGAAAAAGGAAAATTAATAAATATATGGAGATAAACAACACACTCAAATAATCAGTGGGTCAAATCAGAAATTGCAAGGGAGTCAGCAAATATCTTGAGATGAAAGAAAATGAAAACACAGCATATCAAAACCTATGGGACACTGCAAAGGCAGTACTGGGAGTGAAATTTACAGACTCAATGCTTATGGTAAAAAAGATGACAGGACTAAAATTGGAGAGCTTACTGCTACCTGGAAAACCTAGAAAAGAGCAGCAAACTAATCCCAAACCAAGCTGAAGGAAAGAAAAAGAAAGTTCAGAGCAGAAAGAAATGAAATTGAGAAAAAAATAGAGTGAATCAACAAAACCAAAGTGGTTATTTGATAAGATCAACAAACCTGACAACTCCTTAGCTATAATGACAAAGAAAGAGAGAGAAGACACAAATAAATAAAATAAATGGGAGGGAGAACATGACTACTGAACCCACAGAAATAGGTGTGATCATAAGATGATTCTATGAGCAACTCTATACCAAAAAACTAGACAATGTAGACAAGATGGACAAATTCCTAGAAACACAGGACCCACCAACACTGACCCTAAACGACATAGAAGATGTCAAGAAATCAATCACAATTGAAGAGATAGAAACAGTCATCAAAAAAACTCTCAAAGATGAAATGCCAGGGTCCAGATGGCTTCTCAATGAAATCTACCAGTTATTCAAAGACAATCTTGTACCAATCTTGCTCAAACTCTTCCAAAAAATTGAACAGGAAAGAACACTACCAAACTCATTATATGAAGCCAACATCACCCTAATACCAAAACCCAATAAAGATACTATTAAAAAAATTACTATCCAATATCCATAAAGAACATAGATGCAAAAATCCTCAACAAATATTTGCAAACTGAATCCAAAAGCACATCAAAAGAATTATACATCAATATCAAGTGGTTTTAACCTAGGTATATAAGGGTGGTTCAACACAAACTAAAAAATAATTAGTGTAATAAATTGATAAATTGAAGAAGAAATATCACATGATCCTTTCATATGATGCAGAAAATGCATTTGACAAAATACACCATCCTTTCTTGATTAAAAAAAAAAAAACACTCCAAGAGATTGGAATAGTTCATATATGAAAAACCTACTGCTAGTATTGTACTCAATGGTGATAGACTGAAATCTTTAATGCTGAGATGAGGAACAAGACAAGGATGCCCCCTGTCACAATTATTATTCAATATTGTGCTAGAATTACTAGCTAGAGCAATTAGATTAGATAAAGAAATAAGAGGCACCCAAGTAGGAAAGGAAAAAGTGAAACTTCACAATGTGCTGATAGTATGAACCTATATCTAGAAAATCCTGAAACATTCACAACACAGTTACTAAAATTAATAGACAAGTTCAGCAAAATGACAGGATGCAAGTTTAATATATGAAAATCAATAAATTTATTGTATACTACTGCTGTGCAATCTGAGGAGAATATTAGGGGAAATTCATTTATAATATCAATTAAAACAATAAAATATTATGGAAAAAGCATAACCAAGGACATTAATGACCAGTATTCAGACAACTACAAAATTTTTTTAATAGAAAATGAAGAAGATTTACATAAATGGAAAAACATTCCATGTTCATGGATTGGAAAACTAAATATCATTATGTTAATCCTACCAAACTGATTTACAGACTCAGTGCAATCCCAATAAAATACCTAGCAGCCTTTTTGAAGAAACTGAAAAGACAATTTGCAAATTTATTTTAAAGAGCACGTGGCCCAAAATAGCCAAAAAATCTTTAAAAAAGAAACATGATGTTGGAAGACTCTCACTTCCAGGCATAAAAGAATATTACCTACAGTGGCAAAAACAGCATGGTACTGGCATAAAGATAGACTTATTTGAAAATAGAACTGAATCAAGAACTCAGGAATACCTCACATCTGTAATCAAGTGATTTTTGACAAGGTTGCTAAGCCCACCCATTTGACCAGAACAATGTATTCAACAAATGGTTCTGGCAGAATGGGATATCCATATCCCAAAAAAGGTCTATCCTGATCTCACAAATTAGACAAAAATTAACTCAAAATGGATCAAGGACATAAATATAAAAGGTGACAACCTTAAAACTCCTAGATAAAATTGTAGGAAAACATCTTCATGATGTTTTAGTAGATGGCAGTTTCTTAAAACTTACACCCAAAGCATGAGCAAAAAAAGAAAAAAAAAAATTAGTCAGGGGAAACGGACTTTTGCCCAGTGGTTAGGGCATCCGTCTACCATATGGGAGGTCCGTGGTTCAAACCCTGGGCCTCCTTGACCCATGTGGAGCTGGCCATGCGCAGTGCTGATGCGCGCAAGGAGTGCCGTGCCACGCAAGGGTGTCCCCCGCGTGAGAGCCCCACGCGCAAGGAGTGCGCCCGTGAGGAAAGCTGCCCAGCTTGAAAAGAGGGAGCAGCCTGACCAGGAATGGCGCCGCCCACACTTCCCGTGCCCCTGACGACAACAGAAGCGGCCAAAGAAACAAGACGCAGCATAATAGACACCAAGAACAGACAACCGGGGGAGGGGGGGATTAAATAAATAAATAAATCTTTAAAAAAAAAAAAAAAAAGAACAGACAACCAGGGGAGGGGGGGAAAATTAAATAAATAAATAAATCTTTAAAAAAAAAAAGTCAGAATTAGATACTTTTACCACTCAAAGATTTTTGTCAAATGGGTGAAAAGGCAATTAACTCAATGGCAGAAAATATTTGGTAATCACATATCTGATAATGGCTTAATATCTTATAGAAAGAGATCATACAATTTAACAATAAAAAGACAAACTACCCAGTGAAAAGTGAGCAAAAGACTAGAAAGAACAATTGTCCAAAGAAGAAATGCAAATGATGAAGAAATATATGAAAAAATGTTCAACGTCACTGGCAATTGGGGAAATTCAAATCAAAATTAAAATCATTTCACATCTATTAGATTGACCACTATTCAACAGGAGAAGTGGAGAGATAGGAATGCATATTCCCTTTGGTGGGAAGTAGAATTGTACAGCCACTGTGGAGGACAGTTGGAAAGTTCCTAAGGAACTTTAATATCAACTTTTTGTGTGGAATTTGCTGGGTATATACCCAGAAGAAATTATAGCAGTGACATGAACGGACATCTGCACACTTCATTATTCACAACTGCCAAAAGTTGGAAACAACACAGGTGTCCATAAACTGATGAATGGATAAATAAATTATGGTGTATACATATGATGGGCTATTATGCTGTGGTAAGAAGAAATGATATTATGAAGCAATGACAACATGGATGAACCTAGAGGATATTTATTAGGTTGAGTGAAGCAAGCCGGACATAAAAATGGCAAATGCTGTATGATTGTGCTATTACAAACTAAGTTATATTGTGTAAAATCATGGAATTAATAATTAGAATATATTGACCAGAAAATCGGATAATGGTAGAGAATGTAAAGCTGAAAGTTTATCTGTGAAGAATTGGTAAAAATGTTACTTTAAAGTTTTGAAAAAAATGGAAATTGTGAGAGCACATCATGCTTTTCATGAGCAGCAGAACTATTTTATGGGCTTGACAATGGTTAAAAGGGAAATCCTAAGGACATTTACTAGAAGGAAACATAAAAAGTGTAACATTGCATATATAAGGCTGTTTTTAAAATATATATATACAAATAAACTAGAGAGATGGAAACAGAATAGCAGTTATGCACAGAAGGAGAAACAGAGGATTGAATGGTGATAAGTTGTTTTTGTTTCATTGTTTTTTTTAGTATTACTATTATTACTGGAATAACGAAAATGCTCTAAAACTGAATTGATGAATACACAACTTTGTGATTATATCAAATACCATGGTTGTGCAATTTGGGTGGATTTATGCTTTACTAATATGTATCAATAATTTTGATATGTTATAAAAATGAAACACAGCTCTCTTGGGTACTCAAATTATTAACATATATTCAAATTGCCTTTCTCAGTTGTGTTAGGGTAAAAGGATGAAATTTACTTAATAAGGAGGAAAGGGGAAGATACTTCCCATTCTCCCTCCTTAGATAATATGCCTGTAAACATAATAAGCTCAATAAGAACACTGAACTTTTGACTTAACACTGCAACATCTTGGGATATCTAACCTTTGGAACTATAAAGACATGCTTCCAAAATTAGTTCTTGTATCATTCACTGAGTGACGTAGTATACCACGAATTCTATGACAAATAACACATAATGATGGGTTTAAACAACAGGAATTTATTATCTTACAGCTTTGAGTGCTAGAATCCCAATATTCTAGTATTCATATGCCATGCTTTCTACCAGAATTTCTAGTGTTCTGGTGCTAGCTTGCAATAATCCTTGGGGTTCTTTAACTTGTAGTTGCACTTCTGCATTCATCACATGGAAAACTCTCTCTCCTTCTCTTGCTTCTCCTCTGGTTTCCATTTTTGCTTAAAGGGCTTCAATTTTATTAGATTAAGACCTGATCTCGACATACACTTGTCAAATTGTTCAATGCTCGGGACAAAGAGAGAATATTGAAGGCTGCAAGGGAAAAGAGGCCCATGATATACAAGGGAAGCTTGATAAGATTAAGTGCTAATTTCTCATCTGTAACCATGGATGCAAGAAGGCAGTGGCATGGTATAGTTAAGGTGCTAAAAGAAAAAAATCTTCAAGACAAGAATTCTCTGGCCAGCAAAACTGACATTCAAAAATGAAGGAGAGTTCAAAATATTCACAGAAAAAAGAAAAACAGAAATTAAGAGAGTTTGTACAAAAGAAGCCTGCCCTTCAAGAAATAGTAAAGAAAGTTCTGCATGTTGAAAGGAAAACACAGAAGAGAAAGAACTGGAGGAGAGTGCAAGAAAACCTTAAATATAAAAAAGATAAATAAAAACAACATATGGCATACATAAGCCTAAAGAAAATATGGCTAATGTAAGTAATTCCTTAAAAGTAATAAGGCTGAATGTTAATGGATTAAACTCTCTAATCAAGAGACACAGATTGGCAGAATGGATAAGGAAATATGACCCATCTATATGCCATCTGTAAGAAACTCACCAAGGACACAAGGAGGCTGAAAATGAATGGTTGTGAAACTATTTTACATGCAAACAATAACCAAAAAAGGGATGGGATTAGATATACTAATATCAAACAAAATAGACATTAAATGCAAAACTTAGGAAGCAGATGTGGCTCAATGGATAGAGCATCCACCAACCACATGGGATGTCCAATGTTCAAACCCAGGGCCTCCTGACCCATGTGGTGAAGCTGGCCCATGTGCAGCACTGATGCACACAAGGATTGCCATGCCATACAGGGGTGTCCTCCTTGTACAGGAGCCCCATGCACAAGGAGTGGGCCCTGTAAGGAGAACTGTCCCATGCAAAAAAAGTGCAACCTGTCCAGAAGTGGGGCCACACACACACAGAGCTGACACAGCAAGATGACACAACAAAAAGAGACATAGATTCCCAATGCCACTGACAAGAATACAAGTGGACACAGAAGAACACACAGTGAATGGACACAGAGTGCAGACAACTGGAGGGGGGAAAGGGGAGAGAAATAAATAAATAAAATAAATGCAAAACTATAGTAAGCAACAAAGAAGGACACTATATATTAATAAAAGGAGTAATTTAATGAGAAGAAAAAGCAATCATAAACATTTAAGCACATAAACAGGGTACCTCAAAATACATGATGCAAACACTGGAAAAAATAAGTGGAGAAATAGATGCCTCTACAATGGTAGTGGGGGATTTAATATACAATTATCATGATTAGGCAGAACACCTAACCAGAAAACTAATAAAGAAACAGAGACTTTGAATAATACATTAGAGGATCTGTACCTAAAAGACATACAGAACACTACACCCAAATGCAGCAGGATGTACATTCTTCTCAAGTGCACATGGATCATTCTCCAGTACAGACCACATGACAGGCCACAGAATAACTCTCAAGAATTCAGAAGGATTGAAATTATACAAAACAATTTCTCTGACCACAATGGAATGAAGTTGGAAATCAGTAAGGGGCAGAGAAGCAGATTGGGGACAAAGATATGGAAGTTAAACAATAAAGGAGAAAATTGCAAAAAAAAAAAAATCAGTAACTACTTTAAATCAATGCAAATGACAACACAACACACCAAAGAACCTATGAGATTCAGCAAAAGCTGTACTGAGAAGGAAATTCACAGCCAAAATTGTCTGTAACATAAAAGAAGAAAGAGCTAAGATTAAAGAACTAATTGCACACCTGGCAGTATCAGAAAAAGAGCAACAAAGTAACCATAAAGGAAGTAGTAAAGAAGGAAATAACAAAAATTAGAGCAGAACTAAATGAAATTAAAAATAAGAAGGCGTTAGAAAAAATTAACAAAACCAAAAGTTGGTTCTTTGAGAAGATTAATAAAATTGACAAACCCTTAGCTAGACAAAGAAAAAAAAGAGAAGATGCAAATCCCTAAGATAATAAGTGAGGAAGGGCTTATGACCCTCCAAGTCCACAGAAATAGAGTATCATAAGAGGATACTTTGTAAAATTTTATGCCAACAAGACCTATAATTTAGAGGAAATGGACATATTCCTAGAAACACACAAGCAACCTACACTGGTGAAAAGAAATTTATGATTTCAACAGACCAATCACAAGTAATGAGACAGAATTAGTCATTGAAAACCTCCCAAATAAGAACCCAGGGCCAGATGACTTCACAGGTGAAGTCTACCAAATATTCCAGAAAGAACTAACATCAATCCTGCTAAAACACTTCCAAATATAGAAGTGGAGGGAACATTGCCTAACTAATTCTATGATGCCAACATCACCCTAATACCAAAGCCAAACAAATATGACACAAGAATGGAAAACTATACATCAGTCTCTCTAATGAAACTAGATGCTAAAATCCTCAACAAAATACTGAAAATTGTATTCAATAACACATCTAATGAATTAAACACCACCCCCAGTGGGTTTCATCCCTGATATGCAAAGATGGTTCAACATAAGAAAATCCATCAAAATAATACCCACATAAACACAGAAAGAAAAAAATCACATGATTATCTCCACAGATGCAGGAAAAGCATTTGACAAATACAGCACTCTTTCCTGATTAAAAACACTTCAAAAGATAGAAATAGAAGAAAACTTCCTCAACATGATAAATGGCATATATGAAAAACCCATAGCTAACAACATATTCGATGGTGAAATCCTAAAGGCATTCCCTCTAGGATCTGGAACAAGACAAGGATGCCTACTGTCACTGATCTTATTTAAAATTCTGTTAGAAGTACTTGCTCAAGCACTTAGGCAAGAAAAAAGATATGAAAGGCATCCAAATTGGAAAGGAAGAAGTAAAAATTTCACTATTTGCAGATGATTTGACTGTATACCTCAAAAGCTCTGAGAAACCTACAATGAAGTTTTTAGGGCTAATAACTGAGTTCTTTAAAGTGGCAGATTATAAGATCAATCTGCAAAAATTAGTAACATTTCTAATTTTTAAAAAAATCTCATTTACAATTGCAACTAAGAGAATCATTATCAAGGAATAAATTTAAAGATATAAATGATTTGTATGCAGAAAAGTATTCAGTACTGTTAACGGAAATCAAAGGAGACCTAAATAAATGGAAGTATGTTCCCTGTTCATGGATAGGAATAATAAACATCATTAAGATGTCTGTCCTGCCCAAACTGATTTACAGATTGCAATCACAATAAAAATTATGAAAAATATTTTTTTTTACTGAATTGGAAAAGCTTGCTATGAAATTTATTTGAAAGGGCAAGGGGCCCTGAAGAGCCAAAGACATATTGAAAAAGAAAAACAAAATCAGAGGAAACACACTACCTGACATTAGAAACAAACTACAATGCAACAAAGCTACAATGGCTAAAACTGCTTGACATTGGCACAAGGATAGACATACTGACCACTGGAATGGAATTGAGAGTTCTGATACAGATCCTCAAATATACAGTCAGCTGATATTTGGCAAGGCCATCAAGCCCACTTGACAGGCAGAGAATGGTCTCTTCATCAAATGGTGCTTAAAGAACTTGATATCGATATCCAAAAATTACGAAAGGAACATCATCTCACACATTATACAAAAATTATCTCAGGATGGATCAAAGATATAAGTATAAGAGCCAAGACCATAAAGATCTTGGAAGATAATGTAGGGAAGCACCCAATACAAGATCTTGTATTAGGAAATGGTTTCATGAACTTTACACCAAAAGCACAATCAATGAAACAAAAAGTAGATAAATGGGACCTCCTTGAAATTAAAAAACTTTTGCATATCAAGAGAGTTTGTCAAGCATGTGAAAAGGCAGTCTACTTAATGGGAGAAAATATTTGGTAATCATGTATCTGATAGGGGCCTAATATCCAGCATATATAAAAAAATACTACATCTCAAAAATAAAAATACAAACAAGCATTTGAAAGATGGGCAAGTGATTTGAATAGACACTTCCACAGAAAATAAATACAAATGGTGAAAAAGTACCCATAAAGATGCTCAATATCACTAGCTATTAGGGAAATGGAAATCAACCTACAATGAGATATCATCTTGCACCCATTAGACTGGCATCTATTTTAAAAAACAGAGGACTACAATTGTTGAAGAGGGTGTAGAGGAATGGGAATATTTATTCACCACTGGTGGGAATGCAGAATGATGCAACCATTGTGGAGGACATTTCAGTGGTTCCTCAGAAACCTAACTATAGAACTGCCATATGACCCAACAATCCACTACTGGGTATATACCCAGGAGAATTGAAAGCAGAGACATGAACAGATATATGTACACCAAAGTTCCTAGTGGCATTAATCACTATTGCCGAAAGTTGAAAACAACCTTAATGTCCATCAACTGATGAAAGGATGAACAAACTCTTGTATACGCATACAATGGAATATTACCCAGTTGTTAGAAGGAATGCAGTATTAACAAATGGGATAACATGGATGAACCTTAAAGACCTTAAGTTGAGTGAGGCAAGCCAGGCACTGGAGGGCAAATATTACATGATCTCACTGATATGAATTAAGCAAATTGAGCAGAATCGTAGAACTAGAGTCTGGACAATAGGTTTACAGGAGACATAGAGGGAGTAGAGGGTTGTGAGCCAATGCCCATATGGCCAAAATCTATAAGATGGAAGGTTGTAAGGGGATAAGGTGGGGTGGTTGCACTGTCCTTGGAACTGAGGGGAGGTTCAGGGAAGGGAGCAAATGAACTCTGGGGATTTGTGGGATTGTGGTTGAAACTACAATATTGAAAATGCTTATTTTGGCAAATATGGCAGTGGAGAGTTACTGGAAGACAAAATGAAAAAAGCAAGACATTGGGAGAATAAACAGAAGAAAATGTCACTATACATACAAGACAAAAAATCATACACAGTTGTTACAACTGTGGCAGGGGAGAATCATTGGTGTGGGGTGTCAGATGCATGGGAGGAGGTTCACCTGGGACATAAATATGTCATATCAATGATTCAATTGTTAATGGGACATTTTCGTGGTGGATGGAGATCCACACAATAAATGAAAGAATATCAAATTCCCATCCTGGGGAGTTCTGACACATTCTCTAATGGGCCACAAAGATCCTCTGAGCACAGGGGCAGTGAATAGTGAAGGAGGATGGACCATTGACATACCCTTGATATTGATGACTATACTTATGAAAATTTTCTTTTGAAATTGAAAGTTAGCCCAGTATTATAGGTTACCAATGAAATACTACTTGTAATATTTCTACTTGTTTCTCAAATGTGGCCTCTCTCTAAACCAACCTCAACATATAAATGCATTACCTTCTCCACAGCATGGGACATGACTCCAGGGGAGGAGCCTCCCTGGCACCAAGGGATTACTTCCAAGCACCAACTGGCAATGCAAGTGGAAAAAGAGCTTGACTGAAAGGGGGAAAGAGTAAAGAGCAATTATTTTATATGGGTTAAGAGTCTTCAAAGTGAGTCTGGAGGCCATTCCAGAGGTTATGCATATGCATTTCTCAGCAGGATCTCATTGACTGCCACCATAAACATTGTTTCGAACAATAGGGCTCCTCAGAGATAGATAAAGTAGATACAACCCAAGATATTGGTTCTTCTGAGGTCTACAGAGACCCACAGGTTCTATGGTCATGGCAGATGGAGTTCAGTGCCAGTTAGTTGGCCCTACTTTGGAGTTTGTGTTTGTGTGAGCTGGACTCAGATGTGATCTTTGTTCACAAGCCTCTCCTGTTACTTTTATCAGAACTGTAGTTGGTGCTGGGGTTTAATGTATGCCCAGGGGACCTGAATCTCTGGGCTGACCATGTGATAGCCAGGTCCTGAGCCTCAATGGACTTGCAACTCCTACACTCTGTTTTATTGGACTTACCCCACTCAGCTAACATGGAAGTGAAGAAGGTCAACCACCACACCAGGGAGCCAAGAGTGCCTACAACTGAAAGCAGGAGAATTGCATCCAGCATCCATGTGGAATCTAAGTCCCCTCTTGATAGAGATGTGGAGTGGACACAACCATTCCAGGGTCCACAGGATGGAAGAAGAGTATGGATTTGAGTGGACTTACTGATATTCTATTCATGAACTATTGTGATTAGTAATCAAAGAAAATATGGTATAGGTGTGGAGAAAGTGGCCATGGTGGCTGCCGGGGGTAGGGAGTAGGAGGAAGAGATGAGATGTGGGGGTTGGAGTTGTCCTGGGTGGTGCTGTGGGGACAGTTACCAGACATTGTCTGTCCTCCCATGGCCCACTGGGTGTACTGTGGGAGAGTGTGGGCTATGGTGTGGACCATTGACCATGGGATGCAGCGGTGCTCAGAGATATATTCACCAAATGCAGTGACTGTCTCATGATAATGGAGGAGGTTGTTGTTATGGAGGGGAGGGGTGGGGAGAGGGGTATGGGGGGTATATGGGGACCTCATATTTTTTGAATGTAACATTAAAAAAAAACAAAGACAAAAAAACCCTAAAGAAAATAAAAGGCTAAACAAAACAAAACAAAACAAAAAAACAGTAGGGCTCCTGAGGGCTCTGGAGATATCCAGGCACTACAGCCAGGCTGACAGCTCAGGAGTTTTCTGTGCTGCTAGTGTGCCCTACTTTAGAACTTATACTCCCCAATGTGACAAAGTTGAACTCAGTTATGATTTCCCTACTCATGGCTCTTCTGCCCCTTTTATTTAAGCCTAGAGTTAGTACTAGAGTTGATAGGTTTATGTCCAAGAGACTTAAATATTTGGTCTTTCCATGTGCCAGCTGGCCCTGAATCTCAACAGAGTTGCAACAACTACTCTCAAGTTCTTTGAACTCACCCAAGACAACTAAAAAGGAAATGATGATGAATAACAGCCATCCTAAGGAACAAGAGAGTCCATACCTGCAAGCAAGATGGTCCCATCCATCTACTCCATGGGATCTAAGCCCCCTCCCAATTAGAAGCAGAGTAAGTATCACCATCCCAGAATCATTAGGAATGAAACAGAACTAGAACTAGACCTAGAACTTGAACTAGAGTAGATTTACTGTTATCCTACTATAGAATGTAGTATGCTCTGATTTGGAGAGCAGTTGTAAATCTTTTTTTCATTCTGAATTAAATTGATATCTCAGGCATATGAAGAAGAATCATTGACATTCACACTATTTAAAAATCTCTTCACATTTAAAAATGTGAAGGAAAAATGTGTAATTTTGGTTTTTAAGTACAACTGTCATTACAGATGTTGCTCATTTTTAACATGATTTACAGGCAGTATCATCTTACTATAACTGCAGTGGGGATTATCAGATATTGTTGCTGCATTTATTTTGTTTGCATCCATTTTCCTACCACCTATTAACAGTTACCTAATCCTTGGTCAGATCAGCTACCCAGAGAAGCAGATAGCAGGAAAATGAACAAGTTCATTTTCAGTATTTTTCCTGAAAGAACTGCTAATCCCCCTGCTCCCCGCTCCCTCCCCCCACCCCACAAAGGCTAGTAGATTTTCTTGGTTTTTTTTTCTGGTTACTTTCTGTTCTTTCTAATGGAATTCAACTGGTGTAGGTTCAGTGTTACAAGTCCATACTTTATTATTTAAGATCACCTTGTTTGGGACTTTAGATCGCTCCTTAAAATCATGAGCTTGCTTTTACTTCACAGAACTAATTTTTAAATGATATGCACTGTTACATTGAAAGCATTTGCTGTAGATAATATAATTAAACTTGGAAGTGCTTTTGATGGTGATATTATGGTAAGAATAAGAGTGACATTTCAGTTTTCAAAAATAGGGTGTTAAAAACCCACTACATATTGGAATCAGGCTTTGAACAGGAGGCCTCATGCCAGTAGCTGGGGATCCCCAAAGCCATATTTCTCTTCTTCTGAAAGTCACCAAAGACACAAAGGGCCTATGGGTGTGATTCTTAGAGACTCCTGGGAGCTCCCCTGCTGGCTGAGAGTGCAGGCTGCTCTGGAAACACATACAGGACATACAGGACTTGCTTGGAGATATTTGGATTGCCTTGAGATTATGTCAGTATTTACAATCTGGTAAACTGCCATTGGCACTTTTCCTTGGAAATGATGGATGTCACAAGACAGATCATGTGCATAGAATTCCCTCTTCTCTCAGACAAGATTATTAACACTAAGGAATCTGACTAGAGGACAGGAGAAATAAAAATGCACTCTCAAAATACAGCCATATTTTAATAAAAAATGAGAGAAGCCCCCCACCCTGTTCCTGACTTTTGCAGCAATATTATGAGGAGACTGAGAAGCAGACAAAGGTGTCATCTTAGTCTGAAACACCCTTGTTTACAAAGTGTGCT
This sequence comes from Dasypus novemcinctus, assembly GCF_030445035.2. Taxonomy (NCBI): domain Eukaryota; kingdom Metazoa; phylum Chordata; class Mammalia; order Cingulata; family Dasypodidae; genus Dasypus; species Dasypus novemcinctus. The sequence goes on from NC_080691.1 coordinate 5,088,605, forward strand.
GGGACCCTAGCCTGAGCTGAGAAAGGCAAAGCCTAATCTTATTATAGCAATGACATTCAGCACCATTCTTTCTCCAGCCCACTCCCTGTTTAAAAGATAAATGTTTTCAAATTTGGTTTTATTATTTAGAGTTGATGGAATTGCCATCATTATTAAGATTCTAAACACTTTTATAGTAAAGGGTTCAGTTAGCTTATTTCATTTTCTCAAACACATTCTTTTCCAAAATATCATGTTTTACCTTTATATATAAAGGAGAGATGTTGTTCTTTCAATTATTTGCCTTTTAAAAATTGTATAAAACCTCTGTATTTAAAGAGACAGGAGTTTCTGTAAAAATGTCTTAGGAAATTCATTTTCTTGATAAACCCAATGTTTCTACCAACTTGTGGCCTAGAAATTAAGCACCATTTTCAATTAATAAAAATAGCATATTGTCATTAAACATTTTATAGTCCTTGACTGGAAACTAGCCCCAATTCCCTTAAAGTATAATAACTTATTCTGCCACTGAAAGTGTGATATTTCTCCCTTTTTCATTAAGCTGTTATTTCATTACAAATTGTTCTAAATTCATTACTGTTTTTGGCTTGAGTATTTGTTTATACTTTTCTTCTCTCACAAATTCATTTCAACTTTATTAGTAATTATTTCATTAATTTACAGGTTTTTTAAAAAATTAGGTACTATTAATACTGTGTTAAAAACAGATGTGCCTATTTTTGTACGGTAATCAAATCATGTAAAATATATTTGTTTGTTTTATTTTTTCTGGTCAGTGGTTATATTATGTTTATTGTGCCACAATTCATCATCATACTATGAAAAACAGCCTTAAGTCCTGCCCACTGTAAAGCTGCTTGATGACTCTGCTAGCAGAAAGGACATTGTGGTGAAGAAGTCACAAATGGCTGTGTGCACTGTGTCAAAGTGAGCTCAGCACTCCACATCCCATGGCCTGTGCATGAAGCCGGTGGTAGTGGAATGCCACCAGATACGTGACAGATTTGGGCTTTGCAGTTTGAGATTAAATATGTACAATGTATTACTGTTATTCTCTGATTAAAATCAAATTTAAAACCAAAAATGTCTAACTTTTTTTAAAGGAAAGGATATTAATTTATACTAAGAGAGTGAAAACTATTCAATACATTCTTCAACAAAATCTGCTTGCTGTAGCAGTAACATCAAATAGCTAAAACTTGATTTTGAGAGAAAACTAAAACCTTTGTGCCTAAAACTATTGTGACTTGAGTTAAAGTAGGATGAGCAGGAAGGTGAATGGTCTTGCTCAGCTAACATGGAGGTGAACAAGGTCAACCACCACACCAGGGAGCCAAGAGTGCCTACAACTGAAAGCAGGACAATTGTATCCAGCATCCATGTGGAATCTAAGCCCCCTCTTGATAGAGATGTGGAGTGGACACAACCATTCCAAGGTCCACAGGATGGAGGAATAGAGTATGGATTAGAGTGGACTTACTGATATTCTATTCATGAACTACTGTGATTAGTAATCAAAGAAAATGTGGCATTGGTGTGGAGAAAATAGCCATGGTGGCTGCTGGGGGTAGGGATTGGGAGGAAGAGATGAGATGTGGGGGTGTTTTCGGGGGTTGGAGTTGTCCTGGGTGGTGCTGTGGGGACAGTTACCAGACATTGTCTGTCCTCCCATGGCCCACTGGGTGGACAGTGGGAGAGTGTGGGCTATGGTGTGGACCAGTGACCATGAGGTACAGTGGTGCTCAGAGATGTATTCACCAAGTGCAATGAATGTCTCATGATGATGGAGGAGGTTGTTATTATGGGGAGAGGATTGGGGTGAGGGGGGTAGGGGGTATATGGGGTCCTCATTTTTTTAATGTAACATTAAAAAAAAAGACAAAAAAAAAGTAAAAGTTCAACTAAAAGGAAAAAAAAGAGTGATGATTGTGAAGAAGATTCTGAGTCTAAATAAAATGTCCACAGGAAAATATTCTGCAAGCATCTCTGCCTCATTTTAATGTCACGAGCCTCATCAATCCAAGTGGGTCTCCTCTGGGAAGGATACCCTGCCCCACATTCCAGATGACTTCATTGCAGCCCAGAAGCTCACTGCCACAGATGACATCACCTCAGACTAAATAGTTCCCAGCCCAAGAGTTCACTGTTGGAGATCACTCTCCCCTGCAGCCTAAATGCTTGTCAGGACTCTCAGCTACACCTGAGCTGGGACAGGCTCACCATCCACGGAAGACCCCAGACACCCTCAAATTTTCAGTGAATAATCACACTGTCAAGTCCTGTTTTCTAAAGTGAGCCCGCCAGAGTGAGTGATTTTCCAGACAGTGCAGTTTACTTGCCCTGTGACCTAACCTTGCTTGGTGAAACCTGTAAAATTTATAATTTAATGTATGCCTCCTCATGATGGTAACACTAATTTTACCATGTTAAGTACCTGTGGGACCTGTCCTAATAAACCCAGATTGAATCCAAAATTAAGATTCCTACTAATATTATCTTTCTTGCCTAGAGGGAGGCCTTATGAGGTATCCATGCTAAGTACTCTCCTTGGTAAAACAGAATTCTACTGACTTCCTAGTGTGCTCTCTTCATGCCCCTCCACTTTCTTTCCCTCCTGATTGCCATTATTCATCACTCATATTCTTTCCTCAGTCTTTCCTTACCTAATAATGCTTCCACCTCTTACCCTCCAAAAGATTACATTTCAAATTAAATCCAATCCCATCACCCCAGTCCCTTGGATATTTACACAGATGTCCAATCTACACGTACATTAGCTGAACTAGTCTTTTATGCATTGACAAACTGAAATTGCTGGATTTGCTATTGGATTGCTTCCAAACCTTTATTCAGCTCATATTTGGCCCAGAAATGGAAGATATTGAGAAATTCAAACCTCTTCCAAACAGCTATCTCACCTGAGTCTGATGCCTGTCTCCTCATGGCAACTGGTGACTGTACTCATGTTTCCTCAACACATAGCCCATGTAAGTGACTTAATGGACAACTCCACACCATTTTGATTAGCTTTTATGCACATTCTCAGGCACAGCTGCCATGAGGGAATATGTTTACTTTGCATCCACGTGAGTCAGGAATGATTCTAAACAACAAGTCCTAGTTCCCAGATTTTAGGATCTATACCAATCACCATTAGGGATACTTACAAGGACATTCCAATTCACAATTGCACACGTTAGAGATGGACAAAGAAAAGATGGCATGAGTATCATCTAATTTTTGAGGATTTGTTCAGAGGACAGTGTGAAGAAGAGAGAGATTTGCCAATTTTTTAATATAAGTGAAAAATCTTCATATTAAGAGAAGCAATTTTATTTTCCATTCATTATAGTGTGCCATTATGTTTGAATATCAAATCATAGATGAATTATTTTCCTAAGCAATTTAAGTTAAGAAGATAATATAGCTATTTTCCACATCAGTGAAACAGTTACAATAAGTGTTCAAACATCTAAGATCAGACGAACACACACACTACTCAATTTGCTATGGTGGCAAAATGCAAATTCATAAAATCATAAAAGTAATAATTTACATTGACCTTATTCTTATATAAAATTAAAGTCCATTATTACTCTATTGTGAATAGTAGTACCTTCTGCATTTTTAAAAATTAGGAAAAGTTGTTTCCCTTTTATTTTTCTTTCTTCTTTCTTTGTTACTTTATCTTTTTCTTCATTCTCTTTTCCTCTTTCTGTTTTCTTTCTTCCTTTTCCTATTTTTCTCCATTTCTGGTTTTTCTTCCTGTTTTCTTATCTTTTATGGTTTTTTCTTTTTATTGTTTATTTTCTTTCTTTTTCTGCCCTTCCTTTTTCCTTTACTTTTTTCAGTTAAATACAGGCAACTCTAAATATTTATATGAAGTGGAACCAAGTGTCCAAGAAGACCCTTAACACAAAGCCAAACAAAAATAATACTCTGGACAAGAAAGAGAAATTGTCCAACAGAATAAACCCAACATAACAGATGCCTAGACTTCCAGCAAATAATGACAAGCCACACTAAGAAACAGTCAGACATGGCTCTTTCAAATGAACAAATGAAAAAGTTGGAGGAGACACAGAATGTGGAATAACTAATCAAAGGGGTCCAAACTAATTTCCTAAATTAATTGAATGAGATGAAGGAAGAGGTAAAGGATATTCAGAGCATATTAAGGGAGCCTAGTAGTTAGTGCAAGAAATGCTTAGAGCACGGGTTATTAACAGGGGGTCCATGAGCTTGAATTGAAATTTAAAAAATTATTCCTGTGCGGACATGTTGGTCAGGGTGTAATATATTTATTAAATATACACAGTATAGTGTAGACATAGTAAAGGATCCATGGTGTTCACCTAACTGGCAAAGGGGTCCATGGAGCAAAAAAGGTTAAGAATCTCTGGTTTAGAATGAATTGATGCCTAGAACTTAACCTGAGGTCATCTAAGAACTAATCCAGCTTTTCCCAGAGTAGAGAAAGCATAATGCTTGCTTTCTTGTTTAATTAATTAATGCATTTATTTATTATGGCAAAAATGTGTTTATTGGATTAAGAAAGGCAGAGGTTATTGTTGACAATTAGTGATGAGATTGGAAACCCCATTAAGAGGAGGAGGGAAAATTTGGTTAATATCAGTGGAGAAACATACAGTTAAGTGAGGACATCTCTCATTTTTAATATGCATTATATTTGAGCTTGTTACTGTATTGATGAGAAAGATCCAGACCAATTAACATCAATATATATTACCTTGCAGCATAATAAATGAGACACAGTCATTGTGGCATGCTCTCTGTATTAGTCAACCAAGGGGTGCTGATGCAAAGTACCAGAAGTCTGTTGGCTTTTATAAAGGGTATTTCTTTGGGCTAAAAGCTTACAGTTACAAGGCCCTTAAGAGTCCAACTCAAGGTAAACAAGATCATTTCATTTCCTGGGCCCAGGGTGAATGAGGCAAGAAGAGTAAAATGAAGGGAGAGAGCAGATGAGATTGGATTCATGAGCAGGTAGTACTTCAGCAGGCAGAAGGAAGGATAGATGGAGAAGAGGAGAGTAAGAGAGCAAGGCAACCTTGCCCTGGTGAGTGGTTGCAGCGTAGCACAGTGGTAGGAGCCAATTTAACCTTTAAATGACTCTTCATAAGCATTGACATTTGTACAGTGTCATGCATCTGTCATTGCAGTATCATACAGAACTATTCCAAAGCACTAAAAATGCTCTGAAAAAATAGAAAACTGTACAGCTCAAAGTATAAACCATAATGTAAGATGTCAATAATAGGGGAAATTGTGTAAGTGGGTTTGGAGGTTATATGGGAATCCCCTATACTTTTTTATTTTATTTTATTTTATTTGAAAGAAGCTTTAGATTACATAAATGTTATATTGAAAACATAGGGGGATTCCCACATACCCCACACTCTCCCCTCCCACAATTTTTCCATTAACATCTTTCATTAGTGTGGTACATTTGTACAATTGATGAACACATATTAAAGCATTGCTACTAACCATAGTCTCTAGTTTATATTATAGTTTACACTTTGCCCTGCACAGTTTTACAGGTTTTAACAAAATGTCTCATGGCCTGTATCTATCATTGCCATGTCATCCAGGACAATTCCAGTGTCCCCAAAATTCCCCCTGTCGATATATATGGTTGACAGGGAGTTATACAGGGCATATGCCCAGGGTATATAGTAATGTCTAGATATACTCATAGTGGAAACAATTAAAAACAATAGCTGGGGGTGGGTACTGGGCCCCTGGCCGGGGGGTCACTGTCGTGGACCCTGGGGGAGCAGCGGCAGTCCCCCAGGTGCAACAGCAAGAACCAGAAAGGAAGGAGGGCCCAACAGTGGGCTCCTGATACTTATGGCTATGCTTTTGAGTCTATACACCTCCAATAAGAATAAGGCCTAGAGTAGCACTGTGCCTGGGAGTTTCCTCCTGACAGCCTTCATGTTACTCAAATGTGGCCACTCTCACAGCCAAACTCAGCATGTAAATGCAATGCAGTCCCCCCAGCGTGGGACATGACACCCGGGGATGAGCCTCCCTGGCACCGAGGGATCACTACCACATATCAGCTGAAGATGCAACTAGAAAAGGACCTTGAATTCAATTTAATTAAAGGTTCAATACGGATCAGCAGAATATCCCTGTCTACATAGAATAACATGACTTCAAAATGCTGTTTGACCTAATGTAAGGGGGAAATGGAAAGGAGAAATGAGAATATAAGGCTATGAGTCTCTAAAAAAGAGTCTGGAGGTTGTCAGAAGGAATGCCCTTATGCACAAATGAGTAGAGTCTGAGAGACAGATAATGTAGATACAACCCCAGGTATTGGTTCTTTTGAGGAATAAAGAGACCCATGGGTTCTATGATCATGGCAGATGGGGTTCACTGCCATGGCAGAGGGCCCTTCTTTGGAGCTGGTGTTTCTGCATGATGGAATTGGACTCAGAGGGGATCTCTTTTCACAAGACTTGCATGCTACTTTAATGGAATTGTAGTTGGTGCTGGGGGTTTAGATATATTTAGGGGATTTGAATCTCTGGACTGATAATATGACACCCAGGCCCAGAGCCTCAACAGACTTCAGCTCCTACACTTTGATTTATTGGACTTACCCCACTCAGCTAACATCGAGTTGAAGAATGTCAACCACCACACCATGGAGCCTAGAGTGCCTACAACTGAAAGCAGGAGGAGTGCATCCAGTATCCATGTGGAATCCAAGCCCCCACTTGACATAGATGTGCAATGGACACAACCAATCCAATGTCCACAGAGAAAATGTGGAATGGGTGTGGGAAGGGTAGCCATGGTGGCTGCTGGGTTTGGGGAATGGGAGGAAGAGATGAGATGTGGAGGCATTTTCGGGACGAGGAGATGTCCTGGGTGGTGCTTCATGGACAATTACGGGACATTGTAGATCCCCCCAGGGCCCACTGGATGGAACGTGGGAGAGTGTGGGCTATGATGTGGACCATTGACTAGGGGTGCAGTGATACTCAGAGATGTACTTACCAGGTGCAATGGATGTGTCACGATGATGGGAGAGAGTGTTGCTGTGGGGGGAGTGGGGGCTGGGGGCGGTGGGGTTGAATGGGACCTCATATTTTTTTAATGTAAATTTTAAAAATAAATAAATAATTTAAAATTAAAAAAAAAATTCCCCCTGTTACACCTATTGTTCAATCTCCCTCCCCTCAGAACCTCTGGTGCCCACTGCTTTATATCAATGTTACAAGTTCTTCCATTGTTAGAATAATAATGTCTACTTTAGTCCATAGGTGCATTACCCCTGTTTGTTCTTTCCTCAGTCTTGATGATTTTGGAATGGTGGTGCCCCTTCACTTTCTGATTGAGAGGACCGTGGATGGATAGATCTATACTTTTGATGTAACTTTGATGTAATCTAAAACTTCTCTAAAAACAAACTTTATTATTTCAAAAATAAAAAAATAAAAGCAATGCATTAAAATGGAAAAGAAAATAAAAGAAACTAAGATCTTGGTGCTAGGGGGCTCAGAGCTATTATGATGTCACTGCTTACAGTTCTCAGTAGACAGAACTAGGCAATATATGAATACTTGTCCTGTGGAAGTGTGTATCTATATGTACATATATAAGTATGTACTTAAAGACAATTATGTCTATATTTATTTCTCTCTCTATATATATTGAAAATCACAATCCAAGTCCAGCTATAATTTACAGGATCCAGTGCAGAATGAAACGTTGGGCCCCTGTTCTAAAATCAGGAAAAAATGTGCCATTATTTACACTAAAATAGGAAGCTTTTTCCTTTCTCCCATGATATCTCTAATTTCAAGGTATTTTTTGCTTCCTACTTAGTACCATTTTTAATAAATTATTTGCATGAATTTTACTGTTCATTAAATTGTGCAATGTCACTTTTAAATACAAGTATAAAAGCCTTTAACTTGTATGTGGGATCAATAAATTACACAATTCCTCATTTCATTGTGCATGTATTTTGTAATTATTAGAATAGTTGAAACTCTGCAAAAAGTTAATGCAAATGCCTTTATTTTGCTTTTTGATATGTGCACATTTGAGCAACACACCCTATCTTTTGCTTAGTGATAGATAAGGAAAGATTGAAGGAAATAAACTATTAGTTGCCCTATTTTTCCCTTTCCTTCTGTCATCATTTTCACTGTAAGTAGTTGACTAATAGAGGACAACATGAGTAAGAAAGGATATGATAGTGGTTTTTGGTTGTTTTGTGTTTTCAGAAGGTCATTCTCTTCTACCTTGGAAGTAAACTTTAGTTTGAAAGTGTGACCTCTTGGAGCTGTTAACATCTCCTTTAGACATAGAGGTAACACACTTACCTTTGTAATCACACTGAGACCTTCTGAACTCTCATGCATCATAGGTTCATTGTAATTTTGTGCTGATGGGAAGTTATGGAGGCTACATGCTAATGGGGTGGCAAGCATATTGTATATGCCTCCTCTGCTTCACTGCCCTGTTAAGAATTTCAGGATCATGAAAGCAGAGTATTAAACAAAGCACAGAGCCCTTCTAAGCATGGGACCAGGAAGCTGGCCTTGGCTTTTACTCCTGAAAACCCAAATAAAATCCAATTAAAAGCTGCTGCCAAAGATGCCATGGATTTGGTGAGAAAACCCTGGTATCATAGATGTGCAAGTAGTGATGAATGGAAAAACTTACTATTTGCCTTGTAAATGTGATATGTTTAGGTAGGGTATTTACCCATACACAGTTAAGGAAAGGCTCCATATAGGAAGCTTCTAAATTTGTCTGAGTCAAGCCAATTTTAATTCTAAATGAACTGTTCTCCTCTTTCTTACACAAGAGCTTATGTTTCATGTCCTATTTCCAAATCCTTTCCTCTGACCTCTTTCGGTTACCATCATGCCATACTCAGTGTTCAGACATTTGAATGAAGACCTCAGTGGGTGTTGAGAAGCGCTGTGTGTGCATGTCAGTCATGATGCTGCATGTTAATTTTAGTTCTTCCATTTCCTTACAAGGAGTTTCTTGCCACAAGGAGGTAATCAAGTTTGTGCAGGTTATGATTCTCAATTCCTGCCTCATAAATAGTTGAGTTGTTCCTCTCACCTCTTTCTCATCCTGGGAAAACCCTCTTATTGTTTTACATTGGATGGAGGTACCTCTTCCCAAGGGTCCAGGAAGAATTGGTCTCTCCCTCTGTGTTCTTCTCTGCTACACTCTGTGTGTGGAACTTACTGGCTTATAATGTAATATTGGATTTCTAAGCCTGTTTTCTCCATGAGGATTTTAAATTTCCCCAGGACAGGAAAGAGTCTTTTTCCTTTCTGTGTCCCTGATCTTTTCACAGTGTCAAGCACAGGGTCAACTTAAAAAGGGACACTTAATAGCTCTTTATTCTCTGGGTACTTTCTTCTCACTTTTTTTTAAAGTTTTATTTTTTATTTATTTCTTGCCCCCCACACACATCCCATTCCCCCATTGTCTGCTCTCTGTGCACATTCACTGTGTGTTCTGTGTTTGCTTGTATTCTCATTAGGTGGCTTCAGGAACTGATCCCAGTACCTTCCGGAGTGGGAGAGAGGCGATTACTCTCTTGCACCACCGCATCTCCTTGTTCTGCTACGTCTTCATATTTTCTCTTCTCTGTGTCTTTTGTGTCATCTTACTGCACCAGCTCTCTGCATAGGCCAGCACTCCTGCACGGGGCAGCCTTTCCACTCTGGGCGACATTCCCACGCAGGGCAGCACTCCTGCGCAGGACCGCACTTCTGCACAGGGCCGGCACTCTGCGTGGGCTTCTTACATTTTAGCCCCAGAATTTCTCTCAGTTCAGATGGCATGTTTGTTTAGATGTTGAAAATGAAATAGAAAGCATGATCCCATATAGTTATGATATGGTTTATTACCAGCAACTGGGAGTTGTGTGAACAGTTGTCATCAGAGAGGATAACCTAAGATTGTCTATTTAAGAACTGAAATGTCATTTTAAAGACCCTTTGTTAACCATTCAGCAGTCACCTCAATTAATGTAAGCTGCTTTGGAGTTAAAAGGTTAAAGATAGTTCTGACGCTTAACCAAAGTTTTAAAATTTTTTCATCATTATTATTTTACTTTAATGGCATGCATAGAATTTGGTAAAATACATGTAAAGAACCTGCCTAGTGAGAATTAGCATGGAGATCTTTACCCTTAATGGCCTCCACCTGGACTATAGGTGCCCATTTGCCTTTCATTGAAATGGACCTAGCATTGCCCCTTGGAGAAATTAAGGCACTGCCTCCAGCTGCTTTCCTGGCCATCTCCACATGGAGGCAATGAGCTTCTGTCCATGCACATTGTAGTTCATCTTATAAACCATACTTGAATTCAACTCATGACCAAGGGGTATGAACTGCCCATATATTGTAACATGATACTTGCACTTTGCATAGACATCAAAGCAAAACCTCAAATGCTCTTCTGACCAATACTTACAAAATCAAGAAATGATGTTTATAGAAGTTGGTCTGAAGCAAGACAGCTTTGCACATTCATGTTAATTCTTCAATAAATAATAGAATTTCCCTTTCACCATCATCATCTGCTTCTTCCTACTTTTGTTAAATTGTTTATATATTACGATAAATATGTTGCAGTCTGTTCTCTAGCAGACCTTTGGATTGCTGCCCACATGCACCACATGACTGTGGTCTTCTTCAGACTGAATTTATGGAATGGATAAGCAGTATAATTGGAGATTGAGAGCTTGGGATTTGGAGACAGACATTCTTGATTTGAATCCCACTCTTGTCTGGACTCTTCTTCTTGCCCTCTGTGTGACCACTAGCACTTTTCTGGAAAGCTCTAAAAGTCAGCTTTCCCTCCCATCTGTAAAATAGGGTAAGATCACTCTGAAAGGATTACAGAGACCATTGAAAAAGAAAATCATGTACAGCAGTTAGCACAGCACATGACCTAGTAAGTACTCAGTATATCTAATAATTAAGAGCACCTTGGTGCATTGTCATTGATCGGCCAGGGTAAACACTATATGTCAAGAGCTACCCTAGTCATGGTAGGATTGTTGCTCAGCATGTTCATTCTTTTATTCAAGAAATATCTTGGATGGCCTGTTTTTGTCCGGCCATAATTCCCCTTGCTGGCAAAAGAACAATGGAAAAACAGGAAATAATCTCAGTCTGAAGGAGTTTATATTCTAGGTGAGGGTGGGATATAGACAAGATAGAAGTATAATTTCATACATGGGAAGGTGAATGCTATGGAAATTAAGTGAGAGCAAGGTAGTGGGTGGGTCAGTGTTGGGGGAGGAGAGTACATTTCTAAAGGCTGTCATGGAAAGTATTACCAAGAGGGATCATTTAAGCAGTACTTGGGGGAAGAATAAGTGAGGCTTGCGGATATCTGAGGAAGAGCATCCCAGTGTAAATTTTAATGTTGGAGTGCGTTCCTGGTGTATTCAAGGAATAACCAGGGGAAGCAGACTTGGCCCAGTGGATAGGGCATCTACCTACCACATGGGAGGTCCATGGTTCAAACCCCGGGCCTCCTTGACCCATGCACTGCTGGCCCATGCACAGTGCTGGTGCGCACAAGGAGTGCCCTGCCATGCAGGGGTGTCCCGTGTAAGGGAGCTCCATGCACAAGGAGTGCACCCCATAAGGAGAGCCGTCCAGTGCAAAAGAAAGTGCAGCCTGCCCAGGAATGGTGCCGCACACACGGAGAGCTGACACAACAAGATGACACAACAAAAAGAAGCACAGATTCCCATGCCGCTGACAACAACAGAACACACAGCAAATGAACACAAAGAACACACAACTGGGGGAGGGGATAAGGGGGGAGAAGGGGAGAGAAATTTTTAAAAAAGGAATAGCCAGGGGATTGGCAGGGCTGGAGAGCAATTGGGTGGTTAGCAGTGATGAGGTTGAGATTGGGGGTGGGAGAAAGTGATACTGGGGTGAAATGGGGAGAACCACCACCTTACTCTGATCATTCCACCTCACTGTGGCTGGGTGAGCAGTGAGTTTCAACTCTCTGGCACACCCTGCTGACAACACTCCTAAAAAAGCACAGCACCAATTTGCACCACCTCGCCCTGGCTTTTCCGGCAACTGGAATGGACTTTCAGCTGCCCGGTCAGCCCCACTAACACTAGGGAAGATTTTTCTTTGAAGTGTGTGTGGGTGGGTATTATAAAAACAGTTTTACTGTATGTACCTTTTCCAGTCCTTTGGCTAGTAGGGAAGCCTTTTTCTGCAGTGGTTGGTTCTGGGTTGTGGGCTTCCCTAGCACCCTATTTGGGATATATGGGAGGCACAAGGAACTCACCACCACATTTTTCCTCAAGTCCTGAAGTCCTTAGCCAATTCACTTTTTTCTTTCTACCCTTCAGAGTCTTCCTATGTTTGGTGTATTATGCCCACTTTTTCTTGTAGGATGGAGGACTGACAAGGAATGTGGCTTCTCCATCTTGACTGAGCCGGAAGTCTGATAGTTGGATTTATCAGATAAATTGTGTCACCTTTGAGCCTGAAAGAGTGGGCTGTCTAGATGCCTGTGCAACAGGCACAAAACAGAAGACATGTTCACTACATTTATAATCTTTGTTTGAGGCTAATCTCAAATAGGAATCACTTTGTCACTTTCACCCACATTTCAATGACATTTCCAAGGGCCCAACACTACCAGATGGTAATGAGTTCTTGATTTCTTGCCTTGGCTACTACCTGTGGCATTTTCACTCAACACTAGTCCTTCTCCTCTCTAGTTAAAAAGGTCAGGAGTGATAACACTGAATGTAGGGAGGGAGGCAGCCCCCAGCCTAAGAATTTTTCATCACCTTTTTTTATTTTGTCACAAAAATGTACTGAGATAACAGTCATAAAACACTTTGTACAATTTTAAGGATCAAATATTAGCTATCATCAACACTTTCTCAAGAGCAGGAAACCATGAAATATACACATACATATATAGTCATATATTCACACGCATATGTAAACTATCATATATATTTTTTCCACTAGTGATTTTTTAAAATTTATTTATTGCTCTATTGTTATCTTTTTTTAAGGATACATAGATCACACAAAATGTTACATTGAAAAAATATAAGAGGTTCCCATATACCCCCATTCCCCTTCCCCCTCTTCCCAATCAACAACCTCTTTCATCATTGTGGCACATTCATTGCATTTGGGGAATATATTTTGGAACACTGCTGTACCCATGGATAATAGTTTACATTGTAGTTTACACTCTCCCCCAGTATATTTAGTGGGTTATGGCAGGATATATAATGTTCAACATCTGTCCCTGCAATATCATTTAGGGCAACACCAAATCCTGAAAATGCCCCCACATAATATCTCTTCTTCCCTCTCCCTCCCTCAGCAACTACCGTGGCCACTGTCTCCACATCAGTGCTACAGTTTCTTCCATTGCTAGAGTCACAATTGTTATATAGTAGAATATCAGTAAGTTCATTCTAATCCATATTTTATTCCTCCATCCTGTGGACACAGGAATGATGATGTCCACTCCACCTCTAAATTGAGAGGGTGTTTAGATCCCACCTAGCTGATGGATGGGATTCTCCAGATTATAGTTGCAGACACTCTTGGTTATCTTTCATCACTTTTGAGCGATGTTTAGTTGACCTCCCAGGAATGTTACTAGATCCAGACAGGAGTTTGTGCGTCTATGTTTCCAAGATTCTCTGCTCTTGGTGATCACTTTTTGAGGTAGAGATGATCCCAGCTTCAGTTCTTTTGTGTTTCCAGGGCTCAGAAATACCTCCTAAGGATTTCTTTTGCTTACTGCAGAGCCTTGCTCCTTTTGTCAAGTAGCCTCCATGTCCGATGTTCTAGGGGCTGCTCCAGGATGAACCCTGCCTTAATTCTACACAGAGTTACCTACCAGAACCTTAAAGCTGCTGGATCCAGATGGCAGGTCGAAAAGGTTATTTGTATTATTTCTCAAGAGTCCAATTTACAGCTAATTTTTTATCTCAAAGAAGCAGTAAAATGTAGTGATTAGATCTATGGACTCTGATGCCAGAAAGGTTGGATTTTAATCCCAGCTCTGCCATTTACCTCTGTCTGTCTTAGATTCTTCATCTAAAAAACTATCCGATGGAGCTGAAAAGACTTACCTGTTTATATAACTCTTAGAATAGGGCCTAGTATGAAGTAAGTGATGCTTCTAAGTTAGCTTTTATTATTCATTCGTCATTTGAATGAAAAGTGGTATTATGTGAGTTATTTCACTTTCATCAAATTCAGAAATTTTTTCAGTGGTTTTTTATTTTTAAAGAAGTTTTAAATTACATATAAGTTACAAAGAAAATATAGGGGATGCTTATATACTCCACCTGCTCTCCCTCTCACATTTCCCCCTATTAATAACTTTCTTTTAGTGTGGTACATTTGTTATAATTGATGAACAAATACTGAAACATTGCTACTATCTATGGTCTTTAGTTTGTATTATGGTTGACATTTTGCACCACACAATTTTATAGGTTTGACAAAATTGTAATGGTGTGTATCCATCACTGCAAATGGGGAACAATTCCAATATCTCCATGTTACATCTGTTCTTCCCTCTTGCTCCCATCAGGACCTCTAGTGACCACTGTTTTATACTAATATTACAAATTTTTCCATTACTTGAATAATAAGTTTACTTTCATTCATAGTTGCATTCCCCTCTTATGTTTGTTAATTCCTCAGTCTTGAAGATTTTGGGATTGTGATGCCCACTCTGCTTTTGATTAAGAAGAGGCTTAGATCCCTTGGGGAAGATGGATGGAACAGTCTTGCTTGCAAGACTTGTTTGTAGAAACTCCTTCAGAGAGACTTTTTTTTAGTTTTATTGATTCATATTAATAAAGCATACAATTCATTCTAGTTACACAATCTTATTTGGTATAATCACATAGTTGTGTATTCATCACCTCCATCATTAGAGCATTTTCATTATTTCAAAAATGATAATAAAAACAAACATGATAATTCTTTGCCCCTCAATCTCTCTATACTTCCCCTGCTGTACATAGCTGCTATTTCTGGCTCTTCTTGCACAATTATTTATTTATTAAGCAGTTTTATTGAGATACATTCATATATCATATGATCTATCCAAAGTGTATAATAAATGTCTTTTAGTGTAATAACAATGTTGTCCATACATCACCACAAAAGAATTTATAACAATTTCATTACTCCAAAAAGAAAAAACTCCACAGCCCAGCAGTCTTTCCCTAGTCCTACATAGCCACTAATCAAACTTCAGTTTTATAAATTGATTTATATTTACATTTTATATAAATGGAATTATACAATAGTTAGTACTTTCTTCCTGGTTACTTTCATATAGTATAAAATTGTTTAGTTTGATATTAAGATCTTATAGTGTTAGCATACTTGTTCAATTTCAAAGAAAACCAGTCTTATATGTGCAGTTTTACCCATATTAATATTTCACATGAGGTTTCACTATGCTATCCACTTCCATGTTACATATTTTATACTTCTTTTTAGAAATATACATGACCTTAGACTTTCACTTTAAACTCCTTTCACACCCACACAATAGTACTTCTAGTTACAGACATTATGTTTGGCTTTCACCTTTTCTATTCATTTCCCAAGATGACCAAACATCCTTTTTACCAATTCTGCACAAGTTAACCAAATAACTTGTTACCTTTCTTTAACCTCATTCTTTTTTCTAGTGACCCATATTCAAGTTATTAATTTCATAGGATTACACAACATATTTAGTTCTTAGTAGTGCAATCATACAGTTTTGTCCTTTGTGTCTGGTTTGTTTCACTCAATATAATGTTCTTTAGGTACATCCATGTTGTCATATGCTTTATGTCTTCATTTCTTCTTACAACTGCATAATATTCCATCATGTGCATACGCCACAATTTGTTTATCCATTCTTCAGTTGTTGGACACCTGCGTTGTTTCCATCTTTTGGCAATCATACATAATGCTGCTATAAACATCAGTGTGCAGATGTCTGTTCATGTCACTTCTCTCAGTTCTGGTTATATACTCAGTAGTAGTTTTGCCAGTTCACATGGCCAGTCTACATTCAACTTCCATAGGAGCTGCCAAGCAGTCCTCCACAGTGGTTGTTCCATTCTATATTCCCACAAAAGTGAATAAGTTTACCTATCTCACCACTTCATCTCCAGCACTTGTGATTTTTTGTCTTTTTAAATAGTGGCCTGCCTAATAGGTGTGAAATAATATCTCATTGTGGGTTTTTTTTTTTTTCGAGGTACCAGGGACTGAGCCTGAGACCTCATACTTGGGAAGCTGCTGCTCAACCTCTGAGTTTCATTTGCTCCCATGGGTTGTTCTTTCCATTTGTTTAGCTTCTTTATGAATTTTTATTTTATTTCTTTAAAGATACTTAGATTACATAAATGTCACATAAAAATTATAAGGGATTCCCATATGCCCCACTCCGCATACCCCCCACATTTCTCACATTAACAATATCCTTCATTAGTGAGGTACATTCATTGCAATTGATGAACACGTTTTGGAGCATTGCCACTAAATGAGGATTAAAGTTTACATTGTAGTTTACACTCTCTCCCACTCAATTCTGTAGGTTTTGGCAAGATATATAAGGGCCAGCATCTGTCATTGCAATGTCATTCAGGACAATTCCCAAACCCTCCTATATTACAACCATTTTTCCCTCTCCCATCCCTCAGGACCTCCAGTGGCCACTGCCACCACAACAATGATATAATTTCTCCATTGCTACAATCACAATAAGTCTATAGTAGAATACCAGTAAATTTACTTTAGTCTGTTGTTCTTTCCACAATCCAGAGGATTCTGGGATGTTGATGTCCACTCCACCTATAATTGAGGGAGGACTGTGATCCATTAGGGCTGATGGATGGAACTCTCTTGCTTGCAGTTGTAGACTCTCTCAGTTCCTTGGTATATGGCATTTGCCCATCATCCCCTGGGTGAAATCAATGAACTGAAGAGTAAGTGTTGCAACTCTGTTGAGATATAGGGACCAGCTGGCACTTGGAGAGCCCAAAGATTTGTCTCTTGGATGTACACATACCAACTCTAGTACTAATTATATGTTCAAATACAAGAACAGAAGAGCCATGTGTAGGGAAACTACATCTGAGTCCAACTCTGTCATACTCAGGAGCATAAATTCCAAAGTAGGACCCACTGGCAAGGCAACAAACTCCTGAGCTATCTGCCCTGATTATAGTGTCTGGATGTCTCTGGAGCTCTCAGAAGTCCCACTTTTTGGAGCAGTATCTACTTTCGGCAATCAATGAGAACCTGATGAGACATGCATAAGAGCAACCTCTGGAATGACCTCCCAACTCACTTTGGTCTTTACATTTTCTCCCTTCTGGTCAAGGTCTTTTTCCAGTTGCATTGCTGGTTGGGGTTTGGCAGTTATCTGAGGGAGGCTCATCCCTGGGAGTCATGCCCCACACTGGGGGGAAGGTAATGTATTTATATGCTGATTTTGGCTTAGAGAGAGGCCACATTTGAACGAGGAGGTTCCCAGGAGCAAACTCTTAAGCACCCTATAATGCTAGGCTAAGGTTCAATTTCAAGAGTAAAGGTTCATATGCACAGTCACCAATATCAAGTGCCCATCAATGGACCATCCTCCTTCACTGGTCATTGCCCCTGTACTCAGGAGATTTCTTGCTGATCCATTAGAGATTGTGGCAGAGCTCCCCAGGATGGGAATTCGATATTCTTTCAGTTATTGTGTGAATCTCTACCCTCCACAATGATTCCCCATGAATATTTGAACACATTTATATCCCTTCCATGTATGCCCAGGTGGACTTCCTCACATGCATCCCCCATCACTGACACTCCATACCGATGATTCTCCCCTGCTACAGTGGTAACCCTGCTGTGATCCAAAACTTCTTCAAAAATGAAGCCAATAAACAGCCAAACACAACTTATAATAAAATGAAGTAATAATGATAGCTTTAAAAATAAGAAATTAAATACAAATTTTTTAAAAGTAAAATTTAAAAAAATAAAAATTTGGAATAAAAAATAATGAAAAATATTTTTAAAACTTTTTTGATGTTTTGCCTTTCATCACTGTAAGACCTTTTGTCCTATATGTACATTGACATTTCTTCTGTTTATTGCCCCAGTATCTTAATTTTTTTATTTTGTCCTCAAAGAAGTTTTAGGTTACAGAAAAGTCATGTGCAAAATACCTGACATCCTCACCCTTATCCCCCTTCCACTATTAATAACATTTTTTATGTGGATGATACGTTTGTTGCAACTGATGTACAAATATTGAAATATAGCTACCAAACATGGTCAATGCTTTACATTATGGTTTATATTTCTGACCATACCCTTTTATAAACTTTGATGCAGTTCAGCATGGCCTGTATCCATCATAGCAAGATCACATCAAACACTTCTACCACCCCAAAAATGCCCCCTGTTCCACCTATTCTATTCTTCCGCTGCCCCTCCCCAGGACCCATGGTAACCACCTGGCTTCACTCCTTGAAGGACAAGATTCATAGTTACTAGCTGTAAGAAGGAATGCAGTATTAACACATGGGATAACATGGATGAATCTTCAGGACCTTATTTTGAGCAAAGCCAGCCAGATCCTGAAGGACAAATCTTACATGACCCCATGGATATGAATTAGGCAAATTGATCAGACTCAAAAAGCAGAATCTGGAAGACAGGCTTACAGGAAATGGAGAGGGAGAAGTTGTGAGCCAACACCCATATGGGTAAAAGATGATAAAGTGTAAGTATGTAGTTGTGTAGTGGAGGGGCATGACAGTGGTATAATGATGCTGTTGGGTTGGTTGGTGCTGGTTTGTTAGGGGGTGGATTGGAGAGGGTATGTTGGACTGCCCATGGAAGTGAGGGGAGGGTTGGGGGAGGGAGCAGGTGAAAACTGGGAATTGGCAGATACATAGTTGAAACTACAAAGCTTGGAATGCTTTTTTGGCAATATGGCAAGTGCTGGATGTGGGCGACATTTGGGAAAGGGCCCACCTGGGGCAGGCTTCTATGGAGTGTGTGAGTGTTCATCTTGCCATAGTTTGTTTTATCAGTGAGTGTAGACACATATAATGAGTGGCAAGGTGGCAAGGTGGTGGGCTTGCATAGCATTCTGGGGAGGCCTGCTATGTTCTCAAGTAGAGGGGTGTGAGTCTTTCAAGCCTGTGCGGTGCCTAATAGGGGAGGACAGACCAGTATGTGAAGCCCTCAGTGTTGTTGCAACTAGCTTGTTTGTTTTTGTTTATTGTAGGAGGTGCCAGAGACTGAACCCTGGACCTCCCATGGGGGAAGGAGTCATTCAACAGTTTGAGTCACATCTCCTCCCTCATTACAGTTCTTCCCCCTGAGATGGTTCCCTCATCTGTTTGCTTGTTGTATCTGCTCATTGTTTCTGCTTTTTGTGCCCACTCATTGTCTGCTTATCTTCTTTAGGAAGCACCAGAAACCAAACCCAGGGCCTCCTATGTAGGCCATTTGAGTCACATCTACTCCCTGTTCATTGTGTCAGCTTGTTGCATCAGCATGTCTTTAGGAGCCACTAGGAATCAAACCTGGGACCTCCCTTATGGGAGGTGAACACTCAACTGCTTGAGCCACATCTACTCCCTGTCATTGTCATTTTGATTTGCATTTCCCTAATCACTAGTAACACTGAACATTCTTTCATGTGTTTGTTCACTATTTGTATTCCTTCTTTGGACAAATATCAATTCAAAACTTTTGCCTACCTTTTAAAGATTTTTTAAACTTTATTTTGTACATTTAATAATTGAAAATACAGTTGAATAAAAACATACATTTCTCAATTAAATATACTGGATACATATAAATTATATGTTTTTAATCATACAATATGTTATACAATATATTTTGTTAATTTTTTGTTCATAGTAATGCAATCATACAGTATTTTTCCTTTAGTGTCTGGTTTGCTTTACTCAACCTAATGTCCTCCAGATTCATCTATGTTTTCATGTGCTTTATGACTTCATTTCTTCTTACAGCTGCATAATATTCCATCATGTGAATACACAACAGTTTGTTTATCCATTCACTGGTTGATGGACCCCTGGGTTGTTTCCAACTTTTAGCAATCATGAATAATGCCTCTATGAGCATAGTTGTGCAGATGTCTATTCATGTCATTGCTCTCAATTCTTCTGGGTATATAGCTGGTTGTGGTATTTTAAGGTCATATTGTAAATCTATATTTAACTTCTTTAGGAACTGCCAAACAGTCCTCCACAGTGGCCATATCATTCTGCATTCTAGCTTTTAACTCTGTGAGTTTGCTCCTTATATTTAGTTCATATCAGTGAGATCATACAGTATTTGTTCTTCTGAGTACTATGTATACCTAGAAGTGGGATTGTCAGTTCCCATGGCAGATCTATATTTAACTTCCAAGGAATTGACACTCTTACAAGCAACTCTATCAGCCTACATTCCCACCAACACTTACTAAGCATTCTTATTTCTCCACATCCTCTCTAACACTTGTAATTTTTATGTTTTTTACTAGTGGTTATTCTAGTAGGTATGAAATGATATCTCATTGTAATTTTTTTGAAAAACAGAGTATCCCTTTTATTATGTATCTTGATACAGCTTTTCCAACCTAGATTCAGTAACTACCTGTCTAGTCAGAATAGCCTTTTTGCTAGGTAAAAAAAATCCTGAAATTTGTGATAATTAATATATTTGAATTAGAGTGCTTGTGTATATATGAATCAGAGTAAGTATACAGGAAATCAGGCAGCAAGCTTAAAGGAAATGTAAAGTATTTTACCCTTGATTTATCTTTTTTCCTCTAAAATTGATTAAGGGGTGGGTAAAATATTCTTGTATGTGATGAAGATATTTGCACATTCTAGTCTAGAGCATTTAACATTCTCTTTTAAATCACAGAGAATGCAAATGATTCCTCTGAATGATACTGAAACTATCATTCCTTGGTTTAATACAAGACCAAGAAAATGGAGAGAGTCTAAAGAGTTAATACCTGGAACAATATTCATTTTGTAAGTCCTTAATATCCATCAAGAGTCAACAATATTATATACCCAGCTGCCTCCCATGAAGAAAACATGACCTGATGACATGTGGGGCATCTTCAAGCATGGGGGCTACTGTACTGGGTGAGTAAGGTAGTGTTGGTACAGACTTAGTTGAATAAAGTCTCAGGAAGAGGTAGCTGATATTACTGAGCACCCACTGTTGTGCCAGATTTCATTATTTCATTGAGAACTTAATTGTCTTTGAGGGCTATGATATTTCTAAGATCAAAAGGCATCAGGGAGCCCTTGATACTAATGACTATGCTAGCAAGCCTGTGCATCTGAAATAAGAACAATGCCTAGAGCTGCAGGGTGCCTAAGAGTTACCTCCTGAGAGCCTCCATGTTGCTCAAATGTGGCCAGTCTTGAAGCCAAACTCAGCATGTAAATGTGTTGCCTTCCCCCCAGCATGGGACATGACTCCCAGGGATGAGCCTCCCTGGCATCGAGGGATCACTACCAAGTACCAGCTGATGATATAACTAGAAAATGACCTTCAATAAAAGGGTCAACTCACACCAGCAGAATATCTCAGTCTACATATAATACCAGGAGTTAAAAATGCTTTTTGACCTGAATCAAAGGTGGAAATGGAAAGGACAAATGAGTTTATATGGCTATGAGTCTCCAAAAAGAGCTGGGAGGTTATCAGAGGAGTCACTCTTATGCAGACTTCAGCAGAGTCCCAGAAACAGATAAAGTAGATACAAGCCTAGGTATTGGTTCTTCTGAGGGCTACAGAGACCCACAGATTCTATGGTCATGGCAGATGGAGTTCAGTACCGTGTCAGTTGGTCCTACTTTGGAGTTTGTGTTTCTGTGTGATGGAGCTGGACTCAGATGTGATCTTTGTCCACAAGCCTCTCCTTTTACTTTTACCAGAACTGTAGTTGGTGCTGGGGTTTGATATATACCCAGGGGACCTGAATCTCTGAACTGACCATGTGATAGCCAGGCCCTGAGCCTCAACAGACTTGCAACTCCTACACTGATTTATTGGACTTACCCCTCTCAGTTAACATGGAGTTGAAGAAGGTCAACCACCACACCATGGAGCCAAGAGTGCCTACAGCTAAAAGCAGGAGAATTGCATCCAGCATCCATGTGGATTCTAAGCCCCCTCTGGATAGAGATGTGGAGTGGACACAACCATTCTAAGGTCCACAGGATGGAGGAATAGTGTATGGATTAGAATGGACTTACTGATATTCTATTCCTGAGCTATAGTGATTAGTAATCAAAGAAAATGTGGCATTGGTGTGGAGAAAGTGGCCATGGTAGCTGCTGGGAGTAGGGAGTGGGAGGAAGAGATGTGATATGGGGACATTTTGGGGACTTGCAGTTGTCTTGGGTGGTGCTCCAGGGACAGTTACTGGACATTGTATGTCCTTCCATGGCCCACTGGGAGGACTGTGGGAGAGTGTGGGTTATGGTGTGGACCATTGACCATGAGGTGCAGTGGTGCTCAGAGATGTATTCACCAAGTGCAATGAATGTCTCATGATGATGGAGGAGGTTGTTGTTATGGGGAGAGGAGTGGGGTGAGGAGGTGAGAGGTATATGGGGACCTCATATTTTTTTTAATGTAACATTTAAAAAATAAAAAGACAAAAAAACAACAAAAATAAATAAATAAATCACACACACACACACACACACACGACTTCCAACTAGCAGACATTTAATGGCTAAACTTTCATTTCTCAAAGGCTTAAGATTTCCTACCAGCAAGGCTATATGGGTCAGTACTTGATCAAAAATGACCTCATTTTCCCCAATTTGCATAGTTTGAGGCATAGGCAATGACAATTTCTTACTTCCCCATTTTGGGCTGTGGGGCAGCTGGAAGTTTATCACGTAACTCCAATATCTTCCTTGGTCCTGCTCTTAACCTCTTCGCTGGACCTGGGGCCACAACTCAGTGCCGAATATAAACTTAGTCCATCATGGAGAGGACTCATTTCTCAGGCAGAAAACAATAGCTGCCTTGTTCTAAGAGTCCCAATGCAGTTTCTGTAGCAGTGAAAGCATATTTTTTCCCCTTCCAGGAGGAGGAGGGTGCTGATGTCACAGTCATTGATGTGAGCATTAGGCTACAAGCTGTTGGTTAATAGTAGGCAACAGGAACTGCTACACTAGGCACCCCAAGGTCTGGTACTCATGATGTTCCCTTTACGAGTGGAGCCACTCGGCTTTCTCTCAGGTCCCAATTTCATGGCTCTGGACCCTCCTGAGTCATCTGCCTCACAGTCCTGAGAGGGATGTTAGAGAAGTGGGCAGGGACATGACAGACAGTTGCCTGTCACTGCTGGTGTCCCAGATGTTCTTCCACAGATCTCTCTTCCATGGAGAGTGATTCACAATAGTCCATTGTTCCTGTCTTGTTTTTAGTATGGGATGGCAGTCTTCAGAGTAACCAGACACTATTGGGTTAAGCCTTTCACTTTCAGGAGGGCTCCCTATGCTGCACACAATTAATTTTTTATATTGTACTTACAACCCCTTCCCACAATTGTGACTAAGACCCAAGGGGTACTCAATTAGAATCTTGCCTTTGCCACAAGCTCTACCCAAAGCCAATATTGGTACTGGCCACATCCAATTCCCAGGCTAGGTCAACATCCACCTTCTCCCTCTTTTTTTTTTTAAGCAGCCTGCTGGAGGTCCTCCTACTCCCATGAAGGACCTTTCCCAATTAACACATCTGAGTGAGGGATAAAAGATTTTTAGTATTCCAACAATATTACAAATTCTTTTAACATGAGAAAACATTGTACTTTATCAGTTACAACAGAGAATATACTTTTGTCTTATCCAACCAAACAACATTTAAGAATTTGACAGAGTAAAAGGGACCTTAGAGCTTGTCTCAATTGTTTGACTCTTCCAGGCTTTTAAAATACCATTGTCTCTGATGTTTCTCAGTAGGGTCACTGCCACAGGTTTCTTTTATGCAGCAGGATTCATTGCCATCAGGCCAGGGCAGAAAGCCTTAAAGAACTGCAAAAGTCCTTTTCACACAGTTTTTGCATGTTTTGTATTCATTCAGGTTTGTTTTACTTTTACAAAACACATTATCTCATTAAATGCTACCACAATATTTTTACAACTTTACAGCTATATGCATACTAGTTCTGTTCTGCATATTTCCATTTTCTGATTTTATAAAACTAACCATTTTATTTTAGGACAAAATACACCTTATTAAATTTCAGTTAGCATTCCCACAAACTTTTAACCTTTTTCAATATTTGCTTAACTTTTACATCTTTCATTTTATCCTATGAAGAAAAATATTCATCTCAATTTAAGCAAGAACTATTTTTTTTATGAAGAGACTTATAGTAATTCTATTAATCAACTATATACATTTATATTACACAACTATAGAGATCTCATTAACATTTCAAATTTAGGTAATAATATAAGTGCTTATTTAAATTTTGGCCATTTGAATAGAGTTCTTTCAGATGTTTTTATTTATTTATACCATCCGGAGGTATTAAAGTATACAATGACATTGAACAAACAGACAAATACAAAAATAATTACAACATACCAACAGAAACAAAGTTTAAATTGACTCATAATTCTTACTTTTCTGGTATAGCTTTTTTTTTTTTTAAGCTCTCCATCATTTCACATCTTAGATTTTACTGCTTTTAGGATTTCTTCTGGAATCATGTTGCCTGTAACATGCAAGCTTGTTCTTGGAAACACTTATTAGTAATCAGCAACCAGTTAGGATAACCTGAGCAGCATGAATGCTCTTAAGTTCTTATTTAACAGTTTAGACAGACAGTTAACACGTATTTTTTGGATTACTACTCTTTAAGACTACACTAAGACTTGAAGTTCAGGAGTAAGCTATTGATTCAAAACCGAAAATTCCTTTAAACACCTTGATAAAAATTTTTTACTAATTTTATTAATTTGGCTAAATAGGCCCCATCAGAATTAGCATGAAAACAATCTCTCCTTGATAGTCACAATCAATTACTCCTGTAAGCACTTTAACTCCCTGTGACATGAGACTGCTTCTCTCGAGAAGTCCAAGCATGCCAATTGGCAAAGGTCCTTTTATTCCCATTTTTACATGGGTGGGGGTGTCTCTTGGAAGCAGAATAACAGGTTTTGCCATAGGAATATCTACAGCTGCACTTCCTGTTGTGGCGGGGTATAAATCCAGGGCACTGTGTAGAGTCGGGGAGTGCCGGGATTGCTCTGCTGCACCAGGAAAGCCCGCTTGTTGAGCACAGCTAGGAGCAGGCTGGTTGGAAGTTTCCTGACAAGAGGGTGCCATTCTTATGATGATTAGAATGACATAGGCTAGACCAGTGATTTCCTTCCCCACAGCATAGACACAGCTCAGGTTGTTTCAGAGCAGAAATATTCTGTCCAAGCAGCTTGTTTTTCCCTCAGACGTTTCCAACAATCTCTTCTCATGTAACCACTTTCCTAAGATTGTATTTACCTTATGTTTTACATTATGGTTTACATTTTAGCCTACATACTTTTATAAATGTTTGGTGTAATTTAATGTGTCCTATGTCCACCATTGCACTTTTAGTACATGTGCTGCCAAAGTGAGCACAATTCACAACTTTTGTTTTGTTTTTGAAGTACCAGGGCCTGGGATTAAACTGGGCCCTCATATTTGGGGAGCCAGCAATCAACCACTGTGTCACATCCACTAATCTGAGTTGGTGTTTTCATTTGTTTGCTTGTTGTTTTTTTGTTTTTAAGAGGCACTGGGGACCAAACCCAGGATCTATCGTGTGGGAAGCAGATGCTCAACCACTTGAAGTACATCTGCTCCCAATCCATAATTTTTCATTTTGTTTTGTTTTACTTTTTGTTTGGTTGGCTTCTGGCTTAAACAATGAGAATTTTTTGGCTCCTGGTTTTGAGGCTATGAGAGTCCAAAAAAAAAGAATTGAAAAGGCAATGCTTTCTCCCAGAAGCTGATGCATAAATTTTAGGAATATCTTCTCCAAATTGCAAGAGTTAGAGTCTAAAAACACTGTCAGGTATCTGAGCAACAATATTTGTTTTCTACTTTATTACAGCAACTTTCCCATCATTTTGTAAACACAAGAGTAACACATACCTTCTTCCCCATATAAAAGCAGTGCATAACTGTTCATTTATACTTTTTAATATTCTTTTATATGTTGCAGGGACTTTTTCATAATAGATTTTTCTTATATGTGTGAGTACATATATAAAGTACTTATACATTAATCTCATCTTCTCTTACATCAGATAAGATAGATTTCTTTGTTCCAATTGCCTGATGTAAAGGCAATAGAAGCATGTTTGCCCATAGGTGGAAAAATATCTAGAAGAATATACACCAGTTACTATTGTTGACCTCCAGGGAGTGAAAAATGAGATGAGGCATTTAAAGGATTTTCTCTGCTTACTTCAAAAGCTTTTTTTCTCTCCCCTCCCCCATCTGCTCTCTGTGTCCCTTCACTGTGTATTCTTCTGTATCCACTTGCATTCTTGTAAACAGCCCTGGGAATCTGTGTCTCTCTTTTTGTTGCATCATCTTGCTGCATCACCTCTCCATGTGCGTATTGCCACTCCTGGGAAGGTTGCCCTTTTTTTGTGCAGGGTGGTTCTCCTTATGGGGAGTACTCTTTGTGCATGGGGCTCCCCTATGTGGGGGACACCCATGCATGACATGGCACTCATTACACACATCAGCATTGCATGTGGGCCAGCTCACCAATGGGTCAGGAGGCCCGGGGTTTGAACCCTGGACCTCCCATGTGGTAGGCAGATGCTCTATCAGTTGAGCCAAATCCTCTTCTCACTTCAAAAGCTTTTGATTGCCTAAATTTTTACTCTGAATATCCTCTGCTCTGAGAATAAAAATATGAAAACTATTTTTAAGACATGCTCATTATAGAAAATGTCAGGAAAATAAGAAAGTTAATTAAACAAGAAAAGAAGATGAACTATGGTTTTTAAGCAATATACATATGTATGTGTTAGTCTGTCTTATTCACTCTTGTGTCCTTTTTGTCGAGGAACAAATAATGAGGGCTTAGTAAATATCTAATGAGCAAATGAATATTATAACATAAATATGGATTAGAATGCATGTATGGTTTTACTTTGGCTTTCTAACTTAATATTATATTGTGAGCAAAAAAATATTCTGAAAATATTTATTGATTTTTATCATATTTGATCATACAGAAGTAACTTAATTTTTAAAATATTCCCTTATAATTGAGAAATTAAGTTACCCTTTTTTATTTTGTTGCCATAATAATAATAATTTTGAGCACCTACGTGCCAGGCCCAATTATAAGCACTTTACTCATTTAATTAAAACCTTTAAAACTTTACTACCTGTAAATAGCAGTATTGTCCCCATTTCATAATTGAGAAAACTGAGGCACAGACAGGAACTCACTTTTTCTAAGGGACTAAGACTGACATATGGAAGAATGATGTTTTAAACCTTCAACAAATGACTTGAAGGCTGTTCATGGTCATATGGGGCTTGGCAGGTTTGTGGGGGGAAGGGTTGTTTGCTACTCAAGGCTAGAATTAGTTGAATGGATCCTACCCTGCCTCTCACTTTTCTTGGCTCTATAAATGGAATCTCAGCCCTTGAGCTTGGTTCACACTGAAATGTGACCATGGCAGTGGATTGGTCAAATGTGTGCCTTTTTCTCTTGAAGTAGGAGCTAAAACATTGTGTATGCCATTGACCAGGAGGGCAGGAGAGGTCCCAAACCAGCTCTGTGGTGGGTGAATAATGAAGGGAATGAAGTGAAGTGGAACTTTGGTGAGATGACAGATCTAACCTGCCATGTAGCCAAAGTCTTCTTGCAGACCTGTGGTCTGCAACCCAGGGATGGTCTGGTCTTGGTTCTTCTCTGAGTGCCTGGGTGGTGGCTAGTGACCATGGGCTGTTTCTGAACAGGTCAGTGATTCAAGGGGACCCAGTGGAATTCAGGGCTGACCTCAAGCCCACTGTTCCTGGGACATTGGGACCCTGCCCCGAGGATCTGGCCTCAGCTCCTCAAGCTGGCACTACAGAGCAAGCCTCCCTGCCCTCCAGGAATTAACAATTGTTTGGCAAAGAACATACCTTATCTTCCCTCTTTCTTTCTTCTTCTCAATCTTTCTCACACTCCCTCTTATTATCTCACTCTTCCTCAAATTCTCATGTTTATCAACTCTCAAACATAATCTCATGCATTCTCTTTCTCACTTTTACATTCTTTCTCATGCACACTCTTAGATGTTCTCACTTTTTAAAAGATTCACCAATTGTTAGCATTTTGCACATTTGTGGCCACTCTCTGTCTCTGTCTGTGTGTGTGTGTCTTTCTCTCCCTCTCCTCTCTCTCTCCCTCTCTTTGATGGGATCATTTGAGAATCAGTTGCATTGTGTCACTTCACCTATAAACACTGCAGCAGAGCAAAGATATTTCCTTCAAATAATGGCAATAGAACTATCATACAAGAATACTAACATGATAACAATATATACATCTATTGTCAGAATTCCTCAACTGTCCCATTAAAGATGTTTATATTTGCTATATATTTTCTTTAAATCCAAAATCCAGTCAACTATCATGCACTGCATTTAGTTGTCAGTCTCTCCAGTCTCATTTAATCTAGAGCAGCCCCCCAGTCTTTTTTGCATGGCAGTGATATTTTTGAAGAGTCCAAGTCAGTTGCACAATGATATTATGTTTATATTTATGAGTCTTTCCTCATGATTACATTTGGGCTACACACTTTTGGCTAGAGCCCTGCAAGTATATTGTCCTACTTTCTCAGTGCATCACATCATAGGGTGTAGGAAGTTAGTCTGTTTCATCATCAGTGATCTCATTTGATCACTTGAGTAAGGTAGTATTGGCCAGACTTCTCCTTTGTAAAGCCTTCTTTTGCCCACTGCAAGTAATAAGTAATCTGTGATGTAATGTTTATGAAACTGTGAGTGCCGTATTCCACAACTGTCTTTCACCCAATAGTTTTGGTATCCATTGAAGATTCTTGACTGAATTGAACACTATAATGGTGGTTTTAAACAGTGAGTTTCTATCTCTATCATCCTCCTACTTTTAACTAGTTAGAATTCTTCTTTAAAGATGAGCTTTCTTTCTACTTTTTAACTATCTATCAACATGTCTCATCTGCCTATTGTCTACCTAATTTAGAATCAGTATGGGACTCATGGATTCTTTTTTGAATAATGTCTCTCATTCTTTTTTGAATAACTTCTCTCATTCTACCATTCCATCTTGCATGCTCACAACATTCAAGCTCTCTGTTGCTCATATTCTCTCTCTCTTTATCTCTGTCTCTCTCATGCTCATACTCTCTCACACTTAAAATAGTTTATTAATTTGGCAAGATCATGTGGAATAAAACATTAGCAGCAAGGGAAGAGAGGGGATGGGGAAAAGAGCCATGTCTTCTGTAGAACTAAAAGATAGCCCATGGACTACCCAAGACTTGAGTTGAGCCCTTTGGGATAATGAGAATTTAGAAGGAGCAGTAACAAAGGAAAGCATTCCAGCCATGGTCACAGCACATAGCAAGGCCTAGAGCCAGGAAGAATATCTATGAAGGACCACCCTTTTGAAATAAAGAATGGGAATTGTGGGAGAGAAAGATGGAGAGTGGGCAGTGACTGAATATTGGGATGGGGAGTTTGGTGTTTTCCTGGAGAGAGGACACATGTGTTAATGCAGGGAAGAAATGTGGAGAGGAAAAAATCAGTTCTTCATAGAAGTTAACCAGACAATAATACAGACATTGGGGTGGCAAGAAGATTCAGAACAGGGCATCAGGTTGAAAAGTTAGAGTCCAGTGGTGCACCTGAAGATCTGATGTAATTGTTGGTGGTAGAGACAGAGGGAAAGTTCAGACATCAGTGTGGTTACTACTTGACTCCAAATGAAGAATGAAGAGAGGAGAGGAGATTCAAGATGGCACCAAGGGACAGAAGAGAGGAAAGTGAGAAGAGGAATTCCAAGGGCAGAGAAGCAGCTAGTCCTGATGTGGGGTGCACAGCCATACTCATATCTATATTCCCAGACTGGCTGAAGATTGTTTAGGAGCCACTAGAAGAAAATAAATATATTAAGAAATCGAGTGAAAGATTCAAATGGATTTTTAAGATGAAACTTGAGACTTCAAGAAAAACTGAGGCCACAGCTGGCAGGCAGCTTTGGTGCATTTCGAATCCCCCAGGGGCAGAATGGTTTAAGTGTTCATTCTTCTCTGCCTTTGGGCACAGGGACAAAGTTAGGAAAATATTAGAGAAAGAAAAGGCCCTTTCCACCTCCAAAACTCGAATTCTGTAAATGTTCCAGCAGTTTTCACATTACACATGTAAATCATAATGGGCTTATTTTCATGAAGTAACACCTGTTTTTAAAGCTCTTTGCTTCAATCCCAAAGGCAAATATTTCAGCAAAGTCACATCTTATGCTAGAGTTTAAAGTCAGAGATGAAATGAAAACAGTTAAAATCAAGAATTTTCTTGAAAAATGTCTTAAATCATCCAGAATCCACACAATATTCTTTCTCAGGAAGACCAATACACACAGCATTGGGATTGTTTGTAATTTCTTTGGTTGAACACCATATAAAGTAGCTAACTTACATTTAGAACCATCCCAAGTGGTCTTGTTGTAGACAAGACAGCTCTCACCATCTGACACACACAGCTCAGGTTTCTACAAAGAGATGAACAGCCCCCACTCATAGCTTATATCAGTCTCGGTCTAGAAGAAGCTCCTAAAAATCAAGGCAGATTGAGGGTACCACACATTCTGCCTGCCATCTCAAGTTCACACCAGAACAAATATATATCATGTGGAATGATGTATATATATGTATGTCTTATATAAGAAATATATAAGATATATATCATCCACTCTTTCTCTCCCTCATTCTTTGCACCATCCTCCATCACCAAGATTACCATTAAATTCTTGTGAAGTTAGTGTGTGTATCAAACAAGTCTAGCAGTGTGGTTAAATGTATATAGTGTGGATCGGACTGCCTGGGTTCAAATCCTGGCTCTGCCAATTGCTAGCTGTGTTTTTAGGCAAGTTTTTGAACCTCTATGAGCCTCTGCATTTTCATCTGCAAAATCTGAACCATAAGCATAGGATCTACCTCAGTACATTGCCTGGAACACAGTAAGAGGTAACCTGCATTGAATGCTTACCTGAGAAGTAAACAGACTCAGAGAGATAACAAAACTTGCCTGAGTACCAGAAACTGGGGACAATACAACACCAGGGACAATACAACTATGGATGCAGAGGGCTACTTCTGGTTCCTGGGGAGGAGTGAGTGTTCTTCTGTGACCGCTTCTATCCTTATCAGTGGCACTGGGAATCTGTGTTTCTTTTTGTTGTGTCATCTTGTTGTGTCAGCTCTCTGTGTGTGGCACCATTCTTGGGCAGGCTGCACTTTCATGCTGGGCGGCTCTCCTTATGGGGTGCACTCCTTGTGTGTGGGGCTCCCCTAAATGGGGGACACCCCTGCATGGCACGGCATTCCTTGCACACATGAGCACTGCACATGGGCCAACTCCACAAGGGTCAAGGAGGCTGGGGGGTTGAACTGCAGACCTCTCATGTGGTAGGCAGATGCCCTACCCATTAGGCCAAGTCCACCTCCCCCCTTTTCTTTTAAATTACTGGGTGAACAATCCAATTTCAAATATATACCCTTTTTATAGATAAGGGCCCAGATGAATAAAGAGATTAAGCAGCTGCTCTAATCACACAGTTAATAAGTGCAGGGGCCAGAAAGGAAATCTAAGCAATCTGACTGTGGAGAATGCATGTATTGAGTCAACAAGTATTTATTGAGCACCTACTATATACAAGACCCTTTTGGGAAGCGGACTTCGCCCAGTGGTTAAGGTGTTCATCTACCACATGGGAGGTCTGCAGTTCAAACCCGGGCCTCCCTGATCCATGCAGATCTGGCCCATGTGCAGTGCTGGTGCATGCAAGGAAGTGCAGTGCCATGCCCCGCAGAGGGGAGCCCTGTGCGCAAGGAGTGCATCCCATAAGGAAAGCTGCCCAGCATGAAGGAAAGCGCAGCCTGCCCAGGAATGGTGCCACACACACATTGCTGACACAACAAGATGATGCAACAAAAAAAGAAACACAGATTCCCATGCCACTGACAACAACAGAAGCAGACAAAGAAGACACAGCAAATAGACACAGAGAACAGACAACCAGGGTCGGGGGAAGGGGAGAGAAATAACTTTTTTAAAAAAAGACCCTTATAATAATAAGCTACCAACACATATCAAACATCCACCAGTTCCCAGGCACAAAACCATACATACAGTAATAGTAAGAATGATGGTTATATAATCATGAGAGGAATAAAACTTAAGTTGAAACTAATCAGACATCTTACATGCATGATTTCATGGAGCCTTTTACAGAAACTCTGTGAGATGAAACTTTATTGTCCCCATTTCACTGAGAAGGAACTGAGGTTAAGACAGATTAAGTAACTTTGCAAGGCATGGAATGGAAATTGGATTTGAAGCTGGCCCTGCCCTTTTCCAAAGCCACCATGCCCTTAGCCACTTTATGGCTCAGCATCAACCTGCTGCTCTGGTCATTCAATAATATTTACTTTTTCATAACTATATAAATTATTGACCCTCACCCTGAGCCTCCACTCCCATCCTGCAAGTGGTGAAGGCATGTTTTGTCCTGACCCTGCCATTCCTATCCCATGACCGGGACCAACTCACCAAGGAGCTGCAGCAACATGTGAAGTCAGTAACAGGCCCATACAAGTACCCCAGGAAAGTAAACTGGGCAGGTGGATCGGGTCTGACCCAGGCTTGGCTGCCACAAGTCTGCTAGGGCTGCTGGCTAGAAGCCTAGTAAACTGATGGCATTAGTCTTTTCTGTGGCAGAAGAGGCAATTCAGCTTGGTGGGGGGTGGGGGGAGTAGACATCGATGGAAACATTTATCCTGTGTCAGACATGCAAAAGGAATCTATTGCTGGCAAGTTAACCTCAAGAAAAAATCAGACAAGCACCAGAGTTATACATCCAAGAAAGTTATTTATAGTCTTGCAAATTTTGAAAAAGAAATCAAACTCAACAGCTTCAAAACTTTTAAAAACATGATTAGTAGTAAGAAAAGCATTTTATATAGCAATTCTAGAGAGATGATAGATATAACATGCATACATGTATAAACAAACATACATGAATACACACATAAACAGACAAAAATTAACAAAATCATATCCTTAAAACATGCGATATATTCTGATAATTTTAGTCTTTTAATTTTTAAATGCTGATTGGCATCTTCAAAGTTAAATACACAACCCACTAATGGACCACAGTCTGAACTTTGAAAATCATTGATCTAAATGTCCGGTGATAGAAAGTTGATTTAAATCATTCATGAAATTGCATATTAGCCTTTAATAAAAATTGGTGATGCAGATCTTAATTTTTGACATAAAAAATCTCTATAATATATTATTAAGAGAAAAGAGCAGGATATGAAATATTATACATAGTATGCTCCTATTTTTAAAAAAAATTTGGAAAGATACATATGACAAAAAGGTAGCATTTCCTTCTTTCCTACACTGTCTAAATGCATATCATGCAGCTATATGCCTCACATTTACTGGGCACTTATATGCCCCAACACAGTTAACCCTCATAAAAATCAATGAGCTAAGGACTCTTGTTATACCCATTTTACAGATGAGGAAACCAATGTGTAAAGAGGTTAAGTGGCCTCTTATTATGAAGCTATGAGGCCAACACTTAAGGAGCACTTACAATGTGTGCTAAGCCCTGCCCTCAATTCTCTGCATGCACTGTTATTTCATGTAATCCTTGCCACAACTTGAGATGGTATAACTATCCCACTTTACAGACAGGAATCTGAGGCTCTGACATTCAAAGTAAATTGCCGGGAAGTGGACTTGGCCCAGTGGTTAGGGCATCCGTTTACCACATGGGAGGTCCATGGTTCAAAGCCCAGGCTTCCTTGACCTGTGTGGAGCCAGGCCATGTGCAGTGCTGATGCGCTCAAGGAGTGCCCTGCCATGTAGGAGAGTCCCATGTGCAATGAGAGCACCCCATAAGGAGAGCCGCTCAGTGTGAAAGAAAGTGCAGCCTGCCCAGGAATGGTGCTGCACACACGGAGAGCTGACACAACAACAAAGAAAGAAACAGATTCTCGTGCCACTGACAACAACGGAAGTGAACAAAGAAGAGCACACAGCAAATAGACGCAGAGAACAGACAATTGGGGTGGGGGGAAGGGGAGAAAAATAAATAAAATAAATAAATCTTTAAAAAAAAAAAGCCAACAAAGTAAATTGCCTGAGATTACAGGTCATAAAAGGCAGAGAGGGAGCTCAAATCCAGGTGTCTGGCAGCCAAGTTCATGCTTTCAATGCTAGGCTTTGCTGCTCCATAGAGAGTAGCCTAGGTGATGTGTACCAGTTAGGATGGACTGGGTTATGTGGCAGGTGACAAGCAGCCCTGAAGGTTTAGATGCATATAACACTGGAGGCATATTTCTTTCTCATGCACGTGTCCACCATAGCTCTCCGGGGACCTCTTCTCCATATCTTCTCATCCTGGGACCAGGATAAAGGAGCAGCCCCCATGTAGGTACCTGCTGGGTATTATGGCAGATGGAGAGAGAGGGCCCCCATCACAATGGCTCTGACCTCTTCTGCCTAGAGATGCCATGTCATTGGCCAAAGCAAGCCATGTGGCTATGTCCAACATCCGAGAGTCAGGAGGACCTGAAAAACCTGGTGGACCATATTAAGGCCATCACAGGGTGTCAACCTCCCTGGAGGTTTGTGCAGGGTGAAGGAGGGGAGTGGAAAATTGTCAGGGAAAGACAGCCAGGCTAAGCCACAGTGGCTTTGCTCTATCTTCACCCAGGTGGAGTTTGTCCCAGAGTGCCCCAAACTGTCTCTGGCAAGTTTAGATGGAGTGAACTTTGGAAAAAGGAGTTTGCTCAGATGTAGTCAACAACAAGACCATAAACTCAGACTCCCCAAGTGAGCAAAGCCCTGGCTGCCTCAGTATCCCCACTGTGGTGATGGGGGTGAGGGTTTTGAGAGAGTTAATTTGGTTGAGGGGGGCGGGGAATCAGGAGCACCAAGATCCTGACCATTTTTGTTCTTTTAATCTAACAGCAGTTATTGTCCCTCCTCCAAGTCCTCCATCCCTTTGAATTGCCAGGTGAGCACTGGGCTTGGGTGGGGGGTAATAAAATATGAACATCAACATCAACAGCGCCCCTGTGTGGTGAGTTCCCTCTGTGTCTCAACCTGTGCAGAGCACTTTCCAGAACTTTCCTCCCTAATTCTCCCCAACCTCTGATGTGAGATAAGCCCAGGACCAGATTTCACTATGCCCCCACCCCCATAGTGACCCTGCATGCCCTTTCGATGGCCACGTACCCCAAGGCCCAAGAGGGTCACCCCAGCCCCTGCTTGGCTCTGCCTGTGTCCTGTAGGTGGGTAAGGCCAGAGCAGTCCCACTGGGAGCCCAGGACTCCCCCAGGACCCCCCAGGACCCTCCCAGCCCTGCCCAAGGTGCCCCCCACTCATCCCTAGTAAGAGCCTCGAAGCCCTGCCTCGCACCCTCCCTGGGGAAGCCCATCCAGTCATTCCTTCTGAGGGACCCAGGACTTGCCCAGCCCTGTCCTGGGACACAGAATCCTCCCCAGAAACCTTCTCCACCCACAAACACCGTCTCCAGCTACTGGGAGCTCTCCCAGCCCCCATGGCCCAGGGTCAGAAGTGGAACCACCTGGAGGACATCCACTGCTGAGAGCAGCAGGGGCAGCAGGGGTCCAGCCCTCCAGGGTGGCAGAAGGACATCTGGTGCCCTGCTCTCACCCACCGCTGGGGGCTTTCGGAGAGGGGCCCTGCACAGCTGCCTGGGGTGCACAGTAACACACAGGGAAATATACAGAAGCGATGAGAACCAAGATGCACCTGGGCACACAACCACCCCCAGACACACCTGTACACACAGGTGTGGGGCCCACGGACACACACCCAGACCCACACTGCAGTAGGGCAGAGACACCCTCAGGGAAACACACACACAGGTACACACACTCAGGGCTCTAGTAATGGCCCCACAGGGCAGACTCACACAGTGGGCACACACACACAGGAATACCCAAAGGGGCAAATTCACATGCAAAGATACAAAACACAGACATTCCAGCAGGAGCACACACAGACACACACACACAGAGACAGGTGCAGACACACAGATATGCACAACTGACACACACTCACTGGCAACATGCAGACACACAAACACACCCCAAGACACCCAAAGAAAGCCACACAGGAAAACACACACACACGATCAACACCCTCCCAGACACAGAATCTCACACACTCACAAACACAACTCAGACACACAGAAATACAGGCAGATTACACAACTGAAGCATACAGAGACATGCCCAGGGACACACGTACACACTCAGATTCAGACACCTAGACTGACACTCACACACCCAAACCTCCAGGGCCCAGAGGATGCCCAGGCAGCCCTGGAACCCACAAGTTGAGCTATTACTCCAATAAACTTTATTTCAAAAGTTTGCACTTTTTTAGGATGTCAGTTTGAAGACAATTTCCAATATCTTTTTGGGATCTTAAATATGTAAGGCATGATGTGCTTTTGTTAAGGAAAACAGAGTAATTGAGTCCTAAAGTAAAAAAAAGAAAAAAGAAAAGAAAAAGTTGACTGGTTGTTGCAGAATGAGAAACAGAAAAGTGTAGGACAAAACCTGAAAGGATGTGGAAACAGTGGAAGGCTGGTGGAAATGAATATTGTCATAGTCGGTCTTAACATCTGTAGGCTTTTTTATAAGATTGTTCATATTAAAGAGTATATTTGTCCAAACTAGAATTTGGTTTTCTCTTTGTTAATATGATGAAATTTTCTTGGGTTAGTGGTCAGCTGTTGGTAATAGGTTGGAGAACTTCTTAACCATTCAAGTAATCTTCCCAGAAGGCAAAGATTCTGTGCTTTACATTGCCCTTATTAAGAGAACAAGTCATCTCACTTTTAAAAGAATTAATGTTTTGTTTTTGCTTACAATCATGTTACCTCCTACATTTACTTTGAAAAAATTTTTTATTGTCATTTTGGTTAAATAGGGAGCCAACTATTGTTTACCAGTGACGTATTATCTGATTTAACCAAGTGTTCAAACCTCCTGACAAATTTTGGCATTTTGCCTTCTCAAAGTCAAGCTGCAAATATCTTTTTTATTTCAGTCTGCCTCTGGGGTTATCCAGAGGGTCCCTAGAAAAGCACAAAGGATTTTTTCTTTCACCTTATATAGAGAGAAGTGCTAGAAAGAGTTTTATTTGATATGTCATGAGTTGCATGAAAACTGTCAAATTAAAGGGGATTTTCTAACATTCTGTTGGGCAAATTTGTATGGGAAAATGTTATGAATTAAATATTTCAGAAATCATATATCCTAGAGCTTTGACAATGTCCTCACTGCCCACAAGGTGTCCTAACACTGATCTGCCTGATATTAGACCACAACATGGTGTTGGTCATCATTAGCTATTCTTTAAAAATGTTTCATGCCCCAGAAACAACCACATTTCCTTGTCAGCTTCATTGTTTTACTATGATGCTTCCCTGAAATTGCATGAATCAATTACAGGTGAGAGCCTTTACTGTTGTAGAATTTGAGAGAGTTTCAATTATTTGTGTATAGAAAGGCCAGGACTCAGGAATGATTTTGAGAAGGAAACATGATTTATTGACAGCCAGCCGGACTCAGGAGCTTTCTATTTCAAACCCGAGCCCCGAACAAGATTTTTGAGTCCCTTACAGAGAGGAAAGGCCAAATGGCCCTTTAGTTTCAGTTCTCAATAGGCTTGAATTAGCATATATCTTCCACATCCTAGGTAAGCTTTTAGCATGGACTTCATACATTCTAGATAAGCTTTTAGCACATTTGTTTTGCATTTTCCTGAATATTTAAAGTTTATAGAGTTTGCATTGATTAACTGTTTCCTGGGACTGGAGTCATTGCCATGGTTACCAAGAGCAGGACTGCAGCCTCTCACCATCCCACACCCACAAGTCAGGACAAACAGCTTAGGTTAAGGTTATCTCCGAAGAGACAAAGAGCCTCCCACCCATAGCTCACATCATAACCTCAGCAAAAAACAAACAAACAAAAAAGAACAAAAAACAGACTTTACTTGAGAAGCAAGGCAAGTACATGAATCATGTTCCACCTGTTAATTAATAACCCTGGTGAAAGGGTACAGCTGGGGCTGGGCCAAAAACATCCAGCAACAGGGCCCTTTTGAACATCTTTAAATGGACTTTATGCAGCTCCCCCTGTCTATGGGATGTGAACATGTCCTTGTTATCATTTGTCTATATCTGGATGGATAGAGGCCTTTCTTTGCCACAAGGCTACTGCTCTCACAGCAGCTAAAAAAACCAAAAAACAAAAACAAAAAACAACTACTATGAAATTCCTGCTATGCTCTCAAATGATAGGGCACCCATTTTACTGTAAATGTAATCAGGGAACTTTGCAAGGTCTCACCCATCAGCCAAAAGCTACACTGTCTCTAACATCCTCAATCATCAGGAAAGGTAAAAAGAGTGAAATCTATCTTAAAACCTAAATTGGCTAATTTATATGAATCTCTCTCTACCTTGGCCTAAGGTTCTTCTCTTAACTTTCATGACCATAAAACTTAGACTCTTGAGAGAACATCAGCGGGTCCCCTCTGAAGTCATAATGGGAAGACCCATGAAGCTCATCATTTCTCCTGCTGTACCAGGCTCCAATCTATTACAATTTGAAATTGCTAATTACTGTAAGGGACTAATAGCATCTACCCAGTTCCACCATTCACAAATCCAGGCTCCTTTCCCAATATTTCTCCACAGTAGACTCTATCTATGACCTTCAACCTGGAGAACTGGTATACTGAAAGAGACATCAGTGAAAGACTGTTTTAGGACCTAGATGGACAGAACCTTATCAAGTCTTATCAACCATCACTACAGCAATAAAACTACAGGGAATTGGTCCCTGGCTCCACATGTCACAATTGAAACATGATCCAAGAACTTGGGAGTTCACTGCCATTTCAGGCCTTAAACTAAAATTGACAGGAGGATTCTAGAAGCAGACAGTAATGACGTAGACAGCTTTTACCCAAGCAGATCATGGCCAAGATCATAGATCAAGAGGCTCCTGGATTTTTTTAAAAGGTTTATTTTATTTATTTCTCTCCCCTGCCTTGTGTTGTCTGCTCTCTATGTCCATTTGCTATGAGTTCTTCTGCATCCGTTTGCATTATCTGGCAGCACTGGGAAACTGTGCTCTTTTTTGTTGCATAATCTTGCTGCATCAGCTCTCCATGTGTGCGGTGCCACACCTGGGTGGGCTGCCCTTTCTTCAGGCAGGGCAGCTCTCCTTACAGGGTGCACTCCTTGTGCCTGGGGCACCCCTATGTGGGGACACACCTGAATGGCATGGCACTCCTTGTGTGCAGCAGCACTGCACATGGGCCAGTTTACCACATGGGTCCAGAGACCCTGGGGATTGAAACCTGGACCCTCTATATGGTACATGGACACTCTATTAGTTGAGCAATGTTCACTTCCTATCCTGGATTTCTTTATTCTCTGTCTCTTCCTTTTCCCTATTTGCCTAACATTCTGTTATTCAGACTATTTCCCTCACAATGCCCAATCTCCATCCCCAACCATACGCTACCTTTGCCATGATTTTCTTTTATCTTCTTTTACCTGATTCCCCTTCCTTGAGCAAAAGTAACTACTGAGACTGTGCCCATCCCCCACTAGTCTCAAAATAGGTACTCCTCTAATAACCACCCCCTTCCACTTGTAGACCTTGCCCTACAGGAAACATCATACCCAGTCAGCTAGATCTCCTTTTTGGAATGACTCTGGGCTATGATTTAAGAGTGCCTGAAACTGGAATTAAAATGTGGCCTCTGTAACCCAAGGAATGTGCTGTTTTCTAGAAACAAGGCAGATAACAATGGCCACCTTGTAGGGCATAGTAAATATTCAGTTTCTACATGACAAGACTCCTTTTGCTTTCATGAGACAGGACTGTGGGAGCCAGATTTCCTTTAGAGACACATTTTTCTCCACAGTTTTAATAATATAAGTAGTTATTCCACTTAAGACACAAATTTCTGGTGGCTGAAGTGTCAGACAAGGGAAATTGTTGGTTAAGTGGCACCAAGATACCAGAAGATGATGAAGATGATGATTATGGCCCTCATTTTGGAATTTATACCCAATTAGCTCAACAAGTCAATATCCCAGTCCCTTATGGTACTATCCATAAACTGGGTTATTTCCAGTTACATAGCTTATGCTGTTCCCCAAATGACTATTTATGATACACTTCCAAAGGGAAACTTAGACAAATGAGGGCTCTTATGGCATCTTCTCATACTCTACAGTGAAGAGATGTTGCCAGATGAGATACAGCTCTAAAAGCACCCTAGAAAAACCCACTAACTCAGGCTACACTCACAGGGTGTTCTGTTCTTAGTATAATTCCTTGTCACTGGAGCAACCTCCTGTGTTGGAAGATATGCCATGAGATTATTGGAAAAGGTAGTTTTAGAGTTAGAAAAATCTATTGCCCACTTAGGGCAAGCAATCAGGTCACTAGCTGATGAAGAAAAAGAACTCCAAAAATGACTCTACAAAATCAACTGGCATTAGACTATATTCTGGTTTCCCAAGGAGGTATGTGTGTGCTGGTGGGCATCCAGTGCTGTGTATTTGTAAAAATCAGTCAAAAGGAAGTTCACCAAGAGGCAGTGGCAGCAGAAGCCCGTGCTAGGGAAGCAGCCAAATCAGCTGACATACCTCCAGAATCTGATTGGTCTGAGTTGTGGTTCATGGGGACCTTAGTTCAGAGATGTAAGCATAGGGGCACTTGTTATCCTTTTAATCATAATATTCCTCAGTCATTATCTGATCTCTCAACACTTAAATGCAACTACACAGCCAGTAACTCTACAAATGATACAAACCAGTGTGAATGGGATCACGAGAATCTCAACCTTTAGCCAACCCTTGAAATCAGCAATAAACATGAGTGACATTTAGTGGTGAATGAGAGATTGAAAGCATCTTTGATCATGCCCTGCTTACAGGGCATGAACAAAGGGGGAAAATAGAAAAAATTATATATAAAGAAAGCGCTGAAGACCACACAGAGGGGTAAAAAATCCAATAAAGACCTTTTGTATCTCACGATGTACAACATATTGTTAATATTATCCCGTGATTTTGGTTTCAGCTAGTTTCCAGCTGATCCAGAAGTGTGAGGCCAGATTGCTTTCTGGGGCTAGAGGAGCAAATTACAGGGAATCCTGAAGGTAACTTTCTCCTTTACATCCTAATTTTGCAGTGGGAATGTTAAACGTGGAAAAGCACACTTCAGTTTCCCCTCTGATAAAATTCGGGCACGGCAACTGTAGTCCTTTGCTTTCAGATAGAGAATGAATCCCTCCACGACATTCCTTGGATAAACAATTCCCAAATCGGGACCAGTCAGATTTTCTATTTTCATCTTCACTGCTGGAGGTTCCTGATTGCAGTCAAGGTTGGAGAGTAATTTATCCAGGACGGTCGAATCCCAAGCTGCACTGAAGTCCTCTGTGGAAGACGTTGTAGATCTGATGGAGAATCTGGTGGCAGAAGCAGGTCGCTTGTGTCTCTTGGCTTTTGGTGACAGCACTTCTTCTCTGTGGAAATCTGAAGTCTATCCTGGCATTCCATCCTGCCAAAAGGTGTTTTTTGTGTTTTTTTTAATGATTAGAATGCATGCGGATTTCCTTGTTTTCCCAGTCCTGTTCACAGGCCAGGGGCGGCCCAGCGAGCAGGCTTGCCCTGAGCAGGGCATCTGCAGCGCTAAGGGCAGAGACCCGGGCGTTGAGAAACGAGAATTTGAGCGGTTCCCAGGGCGGCCGCGAGGGGGCGCAGCGGAGGGGGCGCCCGCGCTCGCCTGTTGAGGCCCGGGCGCCGCACGGGGAGGCGGAGTCAGCGCTGCGCGCAGGCGCCGCGGCCCCGGGCGGGTTCTGCGCTGTGGAGGCGCCGCGGCCCCGGGCGGGTCCTGCCGCCGCGGAGGCGCCGCGGCCTCTGGGACCAGCTTGGCGCGCGGATGGTGGGTCCAAAAGCCGCTTCTTCAGGCCCCGAGGGCTGAGGGCGCTTTCCCGCGGCTCCTCCTCAAACACTTTCCTTACACAGCGATCACAGACCTTCCACCTTCTGGACCGTTTCCAACCCTTTTACGGTTCAATTTTTAAAAATAATTTACAGGACTAATTTTATTAAATACGTACGTGATCGAGGGGCTTGCGCCTCAGAATCACGGACATGTCGTCTTTTCACTTGTTCGGGATTGTTTCTGGGGAAAAGTCCAGACACAAATTCACAGAAAGGGAAACCAGCGGGAACTGAACCCCAACATGATGGGACCTTCCAGGGAATGAGTCGCGGACACGAGACTTCTTCGACCCCAGGGAAGGGGAGGATGCCGCTCTGGATACAGGCTTTTACTGCACTGTTTTAATGTTGTGGTGGTTTTTTCTGAGTAGTTTTTAAGTAGGAAAATACTAGAAGAGTAAAGAGTATATTCTCAAACCCGCAACATTGTTTCAAGTTTAAATATTTAACTTATTCCTAAACCAGGTTCTGTTACAATGCAACCTTTCTGACTTGAACATAAGCACACTCATCAGTAATATTTTAAAAATATATTTCTTACCTTATCTCAGTTGAGAGAATTGCCATGTTTAACTATCTGAAATCATTTTAAATTAATTTCATCTTACTGGAACATCTGTCACAAAACCCTCTGGGCCTTTATTTTTTTAAGAAAAGTTATCAAGCCTACTTCCAATTTCAGATAAATTGCACTCATAATATTTCATGAATCCATTTTTTATTTTTTTACTATCAATTATTGATACTACGTGTTGCTTAAAACCACTTAAGATGAAATTTCTACAGTATTAATAAGAATATATAAGAGTTACAGTAGTGGCTGGAAGTCAGATGCATTCATTTTTTTTTTAATATTTTATTTTATTTTTTTATTGACTTTGTAATAATATTACATTAAAAAATATATATATATATATATGAGGTCCCATTGAACCCTATCACCCCCAGTCCACCTCTCCCCCCCCCCCCCCAGCAACACTCCCTCCCATCATCATGACACATCCATTGCATTTGGCAAGTACATCTCTGGGCACCCCCACACCCCATGGTCAACGGTCCACACCATGGCCCACACTCTCCCCCATTCCATCCAGTGGGCCCTGTGAGGATTTACAATGTCCAGTGATTGCCCCTGAAGCACCATCCAGGGCAGCTCCATGTCCCAAAGACGCCTCCACCTCTCATCTCTTCCTGACTTTCCCCATACCCATCAGCCATCATGTCCACTTTTCTCAATCCAATGCCACCTTTTCTATGTGGACAATGGATTGGTTGTGTCCATTGCACCTCTATGTCAAGAGGAGGCTCAGATTCCACATGGATGCTGGATGCAATCCTCCCACTTTCAGTTGTAATCACTCTAGGCTCCATGGTGTGGTGGTTGTCCTTCTTCAACTCCATCTTAGCTGAGTGTGGTGAGCCCAATAAGTCAGATTGTAGGTGCTGGAGTCTGTTGAGGCTCAGGACCTGGCTATCACATTGTCAGTCCAGAGATTCAAATCCCCTAAATATATCTTAAGCCCCGACACTAACTGCACCTCCAGCACATTAGCATGAAAGTCTTATGAAGAGAGATCCCATCTGAGTCCAGATTCATCACACATAAACACCAGTTCCAAAGAGGGGCCATGTGACCTGGTAGTTAACCCCATCGGCCATGACCATAACTCCCATGGGTCTCTTTAGCCCTCGAAGGAACCGATATCTGGGGGTTGTATCTGCTTTATCTGTCTCTCAGACTCTGCTCAGTTGTGCATAAGGGCAATCCTTCTGACAGCCTCCAGACTCTTTTTTAGAGACTCGTAGCCATATAAACTCATTTCTCCTTTCCATTTCCCCCTTACATTAGGTCAAACAGCATTTTAAAGTCATGTTATTTTATGTAGACAGGGATATTCCGCTGATCCGCGTTGAACCTTCCGTATGAGGTCATTTTCCAGTTGCATCATCAGTTGGTAGTTGATAGTGGTCCCTCGGTGCCAGGGAGGCTTATCCCCGGGTGTCATGTCCCACGCTGGGGGGAAGGCATTGCATTTACATGCTGAGTTTGGCTTCAAGACTGGCCACATTTGAGTAACATGAAGGCTGACAGGAGGAAATTCCCAGGCACAATGCTGCTCTAG
Source organism: Dasypus novemcinctus (assembly GCF_030445035.2). Taxonomy (NCBI): domain Eukaryota; kingdom Metazoa; phylum Chordata; class Mammalia; order Cingulata; family Dasypodidae; genus Dasypus; species Dasypus novemcinctus. The sequence continues at coordinate 5,133,221 of NC_080691.1, forward strand.
GCCTTGTTCTTATTTTAGGCTTATCAGCTTACAAGCATAGTCATTAGCATCAGGGGCTCACTGTTGAACCCTCACTCCCTCCTGGTCCCTGCCGCTGCACCTGGGAGACTGTCGCTGCTCCCCTAGGGACCACGACAGAGCACCACTGGCCAGGAACCCAGTACCCCCCCTGCTGTGGTTTTTAATTGTTGCCACTATGAGTATATCCAAACATTGCCATGCACCCTGGACATATGTTCTGTACAGCTCCCTGTCAGCCATATATCCCCTGTCAATGGTATCCCATACCAGTATTCCTCCATTGCCTTTGTTGAACCACTCTGTGATCCAGAACTCCCTGAAATTTGAAGCCCAATATAATGTCAGGGTCCCTTACTAGGAAATGGCATATAGCGATGGGTTTAAAGGTTATATAAAGAATACGTGTTGACTTGGAAAAAATTCTACATCCTATCTTCCCCCCCCCCTAATTATTGAGCTTCTCTTCACAGGAGCCCTAGACCACAGCAATGCATATATATAGTATACAGCACTCCCATACATCCACCACAAAACCTTTCCCTTCCACAGCGATACTCTTACACCCTATTCACATCATATTTACTTAATGTAATGTACAGAGTCTGAGACAATAGCTTTCAAACAAGGTGACATTTGTGCTTACATTGTGGTGCATACTTTAGGATACACAGTTTTTTACATTCTTAGTTATCCTATGTTTTACATTATGGTTTACATTATCAGTCTGTCATCTCCTATATGTTATGGTGTAATATTACATGTTTTATATCCATCCTTGTGTACTCTCACGAAACTCCCCTCTTACCCCCCATTTACCTTGGTTACACACATTTAACGTCCATTTTCCCTTCCACCTTGGTGCCCACAGTGACAGCCAACCTCCGTTTCCCGAGGAGCCACTTCCAGATATAGATGGAATAGTGTTCAGGGTCTAACTTGCTCAACTGCCCCAATGCCCTGGGAGCCACCCTTTCTTTCGAGGGATACAGTTCCCTCTATTTGATGGCATTAGTCCTCCCCAGGATGTGGGTCCACCCCCACTCTCACTACTTGGGTTTCTACCCCATGGTGTCACCCACTCTGGCAGAATGAGCATTTAGACATTCCCCAGGAGCCCGTCCTGCATCAGACCCTCCCCTCCAAGCATTCTAAACAGGTAACCCTCTTTATTATATTTTGATATGATATTCTCGGCATTTTACTCTCCACCAACACCTGACCCTCTCCTGTGTTCGTATGCTACCCCTCCCTCCCCCCACTTTTGGGCAATGTTACCCATCCGCCCATCCCCAGCCTCCCTCAAACCCACAAAGCCCCATCCAAGGGCAACCCCTGCCCCCCTTTTATCTCTTCTTTGTGTTCATGCTTACCACCATCTCTCTTAAATTCCACCCCTGCAGACATCAGCTCACATCCTTCCTCCACCCTCCAATTTCCTGTAAGCCTATCGTTCAGTCTCTTGCTATCTAGGGCAGCTTGGTTATTTCAAATCATTGAGGTCATGTAGTATTTGTCCTTTAATGTCTGGGTTGCTTCACTCAACATAAGGTTCTCAAGATTCATCCATGTTATCACATGTGTTTGTAGTGTGTTTGTTCTTACAGCCGAGTAGTATTCCATTGTGTGTATATACCACATTTTATTGATCCACTCATCTGTTGATGGGCATTTGGGTTGATTCCAACTTTTGGCGATAGTGAACAATGCTGCTATGAACATTGGTGTACATATATTGGTTTGCGTCCTTGTTTTCAGTTCTGCTGGGTATACACCCAGCAGTGGTATTGCTGGGTCATATGGCAAATCTATGGCTAGTTTTTTGAGAAACTGCCATACTGTCCTCCAGAATGGTTGGATCCTTCTGCATTCCCACCAGCAGTGGATGAGTGTTCCCCTTTCTTCACATCCTCTCCAGCACTTGTATTCTTCTGTTTTTTTCATAGCTGCCAATCTTATGGGTGTAAGATGGTATCTCATTGTGGTTTTGATTTGCATTTCCCTGATAGCTAGAGATTTGGAACATTTTTTCATATGCTTTTTTGCCATTTGTATTTCTTCTTTGGAGAAGTGTCTGTTTAAGTCTTTTTCCCATTTTTTAAATGGGTTGTTTATCTTTTTATTTTCAAGATATAGGAGTTCTTTATATATGCAAGTTATAAGTTTCTTATCAGATATATGGTTGCCAAATATTTTCTCCCACTGTGTGGGCTCCCTTTTTACTTTCTTGACAAACTCCTTTGAGGTGCAAAAGGCTTTAATTTTGAGGAAGTCCCATTTATCTATTTGTTCTTTTGCTGCTCGTGCTTTTGGTGAGATATTCATAAATCCATTTCCTATTACAAGGTCCTGTAGATGTTTCCCTACACTGCTTTCTAAGGTTTTTATGGTCTTGGCTCTTATATTTAGGTCTTTGATCCATCTTGAGTTGATCTTTGTATAAGGTGTGAGATGGTAATCCTCTTTCATTCTTCTACATATGGCTATCCAGTTCTCCAGACACCATTTGTTGAATAGGCCAATCTCTCCCAGTTGAGAGGGTTTGGTGGCTTTATCGAATATTATGTGGCTATATATGTGAGGTTCTATATCAGAGCTTTCAATTCGATTCCATTGGTCTATGTGTCTCTCCTTATGCCAATACCATGCTGTTTTCACCACCGTAGCTTTGTAGTATGTTTTGAAGTCAGGTAGTGTGATTCCTCCTATTTTGTTTTTCTTTTTCAGTATGTCTTTGGCTATTCGGGGTCTCTTTCCTTTCCAAATAAATTTCATAGTTAGTTTTTCTAGTTCCTTAAAGAAGGCTGTGTTGATTTTTATTGGGATTGCATTGAATGTGTAGATCAGTTTTGGTAGGATAGACATCTTAATAATGTTCAGTCTTCCTATCCATGAACAAGGAATAGTCTTCCATTTATTTAGGTCTTCTTTGATTTCCTTGAACAATCTTGTATAGTTCTCGGTGTATAAATTCTTTACTTCTTTAGTTAAATTTATTCCTAAGTATTTGATTTTTTAATTTACTATTGTGAATGGTATTTGTTTCTTGATTTCCTCCTGATCTTGCTCATTATTGGTGTACAGAAATGCTACTGATTTTTGCACATTGATCTTATAACCTGCAACTTTACTAAACTCATTTATGAGTTCTAGAATCTTTGTTGTAGATCTCTCAGGGTTTTCTATGTATAGGATCATGTCATCTGCAAATAATGGCATTTTGACTTCTTCCTTTCCAATTTGAATGCCTTTTATTTCTGGCTCTTGCCTCAGTGCTCAAGCAAGTACTTCTAAGACAATGTTAAATAGGAGCGGAGACAGTGGGCATCCTTGTCTTGTTCCTGAGTTTAGAGGGAAGGAGTCTAGAATTTCTCCATTGTACACAATATTGGCTTTAGGTTTTTCATATATACTCTTTATCATGTTCAAAAAATTTCCTTGTATTCCAGTCTTTTGGAGTGTTTTTATCAAGAAAGGGTGCTGTATTTTGTCAAATGCTTTTTCTGCATCAATAGATGTAATCATGTGATTTTTTTCCTTCAATCTGTTTATATGGTGTATTATGTTGATTGATTTTCTTATGTTGAACCATCCTTGCATACCTGGGATGAATCCCACTTGGTCGTGGTGTATAATTCGTTTAATGTGTTGTTGAATACGATTAGCAAGTATTTTGTTAAGTATTTTTGCGTCTAGGTTCATTAGAGAATTTGGTCTGTAATTTTCATTTCTTGTGATGTCTTTGTTTGGCTTTGGTACTAGGGTAATGTTGGCATCATAGAAGGAGTTGGGTAATGTTCTTTCTGTTTCGATTTTTTGGAATAGTTTCAGCAGGATTGGTGTCAGTTCTTTCCGGAATGTTTTGTAGAATTCACCTGTGAAGCCATCTGGCCCTGGGCTCTTCTTAGTTGGGAGATTTTTAATGACTGATTCTATCTCTCTGCTTGTGATTGGTTTGTTAAGATCATCAATTTCTTCTTTTGTCAATATGGGCTGCTTATGTGTTTCTAGGAATTTGTCCATTTCCTCTAAATTGTCATTTTTGTTGGAATATAGTTTTTCAAAATATCCTCTTATGATAGTCTTTATTTCTGTGGGGTCAGTGGTGATATCGCCTTTCTCATTTCTTATTTTGTGTATTTGCATCTTCTCTCTTTTTTCCTTTGTTAGTGTCGCTAAAGGTTTGTCAATTTTGTTAATCTTCCCAAAAAACCAGCTCTTGGTCTTGTTTATCTGTTCAAGTGCTTCTTATTTTCTATTTCATTTAGTTCTGCTCTTTTTTTTTTTAAAGATTTATTTATTTTTTATTTATTTAATTCCCCTCCCCTCCCCCGGTTGTCTGTTTTCTGTGTCTTTTTGCTGCGTCTTGTTTCTTTGTCCGCTTCTGTTGTCGTCAGCGGCACGGGAAGTGTGGGCGGCGCCATTCCTGGGCAGGCTGCTCCCTCCTTCGCACTGGGCGGCTCTCCTTATGGGTGCACTCCTTGCGCGTGGGGCTCCCCTATGCGGGGGACACCCCTGCGTGGCAGGGCACTCCTTGTGCGCATCAGCACTGTGCATGGGCCAGCTCCACACGGGTCAAGGAGGCCCGGGGTTTGAACCGCAGACCTCCCATGTGGTAGACGGACGCCCTAACCACTTGGCCAAAGTTCGTTTCCCTAGTTCTGCTCTTATCTTTGTTATTTCCATCCTTCTTCTTCCTGTTGGGCTACTTTGTTGTTTGTTTTTCTAATTCCTTCAAATGTGCAGTTCTTCAATTTTTGCTCTTTCTTCTTTTTTGATATATGAATTTATGGCTATAAACTTCCCTCTCAGTACTGCTTTTGCTGCATCCCATAAATTTTGGTATGTTGTGTTATCATTATCATTTGTTTCAAGGTAGTCATTGATTTCTTTTGAGATTTCCTCTTTGACCCACTGTTTTTCTAAGAGTGTGCTGTTTAATTTCCAAATCGTGGTGTGAAATCTGGGCTTCTGTCCCTTGCAAATCTCCAGCTTGAATCCACTGTGGTCAGAGATAATGTTTTGTATGATTTCAATCTTTCTGAATTCGTTCAGCCTTTCTCTGTGGCCTAGCATATGATCTATCTTGGAGAATGATCCATGTGCGCTTGAGAAAAATGTATATCCTGCTGTGTTTGGGTGTAGCGATCTATATATGTCTATTAGATCCAGCTCCTCTAATATACTGTTCAGATGTTTTTTTCCTTTGGTGATTCTCTTTTGAGATGTTCTGTCCAGAGTTGATAGTGGTGTATTAAAATCCCCCACTATAATTGTAGATGTATCTATTGTTTCACTTAGTTTTTCCAGCATTTGCCTGACATATTTAGAAGCACCCTTGTTAGGGGCATAAATATTTATGATTGTTCGATCTTCTTGACAGATTTTCCCTTTCACTAAAATGTAGTATCCTTCTTTGTCTCTCACAATTGTTTCACATTTAAAGTCTATTTTGTCTGATATTAATATAGCTACTCCTGCCTTTTTTTGGTTATTGTTAGCTTGTATGATTGTTTTCCAGCCATTCACTTTCAATCTCCATGAGTCTCTGGGTCTAAGATGTGTCTCTTGTAGACATCATACAGATGGGTCATATTTCCTTATCCAATGTCCCAGTCTGAATCTTTTGATAGGTGAGTTTAATCCATTGACATTCAGTGTTATTACTATCAAGGAATTATTTGTGTTAGCCATATTTTGATTGGATTTGTGTTTGTCATATTTTGTTTGTATATATATATATTTTTGTCTTTTTTGTTGTTGTTGTTGGTCTTATACTCTCCTCCAACTCTGCCTTTCCTGTTTTTTCCTTTCTTCCTGCAGAACTCCCTTTAGAATTTCTTGCAGGGGAGGTTTCTTGTTGGTATACTCTTTCAGTTTCTGTTTGTCTGCGAATATTTTGAACTCTCCATCATGTTTGAATGCTAGTTTAGCTGGATAGAGTATTCTTGGTTGGAAATTTTTTTCCTTTAGTACCTTGACTATATCATACCACTGCCTTCTTGCCTCCATGGTTTCAGATGAGAAATCAGCACTTAATCTAATTGAGCTTCCCTTGTATGTGATGGTTTTCTTTTCTCTTGCTGCTTTTAGGATTTTCTCTTTGTCTTGAGCATTGGATAATTTGACAAGTATATGTCTTGGGGTGGGCCTGTTGGGGTTTATGACTAGTGGAGTGTGCTGTGCTTCTTGGATATGTACATCTGTCTCTTTCAGTAGATTTGGGAAGTTTTCAGCCATTATTTCCTGCAACACTCCTTCTGACCCCTTTCCCTTCTCTTCACCTTCTGGAATGCCTATAATACGTATGTTTGAGCACTTTGCACTGTCATTCAGGTCCCTAAGTCCTAATTGGATTTTTTCTATCTTCTTATTGACCCCTTCTACTATCTGTTTGATTTCTGATGTACTGTCTTCCACATCACTAATTCTCTGCTCTGTCTCTTCTAGTCTGCTGATATTTGCTGCAAGTGTATTTTTGATTTCTTGAACTGTGGTGTTCATTCCCATCATATCTGTTATGTTTTTGCGTATGTTGCAATTTCCCCTCCAAGTGATGTCTTCATGTTGTTAACCTCTTTCATTACTTCGTCAAATTTGTCTGTGATAAATGTTCTGAGATCTTTCATTGCTTGTGCCAAGTTTTGCTCCCCTTCGTGATTATTGGTTTGTTGATTGGATTCAGCCATGTTTTCCTGATTACTCGTTTGGTTTGTAGATTTTTGTTGCTTTCTGGTCATCTCTTTATCTTGACAGATTTAATCAGTTCCTTAGCTTCTTTTTCTGCTCTTGGAGGTTAATTAGCTGTTATTTTTGCATAGGTGTTATATCTTCTCTTTGTCACTTTTTTCTTCTTATTCTAGTTTCTTGTTGTTGGTTAAGTTCACTTTAAAGGAAAGTATTAGTGTTGGGGAAAGGCAATTGTGTTAGCAAGGGAAAAGTGTAAAGTAGTATTGGTGACATATGTTAACAAAGCAAGAATATGAGATCTGGGAGGATGGAGGTTAGATTCATGTAAATTGTGTAGAGTTATAGCAGTAGGTAGAGTACCTATTATGAGGTAGATGATTGAATATGGGAGGAATATGGTATGAGCTAAAAAGCTATTGATTTCGTGAGAGAGGGAAAGAGAAAAGAAAGGTAATAGTTTCAAGAGTGGATAACAGACAGAAAACAAAACATAGGTATTAGAAATTAAGACTTAGACCCTTCGTGGATCGAAGAAAGGGAGGTTGGAGGTGGAATATAGGAGAGCCAGTAGATGGTGGCAGATATCAAGATGTAGGGGAAAGAGGATAGTGTAGGTAGCCTAAATCAGTTCACACAGAAATGAGGCAGTGGAGGATGAGAAAACCCAGCGAATGTGAGGTGTTTCCTGCCTCACCTATTGTATAATTGAGTTAAAATAAACTAAGTAGAATATGAGGGACAAGAGGGAGAGAGACAACAGAAAAAAAGAAAGAAAAAAAGAAAAAGAAAGTGGGGGGAAGGGACGAGAGGAAGAAAGTAAAAGGGGATGGGCAAAGGGTGGGGAACAGGTAGGGGAAAGAAGAAAAAAAAAACAGATATGCACGACCCAGAATTAAAACACCCACTACACAGCACCTACCATGAAAAAAAGCCTTAAATAACTGAGTAAAAGAAAGACTTTGGGGGATACGCTGTGAGAGAAGACTAGGGGATAATGCGGTGTTAGCAATCAGGAAATTGAAAAAAGTAAAGAATAAGTCAAAATGAAAATAAAAACAAAACAAAATGAAACGATAAAGAAAGAACACCAACGTTGAAGGCTAGGGCATTTAAGGACCTCAGATGGACCTCAGTGCGTGATGGATTCAGGGATGGAAAGTCTGAGATATTGAGGTCTCAAGAGATGTGAGTCTCTGTGGTGTGGGCCACCAGATTTTAGGGAATTCAGACCTGGCAACCTCCAATCTGGTCTACAGGAAGCCTGGGAGCCCTGCAGTGTAACAGCCCTCAGGGATCCCCACAGCTGGGTGCCAGCCTTAAGGGGGAAGTCAGATCCGCAAACTCTATATTATGACTGAACCCTGCAATTCATTTACTCAGCTGGGCTCATTAGTATATCTCACTTCAGCTTTTGGACAGCTCCCATCCTGTGATTCCAAACCACTGCCACTAGAGGGCGCCTCTACACTGCAGCCACTTTGCTAGTACAGATCTGAAGCCCAGCCTGTGACGCCGAAAACAGATTCGAAAACCGGATTTCCCAAGCTTCGCAAAATATTCCCTAATCAGCTTCCAGACGTGTCCCCCTCCCTTGCCGCAGCCTAAAACAACTTTCTGATTATGTCTCTTTATTGCCTACAGCCTATTTGGGTCGGAGACCAGCTGCTGGGCTTTTGGGGGTGGGGCTTCAGGTGGAAGCGCTATTGTTTATGTTCGCAATCACAAGTTTCTCCCGCTTCACAACAAAACACCGTCTATCTTCCCAAATCGCTCTGCAAAGGCGACCCGTCGCATCAACCCGTCCACAGCTTGCCCAGAACTCGCGAACTCCTTAACAGCTCAGAGCCGTCTAAAAGCGGTGCCGCTGGGCTGGACCGCGGTTCCCCCCACCCCCAATAGGGAGGAGCCCGTGCTCGAGTCTCACCTATGGGCAATAGAACCCAAATTATATCTACTAGACCAATCCTCTCCGTTACCTTTCCACCCAATCGATGTCCAGGCACTTCTGCCCTGCAAAAATCCCGAAAAAGCCTGGCCTTGGAGAGCCTGTAGCCGTGCCCAACCGTCTCCTCCCGGGACCTACCGCAAAGGCAAGTTCACTCAGTGACCATCTTGCCTCCCCCTCTCCCAGATGCATTCATTGAAAATAAATATTGTCTCAAAAATTTAATGCAGAAAGCATTTAATTCAATTTTTTACCTCCACTTCAAAGGTAAATTATGTTTATAATTTCCTTATTTTTTGATATGCCTATTTCCTGTAACATTGATAGTTTTATCCAGTGATCTCTCCTTTTTCCATATCTTTCCTTTTTTGTTTTTCACATTTGGAAAGTATATTCATCCTGAGTGCGCAATTTTTACATTAATCAAACACATTTCTAAAATGACTTTCATTGTTGAAAGCAAGGGGATAGACAGAATAAGCATGCAGCTTTATAAACTGTCCAGATTTTTCTTGGAAGTCTTCATTTACTTTATCCACAGAGAAGTTGCATCAAAATCTGTAATATATTTGCACCAAAATACTCTTGATTTCAGTATAAGGTGTTACTTCCTTTGATATTTTGTGTTGGTATTGAATGAAAGCAAAATGGATATTAATCTGAGAAGCACCCAGATTGTATCTAATCTTGATGTCTATTGGGTATCCTTATGTGATCACAGCAGGGTGGGGTTTTTGTTTTTTTGTTTGTTGATTTTTGACTAGCCTGTCAAACCCACCCAGCCTGGGCAGAACAGCCCATTCAACAAATGGTGCTGAGAGAAGTGGATATCCAAAGCCAAAAGAAGGAAAGAGGACCCCTATCTCACACCTTATTTTTAAAAATCCCTCAAATTAGATAAAAAACCTAAATACGAAAGCAAGAACCATAAAGCTTCTAGAAGAAAATACAGGAAAATATCAAGACTTGGTGTTATGTGGTGGATTCTTACAGAAGGTAAGAGGAGGACTGAGATGGACTACTAATGTTTAATATATGCAGAAGTATTACTTAACTTTACTGTAAAGGTGTGAAATGGATGGAGTTGATGGTAACACATTATAATGATTAACAACTGGTTTATAAACGGGAATATGCCTGAAAATAGTGGTCTAGGGATGTAACTGACTGTTAACAGAAAGTTAGAGAATAATCTAGGGCCTGAATAGCACAGTAAACCCAGGGGTGGATGAGAATTGTGGGTGATGGTACAGATGCAAGAGGGTTCTTTGTGAGCTAAAGCAGATGTACATCACTACTGCAGGGTGGTGGGAATGTGAAGATGTATGGGAAAAGTACAACTGGAGTGACCTCTGATCTAATATTCATTCACCTATGCCAAAGATGTACTGAGTTGATAATGGGGGAGTGTGGAAAAAGTGTGCCAAAAATGTATGCTGTGGACCTAATAATAATTTGATGCTATTATCTCAAAATCTGTAACCAATGTTCCACCACAGTGTGGTATGTTGATGGAGGGGTGTTGTTTGGGGATTCTGTACATGGGCATGATTGTTTTGTAAGTTTAAATCTTCTGTCATAAAAGTATATTTTAAAAATAATAATAGGGTAGGTTGGCAGGGCAAATACACTAAATTTAAGGTAGGACTATAGTTAGTAGTAAGATTTTTATGATATTCATTCATAATTTGTAACAAATAATTCACACCCAAAGGGGTGCTGATGCAAAGTACCAGAAATCTTTTACTTTTGTAAAGGGTATTTATTTGGGGTAAAAGCTTACATTTACAAGGCTCTAAAGAGTCCAACTCAAGGTACTTTGCCCTAAAGAGTCCAACTCAAGGTACTTTTGCCAACACTGTTGCCACATTGAAGCAAGTTGATTGTTGATCTCTGTGAGGGTTCAGTCTTCCTCTTCCTCTTAAAGCTCCATGGGCCCAGCTTCTTCCTGACCTCAGCTGTAGGCTGGAGAGCTCATTTCTTTCTGGGCCTTCTCAGCTGCTCAGGGCTCTGGGCTCTTCAGTTGCAAACTATCAGGTGAATGCCTCTGCTCTATGCAGGGTCCCAGGATCGAAACTGACAAAATTTTCTCTCTCGTCTTCTGTGTATCTTCTGTGTATCTTCTTGAGTGAGTGCCCATTTATATAGTCCATCAAGAGGAAAGGAACTTAAACTGAGTTATTACTCTACTGAGGTGGTCAAATCAAAGCCCTAATCTTAACATAATTTAATCAAAGACATCTCAATTGAATCTAATACAATCAAAATATATCACACCCAGACGAACAGACCAGATTACAAATATATTCTCTCTTTTTGAAATTTATAGTCTCAAGCTACCACAGTAGGTATTAACAGAAGTGAGTGACAATACTATAAGACTTATGGAGGTTAAATAGCAAAATGGCAGAAGAAAGTCCTATATTATCAATAGTAACTTTAAATGTAAATGGATTAAGCTCTCCAGTCAAAAAGCAGAAACTGGCAAAACGGATAAAAAGCATGACCCAATTATATGCTGTCTGTAAGAGATTCACCTTAAATTCAAAATTATAAGTAGGTTGAGGGTGAAAGGATGGAAAAAATATACCATGGAATTAGTAAACAAAAGAGAGTTGGGGGGGATATATTAATATTGGGTAAAACAGACTTTGAGTCAAAACAGCTATGAGGGACAAAGATGGTCATTATATACTAATCAAGGGGACAGTTCAACTGGAAGATGTAACAATTAGGTATGCAGCTAACAGCAAACCCCAAATATATGAATCAAATGCTGACAGACTTAAAGGTAGAACTTGACAGTTCTATATTAATAGTAGGAGACTTTAACACACCACTCTCAATAATGAGTAAAACATCTAGTCAGAAGATCAATAAAGAAGTACAGGACTTGAATGATACACTAAAACAAATAGATCTTACAGACATATATAGAACACTTCACCCTACAAAAAAAAATACACATTCTTCTCACAGGTACATGGATCATTTCCAAGATATAGCATATGTTGGGTCACAAAACAAATCTCAATAAATTAAAAATATTGAAATCATATAATATATATGCTCTGACCACAATGGAGTGAAGCTAGAAAACAGTAACAGAAGTAGAAATGGAAAATTCACAAATGTGTGGTAATTAAAAAACATACTCTTAAATCAATGGATTAAAGAGGAAATCAGAAGTGAAATTAAGATATATCTTAAGGCAAATGAAAATGATAATACAACATACCAAAATTTATGGGACACAGCAAAGTCATTGCTGAGATGAAATGATCTCTCCAAGTGCTTACATTAAAAAAGAAGAAAGAATTCAAATCAGAGACTATTAGGGTCCTCTAGGGAACAGAATCAACAGGAGGTATCTGTAAATAGTATGAGATTTTGTAAGAGTCTCACACATGACTGTGGGGATGCACAAGTCCAGTTTCCACAGACAGGCTGCAAACCAGGGACTCTGATGAAAGTCCAATGAAGGTCTTTGATGAGTTTCTGGGAGAGGTTAACTGTCCAAGGATGAGCTGGGAAATTCTCTGTGAATGTTGAAATCACTTCCCCTTTTAAGACATTCAACTGATTGGATAAATTGTTACTCATTGCTGATGGCAATCTCCCTGGTTGATTGAAGATGTAATCAGCCATCTATACAGTAAACTCACCAATAACTAAAGCTCATAAATGTCCTTGTATTAAATTAGCCCAGTGCTTGCTTGACCAAAATTACCCTAACCATCACAGAGACCTAACCTCAAAACTTGAAGAACTAGTAAAAAAGAAAAAAAACTAACCCTAAAGTCAGCAGAAGGAATGAAATAACAAAGATTACAGTGGAGATATATGAAAGAGAAAAAAAAATAAAGGGAATCAACAAAATCACAACTTCTTTCTTTGAAAAGATCAATAAAATTGACAAACCTTTATCTAGATGACAAAGAACAAAAGAAAGAGGATATAAATGATGAAAATCACAAATGAAAAGGGAGACATTACTACTGACCGAGCTGAAATAAAAGGTACTATACAAGGATACTATCAAAAACTGTTTGTCGATAAATTAGATAAGCTAGGTGAAATGGACAAATTCCCAGAAATGAGCAAATTACCTACACTGACTCAAAAAGTATTAGAAAATATTAAGAAACCAATTGCTAGTAAAGAGATTGAATCAGTAATTGAAAATCTCCCTGGGAACCTCTTATATTTTTTAATCTAACATTTTGACCTGAGGAAGAGATGGAAGAAGTTGCCTTGCCAATGTGCATACAGGGCAACACTTATTGCAGTGATGGAAGGCAAAACATCAAAAACAAAGCTTTCTAATATGTTTAATTTCTTGATACCCCAATTTCTTTTTACTTTAATTTTTCTAAATCAGTATGTATTCTATATCTAACCTCTAAACCCATCACTATATCTCATTTTACTGTTAATGGAACCTGACAATATATTGGGCTTCATTTTCAGGGAGGTTCGATGGTGGTGGGGGAGGAATACTGGTGTGGGGTGTTATTGGTGGGGGGGTGCATGGTTGGGAGGGAGTTCTCCAGGGCATATGTGTGGGGTGCATAAAAGTGTTTGGATATTTTCATAATGGTTACAGTTGTGAATGATGGTTGGGGGAGTGCTGAGTTCCTGCCTGGGGGAGCTCTGTCACATTCCCCAATGGAACAGCAACAATCCTCTGAGTGCAATGGCTAAGACCAATAAGGAAGGATGGTCCAACAATGAGCCCTTTATGCTAATGACTATGCTTATGGGCCTGTGGGCCTGAAATAAGAACTAGACCTACAGCTGCAGGGTGCCTAAGAGTTACCTCCTGAGAGCCTCCACATTGCTCAAATGTGGCCACTCTCTAAGCCAAACTCAGCAAGTAAATTCCCCCCAGCATGAGACATGACTCCTGGGAATGATCCTTCCTGGCACCAAGGGATTACTACCAAGTACCAGCTGATGATGTGGCTGGAGAACGACCTTGAATAAAAGGGTCAACTCAAACCAGCAGAATATCTCAGCCTACATGTAATATCAGAAGTTAAAAATGCTTTTTGACCCTGAATAAAAGGGGGAAATGGAAAGGACAAATGAGTTTATATGGCTATGAGTCTCCAAAAAAGAGTTGGGAGGTCATCAGAGGGGTCACCGTTATGCACCCTCAGCAGAGTCCCAGAGAGAGCTAAAGTAGATAAAACCCCTGGTATTGTTTCTTCTGAGGGCTACAGAGACCCACAGGTTCTATGGTCATGACAGGTGGAGTTCAGTGCTATGTCAGTTGGCCCTACTTTGGAGTTTGTGGTCCTGAGTGTGAAGGAGTTTGACACAGGTGTGATCTTTGTTCACAAGCCTCTCCTGTCACTTTTACCAAACCTGTGGTTGGTGCTGGGGTTTAATACATAGTTGGGGGACCTGAATCTCTGGACTGTCCATGTGATAGCCAGGCCCTGAGCCTCAAAAGACTTGCAACTCATACACTCTGGTTTATTGGACTTATCTCAGTCAGCTAACAGGGAGGTGTAGAAGGTCAGCCACCACACCAGGGAGCCAAGAGTGCCTACAACTGCAAACAGGAGAATTGCAGCCATCCTCCAAGTGGAGTCAAGGCACCCTCTCAATAGAGGGGTGGAGTGGACATAGCCATCCCAGGGTCCACAGAATGGAGGACTAGAGTATGGATTAGAGTGGACTTATTGATACTCTGTTCTGGAACTAATGTGATTAGTAGTGGAAGTAAATGTAACACTGAGATGGAGAAAGTGGACAGGGTAGCTGCTGAAGGTGGGAATGGGAAGAGGAGATATGATGTGGGGGCATTTTCAGGACTTGGAGGTGTCCTGGGTGGTATTGCAGGGACAGTTACTGGACATTGTATGTCCTCCCATGGCCCATGGGGTGAACTGGGGGAGAGTGTAAACTGTAATGTGGACCATTGACCATGTGGTGCAGCAGTGCTCAGAGATGTATTCACCAAGTGCAATGGATGTCCCATGATGATGGAGGAGGTTGTTGCTATGGGAGGAGTGAGGTAAAGGGGGGTACATGGGGACCTCGTATTTTTTAATGTAACATTAAAAATTAATTAATTAATTAAAAATAAAATAAAAAGGATAAAAAAACAACAGATGGCATCATCATATAATGCTAAGAAGCCTGGGGAAATCCTAGTGATAAATGATGAAGACATAAACGATCAATGGAAATAAATTTCACAAGAATAATAAGATAAAATCTCCCAAAATATGGGTGTGTGTATCTTAATGGTTGAGTGCCTGCTTTCCATGCATGAGGTTCCAGGCTCAATCCCTGGTGCCTCCTAAAAAAAAGCAAAAGAAAGCAAAAATAAATACCTCCCAACAAAAGCTCAGGATCAAATGACTTCACAGGGGATGTCTACAAAACATTCCAAGAATACTTGATTCCAATTATGTCCAAACTCTTCCAAAAAATTGAAGAGGAAGGAACAATCCATAACTCATTCTATTAGGCCAACATTACCCTTATACCAAAGCTGGATGAAATACCACAAGTAAAGAAACCTACAATCCAATATCTCTTATGAGTATAAGTGAAAAAATCCTCAAAAAAAAAAAAGCTAGCAAACCTCATTCCACAGCATATTAAGAAAATTAGGGAAGTGGACTTGGCCCAGTGGATAGGGTGGCCATCTACCACATGGGAGGTCTGTGATTTAAACCCCAGGCCTCCTTGACCCGTGTGGAGCTGGCCCACATGCAGTGCTAATGTCTGCAAGGAGTGCTGTGCCATGCAGGGATGTCCCTGCATAGGGGAGGCCCATGCACAAGGAGTGTGCCCTGTAAGGAGAGCCTCCCAGTGTGAAAGAAAGTTCAGCCTGCCCAGGAATGGTGCCGCACACATGGAGAACTGACACAACAAGGTGACACACACACACATACACAAAAACACAGATTCCTGTGCTGCTGACAACAGAAGCGGACAAAGAAGAACATGCAGCACATGGACACAGAGCAGACAACGGGGTGGTTGGGGAGAGGGGAGAGAGATAAATTTTTTAAAAAAGAAAGAAAATTATGCACCATGACGAAGTGAGATTTATCCCTGATATGAAAGGTTGGTTAAATATACGAAAATCAATTAATGTAATACACCACATTAAGAGAATAAAGGGAAAAAAATAACATGCTCATTTCAATTGATGAAGAAAAGGCATTTGACAAAATATAGCACCCTGTCTTGATAAAAGGACTTAGAACATTAGGAAAAGAAGTGAACTTCTTTAACATGAAATGGCATGTATGAAAAGCCCACAAGTAACATTCTACTTAATGGTGAAAAAGTGAAAGCTTTTCCTCTAAAATCAGGAACAAAACAAGGATGCACACTATCACCACTGTCATTCAATGCTGTACTGGAAATTCTTGCTAAAGCAATTAGGCTAGAAAAAGAAATAAAAGTCATCCAAATTGTAAAGGAAGAAGTAAAATTTGCACTATTTGCAGATGCTGTGATTCTATATAAAGAAAATCCTGAAAAACACACAAGAAAGCTCTCAGAAAATAAATAAATTCAGCAAAGTCACAGGGTATAAGATCAATTCCCCCAAATCAATAGTGTTTCTATACACAAGCAATGAACAAGCATAAGAAGAAATCAAGAAAAAAATCCCATTCTCAAAGGCAACTAAAAGAATCAAATATCAAGGATAAATCTTTTTGTTTGTTTATTTTATTTGTATTTATTTCTTATAATGTTACATTCGAAAAATATGAGGTCCCCATATATCCCCCACCCCCCTCACCCCACTCCCCCCACATCAACAACCTCCTTCACCATTGTGGCACATTCATAGCATTTGGAGAATACATTTTGAAGCACTGCTACACCACATGCACAGTAGTTTTAACTGTAGTTTACACTCTCCCCCAGTCCAAACAGTAGGCCATGACAGGACATAAAATGTCCAGCAGCTATTCCTGCATACCACCCAGGACAACTCCAAGTCCTGAAAATGCCCCCACATCATCTCACTTCTTCCCTCTCCTTACCTTCAGCAGCTACTGTGGCCACTTTCTCCACATCAATGCTACATTTTCTTCCATTACTAATCACAATAGTTCCAGAATAGAATACCAGTAAGTCCATTCTAATTCATAGTCTATTCCTCCATCCCATGGATCCTGGGATGATTACGTCCACTCCACCTCTATATCGAGAGGGGGCTTAGATTCCACATGGATGATGAATGCAATTCTCCTGCTTTCAGTTGTAGGCACTCTTAGCTCCCTGGTGTGGTGGTTGAACATCTTCGCTTTTCTGATAGCTGACTGAGATAAGTCCAATAAACCAGAGTGTAGGAGTTGCAAGTCTTTTGAGGCTCAGGGCCTGGCTATCACATGGAGAGTCCAAAGATTCAGGTCCCCTGAGTATACACCAAACCCAAGTGACAACCACAGTTCCAGTAACAGTAACAGGAGTGACTTGTGAACAAAGATCACATCTGAGTCCAACTCCATCATACTCAGGAACACAAACTTGAAAGTAGGGCCAACTGACATGGCACTGAACTCCATCTTCCATGGCCATAGTACCTGTGGGTCTCTGTAGCCCTCAGAAGAAACAATACCTGGGCTTGTATCTACTTTGGCTGTCTCTGGGACCCTGCTGAGGAATACATAAGGGTGATCCCTCTGATGACCTCCCAACTCTTTTCTGGAGACTCATAGCCATATAAACTCGTTTGTCCTTTCCATTTCCCCCTATTATCCAAGGTCAAAAAGCATTTTTAACACCTGATATTACATGTAGGCTGAGATATTCTGCTGGTCTGAGTAGACCCTTTTATTCAAGGTCATTTTCTAGTTACATCACCAGCTGCTACAGGAAGGCTCATCCCTGGGAATTATGTCCCATGCTGGGGGTGAAGGCAATGCATTTACATGCTGAGTTTGGCTTTGAGAGTGGCCACATTTGAGCAACATGGAGGCTCTCAGGAGGTAACTCTTAGGCACCCTGCAGCTCTAGGCCTACTTCATATTTCAGGTGCACAAGCTCACAAGCATAGTCATTAGTATCAAGGGCTCATTGTTGGACCATCCTTCTTTATTGGTCTTTGCCATGCACTTTGGGAATTTTTGCTATTCCATTGGGGAATGTGATAGACCTCCCCTGGCTGGGAACTCAGCACTCCCTCAGTTGTCCTTTCAATCTGTAATCACTATGAAAATATCCAAACATTTTTATGTACCCTGTATACATGCCCTGGAGAACTCCCTCCCAACTATGTGCCCCCTATCAATAACACCCCACACCAGTATTCTTCCCCTGCCATAGTTGAGCCTCTCTGTGTGGTCCAAAACTTCTTCAAAAATGAAGCCCATTATATTGTCAGGCTCCATTAATAGTAAAATGGAATATAGTGATGGGTTTAAAGGTTAGATATAGAATACATACCAATTTAGAAAAATTAAAGCAAATATAAATTGGGGTATCAAAAATTGAAAAATTGAAAAGCTTTGTTTTTGATGTTTTGCCTTTCATCACTGCAATAAGTGTTGCCATGTATGTAAAGTGACAAGGCAATTTCTTCCATTTCTTCATTAGTGTCTACATCCTTTCTTTTTCTTTTTTCCCTATTAAGTTTGTCTTCACAAAAGTTTTAGATCACAGTAATTCATATATACAATACACAGTACACACACATATCCAACATCAAACACTTTGTTTCTTCCCCAGCTATGATCTTTTTACATGCTCATATTATATTTGCTGCAACTGATATACAGTAATTGACACAATGGCTTTCAAACATGGCTACATTTGAGTTTACATTATGGCTTATATTTTAAACTATACAATTTTCTAAATTTTAGTTATCTTACATTTTACATTATGATTTACATTTTAGCCAATAGGTTTTTATACATTTTTGGTGTAATTTAACATGTCCTGTATCCATCTTTGCATAATCTTGTGAAATACTTCCATTGCTCCACAGTTTACACTGATTTCATCTATTCAATACCTCTTTCCCCTTCCCCTCAGGGCCCACCATGACAATCAATCTTCATTACATGAAGGACCATATTCAGAGATACTTGCCACCAATTCTCTCAAGAGATACATTTCCCTCTATTTGAGAACATCAATCCCGGGGAGGATGTGGGTATACCTTCACTCTCAATTTATGGGTCTCCACCCAATGATATAACCCACTATGACAAAATGAGCACTCACACACTCCCTAGAAGCCTGCCCTGGGTCAGATTCTCCCCTTTAAGCAGGTAACCTTCCTAATTGTATTTTTGAAAAAGTTTTCTCAACATTATACTTTCATCCACATACCTGACAATATCCTATGTTCAAATGTTCCCCCCACATTTCCCCCAATTTCTTGGGCCATCTTACCCAGCCTCCCTTCCCAACCCCCCTCAAACCTGCAAAGCCCCACCCAAAGGTGTCCTTATGCCCCCATATTATCCCTTCCCTGTACAAATACTTCCCTCCAGCTTATCATAGATTTCACCCATGTAGGTGTCAGCTCGCAACCTTCCTCTACCCCCCAAAGTCCTTTACCAAGCAATTATTATACCACAGTTAGGCAAGGAATATAGTCTTGGGGAATATACTAGGGCAATTCAATACTCCTCACAATATATCTCTCAAATTTAATGTTCAGTGACTTTTGAAATATACATATTTATTGTGCTTTTTAGTTCTTTCACAAAAATACTGAATTTCTCTGAGAATATGCTTTTGGGGACATTGCTATTTGTGTTTGCTCCTCTACTTTATCTTTCAGAATATATAGTAGTCTGTGAGAAGATGAGTCTTGCATAGGAAATACAGGCTCTCTTTTTTCATTGCTTAGGTCACTATTCTCTTATGCCATTAAATCATGACACCAGACCACTCATTGATTTCTCCTTTTTGATCTCACTGTGTGTCCCCTAGTTACTTACCAAATTCTGTTGAGATTCCCATTTAATGAGGGAAAGTTTCTCATTTCAGTCACTGTTTTTAAAGAACTAATCTCTGCCTCATATGGTTATTTGGTTCCCTAAATACCAATCGTTTTCTTGCTGATACCGATTGTTTCTCTAGCATCCCTAAGTCCCATCTGCTGCCCTACTCGCCCTCCAAAGACCCCATCTTTCCTATCCCAGTCTCCCTTCTACTCTCCTTTTCTCAAACAATCCAGAATTTACACTGGAATTCATGTTGTTCCAGGCTGAAGGTCTTGGAGGACATTCCACTCCCTGCAGAGTGACTCCAGCCCCCTCTGCAGGGTACAAGGTCCTTTTCCTCCTTGAGTCCCTGGTGGCCTCTCCAGCCCCATCCCTGCAGCTCCCTCCCCAGCATCTCAGCTGCAACCTCCAAAGAGCTCCCCCAGATCCCCAGAAACTTCTCTGCATTTTTGTGTGCTGTGGTCTTAACAGAATAAACTGTAAAAACCTCAGTTGATGTATAGTCCTTTCTTTTCCATCTTAGGAAGCTGGAACACAAAGCACATGAGTGACATGAATGCCACTTACAACTTTTAGAGGAAGAGAACAAAACAAGTAGTGGCAGAGGAAGTCAAGCACTACATGTGAGTTCACCTACCAGATACCATGGCTCAGAAAACCACAGTTGAAATATTTTATGGTTAACCTTTTGTACATTGTTTGGGAAGGGTAGTGCAAAACCATGAATTATCAGAATACACAGAGAATTCACACACATATATGCACACACACAAATAAGCTTACAAAGGAAGAATATAAAGCTATCCCCAATTTTCTGATCCTCACTATTAGCTAGAGTGTGTGGGAATGTTGTTCATGCAAACATTTCTGGGAGTGATGTAAATTGCCATAATTCTTTAGTTAAGCAACTTGGTGTGGTGTGAATCATGACCCTTAAAATTGTGCCTTTGATAGCCTCAGTGGTCAGAGCCCTAGGCAATATGCTAAGGATATTAGTAAAGGAAGAATCAAGCTTTATGATTGTGGGAGGAAGGGCGCCCGGCTTGCCACAGTAGCAAACGGTGCGGCAAGAAGTGATACCGCCTCTGCCCACTGGGCCTACATAAGGTGACCACGCCTGACTAGGCCTTTGCTGCTAATGGCTGACCGGCACTGCCCTCCCCCTTTTTATCTCCCGCCTAGCCCAACATCCGGCCAGCTCTCACTCCCCCTTTCCCCTCCCCTATTTCAAACCTCTCAGCCAGCCCTCTGCCTAGCAACCGCTTACAATCACCTATCAGGAAGCAGTACCCGCCCACACCTATCAAATCCCTCCACGCAGTCCCTAACCCTATAAAGCTGTGTCCCCTTCCGCAATAAACCGGACTTGCGCACAGACCTGGTCTCCATGGCTTTCTTCCTCCCCTTGCCGTGCATCCTCCACTCCTGAGAGCCCCTCTGATGCTGTCTGCCGTAGCATCAGATGCCACTGCGGTCTAGTCTGACCCCTCCAAACCCCCCTGTCAGCATCGGGGTGCAAGCCGCCCCAGCCGCAACTGGTGCCCGAACAGGGACCGGGGCCAGTCCGACGTGACCGCTGCCTCACCCCCATGGGACCTCGCTCCCACCCCTTCGCCGCGCTCTCAAGGTATGGACCCCCATTATCGGCCCCCGGCAGAAAAATGGGCGGGCGTCTATCTTCCCGCCAAGTGCTGCAAGTCAGAGCGCTTGCTGGCCTACTAGCCTGCCACCAATGTAAAGTTTCGGGCAGGCAACTCCAGGCTTACTGGGATCTACTGGTCCCCTTCAACCCCTAGCTTTCCACTGCCAATCTCTCGGACCCTGATACCTATCTGAAATTAGCCCCGCCTATCAACAAGGCCAGCCACAAGCCCGAAAATCCACACAAGCTTATAAGGCAATCAACTCTGTTCCAGCAAACGCCCACCCCTTTTCACAACTCCTCAGGCTCCCTACTATCTACATGACAATGTAGCTATGAGAGAAAAACGTGGCAACATTTATGTTCTGTTTTATTTCCATGCTAATTCTAATTGGACTTCTTTAACCAAGATATTAAAATTAGTACAAAAATTTTATCAAGGTTTAAAAACAAATTTTCAGTTTTAAATCAATAGTTTACTCCTGAACTTCAAGTCTCAGTATAGTCTTACAGTAATTATCCAAAAATGTGTGCTAATGGTCTGCCTAACTGCTGCTCGAGTTATTTTAGCTGATTGCTGATAACTGATAGGAATGTTTCCAAGCACAGGCTTTCGTGTTGCAGGCAGCATGGATTCCAGAAAAAATCTTGAAAGGTACAATCTAAAATGTGCTATATAACAGAGGATTTAAAAGCAGCTGTACTAAGAAACTAAGAATTATGAATTAATTGTAAACTGTATGTTTCTGTTACTGTGTTGTGGTTGTTCTGTGTTTGTCTGTTCATTCAATGTCAGTGTATATTTTAATACCTCCGGATGGTAAATATAAATTAACAAAAATTTATAAAAGAGCTCTATCCAAATGGCCAAAAATTAAATAAGTGCTTATATTAATACTTAAGTTTATTATATCAATACATGAGCTTAAATGTTAATAAAATATCTACAATAATAGAAATCGTAAGTCTTAATTGACAAAATTAACTGTACGTCTTCATAAAAAGTTGTTCTTGCCCAGATTAAAATGAATAACTTATTTTTCTTCACAAGATAATATAAAGAATGTAAAGCTTAAATAAATATTAAAAAAGGTTAAAAGTTTGTGAAAATGCTAGCTGAAATGTAATAAGTTTTGCAAAAAGGCGTATTTTGTCCTAAAGTAAAATAGCTAATTTTTCATAAACTCTTGAAACTTAATTTGCAGATGGCAAGCTGTAAAAGGTATTGTGATAACTTTAAGTAAGGGAATATGTTCTATAAACATAAAATTTGTCTTCAATAGTCTATATGGTTATAAATAAAAGGTTTAATAAAGCATTGTTTACAATAAAGTATTAAATGGCTAATTCCAAAAGGTCATTCTTAAATATATATAACACTGAATTGATGATGATAATAATAAAAGGTAATTTTATAACAAGAAAGATTGGCAGCAACCAGCCTCCCCTGCCAACTTGCTTCTAGAAAACTGTTTCTAATATTGCATGCTACTAAGTATTTAAAAAAAAGTTCATTATTTTAACAAGCTTGTTTAATGTTCACAGTATTGTTATAAGAAGTTTGCTTGATAACTTTGATGTAGGCTATATGGAATGTGTTTTTATTATTAAAGAAACAGAAAATAATTTTGTCCTAAAATAAAATGATTGACTATTAAAAAAAGTAGAGTATAGGACGAAACCTGAGTAAATGCTAAAACTGCAGAAGATTAATGGACAAAGAATTTTTACAGTTAAAGTTAAATAAAATTTAATGGGTCTGTCTATAAAATTTTACAAGCTTTGGTGTCGGGTAGTATGCTGATGCAAAGTTAAAAATTTTTGTTCTTTCTCAAGGCCTCTCACCATTAATCTGTTTTAGTAAAAGTTCTTATCCTCAGTCAGTATACAAAGAGAGTCTGTCTTATGTTTCTTGTGCTTATCGTTTCCTCGGTGTTCCAAGAAAGAAAGCTTTATCTCTTAAAAAACATAACGTTCAAAACTGCCTTCTCAAGACCTAATCCTGAACAGTAGCCTTTTGTTCCAAACTAATTATAAGAGATTTGTTCTTTTACCTTGAAAGAAAAATTAAAGTAATAATTAAGTTCATTTAATATGTTATAAGCTAAATAAAGGTGTTTTACAGTGTTATAAAATTAACAACTTTTTCTTCCCTTAAACCCTCTATTAATTAAAGTCGTATGGATAAAAAGTTTCTATGAATGCTTAAAAGTGTATAAAGTTACCAATATTTCAGCATAATATTAAAAAAAGTACAATATAGTTAATTATAGTTTTAATTATTATAAAAGAGTATATGTCACAAAAACAACCCCTTACCATAGATTAAAGTAACAACACTAGTATGCAGCAATCCCAAATACTGCTAGTTTGTTACAAAAAGTTAAAGTCCAGCTGTATTGCTATCACTTTGTTTTAAAACTTGCTGAGACTCTCTCTCTTTTTTTTTTTAAAGATTTATTTATTTATTTAATTCCCCCCCCTCCCCTGGTTGTCTGTTCTTGGTGTCTATTTGCTGTGTCTTGTTTCTTTGTCCGCTTCTGTTGTCGTCAGCGGCACGGGAAGTGTGGGCGGCATCATTCCTGGGCAGGCTGCTCTTTCTTTTCACGCTGGGCGGCTTTCCTCACAGGCGCACTCCTTGCACGTGGGGCTCCCCCACGCGGGGGACACCCTTGCATGGCACCGCACTCCTTGCGCACATCAGCGCTGCGCTCCACACGGGTCAAGGAGGCCCGGGGTTTGAACCGCGGACCTCCCATATGGTAGGCGGACGCCCTAGCCACTGGGCCAAAGTCCGTTTCCCTGAGACTCTCTTTAGTGTCTTACACAAATCAAGCCAACTGCATTCCTTTATCTGTAAAGAACCCAACAATAAACTTTTGCAGTGCTTTTCAAGGCTATGTGCATAGCCCAACCATCTTGTACAGTATTTACTAATAGTAATAGTAATGAAAAAGCAGCATAAAAAAAAAACAGCATGTGTTACTTTCCAAAAAGAACAGGTTTAGCCAACTCCTTATTCATCTGCTCAATGCACAGAGCTTTGAGCCATCATTAAAGTTTTACAAATGTTTTACGAGTCCTTAAATATTGTCTCTGATTCTGAATATTGTATGCCTTACTGATAAGCACACCACTGCCCTTTTCTCTGAAAACCCCTGTGCTCAAATTCTTCTAGAAATCTTCCACGGGACCTTTAACTGCCATTACCCCCACACACACAAGTTGCTCCAGGGCCTCACAAGGCTCCCCCTCTCCCCACTATACCACCCTTTCCCTGGCTCCAAGCCTCTCTCCAACTCCACTACTGTCTTCACGGACGCCTCTAAGACCAAGTTTACTTATATTGCCTACTCTCCCAGCCGTGACTTGCCAACCGTTTACTGCCAAACCCATCCCGGATCGGTTCAGGTGGGCGAGCTACTAGCCATCCTCACTGCCTTCCAACACCATGGCAATGAGCCCATCAACATCTTCACTGATAGTACACCCTGCAAGTTTGTTCAGTTATTGCCCACGCTGTTTTCTTTCCACGTGACACACCCATTGATCAAGCACTCCATGCCTTGCAGCGAGAGCTCAAGCTCCGCACACAGCCATAGTACATTTCTCATATTCGCAGCCATTCAGGGCTGCCTGGGCCTCTAGCCACGGGTAATTCTGCTGCCGACCAAACCGTCTCCACCCATACAATAGCCACTGTCGGAGACTTAGTCAATCAAGCCAAACTTCTCCATTCTAAGTTCCACTTTTCAGCAGCCTCACTTCAACGTCTTTTGCCGGGCCTCCCCAAGGAAACGTGCAAGCATTTGGTGCACGCCTGTAAAACATGCGCCCCCTTCTTGCCGCTTGGACCGTTGCAGCCACAAGGGGTCAACCCCTGCGGCCTCAAGCCAAACTCCCGATGGCAAATAGACATCACCCATGTGCCATCGTTTGGGTGCCTCAAGTATGTCCATGTCACAGTCGACACCTTTTCTCACCTTTGCTACGCTGTCCCCTTACCGGGAGAAACAGCCAAGCATTGCATTAAAGCATTGCGGCAAGCCATCTTATTCATGGGGGTTCCTTGGGATGTTAAAACCAATAATAGGCCTAGGTATCGCAGCTCCTCATTCGCTGCATTTCTCCAGCTCTACAACATTACTCACCACTTCGGCATTCCATACAACCCCCAGGGGCAGGCTATAGTAGAATGCATCCACCGCCAGCTCAAAGTGCAAATTCAATAAGAGAAGAATCTACGCCCACATAGTCAACCAGGCGATATTATCACTGCCTGCCTCATTCACATAAACCTCCTCTCCTTTGATAAAAACGGTCTTTCCCCCCTCCATAAGCATTGGGGCCCCTCCTACGCACCAACAGTTGCCCCGATGGTGTTTTGGAAGGACCCAGAAACAAACAATTGGCAGGGACCCAGTCCCCTTCTCACCCAAGGCATAGGGTTTGCTTGTGTCTTTCCAGAAAATGCCTCCCAGCCGCTCTGGATCCCCAAAAAAAACGTCAAACCCGCCACCGGCCAGCAGCAGGTTCCAACGACGGATGATGAGAGCACTCGCCCATCAGATGGAGAGGCTAAATATGGCCGCAGATCTAGCTCATGACACCCTCCTCCTTGGACAGCTAGTACAGCTTGCTGTCTGTGCCTTAGCTTCAAACAAAAAACCTAAAAATCTACACTCTCTCCTGCTTTTCATGTTAACTCTGCTCCCCTCCACTACGGACCAGGCTAGTATAAGCCATCGGCCCTTTAACTGGACACTCTCTCTTTGGCAGCAGGAAAAGCTCCTCGCTAATAACATTACTGCGGGTGCTCCCTCCTTCACAGTGCACATATGTAATCTTGCCAACCTTCCTGTCATCAGTTCCCTCATAGACGTTACACACAAGACTCACCGGTGTTGGTACAGCTCACTTACAGGCCTTAACGGCCCCTATAATCATGAAGTCTCAGGCTTCTATATTTGTCCTTCCACGGCCAGAGGCTGCTATGACCCAGCGCACTATTACTGCCCCTCCTGGGGGTGCAAAACCATGGCCCACGGATGGTTGGGAGCTCCCAATAGGGACCCCTACCTCTCCCTTTCTTTTAAGGATAAAAGTCACAGGAGCAGCATTAAGCCCTACTGGAGCAGCATTACGCTCACTGTCAAAAACCCTAAAAATGCAGGCTGGCTACAAGGCCGCACCTGGGGAGCCCAACTTTACATGAGCAACTATGATTACGGTGCCTTTTTCATTATAAAGAAAAATTCAATCCGCACACAATCCGCCGCCGTGGGCCCAAATCAAGTTCTCAATCCTCCCCACACACGGCCTCCCCCTCCTCCCTCTGTTTCTCCTCCTCCCGCTACCACCTTAAATCCTTCCATCACTAGGTATCCTCCCCACCGCCAAACCCTGCCACCCCCCAACCCTCTTGTAGCCCTCCTCAATGCATCATTTATCTCCTTAAACTTATCCCAGCCCAACCTTACACAACATTGCTGGCTCTGCTTCTCCGCCGCGGCTCCCTTCTATGAAGCCATAGCTACCAATGGCGCCTATCGCGCCTCCCCAGACTCCACTGGTACCTCTTGCAATTGGAACCAAACAAAAAGAGGACTCACCCTCCGATCAGTTTCCCAGACTGGACTCTGTATAATAAAAATCGGCAGCAAAGTTCTCCCCTCCATGCAGTCCCTCTGCAGCCTAACTCACACCCCTAATGCAGCCGCTAAGTTCCTAATTCCCCCTAATAATACCAAATGGCTATGTTCTTCCTCCGGCCTCACTCCATGTCTCAATGTTCAAACCCTTAACTCCACCAGCGACACCTGTGTGCTCATACTCATTGCCCCCCCGCGTTCTCTTTTATACTGATAACCAATTCTTTGACTCCTGGCAGCACTTCAGCTCCCCGCAGCACGAGCAGAAACAGGAAGTCTTCACCGCCATCACAATTGCCACCCTTCTAGGTCTTGCCGGCGCAGCCACTAGAGCTGCAGCTCTCAGCCTCCAAGATAATTCCTTTTCAACCCTTAGGCAAGCTGTCAATGCAGACATCGCCCGCCTTGAGACTTCCATGGCCCACCTTGAAACATCTCTCAACTCCCTGTCCGAGGTCGTTCTCCAAAACCACAGGGGCCTAAACCTCCTCCTCCTAAAAGAGGGGGGCTCTGTGCAGCGTTAGGAGAAAAATGCTGCTTCTATGCTAACCACTCTGGCCTCATTCGAGATAACCTCGCACAAGTTAGGGAGGGCCTCCGCAAGAGAAAGCAGGAACGTGAAGCCGGATGGTCTTTCTCTTGGGGGCTGCCCAATGAAATCCTTTCTTACTTTCTCCCCTTTCTAGGCCTGCTCCTCACCCTTGTCCTCCTATTAGCCCTAGGACCCTGGATCATCAAGCGAATTGTCTGGCTTGTCAAAAATCAAGTTAACTCTGTCCTTAGTAAGCCCATCCAAGTCCGGTACCAGCGAATCCGCACCACCGACGAAGACGCACCAGGAGTCTCCATTAATTGCCATCCTCCCCAAATGGCCAGCCACCTCTCAATGCACCCAAGCCCCAGCTCCCCTGCCCCTACCCCTTCTCACCACCCATCCTAACCCCTTACCCTTACCCTTTCCCCTCCCCCACCCTGTTTATCTAAGGCCGCCAACATTCCATCGAGGCGCTGGACTGGTTAGCCAATGATGGGCAACGGGATCGGCCCGCCAGTCAACCTAAGGCAGGGACACGGCCTTTTGCTGCCGTGCTTCCCCATGACGGGTAAGACTGGCCACCTGTGTGGCACGGGCATTGCCCGGCTGGGTGCAATCCCGACCTAAGACAGGCACAGTTCCCCTCCCTCCTCAAATCAAGCTTTTCGGAGGAGCTTAATAAAAACAAAGGGGGAAATGTGGGAGGAAGGGCGCCCGGCTTGCCACAGTAGCAAACGGTGCGGCAAGAAGTGATACCGCCTCTGCCCACTGGGCCTAGATAAGGTGATCACACCTGACTAGGCCTTTGCTGCTAACGGCTGGCTGGCACTGCCCTCCCCCTTTTTATCTCCCGCCTAGCCCAACATCCGGCCAGCTCTCACTCCCCCTTTCCCCTCCCCTATTCCAAACCTCTCAGCCAGCCCTCTGCCTAGCAACAGCTTACAATCACCTATCAAGAAGCAGTACCCGCCCACACCTATCAAATCCCTCCACGCAGTCCCTAACCCTATAAAGCTGTGTCCCCTTCCGCAATAAACCGGACTTGCGCACAGACCTGGTCTCCACGGCTTTCTTCCTCCCCTTGCTGTGCGTCCTCCACTCCTGAGAGCCCCTCTGATGCTGTCTGCCGTAGCATCAGATGCCACTGCGGTCTAGTCTGACCCCTCCAAACCCCCCCATCAGCATTGGGGTGCAAGCCGCCCCAGCCGCATATGATGAAAGATATTCTACCAGGAATAATCAGGAAAATACTGAGACTGGGTAAGAATATTATAGCCTACCACTTGGAACCTTTCAGGCAGTAATGAATAAGTGGGGCAACTGTGGAACAATGCTTTTTATCATATTATGCTCTTATAATCATGTGCCATGAGCTTGTACATGTGGAGATAATGTCTCCAAGGGGCCAGCTGTGTGGGTCATGGGAACAGAAGCAGATCAGTGAATGGTATCAGCAGTCCTGTGCTTTACCTGCTTAATCAATCATCATTTGTAGGCAAAGAATTGAAGAAATGGAACAAAATCTGCAGCAAACAGAGAGCTCATTGAGACAACAGGTAACTTTCACCAGTCAGACTGTTGTAGAATGTTTCACTACTTCATGCACGTGATTATAATGGCCCTCAGGAACCCTAAACTGTGTGTTTTCTTTGTTATTTGTTGTCTTTCTCAGGTTGCTTTTCATGAGGAGAAAGCTCATGATAACTGGGTAAGATTTTATTCTTTTCATTTCTTTCCTTCTGAGCACAGTCTACCACAACTCAACATGGATGTGTTTCACCCCATAGCTCAAAATGTATGCTTTAGAGAGGCATTGGTTGAGCAGATAAGGGAAGCTGCCTACTTGAAACACAGGTACAGGATTTTATTTTAAAATTAAAATTGAAATAATTTCATACTTTCAGAACTGCTGACAAATTAAATAAAACAAACTCCACATAAAGAACTCCAACATGTCCCCCAACCCAGACCCACCAATTTGAACGTTTTGGCACATTTGCTGTCACCTTCTGTCTCTTCATCCCTCCCTCCCTGCTCCTCTCCTCTCCTTCCTTCCTTCCTTCCTTCCTTCCATCCATTTACCTTTTTTTGGTAAATGTCTGAGACTAGGCTGTATATATCATGATCCTTGAGCACATAAACCTTACAGGTACAAGATTTTGACATCCATTTTCTTTTCAATGCATTTTTGTGTTTTTAAGACCAAGCATGTTCTTGATCTAAGGGCATGGTTTTCTGATTTTCATTCCATTTTATTCTTTCCCTTATTCCAGACTGGAAATATCCCAGAAAAATAAGATGCTTGTGCTGGGAATGCCGATGTGGATGCCCCTCCACAGAGAGGTAGGAAGCACCCTTTGGAGAGCCCTTAATTAATTTCTGCTGCAATTAAGAATTCCACACACTTACCAAAGAGAGCAGCCTGCTTCAGGGGGATCAGATGCTATCATCTTATGTCCCACAGCCACAGGGTCTCCTTGGTTCATCCACTGTGAGCTCACATCCCTCAAGTGACAGCAAACGCCCTCCACCTTGACTTTGGGGATACTCTCAACTGGAGAGATGGCAGTAGTGGGAATTTGGGTCAGCGCCCACTTCCCCTTATAAAGGGTTTATTTTTCCTTCTTTTGAGAAAAATCACACAAAACTTCTTAGAATGTGGCATCTCTGGCCTGCCTAGAGAAGCATTTTCTTGATGTGTCTTAGTGAACACACAGTCTAGTACAAAATCTGCTCTAAGACAGCCAACATTCATTTATTGTTAATGGTTCCTTTGTATTTCCTTTGTTGGTTTAATTTTTTACTATTAATGACAGTGCTTTATAAGTTTCTAGGTAATCATACTCTACCTAATGAATGTAGCCCTCCAATTTTACTATTAATGCCTCATAGTTATTTCCTTTTCCCATTACTACTTTGTAAATGTCTGTAAGGCCATTTCAATTCTTAAATGTTTATATAATCCTGGATCACAGATGGAAGTCAGGTTATGTAGAGACAGATATCCTACCAAGCCCCCATGGCTTGATGAGTATGAGCTGTGCTGGTTTTCATGCTGATGTCCAGCTGTTTGAGCCCTGCCCTGGCTCCAGTTGCTTGATTTGTTATAAAAACACTTGGACCTGTGTGAGAGACCTGGCATGCCCTCCTCAAGGGTCAGGGTACCTCCCTCCATTCTTGGGGTCATCTGAGCATCTGGGAAAACTTGGGCTTCTGGTGGGAACCTAAATGGGGGTAAAGAGCCCGAGGAAGATGGTGGAGGGTTTGCTATTCTTTCCCACCCAAATCTGAAGAAACCCCCAGCAGTTCTCCTGCCTTCATAGATCCAGAGCCTGGTGCAACTCCCCTGAGGAACAGCAGCTCCAGAAGCTCATTCCCTGCTGGGTGGCCAGAGGAGGCCAAGGTAAGTGCTGCCTCACTTTGAACGGTAAGCAGCTATTTCAGGAAACTTTTATCACTTTATTCAAATCCTCTCACCTCATGTCGGTGTGGGCAATGCCAGTCCCAGGAGATCACCATTACAGATGCCTCCAGAAGCAGTAAGTCCTTAGAGGTTAAGGACTGAAGGGCTTGCACGGTTATATTTCTGGAAGGAACTGGAGGAGGAAGACCCTTCACTCCCCTACTTCACAATGCATGGTGCAGTTGATTCCTTATTGATATCCTTTAGTTTATGGGCTACCAAAATGTGATTTTCTTCTTAATATTTTTTTATTTTTATTTTTTTTGCCTTTATTTATTTATTTATTTTATATTATATTTTTAAAAATGAGGTCCCCATGTACATCCACCCCCTCACCCCACTCCTCTCCCCATAGCAACAATCTCCTCCATCATCATGAGACATTCATTGCATTTGGTGAATATATCTCTGAGCACCGCTACACCTCATGGTCAATGGTCCACATCATAGCCCACACTATCCCACGTTCCACCCAGTGGTCCATGGGAGGACATACAATGTCTGGTAACTGTCCCTGCAGCATCACCAAGGACAACTCCAAGTCCCAAAAACGCCTCCACATCTCATCTCATCCTCCTATTCCACACACCCAGCAGCCACCATGGCCACTTTCTCCACACCAATGCCACATTTTCTTCGATTACTAATCACAATATTTCATGAATAGACTATCAGTAAGTCCACTCTAATCCATATTCTATTCCTCCATCCCGTTCTATTCCACCATAACCAACCTTGGAATGGTTATGTCCACTCCACATCTATATCAAGAGGGGGCTTAGATTCCACATGGATGCTGGATGCAATCCTCCTGCTTTCAGTTGTAGGCACACTTGGCTCCCTGGTGTGATGGTTGACCTTCTTCAACTCCATGTTAGCTGAGTGGGGTAAGTCCAATAAACCAGAGTGTAGGAGCTGAAGTCTGTTGAGGCTCAGGGCCTGGCTATCATATGGTCAGTCCAGAGATTCAGGTCCCCTGGGTATATATTAAACCCCAGCACCAACTACAGTTCTGGTAAAAATAACAGGAGAGGTTTGTGAAAAAAGATCATATCTGAGCCCAGCTTCAACACATAGAAACACAAACTCCAAAGAAGGGCCAACTGACATGGCACTGAACTCCATCTACCATAACCATAGAAGCTGTGGGTCTCTGTAGCCCTCAGAAGAACCAAGACTCGGGGTTGTATCTACTTTATCTGTCTCTGGGAATCTGCTGAGGTGTGCATAAGGGCAACCGTTCTGATAACCTCCCAGCTCTTTTTGGAGACTCATAGCCATATAAACTAATTTGTCCTTTCCATTTCCCCCTTTTATTCAGGTCAAAAAGCATTTTTAACTCCTGATATTATATGTAGACTGAGATATTCTGCTGGTCCAAGTTGACCCTTTTATTCAAGGTCATTTCTAGTTACATCATCAGCTGGTATTTGGTAGTAATCCCTCAGTGCCAGGGAGGCTCATCCCCGGGAGTCAGTCCCACGCTAGGGGGAAAGAAATGCATTTACATGCTGAGTTTGGCTTTGAGAGTGGCCACATTTGAACAACACGGAGGCTCTCAGGAGGTAACTCTTAGGCACCCTGCAGCTCTAGGCCTACTTCATATTTCAGATGCACAGGCTCACAAGCATAGTCATTAGTATCAAGGGCTCATTGTTGGGCCTTCCTTCTTTTTTGGTCTTTGCTGTTGCACTTGGGGTATTGTTGCTGTTCCTTTAGGAACTGTGATAGAGCTCCCCTGGCTAGGAACTCAGCACTCCCTCAGTTGCTGTTTTTAATTGTATCTACTATGAAAATATCCAAACATTTTTATATGCCCCGCATATATGCCCTGTAGAACTCCCTGCCAACCATGTGTCCCCTGTCAATAACATCCCACACTAGTATTCCTCCCCTGCCATTGTTAAACCTCTCTGTGATCCAAAACTTCCTGAAAAGCCCAATATATTGCCAGGTTCCATTAATAGTAAAATGGAATATAGCGATGAGTATAAAGGTTAGATATAGAACACATATTAATTTGGAAAAATTATAGTAAAAATAAATTGGGGTAACCTAAAATTTAAAAATGCAAAAGCTTTGTTTTTGATGTTTTGTCTTCCATCACTGCAGTAAGTGTTGCCCTGTATGCAAATTGTCAAGGCAACTACTTCTGTCTTTTCCTCAGTGTCTATGTCCTATACTTTTTTTTTTTTTTGGCTTTTATTTTTTTCTTTTTTCCAAATTCTACTCAATTTATTCATTTTTAAAAAAATATTACATTCAAAAAATATAAGGTTCCCATTCACCCCCACCGCCCCCACCCCACCACTCCCCCCACAGTAACACTCTCCCCCATCATCATGACACATCCCTTGCATCTGGTGAGTACATCTCTGGGCATTGCTGCACCCCATGGCCTGTGGTCCACACCATAGCCCACACTCTCGCATGTTCCATCCAGTGGGCCATGGGAGGACATACAATGTCTGGCAATTGTTCCTGGAGCACCACCCAGGACACCAAGTCCCAAAAATGCCTCCACATCTCATCTCTTCCTCCCATTCCCCGCACCCAGCAGCCACCATGGCCACTTTTTCCACACCAATGCCACATTTTCTCGATTATTAACCACAATAGTTCATGAATAGGATATCATTAAGTCCACTCTAATCCTTACTGTATTCCTCCTTCCTGTGGACCTTGGCTTGGTTGTGTCCATTCCACATCTATGTCAAGAGGGGGCTTAGATTCCACGTGGATACTGGATGCAATTCTCCTGCTTTCAGTTGTAGGCACTCTAGGCTCCATGGTGTGGTGGTTGACATTCTTCAACTCTGTGTTAGCTGGGTGGGGTAAGTCCAATAAATCAGAGTGTAGGAGCTGAAGTCTGTTGAGGCTCAGGGCCTGGCTATCATATTGTCACTCCAGAGATTCAAATCCCCTAGTTATGTCTTAAACCCCAGCACCAACTACAATTCCAGTAAAGTAGCATGAAAGGCTTGTGAAAAGAGATCCCATCTGAGTCCAGCTCCATCGCGCAGAAACACCAGCTCCAAAGAAGGACCTACTGACCTCCGAGTCAGAAACCCAAAATTGCACCTCTCACAAGAATCTCTTCTGTCACTGTCTCACCAAATCGACATCCAGACACCTCCTGCCCTGCAAGTCCCCGAAAAAGCCTCCTGGGGTGCTGCTGCACTACAAAGAGTTCAGGGACCTCTGTGGATGGACTGCCAGCCCTAGGGGGAGGGGTTCTGCCTGGAACTTCTGGACCTCTGTGTCAGAAACCAAAAATTCCACCTCTTGCAGGAATCTCTTCTGTCACTGTCTCACCAAATCGACATCCACACACTTCCTGCCCTACAAGCCCCTGAAACAGCCTGCTCAAATTTTGGGAACACCCCACACAACAAATTTCCCATGGATCACCACGGCCTGGCCACCAGCCCTAGGGGGAGGGGCTCCAGCCAGAACCTCTGACCTCCAAGTCAGAAACCCAAAATTCCACCTCTCACAAGAATTTCCTCCATCACTGTCTCACCAAATCGACTTCCAGACACTTCCCATCCTGCAAACCCCCAAAACAGCCTGCTCAGTGCTTGGGAACTCCTCAGCACAGCAAAGCCTTTAGGAATCACTGCTGCTGGGCTGCTGTGCTCAGGGGGAAAGGTCCTGCCCACAACCCCGACCTCTGTGAAGGAGACCCAAAATTCTACCTCTTACAACAATCTCCTCTGTCACCATCCCACCAGATCGATGTACAGACACCTCCTGCCCTGCAAACACCTGAAACAGCCCAGTCCAGCAGGACTCCAAGCCTACTCAGCTGCTTCTTTGCAGGAGAGATTATGAGGTGTACTCACTCATATGCCATCTTGCCCCACCTCTCCCAAAATGTGATTTTTGATGTTGCTGTTAATTTCCATCTTTCTTCGTTTGGAGAAGCTGGTTTTCTGTTTAAACTGTTTTTATCCTCATTACTCAAAAAATGTGAAAATCTCATCTTTCAATTTCACTGTGTGCTTCATGCAGTTCTGAATGCTCCTCAACAAAATAATTTCATTGGAAATGTCATAATCCATCATTGCCCCATCTCTGAAATTGCATTATTGTAGAATCCCTTCTCCCTTTCCCTCTATAAAATAAGTATGAATTACAAGAAAAGACACAATTTAGTAGAAATGTACATGAGTGAAATAGTGAGGAGAGAAATTTGCTTATGTCCTGGAGAGCAGAATCTTTAAATTTGGTTCCCTTCAATGTGCTCTAGTGACACCTGCATGACTGTTAGGGCTGCCAAGTCCTCTGAACATCCTCATGGGACTTCTCCACCTTGAAATTAAAGTACATTTAATTCAGTCATGGAGAATTTCCAGGTCATATTTCCATGGGGCAAAATTAAACCTACATCTTGGGTTGCACATAAAATAGTGTTACCTGTGAATGTTCAGAAATGTGATAGCTGAGCTCCTCTCATTTTTTTGTCTGAAAACCCTTTCCCCAGTCACCTACAGGACTCCAGGTAATGTGTCTATCAAGAGGTTTCAGAGCCCCAGGGCAGCAGCTCCAGAGGGGGGAAGATCCCTGTCAGGAAAAAGGTAGAGGGAGAAGGAGCAGGCCTGGGAGGCAGAGCTGGACCATTGACCATGAGGTGCAGCAGTGCTCAGAGATGTATTCACCAAATGCAATGAATGTCTCATGATGATGGAGGGGCATGTTGTTATGGTGGGAGGAGTAGGGTGAGGGGGGTGGGGATATATGGGGACCTCATATTTTTTTAATGTAACATTAAAAAAATAAAGATAATAATAATAAAAAAGAGTACTGAAAATTTCATGGAAAGGAAAAGAAACTCATCCTGCCTCATCCAAGCTGTTACCCCGAGCAGAGGCTCTCATTCATCTCAGGGT
The DNA here is from genome assembly GCF_030445035.2 of Dasypus novemcinctus. Classification (NCBI taxonomy): domain Eukaryota; kingdom Metazoa; phylum Chordata; class Mammalia; order Cingulata; family Dasypodidae; genus Dasypus; species Dasypus novemcinctus. The sequence continues at coordinate 5,169,000 of NC_080691.1, forward strand.
TTCTGTCCCTGAGACTCAGAGCAGGCCGGTCAGACTTAACTTTCAGAGTTCTAGAATGGGAGGTGAGAAATGAGGGGTCTGCAGAAAGACTCTGAAGAACAGCTTCCATTCCTTGTGTAGAGAATGGCCCTCTCATCCTCTCTCATTCTCTGTTTCCAATATGCAAAGAGTGAGCTTCTCTGTATTGCTGAAGGGAGGCTGGAGGTCCCTGGAAGTTGACACCTGTCTGCCTGGACTGTGGGCTTTTATTAGTTTGGAATGACCTCTGTTAAGGCTCTAGGAGAGCCCATTTGCCCTCCTACATTTGCAGACACAGGCAGTGCTGTGTGATCCTAGTATTTCTCTCCCCTATTTCCCTTTAGGCTCTCTCCCCTTAAGCTAGGGTTTCTTAACCTCTTATGTTCCCATGGACCCCTCAGCCAGGCAGACAAAAGCCAGGGACCCCTTACAATGTCCACACTAAACTGTGTATTATTTAACATATATATATCACACCCACATCGACATGTCCCCACAAGAATAATACTTTTTTAAATTTACATTCAAGCTCATGAACCCCTTGTTAAGAACCCCTGCCTTAAGCTGTCCATGGGACTAAGTGGGGGGTCCAGTTTCCTGGGACTGATGCTCTCTGGGACCTGGCTGAGGGGAAGTTGCCAGTCACTGACCTGCTTTTCTGGGTTTCAGATTTGGTGGTGTCTGTGTTTCATCTGTCATGTGAGTGTATTTCAAAACATCACATCATTCTGCTCTGCTGGTTATTATGGCTGCAAGGTGACCCCCTCCTTTCCCAGGACATCCCTTGATGCCCCATTGTGTGGGAGGCCCTCCACCACCAATGCTGAGACAGAGCCACCTCCTCCACCCTGGGGGCCTCTCAGACCTCCCCCACCACCTCCCCCTCTGCCTTTGGTAAGAGGATTTGAACAATACGAATTCTTTGCATTCAAGGGTGGCAGCTGCTACTCGGGTTTTCCAATGTAGGGGTCAATCTGGCTGATAACATTGTAACTCTCCTCAAGTGTTTTAGGACACATGATGGCAGTTTCCTCACGACACTGCAGGTGTTCATGACAACAAGAAACAAGCTTGATTATAGAAATATCCATTCTGCAGCTGTGTATGGAGACTTGGCCTTGTGCCCAGTTCCAGGGATAAGACACACCCCTAAATTTAAGAGCCTAAGGTGACCCTCAGAAGAGAGACACTGCCAAGGCCCTGCACAGAGCATGTGATCGCCTTCAGTGGAAGCACCAGTTGAAGGCCCTGGAGTGCAAAAGAGGGAGATGTAATTGCACTGGAAATAACAGGGTATTGAAGGGAAGGAAGAGTTGAACAGGTGAATGGATGTTTCTTTAATTCAAGCAATTGAACCTGGAAAGTGATCCCTGTCAGGGAAGCTGCTTGAGCAAGAAGCTTAGAGGCAAACATGAAGACCAGTTAGAGCTGCTGTTTGGATGTTCAAATAGCAAGATTCAAAACCAGAAATTTCTTATGAAAATTTCATTGTTGCTCTAAAGGCTTTAGTTCATAATCTGAAATAAATATTTTCATTTCCCTTGGGATTCTGAAGGTTTTGGATCAGTGTGAAAGAATTCCCTATTGGTTTAGGAAAATTAATTTGTTTCTGACAGGATATTCTGTCTGCCTGGGTTTCTTATGCCCCAGTGGAGCCAAAAGTGAAGGCAGGACCTGGCTGAAATGAGAGGCTGCCTTGGCCTCCAGAATGAGTGAGACTCTCTGTGGGTCTTTCAGGGCCTTCATGGGCTGCCCCAGCTGGACCTCCATCACCACATCCCCTACAGCCTCTAGGCAGCCCTGACACCGGGCTTCATGCCCACAAACATGTCACGCAGGAGCCTATTCATTGCCCGTGTTCCTAGGTCTCAGCTCCTAACACCACATTTTTCTGGAGGCTACCAAGAACCTCAATTGTGTTCTATACAAGACAGGGGTAATATTGGTTTTATAAGCTCTATTTGAGGATGAAGAGATAAGGTACACAAAGAATGAATCTTGCACAACATCTGCTCTATGTTGGATGTTCACCTTACTCAGAGTTCAAATGAAATGATTTGCACTCTGACACTCACAATGTTTCATCAATTACAGAAATTAAGCTAAGGCTGATAGGTTTTGGGCCTAGAGATTTCAAATCTGGTTTCAAACATTAAGGTGCTGACTTCTTATTATATTAACATTCAGCTTCTACCAGGTAAAGAAATAATTGTGAGAATGTGCACACAGTTAAATTCAGAGCTCTCTAGCTGAGATCAGAAGTCAAAATTTTTCACCACATATAGACACACAGCTGTAGAACACACTGAAATATAAATCAGGGTCCAGAGAAATGTGGTAAAGACAAAATGTATATGGGGAAAAATAAGATCAAATTGATATAAACCAAGACCCTTTTTGCCTTACAGGACAATTATATTGATATTTGAAGTGGCCTCTCAAAGCAGTCAGCAGGCTGCCACCATAATAGTTTGAAAAAGAGTCAGATCTATGATACAGTCTGAAGGTCTTCCCTGTGCCATCCAGTTTCCTCTCCCTTTCAACTTTCCTAGATGTTTACCCTAATATATATTATTTCAATTTTTTACTCACATCCCTCCCATTTTGGCCATTGGGAGCTCTTTTGTTCACTTCCATTTTGCACTTACCTAACATCCTCACAGGGCTTTTTTTGGGGTTAGCACCATCTTTCTTTCTTTCTTGAACTCTAAGATTTGCAGGGTCACTTTATATATTTCCTTCCTCAGTCCTAGGATCAGCCATTTCTCCAAGGATCCCTGGATCCTTTCACTGGATGAAGATATTAAAAACCTAGATCAGGAGGCTAAGTGTGCTCTTTGCTACACAGGTAACCTTGTTTCTCTCACCTCTTAGGAGATGTCGTAAGGAAATGAATACTAAATTGTGTATATGCAAATAAAAATGATTTCATGGAACCATCTGGATGTACATTCTGCTAAACAAAGTTCATCATTATGGGTGTACATTATGCTAAGCATGTGTTCAACTCTAATCCATTATTATATGGATACTCTACCTTCTCCAATTTTGCTTTTCTGTAACCTTCTACTCCAGCAGCAAGAAACTGGCTGAGTATAATGATTTAGAATTAATTAATTAACCAAGACCCTGTGGGAAGTAACAGTATCAACTAGAATTCAATGCTTTAGTACAGGTGCTTTTAAATTTACAGATTTCACTCACTGATCTCATCACCTGCAGAGTCACTTTTAGAGATTTGTTACAGACTTAGATGTTATTGTCATGACCTACTTCCATCCTGGGATCCCCAGTTCCCAAAAGTATTTTTTTTTACTTTTACATACATTAAGATTCACAGTGTGTGCCATGAAATTCTATGGCTTTTGAAAATGCTTAATGACAGTTATTTATCATTAAAGTATCCTACAGCCACCATGGCCACTTTCTCCACATCAATGTCACACTTTCTTCGATTACTAATCACAATTGTTCATGAATAGAATATCAGTAAGTCCAATCTTATCCATACTCTATTGTAGGGAGTGGGAGGAAGAGATGTGATGCAGGGGCATTTTGGGGACCTGGAGTAGCCCTGGGTGGTGTTGCAGGACACAGTATGTCCTCCCATGGCCCACTGGGTGGAGTGTGGGATAGTGTGGGCTATGATGTGGACCATTGACCATGAGGTGCAGGGGTGCTCAGAGATGTATTCACCAAATGCAATGAATGTCTCATGATGATGGAAAGATTGTTGTTATGGGGGGAGGAGTGGGGTGAGGGGGCTGGGGGGTATATGAGAACCTCATTTTTTAAAATGTAACATTAAAAAAATAAAGACAATATAAAAAAATAAAGTATCCTACAAATGCATTGCCTATTCAACCTGTCATCTCCACCCCCCACCTCTGCCAACCAATGATATGTTTACCATTTCTTTGGTTTTCCTTTTCTGTAATGTCATATAAAGGGGATCATACTGTATGTGGCCTTAAATAACTATCACATTTTAAAGTAATAATATGGATCTCTTGTAAAACACAGATAGAAGGCTTACACTAAAAACAGGAGGGCCCTATTCCTACCTCTCAACCCCTAATTTGAGTTTACTATGCTCAAGCCTTTCACATATTTTTCTGCTATTTGTATCCATATTTCCAAATATATTCTTTTGTGATGTTACTGCTGTTTAGAGTTTAAATAATTTCTCATAATGTGAAAGAAGGGGAACGGGCTCTTTTCCTCCATGTCCCTCTCACCATAGGCTTTCTCTCACACACTCTTCTAAAGGGGTGACCACCATATTTGATGAAATAATCACTAGCTACGTTAGTAGGCTTATATGAAGATTCTTGTTTCAGTCAGGGTTCTCCACAGACCATATATACACACACACACATATGAAAGCGAATGTATATATACACATGTATACATATATCTATGTGTATATGTATGGATAGATATGCATATTTGTGTGTGGCATGTATGTTATGGGATTTATTGTAAGGTATTGGCTCTTATGAATGTGAGAGCTGGCCTTGGGCTGGTAGCCTGGAAAACCATCAGGAGCTGAATTTGCTGTCTTGAGGCAGAATTTGTTCTTCCCTAGGAAATCTCACTTTTTATTGAGGCCTTTGCCCAATTGAAGGAGGCCCACCTACACTATAGAAAATATTCTACCTTAGGTACAGTCAACTAATTGTAGATATTAATCATTCCTACAAAATACTTTTTTGTAACCTGGTCCTGGGGCCACACTTCAGGTTTGAAAACCTGAGAACAGAATCCTTCAAAGCAGATGTAAGAAAAGCCACTCAAAAAGTACTGATTTTCAGTTTCCCAATTTGCACAATCTATGGAAGTAACTGCTCTCAGCTGCTCCTTCTGGATCTTAAGCCAAGTGCTTTCCTTCTGTGCCTGCTGATCTTCAACTTCACTTTCATAACACTGACATGAGCTTCCTGAAGGGAAATTTAACTCTAAAGCCAAACAATCTCATTATTAAATTAGTTCCCAAGAAAAAAAAGAGTTACATTATTCCAAAGAGACATCTTGTAATTTTAAAATTACAAGACATGAAATATTTGTTCCTCAATAAAGCTAAAGTGTACTACAAAACCCTGCATCAAGCTCAGGCAGCTGTAGCTTGGCCACTTCTGATGCATTTACTGAAATAACTTGAGTTTTCTACAGAGTTTTCTTTTCCAATATCTGCATGTAGGATAGAAAGAAAACCTATATTAGGATTCCTAAAGAAATGCTGGGTGAAACACTAAAAAGAAGAAATGTAACAACATATTCCACAGCTAAGCCCTATATTCCAATGTAAAATTAATACAGATTGGAGTTGAAGAAAAGAAAGGAGGAACAAAAAATACCTGATGGCATAAATATTTATCAGCATCCACAACTTTCTTCTTTATGAAAGAATGGGACAGATGAGAAGATGACAAGGGAGGTGGCAAATCTTTCAGGTTGAACAGCTCAAATAAATGACTTTTCCGAATGGCAGAAAAAAACTCACCACCTTCAACATTCTCTATCATCCCTTAAGTGGTAGGGATTGTTGCTGATTGAAGATACATTTTCTCAGTTTTTTGATGTACCTTGACAGATACTTCAGAATCATGGGCACATTACACAGGATTATAAAAAGTATTTACTTCCTAGGCTCTTCAATACAAAAAGCTGTTGCTGTATTAATTCTTCTTGAAATTCCATATCAATGTTCAGAAGGAGGTTCAGCTTCCCAGACACCAACTCCACTCTTAGTGGTGAACAGTGTGGGGGCATGGAGGGCTCAATTCTCCCACAGACAGAGAGGCTAACAAGGGAAACTATCTTAGCACTTAGTGGCAAACTTTTACCAAGACCTGATTCCTGACATTCTGATCTCTGTCAGATTGTACCATGGCTCATGCAGTTTTTTGGTTTTTTTTACATACTGCATATTTCAACCTATATGAAATTCTAGAAAATAGAAATTATTTTGTATTTATAATGCATATATTGTTGTGTGTATATTTATTTTTTATTAGTGAAGTTGTGGGTTTACAGAACAATCATGCATAAAATACCAGATTTCCACACACCACCTTACCACCATCAACTTGCTTTGGTTTAGATCATTTGTTACTATTGGTGATAGCACATTTTTATAAGTATGCTATTAAAGTCCAATATTTAACTTAGAGTTCACTGTTAATGTGGTGTAGTTCCAGGACTTTTTAAAAAATGTATTCTGTTTCCATATATTTAATCTGACACCACCCATTTTTTAAAGATTTATTTTTATTTATTGATTTCTCCCCACTGCCTCATTGTTTTGCACTTGCTGTGTCTGTTCATCTTCCTTGTTTCTTTAGGAGGCACCAGGAAGTGAACCTGGGACCTCCAATGTGGGAGGGAGGTGCTTAATCACTTGAGTCACCTCCATTCACCTTCTCCTTTTAATCATATTCAGATATATAGTTCAGTGTTATTAATTGCATTCACAATGCTTACTACCATGACCACTGTCCAGTACCAAAACATTTCCATCTTTCCAAATAGGATCACTATGCATTTGAAGTCTCAACTTCCTATTCCCACCCCATCCCCTGATAATCTATATTTTAAATTCTAATTCTGTGAATTTGCTTGTTCTAATTACTACAAGTCAGTGAGATTAAACAATACCTGTCATTTTTTGTCTGCCTTATTTCACTCAACTTGGTGTCTTCAAGATTCATCCATGTTGTTGCATGCATCAGGGCTTCATTCCTTTTAACAGCTAAATAATATTCCTTTGTATGTCTATACCATATTTTATTGATCCATTCATCAGTTGATGGTCACTGGCTTGCTGCCAACTTTTGGAAATTGTGAATAACGCCTCTAAGAACTTTGGTTTGCAAATATTTTGAGTCCCTGTTTTCTATTCTTTGGGGGATATGCCTAGCAGTGGGATTGCCAAGTAATATGGTAATTCTATACTTAGCTTTCTGAGGAACTGCCAAGCTGTCTTCCACAGCACTATTTTACATTGCCACCAGCAATGAATGACTGTTCCCAGTTCTATGATTCCTCACCAACATGTCATTTTCCATTTTTTTTAATACCAGCCATTTTAATGGGTGTGAAATGGTATCTCATTGTGTTTTTTAAACAAATAAATTTTATTGATATATATTAATAAAGCATACAATTCATCCAAAGTATACAATCAATGGTATTTGGTATAATCACATAGCTGTGTATTTATCACTTCATTCATTTTTAGAGCATTTTCATTTTTTCAAAATAATAATAAACACCGGATGAGCAAATAAGAAAATTCTCCACTTCTCAATTTCTCTATGCTTCCCCTGCTGTATAGAGCTATTTCTGACTATTGCATATATATTAATTTATTAAGCACTTTTACTGAGATATATTCACATACCATCTGATCTAGCCAAAGTGTAGTCAATGACTTTTTGTATAATCACAGTGTTGTGCATTCATCATCACACAAAAAAATTTAGAACTATTTCATTATTTCAAAAATAAAAACTCCTCACCCCTTAGCAGTCCTCCCCCAGCCCTACATATCCACCAATCTAATTTCATCCTTAAAATTGATTTATATTTATATTATATATAAATGTAATAATAGAATATGTGGTATTTTGTGCATGGATTATTTTACTTGTATAATTTTTTGGTCTGATATTAACATCTTGTAGTATTAACATACATTTGTACAGTTTCAAAGAAAAATGGTCTAATATGTGCAATTTTACTCATATTCATATTTCACATGTGGTTTTAGCATCCTATACAGCCGCATGTTCTTAATACATTTCTTAGCTTTCTATTGGCAATATATATGACCTTAGACATTCCCTTCAAACCTCTTTTGTACCCACAAAATAGTACAGCTAGTGACAAACATTATGTTGGGCTTTCACCTTTTCTGTTCATTTCCAAAGATTAACACACACCCTTTTTACTAATTCTGCACAAGTTAACCCTCAGCTTTCCATTCTCTAGACTCATTCTATTTTCTGGTGATCCATTATCAAGTTATTAACACCATGAGATTATACAATATATGTTTTCATAGTAGTACATTCATACAGTATTTGTCCTTTTGTGTCTGGCTTGCTTCACTTAATACAGTCCTCCAGGTTCATCCATGTTGTCGTATGCTTTATGAATTCATTTGTTCTTACAGTTGCAAAATTCCAGTGTTTAAATACATCACAATTTGTTTATCCATTCATCACTTGATGGTCACCTAGGTTGTTTCCATCTTTTGACAATCATGAATAATGCCACTATGAACATCAGTCTGCAGGTGTCTGTTTGTGTCACTGCTCTCAGTTCATCTGGGTATATACCCAGTTGTGGTGTTGCCAGGTCAGGTGACAAATCTCTATTCAACTTCCTCAGGAACTGCCAAACAGTCCTCTATGGTGCCTGTATCATTTTACATTCTCATCAACAGTGAATAAGTGTTCCTATCTCTCCATATCCTCTCCAACATATGTAGTTCTCTGTCTTTTTTTTCCTGGTGAAAATTTTTACTCAGTATGTGAAAAGGACATATTAAGATTCAATAGCATATTAAGAAAGCAGGGAAGTGAACTTGGCCCAGTGGATAGAGTGTCTGTCTACAACATGGGAGGCCCATAGTTCAAACCCTGGGCCTCCTTGACCCATGTGGAGATGGCCCACATGCAGTGCTGATGTGTGCAAGGAGTGCCATGCCATTCAGGGGTGTCCCTGCATAGGGGGGTCCCATACACAAGGAGTGTACCCTGTAAGGAGAGCCACCCAGCATGAAAGAAAGTTCAGCCTGCCCAGGAATGGCACTGCACACATGGAGAGATGACACAACAAAAAGAAACACAGATTCCCATGCCACTGACAACAACAGAAGCAGACAAAGAAGAGCATGCAGCAAGTGGACACAGAGAACAGACAACTGGGGGTGGAGAGAGAAATAAATAAAAGATAAATCTTAAAAAAAAAGAAAGCATACCATTAGTAACACCTATGGAGATGATCACTTAGAATGTTTTACATGCTCTATAATATTGTTGGTGTTTTGTTTTTTAATTCTTATTATTTTTATGACTTTTTCCTCTATTTTTTAAAATGTTACATTAAAAAAACATAAGAGGTCCCCATATACCACACATGCCCCCTCACCCCATCAACAACCTCTTTCATCATCATGTCTAATGGGACAGTCATTGCATTTGGTGAATACATTTTGGAGCACTGTTGCACCACATAGATAATGGTTTACACTGTAGTTTACACTCTCCCTCAGTCCACTCAGTGGGCCATGGCAAGACATACAATGTCCAGCATCTCAGCAAGGTCCCAGAGACAGCCAAAGTAGATAGGACCCCATGTACTGGTTCTCCTGAGGGCTACAGAGACCCACAGGTTCTATGGTCATGGCAGATGGATCTGGAGTTCAGTGCCATGTCAGTTGACCCTACTTTCAAGTTCGTGTTTCTGAGTGTGATGGAGTTGGACTCAGATGTGACCTTTCTACATATGCCTCTTCTGTCACTTTTACTGGACCTGTAGTTGATGCTGGGGTTGGTGTATACTCAGGAGATCTGAATCTCTGCCCTGTCCATGTGACAGCCAGGTCCTGAGCCTCAGCAGACTTGCAACTCCTACCCTCTGGTTTATTGGACTTACCCCTGCCAGTTAACAGCATTGTGAAGAAGGTCAACCACCACACCATGAAGCCAAGAGTGCCTACAACTGCAAGCAGGAGAATTGCATCCATCATTCATGTGGAGTCTAAGCCACCTCTTGATGTAGAGGGGGACTGAACATAACCATCCCAGGGTCCACAGTATGGAGGAATAGAATATGGATTAGAGTGGACTTACTGATATTCTACTGTGGAACTACTATGATTAGTAATGGAAGAAACTGTAGCATTGATGTGGAGAAAGTGGCCATGGTAGCCTCTGAGGGTAGGGAAAAGGAAGAAGAGATATGATGTGGGGGCATTTTCAGGACTTGGAGTTGTCCTGGGTGGTACTGCAGGGACAGATGATGGAAACTGTATGTCTCTGTCTTTTTTAAATTTTATTTCTCTCTCCTTCTCCCCCCACCCCGGTTGTCTGTTCTCTGTGCCTATTTGCTGCTTTCTTCTTCTTTGTCTGCTTCTGTTGTTGTCAGTGGCATGGGAATCTGTGTTTCTTTTCGTTGCATCATCTTGTGTCAGCTCTCCATGTGTGCAGCACCATTCCCAGGCAGGCTGCACTTTCTTTCGCACTGGGCAGCTCACCTTATGGGGTGCACTCCTTGCATGGCACTCCTTGCACACATCAGCACTGCACATTGGTCAGCTCCACACAGGTCAAGGAGGCCCAGGGTTTGAACTGCAGACCTCCCATGTGGTAGACGGACACCCTAACCACTGGGCCAAGTCTGCCGCCTGTCTCTGACTTTTTAATAGTGACTCATCTAACAGGTGTGTAATGATATCTCATTGTAGCCTTGGTTTGCATTTCCCTACTTGCTAGTGACAAATGTCTAGTCAAGTCTTTTGCCTAATTTTTAATTGGCTTATCTTTTTATCGTGGAGCAGTAGCATCTCTTTATATATCCTGGATATTAAATCCTTATGTGTCTGCTAGGTCTAGTTCATTTTTTATGTTGTTCAAGCTCTCTGTTTCCTTGTTGATTTTCTGACTAGTTGCACTATCTAATGATGTAAAGGGAGTGTGGAAGTCTCCAATTAAAATTGTAGAAGGGGTTATTTCTCCATTCAGTTCTGCCAGAGTTGCCTCCTGTGTTTTTAGGCACCCTGGTTAGGTGCGTAGATATTTATGATTTCTTTCTGGTAGAGTGTCCCTTTATTAATACATAATGGTATTCTGTGACTCTTATAACTTTTTACATTTAAAGTATTTTTTGTCCAGTATTGGTATTGCTAACGCCACTCTTTTTTGGTTACTATTTGCATGGAGCATCTTTTTCCAAACTTTCACTTTCAGCCAGTTTGTATCCCTGCTTCTAAGGTGAATCTCTTGTAGGCTGCATAAGAATGGCTCATGCTTTTTAATCCATTCTGTCATCCTCTATCTTTGGATTGTTAGTTTAATCCATTCACATTCCGTGATGTTTCTGTAAATGCATTATTTCTTTCCACCATTTCATTCTTTTGTTTCATGTCATATATTATTTTCATCTGTCTTTTTACTCTTTTGGTTATCCTTTCTACTATTCTTTCTTCTATACTCTCCTCCAAGCCTCTCTGTCCTGTCTTTTTCTTTCAAGTTCTAAGGTTTCCTTTAATATTTCCTGCAAAGGTGGGTTCTTTTTCATGAACTCCCTTAGCTTCTGTTTGTTTGTGCATATTTGAAGAACTATTTTGTTGGATAAAGAATTCTCAGCTGGCAGTTTTTCTGTTTCAGTATCCTAATTGCATCATACCACTGTCTTCTTGCCTCCATAGTTTCTGATGAGAAATCCACACTAAGTCTTACAAGATGTCCCTTGTATCTATAATGCTTTTCTTCTCCCTTGCTGCTCTCAGAATTTCCTCTTTATCTTTGATGTTTGACATTCTGAGTAGCATATGTTTTGGATTAGGTCTATTCAGATTTATTCTGATTGGGATAAACTCTGTGCTTCTTGCACATGTAAGTTCATTTCTTTCATGAGAGTTGGGAAATTTTCTGCTACTATTTCCTCACATACTCTTTCTGTGCCTGTTCTTTTCTATTCTTATTCCAGAACTACCAAGACACATATGTTGCTGTCTTTCATGTTATCATTCAACTCTCTGAGCACCTGCTCAATTTTTTTCTGTTTTTTTCTCTTCAACTTCAGCTGTTCTTTCCTCTGTAACAATTAGTTTTCATTATATCACTTCAAGTCTGCTGTTGTATGCCTCTAGTGTGTTTTTTATCTCACTTATTATGTCTGTAATTCCCATGAGCTCTGTTATTTTTTTCTTCAGGATTTTAAATTCTTCTTTTCCTCACTAAGTTTCTTCTTGATGTCCTTTATTTCTTTAGCCATATTGCCTTTTAACTCATGCATCTAATTTTGGAAATGTGTGTGCATCTCATTAATTAGTTGTCTCAAATCCTGCATCTCTACTGGAGCTTTGAAAGACTCCTTTTCTTGAGCCAGGTCTTCCATTTTCTCAGATGGCTTGTATTTTTTGCTGATAAGCATCCGATTGGGGTAGTAAGTTTAATCAGATGCTCAATTTCTAAGTTCAGAGAGTTTTAGTGGTGGGAGGGTGTTACTGCTGTTCTTTGATTCTTGGTTGAACTTGTTCTGAGTTTTTAGGATTGTTGCTATTAGTTGCTTAAATCTGGGCCCTGTAGTCAGTAATGGGTTGAAGACCTGTTTTCCAGGGCCTTGGGGAGGGAGGCTGTAAAGGATGGAAAAAGTCTCTCTTACTTATTTACTTTTGATTTCCTCATGTACACTTTCTTGGTCTGCCAGAAGATGGTAGTCTTTGGCAGCCCTCTCAGTTCAATGCCTGATTGGAGTGTGTTGGCTGTAACTACTGACTGGGTCAATGTGATAGAGGATACTGCCTGAAGTCTAAGATCCTCATAATTCAAACTCCATAACATCAAAACCATATGGGCCAGTTATGCTAAGAGCTGTAGAAGAGGCTTTAGTTTAACACTATTTAACCCCAAAAGCATCTCTCACTATATTTCTGAGGAATCCAAGTACACAGATTATGTTCTTTGATCATAATGTACTTGTACTAGAAATCAATAATAAAACCCTAACTGATACTCCCTCATTCCAAAAATGAAAACTGCTTTTCTAAGTAAGCAAGAGTAAAAGAAATCACAAAGAAAAAGAGAATATATTTAGACTGAATAATAAAACAGGATAAAAATTGTCTCCTTCTGACCAGGGAATCCTGCTTTGGGTGGGAAAGATGTTATAGTCTCAAAATCATCCCTGTTTATCTAGAGGTAGAAATGTCTGTGGATATGCTCCCTCACTACGGTGCCCACTACTGATAACTGTGGCCTTGAAACTATGAACACAAATAGAAAAAGTCATTTGAGCTGACTCATGCTTGACCTCCCTCTGATCTCCAAGTCACTGTGACTTTTTTATGGAGAAAGTGAACCAGCACCTGAGGAAATTACTGGACAATACCCAGACAGTTTGGCAGCACCAGTGGATAGGTGGGAGGGGAGCAGCAGGTAGGCAGGATCTCGGGGGACCCAGGGCCTGTGCAGACCCCACTGCCCACCATCCTTCTGGACCCCTGTCCTCAACTGAGCCCCCGCATATGTTTATCTACATGCTTGAACATCCGTGTTTCCCTCATTCAGACTCCAGCAGCTTAAAGGTTACTGTTTAAGTCATGTTTTACTATTAAGTAAATTTAATCTAAACAGGAAACTTGGCATCACTGCTGTACATTGCAATAATCCATTATCCCTTGTTACAGATATAAAGAAATTATGAAACCAAGCACAGGATTGCTTTGAAAAGCATCTTGTAAGCATCTTGTGAAATGAAGATTCATGGCTCTGTTCCAGTGATAGAAAACCCTTTCAGGTCTGTCTGCAGCCTGCTGTGAAACAAAGAACTGCTCAGAGTGTGAGCCTCTCTGTCCTCTGCCCATTCCTGGGAACCATGTCAGAACTTCAGGTGAGCTGGCCCCCACATGCCAGAGGCTCCACCCTGCTGGGAGAAAATGGAGATTGGGGCTTTTTACTTGAATTCATTGTATCAAACATCTTCTTTGAAAATTTCCATACACACAGGAGAGTTGTAAAATTCTTCCAATAATACCTATATATCCACCACGTGGATTCTACCAATACCAGTTTGCTCCATCTCTTGCCATTCCATCTGTCTATCCCTCTATCCATCCATCCCTCCACAACATTATTTTCTTGCATTTTAAACTAAGTTATAGGCATCTGTGACCTTCTATACTTGTAACTATGTATTTCTTTCTTTTAACTTTCAATTCACAAGCAATTCATGCATGTTAACTTGTTTCACACTGGAAATGCTAGAGAGAACATGAAGTCCTCCTTCACCATCACTCCCCTCAGCCTTATCCTGTGATCTGAGACCACTGCAGCCATCCTCAGTTTGGAGAGAATGCATTTTTCTGACCTTTGCATTTTCCTGTAGAAACATGGAAGGAGTATTGTATTACTTAGAAAATCTCTGCTTTCCTTTTTATTTCTTTTCTTTTTTATTTAACACAAATGATTCACTGGACAAGTCCTTGTGCTTTTTCACTCACCATCTTTCCATGTCAGCACATGGTTCTATGGTCATCCTTGCTCTGGCTGCTGAGTATTCCACACTGCAGATGCTTCATGGATTCATTTTATATGTTTTATAGAACAGCCTATTACATTTGTACTCTTAATATAAAGGAAACCTTATCCTCATGTAGAGGACTTGAAAGCACCATTTGCTCTACACACAAGGTTCATCCAAAGGAAGCACATAAAGGTAAAGTGCCCTTCCATCACTATCTGTCAGGAGTATATGCACTCAAGATCCTTTAGCACTGTATCTGATGTTAACCTAAATTACCTGGCTAAGGTCGTTTTTGTCAGATTTCTCCCCTGTAAATTTCTCTTTTTGTGTGTCCTTACTGTATGATCTTTCTGGAAGAAATTCACTATATATCACCCACCCATAAGGAGTGGAAAGTTATGCTCCCTCCTCTTGAAGGCTTGGTACCTGCATAAATTGTTTGCAGTTCTTTCTCATGGGTGATTTCTTTTCTGTCCTTTATTTATCTAATCCTCAATTGATAGTGGTATGCCTTGTACTGTAATTATATTATGCCTTGTACTGTAATCCAATACTAATCTATTTACCTATTTATTTTAAAGTTTTATTGAGATATAATTTACATACCATGCAATTCATACAAAATGCACAAAATGCACTTTAGTTATAGTTAGAGTTATGCATCCATCAGCACAACCATCTTTAAAATCATCTCATTACCTCCTAAAGGATCCCCACAGTGTCATCTCTGCCAAACACCCCCAATACCACCAGCCCTCGGCATCCCTGGGTCCTCCTTGTGTGTCTAGAGATTTGCCTATTCTGGACATCTCATTGAACTGGAGCCTCACAGCACTTTATCCTATGTACCTGCTTCTTTTACTTAGGACCATCCATGTTAGCATGTGTCATTATTTTATTTAATTTTATTGTAGAATGATATTCCATTGTCCATTTATAACACATTTATTTATCCTTTTTTCAGTTGTGGCATATTTCAGTCATTTCCAATTTTGGCTATTGAGTATTGCTGCAAGTAATATCGTACACATTGTGTGGGGAAATATTGTTTTCATTTCTCTTAGGTATAAACCTAGGAGTGGACTTCCTAGATCATATTTTAAAGTGATTTTCAACCACTTGAAGAATTTCCAAAGCAGCTACACCATTTTACATGATGACCAGCATTGTATGAGGGTTCTGATTCTTCTGTGTTCTCTTCCACACTTGTTATGATCTGTGATTTTGATTTTAGCCTTCTGGCAGGTGTGAAGTGGTATCTCACTGTGGTTTTGAGTTGCATTTCAATGGGCCAGTGATTTTGAGCATCTCTTCATGTGCCCTTTGGATATTTGTGTATCTTCTTTACAGGAAGGAAACCATTGCTTAATCCAAAGTTACAAAGATTTACAGGTGGGTTTTTTTTACCTACAAAGTTTATTGACATGCCCTACACTTAGGTCTTTGATCCATTTGTAGTTTTGTAGTTAAATTTCTATACGGTGTGATGTAAGAAATCAACTGCCTCCCTGGTTGACTTCCAACTCCTTCCCTTGACTTTTTCTCTCTGTATCTCAATTTCTCTTTATACCTTAATAAGTAGACAACAGGAATAGCATTAAAACTGGTATTCTACTATAGAACTATTATGACTAGTAATGGAAGAAACTAGCATTGATTTGGAGAAAGTGGCCACAGTAGTTGCTGAGGGCAAGGAGAAGGAAGAGGAGGTGAGATGTGGGGCATTTTTAGGACTTGGAGTTGTCCTAAATGATATTGCAGGGACAGATGCTGGACATTATATATCCTGCCATAACCCACTGAATGTACTTGTAGAGAATGTAAACTACAATATAAACTATAATCCATGTGTTGGAGCAGTGCTCCAAAATGTATTCACTAAATGAAATGAATGTGCCACAATAATGAAAGAGGTTGTTGATGTGGAAGGAGTGGAAGGGTGGGGTGTAGGGTATGTGGAAATCTCTTATTTTTTTTAATTTAACATCTTTTGTGATCAATGTATCTTTTTTAAAAAAAAAAAGACAATTTAATTTTAAAAATTAAATTAAATTTTAAAAATCCTGATTTATTTGGTCCATACCTTAACTGAAGTAATGTCATTAGAAGGTCATATTTACAATGAGTTTACACCCACAAGAATGGATTAAGAACACATTTTCTAGAATACATAGCATCAAACCATCCACTATCTTTGTCACTGCCATACACTCTTCCTTTGTAGCTTTGAAATTGGGACGTGTGAGTCCTCCACCTTTGTGTTCTTATTCAATTTTCTTTTGCCATTTGGAGTTTCTTGCAATTCTCTATGAATGAGAGGCTTAGGTTGTCCATTTGTGCAAAGAAGTCAGAATTTTGATGGAGATACTTTATATATTTTGTTGCTTACTTTGTTGCAGTGTTGGCCACTCAAAACTCTTTCAGTTTTCCCTTCTTTAATATATGCTAATATTTATGTTTTCTTTTTTTTTTAAGATTTAATATTTATAAGATATCAAGGTTCTTGCATATTCCCTGCTCCAGTTCTAAATCAGCCATTTCTCATTTTACTGAAAGCTGTATGAAAAACCTAGGCATTGGAGCCAATCATGGTGATTGCTACCGGAATCTCCAGGCTTCTAGGCCCTCTCAGTTCCCAGTACAAGGAAATATATGTGTGCATACTAGCCTGTGTACATACACCTAACAATAAATATGTGTTAAGGAACCACCTGAATCTATATTAAGTGTCCATGTGTTATCTTCAACTTCAATCTATGGCCACATGGATCATTGAGTCCATGTGATATCTTCAACTTCAATCTATTACCGCATGGATCATTCTAAACTTCTTCAAAATCTTTTGTGTAATCTCCCACTCGTAACAGTGAGATTGATTCCACCATCTTCCAACTCTTTACTTAATTGCTCAATTCCTGCTGTATATGTATATAATGATTTTAGAATTCCTAAGTAGTTCCTGTGTGGGGAAAATAACTTTATCATCTAGAGTTCCTTCTGCCATTAGACATACAGAATCCACTCCTTTCCAAACTTTTGTTTCAGCACCTTTTCCCCCAATGCCTGCCCTGAGTTTGTTTCATATTGTAATACAACTAAAATATTTTATTATATCTGCATTCAACCTAGGATCCACTGGGATACTGCATCATTTTAAAATATGTGTATATTAAGATTCATTCTTGGGGAGCAGATGTAGCTTAAGTGATTGAGCACCTGCTTCCCACATACCTATTCCTGGGTTTGACCACTGGTACCTCTGAAAAAGAAAACAAACCACAAGCAAACAAACAAAAGAAAACAACTCAGGGGAGCCAGTGTAGCTGAGTGATTGAGTGTTGCCTTTCTATGTATGAGGTCCCAAGTTCATTCCCCAACCCCAGTACCACAGAAAAATTTTTTTGAATTAATTTCTTCTTATATTTAAAGAAACTTTAGATTATATAAATGATACATTAAAATATAAGAGATTATCATATGCCACACTCCCTCCCCCTCCCAGATTTTCCCAAATCAACAACGTCCCTCCTTAGTGTGATACATTTGTTACAATTGAGGAACATATACTGAAGCATTGCTACCAACTATGGATTATAGTTTACATTATAATTTATACTGTCCTGCAAAATTTTATAGATTATGAGAAAATATTCAATGGCCTGTATCCGCCACTGCGATGTCATGCAGACAAGTCCAACGTCCAGAAAATGACCCCATATTACATCTGTATCCCACCCCTCAGGACCTCTGGTGGCCACTGCCTTTATATCAATGATAAGGGTTCTTTCATCACTAGAATAATAAGTCTATAGTAGAATAATAAGTCTACTTTAGTCCATTGTTCTTTCCCCAGTCTTGAGAATTTGGGGATGGTGATTTCCACTATGCTACTAATTGAGAAGGAGCTTTGATCCCATGGGGCAGATAGATGGAAATATCTTGCTTGCAGTTGCAAACACTCTCTGTTCCTTGGGATGGGCATTGTCCATCACCATCTTCTCATTAGTTTTGTTGGGTGATTCCAGTGAACTGGGGAGTAGGTATTGCAATTCTGCTGAAATTCAGGACACCACTGGTACAAGGACAAATCAAAGATTCTGGGACATACATTGATCAAGTATAGGCTAATAATATTTTCAGGTAAAAGGGGCAGAAGAGCCAGTTGTAGAGAAACTATAAATGAGACCTACTCTGTTACACTGGAGTGCTTAAATTTGAAAGTAGGGCCCACTGACAGGGTGCTGAATTCCTGAGCTGTGTGCCCTGCTTATATTTTCTGGATATCTCTGGATATCTCTGGAGCTCTGTTATTAGAGGTACTATTTACTTTGGCAGTCAATGAGATCTCTCTGAAAAGTACATAAGTGTAAACTCTGGAATGACCTTCCAACTCACACTGAAGTCTCTTAGCCATAAAACTCGTTTTGTCTTACCATTTCCCCTTTGGTCAAGGTCTTTTCCAGATGCATTCCTCTTTATCACTTGGTAATAATCCTTCAGTGTCAGGGAGGCTCACCCTGGGTGTCATGTCTCATGCCAGAAGGAAGGTAGTGCATTTATATGCTGAGTTTGGCTTAGAGAGATGCCATGTTTGAGAAAAAAGGAACCTTTCAGGAGATAACTCTTAGGCTATATATAATAGTAGGCTAAGTTTCAATTTCACAATAAAAGGTTCATAAGTAGAATAATCAACATCAAGGGCCTGGCATAATGGTCTGTGTTCCTTCACTGGGCACTGCCCTTGCACTTGGGGACTTCTTGCTGTCCTATTAAGAATGTACCAGAACTCCCCACTATGGGAATACAATATTCTTTCTGTTACTGTGTGGATCTCCACCCACTGAAATGATGTGGCATGAATACTTGAACATATTCATATGTATTAGGGATATGCTACATCATTCTGAACAATTCTAATGCTGTACAAATGCTCTGCATTCCATCTATTCTGTTCTTCCTTACCCCTCCCCACAGAACCTATAGTAACCACTAAGTTTCGATTTTTGAAGAGTAATATTCATAGTCACTTCCAATAATATTGAGAGTTTGACATACTGGTCTGTTTTCTTTTATCTGGTGCTGCCTATGGTCTCAAGGAATTCTTGTCCCTCTGATTGAAAACACAGCAAACTCCCAAGGATGGGAGCTTGATATTTTCTTGTTTATTGTGTGAGTTGCAAACCCCTGATAGAACACATTATGACAAGATGAACTCTTACATTTTCCATTGATGCCTGCCCCAGGTGCACCTTGTCCCACATACCCACCCACATCCAATGCCCTACACCATACCCCTCCCCTGCTATATCTGCCAAAAGTACATCCCCAACATTGTAGTTTAAACCACAGACCTACCAATCCCCAAGTTCACCTGGCCCTTTCCCCAACCCTCCCCCCACTTTCATGAATACTCCAGCACAACACTCCCACCCTACTCATCTCTGGACACCAGCACTGCCCAACTGTATCACAGCACTATACCACTCTCAAGCTCATCCACCGCACAACTACACCCTTCCACCTCAGGGTAGATTTATTTTTCTCTTTTTTTCTTTGTTTTTCTTATCATAGATTTTACCCATATGACCACCAGTTCACCACCCTCTACTCCATTTCTGACTCCTGTAAACCTATCTTCCAGGCTCTAGTTCTGTGTGTCTGTTCATTTTGTTTAGTTCATTTTGCTTACTTCTTTTTTTTGAAGATTTTATTTATGTACTTATTTTTATTTATTTCTCTCCTCCTCCCCCCCCCCCCGGTTGTCTGCTTTCTGTGTCCATTTGCTGTGTGTTCTTCTATGACTGCTTCTATCCTTATCAGTGGCACCAGGAATCTGTGTTTCTTTTTTTTTTTTTTTTGGCTTACTTCTTAATAAAAATTACAACAGCATTTTTTACTGATTTGGAAAAGTCAACTATGAAATTTATGTGGAAGGACAAGGGGCCCCAAATAGTCAAAGAAAAATAGTTTAAAGATTCACCTTTGTCCTTAAAATTTCCTGTATTTTTTTAAATTGTGGGAAGTCAATGTTTAACCATTGAGCTATAACAGCGACTCTGAGTTGATTTTTTCATCTCTTTGTCTGTTTTGTTTTCATGGGTACCAGGGATCAAACCCAGAAATGCATACATGGGAAGCAGGCACTCAACCACTTGAGCTACATCCACTTCCATCCCTGTGTTTTAACAAATGTGATTGGCAAGTATCTGCCATTAAATTATCAGACAGATTGCTTCACCCATTCATCTCATCTCCCTTCCCCAACCTTACCCTGAAACCTTGGCAACAACTGATCTGTTTATGATTTTCATAATTTTGCCTTTTTCATGATGCCACACAAATGGAAACATAAAATATGTCTTCTTACCTGATGGATAACTTTACTTATCTATATGCACTTAAGATTCATCCATGTGTTTGCATCACTTGAGAATTCATTGCTGAATCGTATTCCATTGCACGGTGTATCACAATTTTGATCAAATCACCTATTAGAGGGCATCTTAGTTAACTCCAAGTTATGCAACTATGAAAAAAGTTGCTATATACATTTCCATGCTTGTTTTGTGTGGACAAAAGTTTTCAAATCAGTTGGGTAAACACCTAGGAACACCTCTGTCAGAAGCAAGTAACTGGGAAGTAGATGCGGCTCAAGTCTTAAGGTCTCTGCCTACTATATGGGAGGACCCAGGTTCGATCCCTAAGGCCTCCTGGTGCAAAAGAAGACAAAGTGTGCCTGCATGGCAAGCCAGTGCCCACACAGTGAACCAGGTGCCCGTGCAGTGAGCCAAGTGCCCACACAGTGAACCAAGTGCCCACACAGTTAGCTGACTGTCCACACAGTGAACCCAGTGGCATTTGTGTGTCAGTGTGGCAAGCTGAGTGCCCACATGGTGAGCCAAGTGCCCAGTGGGTGCCCAGACAGTGAGCCAAGTACCCACATGGTGAGCTAAGTGCCCATGTGAGTGTCTACATGGTGAGCCAAGTGCCTACATGGTGAACCAATGACTGCACAGTGAGCCAGTGCTCATGCATTGAGTGAAGGGCCCATGTGCCTGCATGAAGAGATGAGTGCCCACGTGAGTGCCCATGTGGTGAGACAGTAGCCACATGATGAGCTGAGTGTCTACACAGCAAGCTGAGTGCCTGCATAGTGAGCTAGTGACCACACAAATGAGTCACACATCAAGATGATGAAGCAATGAAAGAGAGACAAAGGGGATCATCAAGGTGAAGCATATCAGAGGCTGGGAACTGAAGTGTCACAACTGACAGGGAACATCTCTCTATGTCAGAGGTACCCAGGATAAAATCCTGGTGAATCCTAGAGGAGAAAGATGAGAAGACAAAGATACAGAAGATCACACTGTGAATGGGCACAGGAAGCAAAAACACAGGGCAAGGGAGGAGGAAAAAAAGGAAACAAGTAACTACCTTTGAGGTGCTGTCATATTTTCATTCCCACCAGCAGTGTGTGAGTTCCTATTGTTCTGCACCCTTCTCTGCATATGGTACTGTCTGGTTGAGGGAATTTAGACATTCTAATGTGTGTGTAGTGATATCTTATAGTGGTTTTAATTTACTTTTCCCTAAGGATGAGTGTGAATGACACCTTTTTGTAAGCTGAATTGCCATCTGTGTATCTTCTTTGTTCTCTGATGAGGAGTCTGTTCAAATCTCTTCCCATTTTTAAAGTGTGTTGTTTGTTTTTGTTATTTTTATGGACTTCTGTGGATTTTTTTATTACACATGTAGTATGCTTATAGAAATATTGTACATACAGATTTCTTGTATACCACCCTATTATTGACACCATTAGTGTGGTATACAAATGATGAAAGAACATTTTTGTCATTATATTATTAACTATACTCCATGGTTTACATCAGGGTTCACTGTTTTTGTTGTGCAGGTCCATTAATTTTTGAAAAATTTCTACTCTAGTAAAATATATGGAACCTAAAATTTCTCCCTTTTAAATCCATTCAAATATATAATTCAATGCTGTTAACTACATTTACAATGTTGTATTATCTTCACCATCATCCATTATGAAAACTTCCATCAACCTGAATAGAAACCCTGCAATTTAAGCATTCAACCCCCATTCCCTAGGGCTATCTGGACCTTGGTGATATATTTTCTACATTCTGACTCTTTGAATTTGCTTATTCTAATTATTTCATATCAGTGAGTTCATAGAATATTTGTCTTTTTGTGTCAGACTTCTTTCATTCCACATGATGTCTTCAAGGTTCATTCACGTTGTCATATGTTTCAGAACTTCATAATGTTTTATGGCTGAATAATACTTCACTGTGTGTATAGAGCACATTTTGTTTAGCCTTTCATTGGTCGATGGGCTCTTGTGTTGCTTCCCTCTTTTGACCAATAATTCAGTGAGTTTCTTGTAGATTTTGGTTACAAATCCTTTTTCAGATTTGTGCTTTACACCTATTTTCTCCCAGTGTATGGCTGGTCTTTTCATTCTCCTAAAAGTTTCTTTCAAAGAATAGATTATTTTTTACATTGAAGAAGTCTAACAGATTTTTTTTTCTTACTTTCTTACATCATGCTCTTGGAGATGTATACAAAAACTTATGGTCTTATCCCTCTGGGATGCCTTTAATGTATATGTTTGTGTGTTTCATGTTGTCATTCAAATCTCTAAGTCCCTGCTGTATTTTTTCTCTTTTTATCAATCAATTCTACTATCTGATTTCAGATGTACTGTCTTCCACATCACTGATTCTTTCCTCTGCATGTTCAAATCTGCTGTTGTATGCTTCCAGTGTGTTTTTGACTTCTTGAATTGTGCCATTCATCACATCATATCTGTAATCTTTTCATGTGTGTTTAAAATTTCTTCAGTATTTTCTTCCAGTGTCTTCTTAATATTCTTAATCTCTTCCTTCACTTCATTAAGTTGATTCATAATATTTGTTTGGACATCTCTGATTAGTTGTTCCTTGTTCTATATCTCTTCCTGTTTATTAGTTTTTTCTTTAAAAAAGATTTATTTAATTATTTATTTCTTCCCTCTTCTCATTGTTGTTACATGCTGTCTGCTTTCTGTGTCCATTCCCAGTTTGTTCTTCTGTGCTTGCTTGACTTCTCTTTAGGCAGCACTGGGAACTGATGCTGGAACATTCTAGAGTGGGAGAGAAGCACTCAATCTCTTGTGCCACCTCAGCTTTTTGGTCTGCTGTGTCTTACTGTCTCTCTTCTGTGTCTCTTTTTGTTAAGTCATCTTACTGCCTCACTCTCCATATGGGCCAGCACTCATGTGGGCCAGCACTCCTGCATGAGCCAGCATTCTGCATGACCTGCACTCCACATGGGCCAACTCTCTGCTTGGGCCAGCTTACCACATGGGCCACCTTGCCTTCACCAGGAGACCCCAGAAACTGAGCCTGGACCTCCTCTATGGTAGACACATCTGCTTCCCTAGTTTATACTTTGGACTAAGTCATGTCTTCCTGTTTCTTAGTATGGGTTGTAATTTTTTTTGATATCTAGAAGTGAGTTTATCCTGATGGGTTTTTCAGTTGATTAGCTTCTCTTTCTACTCTAGGGTTTTATTTTGTCATTGTTTTGGTTTGAGTGGTAAGTTTTCACTTTGACACTTTGTTCCTCTTAGTCTATTTCCTTGCTGTTGTCCATGTTCCCTTGAGGAAAAAAAAAATTAGCACCAGAGAAAATTAGATGTCAGTAGAGAAAAAGCATAATAATAAAATAGTAGTAAAGTTAGCAGTAATATTAAAAGGTAGAATTTAAAAAAATATTTTAAAATATTTTTCATTATTCCAGTTCTTTTTGTTTCTATTTTTTAAAAATTTTTGTATTTTGTTTTGAAAACTATCATTATTTCATTTTCTTACTAATTGTATTTGGTTATTTTGTTGGCTTCATTTTTTAAGAAGTTTTGGATCTCAGAAGGGTTACAACTATCGCAAGGGAGGATCGTTGGGTCAGGGTGTCAGTGATGGAGAATACATGGGAGGTGGCTCACCTAGGGCATGCACATAAGGCATATAAATGCATTTGAGATTTCATGGGGCATTGTCATGGTGGGTGGAGATTCATACAATAATTGAAAGAATATTGAATTCCCATCCTTGAGAGCTTTGCCACATTCTCCAATGAAACAGCCAAAAGTCCTGAGTACAGGGGCAATGACTAGTGAGGGAGGATGGTCCATTGATGGGCCCTTGATATTGATGACTGTGCTTATAAACATTACCTTTAAAGAGGTTTTAGATTACAGAAAAGTTACATCAAAAACATGAGGGATTCCCATGTACCCCCTCCCTCTCTCACATCATCCCCTATTTTTTAAAAATGTAGCAAAACACTTTATTATGATGTATCTGTAATTTTCACTCATTAAAAAAATTGTACATTTAAAAAAATGACTCTCACATGGTAAGGACTAACCTATCTACAGTGATAATCTAAAAAATAAAACCATCATTGTGACATTTATCAATACTTCACACATATAACAAATACTGAAGGAGGCATCTACCATTGTTATAATTTCTTTAAAGCCAAAAACTTCATCGTGAATTTGAATCAAGTAAAACTTCAGAATGTTCACATTTGCAGGCATTTTTGCCTGAAGTTTCAAAGATTCTGCATATAACACAGCTACAACTTTGAAACAAAATGACTATTAACAGAATCCAAGCTTGTGAAAAACTTACTCTTGAGAAGCAAGGAAAACAGAGTGAATAGTAACAGTAGTATATTTCTAGGAGAGAAACAATCACATATCCTTTATCATAAAACAAAAGTCAATGAGTAAACATTTTAATAACACTGACCAAGTTATTTTCTATTCAAAAATTTGCTTTTCAAGTTGTGTCTTTAAAATGTATCCATCCATATATTTGGATTAACTTCAATTAATACATCGAAAATATGCTCAGTGTAGTGGATGTGGCTTGAAGTGATAGAGCTTCTGCCTACCATATGGGAGGACCTGGGTTTGATCCCTGGGACCTCCTGGTGAAAAAGAAGAAGAGAAATTATGCCTGCTTGGTGAGCCAGCGCCCTCATGAATGCCCACATGAGTGCCTGCATGGTGAGTCAGTGCCCCATGCAAGTGAGTCATGAAGCAAGAAGATGATGCATCAGAAGAGAGACAAGGGGAGAGTCAAGGTGAAGCACAGTGGAAAACAGGAGCTGAGGTGGCACAATTGACAGGGAATCTCTCTCCCCATCAGAAGTCTTCAGGATCAAATCCAGGTGAATTCTACAAGAGAGAAAATGAGAAGACCACACAAACAGAAAAAACAAAAACAAAAAAAACAGCAGGGTGGGAGAAGATGAAGGGGGGAAATAAATAAATCTTTTAAAAAATGCATACTCAGAATTTTACTCTTAAGTATAAACCATAACGTATTGAAGCATCGTCCAAATACCATACAGTAATGTTACCGTTTAGATTTATATGCTTCATTTGAAAGACTTATCTTACAAACAGGAGTTTCACCCTGTTTCTCCAGAGTAAATGTTTCTGTGTTTAAAACTATGTGATAGTAAAAAAAGACAGATTCAAATAATTCATGCTGTGTATTATCCTTCATTGGTCTTAGATAAACTATTCTCCAAATCTCTTACCCTTGCTTTTTCCATTGCGGGCTTTCAAATTGTTATTTATGCTCTCCCAGTGTCTTCGTATTATCCTTTCTTTCTTTAGTCATATTTTCTTTAAATTCTCTGAAGTATTTATTATGAGAATTGTGTGATTATCACTGATTAATTGTGTTAAATCCTGTAACTCTTCAGAATACTTGGTTTGTTCTTCCATCTGTGCCATCTTTTCCTGTTTCCTAGTATGTCTTGTAATTTTTTACTGATGTCTAGGTATCTGAATGTGTTGGTGTTATTACTCCGATGTCTCTCTCTTGCCTATTCTTTTATCTTTTTTCCCACAGCTCTTCTTTGGTATTTGGCTCAACTTATTTTCAGTCTTTAAAATTGCCCAGATTAAGCTTTAAAAATAAGGCCAAGGACTCACTATGGGGCACAGATTTTCACCCAGGGGTTGCATACAGAGAGCACGAGCAGTTTTTGTCCATGCAGCTTCAAGATAGGCCAGCAGATGGTGCTAGCCAATGCACCTTTCCATGGAGGTGTATCAGTCTGGGCTTTCTTGTGTTCTTGTGTTGAATCTCTAGAGTGGAGATTCAAAGTGTGATCTACTGGTCAAATTCACTAAAGAAAAGCACCCCTTCCTACCCTCCCTTTTCTCTTGACACAGATGACAGGGGGGAAGATGTCTGTTCTCCTCTCAGTTGACTGCATTGTGATGGGTGTTTTTCTCCAGCTTAATATCTTAGGGGAGGGGAGGGGAGCCTTTCCTGGCTGTGGCAGGGGCTTAGTAACTCATGTTTCTCTTTATGGCTTCTTTGTTTCTCTGTCCCTTGCCCTCCAGGGAATTGTGTAGCACTGTCCTTGTCTGTTGAACCCCAAAACAGGTCAACCAGATAGCTTTTGGTTCCTTGTTTTTGTGAGAACATTCAACTCTGCCGGTCAGTCCATTGCCATCTTCCCACAGTCCTCCCTTTACTTTTGAAATTGAAACTTAGCCTAGTATTATAGGGTGCCTAAGAGTTGTCTCCTGAAAGCCTCCTTCTCGCTCAGCTATGGCCTGTCTCTAAGCTGAACTCAGCATATAAATGAATTATCTTCCCCCTGGCATGTGGCATGACTTCTGGATATGAGATTCCCTGGCACTGAGAGATTACTACCAAGCACCAACTGGCAATGCAAGTGGAAAAATACCTTGACAAAAAGAGGGAAAGGATAAAGACAAATGCATTTATATAGCTAAGAAATCTCACAGTGAGTTGAGAGGTCATTCCAGAGGTTACACTTACACACATCTCAGCAGGATCTCGCTGGCTGCCAAAGTAAATACTACCTCAAATAGCAGGTCTCCTGAGGACTCTGGAGAAATCCAGACAGTGTAGTCAGGGCCGACAACTCAGGAGTTTGGCCCCTTGCCAGTGGACCCTACTTTGGAATTTATGCTCCCTAGTATGACAGAGTTAGTCTCATGTGTGTTTTCCCTACACAAGGCTCTTCTGACTGACCCTTCTATTTGAACCAATAATTAGTACTAGATTTGATAGGTGTATATCCAAGAGAGTTAAATCTTTGGGCTGTCCTTTACCAGGTGGGCCTGGATCTCAACAGCATTATAACATCCACTCACCAGTTCATTGGACAACTAACAAGGAGATGATGATGGACAATGACCATCCCAAGGAACAGAGAGAGTCAACAACTGCAAGCATCCATCTGCCCTGTAGGATCAACGCCCCTTGTCAATGAGAGGTGGATTGGGCATCACTATCCCAGAATTCTCAGATTTGGGGAATGAACTATGGACTAAAGTAAACTTATTGGTATTCAACTATAGACTTATTGTGATTCTAGAAATAAAAGAACTTATATCATTGATGTGGTGGCAGTGACCACTGGAGGTTCTGAGGGCAGGGAGAGGGAAAAACAGGTGTAATATGGGGGCATTTTTGGGACTTGGGCATTGTTCTGAATGAGATTGCAATGACAGATACAGGCCATTATATATCTTGCCATACTTATAAAATTGTATGGGAAAGAGTGTAAACTGCAATGTAAACTGTAATCCTTGCTTAGCAACAATGCTCCAAAATTTGTTCATCAATTTTAACGAATGTACCATACTAATGAAGGATGTTGTTAATGTGGAAAAGTGTGGGAGGTATAGGGAGAGGCACATATGGGAATTCCCCCTATTTTTTATGTAACATTTATGTAATCTAAGTATCTTTTAAAATATGTATATACATATATATTAAACTTATCATTCAATTCAAGGTCATATAGACTGCTTCCAATCATTTCTTCTAGACTTTTATGTGTTTGCATTTTACATTTACATGTATGAACTAATTTGCATTAATTGTAGGTAAGATGTAAAGTTTATTTATAGATTCTCTCTTCCTTTTTTTTTTTTTTTGCATTTGTATGTCCAATTGTTCTAACATTATTTCTTGAAAGACTATCCTTTCTCCATTGGACTACCCTTGCTCCTTTGTCAAAAGCAGTGAACTACATATTTGTACATATATTTCTATTTATTCTACTTTCTTCCTTTCATCTTTGTGTCTTCTTTCCCAATATTGCACTCTATTAATTATTATAGCTTTAAAAGGAGCTTTGGAATTGAAAGAATGTTGGGCATTTAACTTTGCTGTTCTTAGGTGCTACATTGGTTAATCCAGGTCCTTTGCCTTTCATATAAAGCTAAGAATAAGTTTGTGGAGATCTACAAAATGTCATGCTAGGAGTTTGATTGCTTCCATCAACAAATGAATAGATAAACAAAATCTGGTGCATACATTAAATCGAATATTATTCAGTCTTAAGAAAAATGCAACAGTATGAGACATGCCACAACTTAGAGGAACCTTGAAAACATTATGCCCAGTGAGATAAACAAGACACATACGGGCATGTGAGGGATAGGCTAATGTGTCTACTTTGCCAGGTAATGGAGCTCAGTTGTTTGGTCAAGCAAGCACTGGGCTGATTGTAATACAAGGACATTCCATGGACTTTAATTATCAGTGAGTTGATTGCATAGATGGCTGATGCCATGTACATTCAACCAAGGAAACTGCCATCAGCAATGAGTGAAATCATATTCAAGGGGAAGTGATTTAAGCATTGAGAGAGAATTTCTAGCTACTTCAGATAGTCAGAGTCTCCTGGGACCTCATCAAGGATTTTTTTGGAGGCCCTGGTTCACAAGCCTGCATGCAGAATTTGGACTTGTGCATCTCCACGGTCACAGGAGAGAATTTTAAAAATCTCCTACTTATTTTTAAAAAAATATAGAGAGTTATTTTTTTAAGATTCATTTATTTTTATTTTATTTTTCTCCCCTACCCCGCCCCTCCCCCCCAGTTGTCTGCTTTCTGTGTCCATTTGCTCTGTGTTCTTCTGTGTCCACTTATATTCTTGTCGATGACACTGGGAATCTGTGTCTCTTTTTGTTGAGTCATCTTGCCGCATCAGCTCTGTGTGTGTGGGTGGTCCATTCTTGGGCAGGCTGCAGTTTTTTCATGCTGGGTGGCTCTCCTTTTGGGGCATGCTCCTTGCACATGGGGCTCCCTACATGGGGGACACCCCTGCATGGCAGGGCACTCCTTGTGCACATCAGCACTGTGTGTGGGCCAGCTCATCACATGGGCCAGGAGGCCCTGGGTTTGAACCCTGGGCCTCCCATGCAGTAGGCAAATGCTCTATCCATTGAGCCAAATCTGCTTCCTAAAATCTCCTACTTCTTACCAATGTCTCCTGTCAGTTCTGTTTCCCTAAGGACCCTGAATAATACAGGATAAAAATCTTATGCTACCACTTAAAGGAGATGATTAGTAATGACAAATTCACAGAGATTGAAAGCAGATTAGAGGTGTTACTGCAGTTATGGAGAGGCAGGGGAGGGAAACTGTTTTGGTGTTCTGGTTGCCAAAGCAAATACCATACAATGGGTTGTTTTAAGCAATGGTTGTGTTTCAGGGTTTTGAGACTGAAGTCCAATTCAAGCCTCATCAAGATGCTGCTCTCTTCCCTTTCTACTTTCAGCTCATCCTCATGTTGTTTTGATTGCAGATGGGACTCGAGAGTAATTTATGCAGATCACTGGTATCCCTAGCTATACTGGAATTTTCTGAGTCAAAGTGTTGTGGAAGTAGAGAGAGGTTCAATTACATAGAGCTTGCATTGCTAAATTGCCTCCCAAGACTGGAGGTGATGCCACGGTCACCAAGAGCAGGGCTGCAGCCTCTCACTGTTCCACACCCACAGGTCAGGACACATACAGCTTAGGTTATCTTCAAAGAGAGGAACAGCCTCCCACCCATAACCCACATCAGAAGAGGTTGTAGATCTGATGGAGAAATTGATGGCAGAAACAGTTCATTGGTTTCTCCTGATTTTGGTGACAGCCCTTTTTTTCTATGTAAACCTAAATTCTATCATGGCATTTCATTCTGACAAAGAAGGGGTTTTTTTTCCAATGTAAAATAAAACAGGAAGACTCCCTTATTTTCCCGGCCCTGTCAGAGGCCTGGGGCAACCCAGGAAGCACCAATGCCAAGAGCACAAGAGCAGGGCATCCGCAGCGCCTGGAGCAGAGGCCTGGGTATAGAGATTTTGAGGGACTCCCAGGGCGGCACGTGGTTGCTGCTCTGCAGTGAGCGCGGCACCTCCCCGCGTGGGCGCCAGGGGCCGGCAGAGGGCGCCCGAGCTCGCCTGGTCCCTTCGCCCGCGCAGCGCCGCCCGCGGTGGAAGCCGCAGCCCTGCCGGAAACTGGGCGCCGCGTCAGCAGGGGGAACGAAATCGCGGGTCCCTGAGGGCCTCGCCGCTGGGGAGCCCTGACTTCAACCTGTGCCACAAGAGTGCCGAGTCCAAAGGCGCTTTTTCTGGCCCGAGGGCTGAAGGAGTTTCGCCCTCAGAAGCAGAGGCTTCTGAAACATTTGCCTTAAACTGCCATGACAGATCCTTCCACGTTCTGGACCGTTCCCAAGCGTTTCACAGGTTACTTCCTCAATTTACTAGGTGTCCAAAAAAAAAATTTTTTTTTTCAGAGAGTGTCCGTGAAAATCATGGAATGTGTGTGTTTTACGTATTCAGGATTGTTTAGGAGCGAGATCCCGAAATAAATTCAGAGAAACGGAAACACGGAATCATGAATAGAGCCCCCGAAATAATGGAACCTCTCCAGGGAATGAGTCGGGAACACCGCCGGCCAGGCCGAGCCCTTTTGGAGCCTAAGGGAGAAGGATGATGCTCATCTTAAAGCATTTTAATGGTGAGTTTTCCCAAAAATGTTAAAGTAGTTAAAAGTACTGTAAGTATTTGACTTTAAAGCTCATTATTTTGCTTACTTGTTTACTTGTATCAAAATTAGAACTAATTTTCATTTTGCTTACCTGGCTTTAATGGAATGAAATTGATCAGTAATGTTTTTTTATGACACTATATGAATTGTCTCCTTTTCCCTTGAAAGAATAACCAGGTTTAACCTGTCCATTAACCCAGTGATGATTTTGGGTAATTTTTGACTAATTTCACCAGACCACTGAAGGCAAAATAAATGTATATCCAGGTCACTTTCAAACTGAGATGAGATCACTAAGTAAAAATTATGAGTCAGTTTTACATCTAGCCCTTTGGGGTGTGTGTGTGTGTGTATGTGTGTATGTATATATGTGTGTGTATATATATATATATATAAGAGAGAGTACCAATTCTTAATATTGAATGCTCCTTAGAACCTTTGAAAAAGGAATGTCTACAGGATTTAAGTCTTTAATATTTAAGATCCAGGTCAGGAGATGTAAATCAGTTACAGTCATTATTTGAAATACATTTGCTCTTGTAAAAAATTCAAAATCTGGAGGCACTTAACTGAATTTTTATATCTCTGTTTGAAAGGTGAAATTAGGATGTCCCTAATTTTCTTTTTTAATGCCTATTTCCCATATTAATTGATACTTTCATCTGGTGATTCATCCATTTCCCTTTTCCTTTCTATTATTTTCTCATCTATAGTAATTCATAAAAGCAGAACTTTCATAGATGAATTTAAGTATTTTCCTCAGCAAGGCACAACTGTGACAGAATCAATTTAGGGAAGGAAATAAGGCCTTTTATCCATCATTCATCTGCCACTCTTACTCCATTATCATATTTCAGGCCATGAGTATTTTTATGTCAACATCATCTTTATCAGTTTCTTAATACTTTCCAAGGTTACACCATACCCTCTTGTCTCTTTCATTTCAATTGTCAATAAGTCTTTCTTCAATTGTAGACATTATGCTTAATGTGAACATAGTTTATAGTCAGACCCATTTGTGCATGACAGGCTATCTCTGTTTACGCAATCAAAAAGCGAGTCCACAAGTCTCTCCTATTACTTTTACCTGAACTGTAGTTGGTGCTGGGGTTTAATGTATACCCAGGGGACCTGAATCTCTGGACTGACCATGTGATAGCCAGGCCCTGAGCTTCAACAGATTTGCAACTCTACACCCTGGTTTATTGGACTTACCCCACTCAGTTAACATGGAGGTGAGGAAGGTCAATCACCACACCATCGAGCCAAGAGTGCCTACAACTGAAGCAGGAGGATTGCATCCAGTATCCATGTGGAATCTAAGCTCCCTCTTGATATAGATGTGGAGTGGACACAACCATTCCAAGGTCCACAGGATGGAGGAATAGAGTATGGATTAGAGTGTACTTACTGATATTCTATTCATGAACTATTGTGATTAGTAATAGAAGAAAATGTGGCATTGGTGTGGAGAAAGTGGCCATGGTGGCTGCTGGGGGTAGGGAGTGGGAGAAAGTGATGTGATATGGGGGCGTTTTGGGGCCTGGAGTAGTCCTGGGTTGTGGTGCAGGGACAGTTACCAGACATAGTAGGTTCTCCCATGGCCCACTGGGTGGACTGTGGGAGAGTGTGGGCTATGATGTGGACCGTTGACCATGAGGTGCAGCAGTGCTCAGAGATGTATTCACCAAATGCAACGAATGTCTCATGATGATAGAGGAGGATGTTGTTATGGTGGGAGGAGTGGGGTGAGGAGAGTGGGGGGTATATGGGGACCTCATATTTTTTTAATGTAACATTAAAAAAATAAAGATAATTTTAAAAAGTGAGTAGTGTATCAATTCTTGTATTCACCATAGTAGTTCATTTCTAGCATGGTTTCCTAGTAGCATTATAAATTCTTGAATTTCACTACACAAATAAGACCCATGTCCCTTTTAACCATTAGGTATAAGATCAACTTTATCAATAATAAAATAACTTCAATTCCTCTAAATTTGGGAACATTCCATGGTTTTCTTCTCAGTACTTTCTCTATGACATAAATTAATTATTGCACAAAATGTCACAATATCTAAATCACTCCCAAAATACTCTCCCCTTTTTTTTTCTCTTTTATACCTTTCAGCACGTCATCAGCTAGTAAACTCTCATTTTAAAAAATTTTAAATTTTTTAATGTGATAATATATATGCATCTTAAAATTTTCCATTTTAACCACTTTCAAGTATAGAATTTGGTATTAATTATTCACAATGTTGTGCTACCATCACAAAAACATTTCCATAACTCCTGCATTATTTTGCCAGGCTGCTATAAGAAACATCTCACAATAGGTTAACCTAAAAGAGGAAACATTTATTGTCTAATGATTTTGAAAGATTCCTCTTGTGTCTTTCTCTAAGAGTTTTATGTCTTTAGCTCTTATGTTCAGAGCCCTTATCCATTTAGAGGTCATTTTTTTATATGGTATGAGGTAGGGATACAAGTTCATTTCTTGCAAGTGAATATCCAAATCTCTCAGCACTATTTGTTTGTTTGTTTGTTTTCTCTTTTTTTTTTTCCATTTGTTGAAGAGACTTTTTTTTCCCATTGAATGGACTTGACACCCTTGTCAAATATCATTTGGCCGTCGATGTATGGATTTATGTCTGAACTCCCAATTCTGTTCCACTCCTTTGTATGTCTATCTTTATACTAATACAACTCTGCTGGTTTTCTTTGTTTCTTTGTTATTGTTCATTTTAGGTTTTTTTTTTCTTTCTTTCTTTTTTTTTTTTTTTTTTTTTTAGGTATTGGGGTCAGAGGATTGAACCTGGGACCTTTTATGTGGGAAACTATCCCTTAACCACTGAGCCACATCAGCATCCCAGAGTTAGTTTTTTCATTTATTTTACTTGTTGTTGTTGTTGTTGTTTTAAGATTTCTTTCTTTCTTTCCCCTTTTCCCCCACCCCAGTTGTCTGTTCTATGTGTCTATTTGCTGTGTCTTCTTTTGTCCGCTTCTGTTATTGTCAGCAGCACGGGAATCTGTGTTTCTTCTTGTTGCATCATCTTGTGTCAGTTCTCCATGTGGGTGGCGCCATTCTTAGGCAGGCTGCACTTTCTTTTGCTCTGGGCGGCTCTCCTTACGGGGTGCAGTCCTTGCGCATGGGGCTCCCCTATGTGGGGACACCCCTGCGTGGCAAGGCACTCCTTGCGCGCATCAGCACTATGCATGGGCCAGCTCCACATGGGTCAAAGAGACCCGGGGTTTAAACCGCGGATCTCCCATGTGGTAGATGGACACCCTAACCACTGGGCCCTACTTGTTGTTTGTTGTTTGCTTTTTTTTTTTTTAAGCATTAGTAACTGCACACAGGACATCCCATGTGGGAAGCAGGAGCTCAATCACTTGAGCCAAATCTGCTCCCCCACACTGTTTTGAATACTGTGGTATTGTAGCAAGTTTTGACATTGGGAAATATGACACCTCCAACTTTGTTCTTCTTTTGCAATATTGATTTATCTATTTGAGACCTCTAGCAATTCCATATGAATATTTAATCTTTTTTATATAATAAAATTTATTCTTAGGTAAGTGCTTAATTACATAAGTTACATCAGAATTATATGGTACCCCATCACATTCCCTTCCCACATTTTCCCTTCTTAAAAACATCTTACATTATTGTGGTAAATTTGTTACAATTCATGAGCAAATATTGAAGATTTACTAGTAACCAAGGTCTGTAGTTTACATTACGGTTTTACACTTTGCACCATACAGTTTTATAGGATTTGTTAAAATGTATAATGGCCTGTATCCATCATTGCAATATCATGCAGAACAATTTGAAAGCCCTAAAAATGCCTTTTGTTCCATCTATGCTTCCCTCCCCCTCACTGTAGAACCTCTGGTACCCACTATCTTTATATAACTGTTACAAATTCTTCTGTTACTATACTGCTAATAAGTCTACTTTGATCCATGGTTGCCATCCCCTCTCCCCTTATGTTTGTTCATTACTCAATCTTGAGAATTTGGGGAGGGTGATACCCACATTGCTTCAGATTGAGAGGGGGCTTTGATCTTATGGGACACTTTGAAGGACATGTTTTGCTCGCAGTAGTGAATACTCTGTTTTGGGGATGAAAATTGTCTGTCATCATCATTTTTCAGCTATTGTGATGGTTAGGCTATTGTGTCAACTCAGCCAGGTAATTGTGCCCAGCTGTTTGGTCAAGCAAGCACTGGGCTAAATGTAATACAAGGACATTTTTGGGCTTTAGTCACCATTGACTTTACTGCAGTGGTAAATCATAGATAGCTGATTACAGTTACATCAATCAGGGTGATTGCCATTATCAATGAGTGAGGCTTTATCCAGTCAGTTGAATGCCTTAAAAAGGGAAGTGATTCCAGCATTGAGTGAGAATTTCCCAGCTCATCTTTGGATAGCCATCGTCTCCCAGAACTCATTAAGGACATTCACTGGGCTTTCATTGGCACCCCTGGTTGCAGCCTGCCTGTGTAATCTGGACATGTGCATCCCCATGTTCATATGAGAGGCTCTTATAAAATCACATAATATTTTGACAGATATGTCTCGCTGAATCTGTTTCCCTAGAGAACCCTAATATAGCTATCCTTGGTGAGTCGGATGAACTGGAGAGTAGGTGTTGGACCCAACTCTGCTAAGATTCAGTGCTCAACCAGCATATGGACAGGCAAAAGATTTATTTCTCTGTGACATATATTTAATGGATATAGTACTAATTATAGGTTCAAATAAAAGGGGTTGAAGAATCATTTGTAGGGAAATTATAAATGAATTTAATTCTGTTACAGTCAGGAAATAGCTTTTCATACATTCCAAAGTAAAAACCACCAAAGAGGTGCTGATTTCATGGGGTTGTATGCCTTGCCTAAAGTGTTTAGATGTCACTAGAATCCTCAGGAGAACCTGTGTTTGGGCTTTGTTTATTGTGATAGTTTGTGAGATCTGCCTGAGAGGTACCTAAGCATGACCTTCCAAATCACTTTGAAATCTCTTAGCCCCCAAAACTCTTTTGTATTTAATGTTTCCTCCATTTGGTGAAGGTCTTTTCCAAATGCATCTCTGGTTGGCTTTTGGTATAAATCTCTTCGTGCCAGGGGGCCCATCTCCTGGAGTCAGTTCCCAAGCTAGGGGGGGAAGATGCTAAGTTTCTTTGCTGAATGTGCTTAGAGAGAGGTCATGTTTGAGTAAGAAGGAGGTTTTAGGTGGTAACTCTTAGGCAGTAATTATAAGCCTAAGTGTAAGTTTTAAAAGAATCAGGCTTATAAATACAATTATTTCTATTGAAGTCTTGGAGCATTGGTCTGTTTTCTTTCTATTAGGCACTGTTTATGTACTGTAGAGATTCTTGCTACTCTATTTGAGAATGTAGCAGGACACCCTACTACATTGTTGGTTATTTTGTAGGTCTCCACCCACTGAGATAATCCCTGTGATAACATGAACACATTCATATTTGAGAGAATGTGTTCCAGGTGTACCCTTCCCCACACATTTCCCCACCACCACACCCTATACCAGTGACCCTGCCCTGCAATAGGCACCTAAAGAACACTCCAACAATTGTCTTCTCAGTCACATATGGATTTGAGGATCAGCTTTTCCATTTCTGGAGACAAGCCTGCCCAGATTTTGATAGGTCTTCTATTTCTTCTTGAATCGGTTTATGTAATTTGTGTGTTTCTAGGAATATCATCTGTTTTATCTTGGTTATATAATTTGTTGGCATACAATTGTCCATAGTGGTCCGGCAAGATGGTGGCAGCGTGAGCTTGCCTGGTAGTGTCTCTGCAGGGGGCGGCTGGGCAGCGTTGAAGGCTCTTTGGGACCGCGCTGTTTCGGGGATTTTTGCTGGTTGGAAGGTGTCTGGACGTCAATTCGGTGGGAAGGTAACAGAGAGGATACGTCTATAATATATAAACGGAGGTCCCAGCTGGGCGCGGGAAGTTCCCTCCTTGGGTGGGCGGAGCCGCGGTAGCGGGCGCTCCTGCAGCTCCGGAGCCGCGGCGGCCAGG
This sequence comes from Dasypus novemcinctus, assembly GCF_030445035.2. Classification (NCBI taxonomy): domain Eukaryota; kingdom Metazoa; phylum Chordata; class Mammalia; order Cingulata; family Dasypodidae; genus Dasypus; species Dasypus novemcinctus. Next base: position 5,206,231 of record NC_080691.1, read on the forward strand.
GTTTTTGTTTTTTTTTTCCTTATTCTAGAGGCTTTGTGGTGCTGAAAAATTCGCAGATACTGGGCTGGCTGGTGAGGGATTGTTGGGACAAGACTCCTTTGCAGATTGATTTGCGGAGACAGACGGTGTTTCCCTGTGAAGCGGGGGACGTTTTAGCCTCCGGACAGGGGGGCTTCCGCCTGGAGCCCCATCCCCACAGGTCCGGCTGCCGATCTGCAACGGAATTGGATTTTGGACAATAAGGGGACACAATTGGGAGACTGTTGTAGGGTGCAGTGAGGGAGGAGGACACGTCTGGAAGCAGATTGGGGAATATTTTGCGAAGTTTGGGATTTCGGATCTTAGAGTCTGTTTTCGTTGTTTCCAGCTGAAGCCCACCCCACCCGGCGGGGCTTGGGATCTGGGTCATTGAACTGGCCGTGGTGTAGAGGCGCCCTCAAGTGGCCGTTGCGTGTGAGCACAGGGAGGGAGCTGTCCAAAGGCTGATACCCTGAGGAGTTAGATGAATTTCAGAGATCAGACATTCAATATAGAATTCGCCGATCTGGCTTCCCCCACGGGGCTGGCACCCAGCTATGGGGATCCCTGAGGGCTGTGTTGCACTGCGGGGCTCCTAAGCTTTCTGTGGACCAGATTTGAGGTTGCCAGGTCTGGGTCCCCTGGACTCTGGCGGTCCACACCCCAGACTCACACCTCTTGAGTCTTCAGTGTCTCAGACTTTCCACCCCCGAATCCATCACGCCCTGGGGTCTACCTGGGGTCCTTGAGTGCTCTGGACCTTAACGTTGGCGTTTTATCTTTATTGGTTCATATTGTTTTGTTTTTATTTTCACTTTATCTTATTTTCTGCTCTTTTTGACGCCCTGATTGCTAATATTGCATTATCCTCTAGTCTTTTCTCCTAGCGTGCCCCCCAAAGTCCTTTTTTTTTTTATATATATATACAGTTATTTAGGGGTTTCTTTGCTTGTTGTTTTAGATAGTGTTGTAATTGTGACACATGTATACCTGAATCTCTCTTCGCCCTATCTGTTCCCCACCGTGTGCCTATCCTCTTTTTCTTTCTTTCTTTCTTCTTGTCTTACTTTTTTTTCTTTATTATAATTAGTGTTTTTTTTTTCCGGTTTTCTCTCTCCCTCTTGTCCCTCATTCTCCACTTATTTTATTTTAATTCAAGTACACAATAGGTGCTACAGGGAACACCTCATATTTACTGGGTTTTCCCATCCTCCACTACCTCATTTCTGTGTGAACTGATTTAGGCTACCTACACTATCCCCCTTCCCCTGCATCTTCATATCCACTATCATCTACTGTCTCTCCTATATTCCACCCCCCACCTCCCATTCTTTGACCCACAAACTGTCTAACTCTTAATTTCTAATACCTCTGTCCTGTTTTCTGTCTGTTATCCACTCTTGAAACTATTACCTTTCTTTTCTTTTTCCCTCTCTCATGAAAACAATAGCTTTGTAGTTCATACCATATTCTGCCTATATTCAGTCATCTACTTCATAAAAGGTACTCTACCTACAGCTATAACTCTATACAATCTACATGAATCTAACCTCCATCCTCCCAGATCTCATATTCTTGCTTTGTTAACATACATTACTAATACTACTTTACACTTTTCCCTTGCTGACACAATTGCCTTTCCCCAACACTAATACTTTCTTCTAAAGTGAACTTAACCAACAACAAGTAACTTGAATAAGAAGAAAAAAGTGACAAAGAGAAGATATAACACCTATGCAAAAATAACAACTAATTAACCTCCAAAAGTAGACAAAGAAGCTAAGGAACGGATTAAATTCGACAAAATAAAGAGATGACCAGAAAGCAACAAAAATCTACAAACCAAACCAATAATCAGGAAAACATGACTGAATCCAATCAACAAACCAATAATCACGAAGGGGAGCAAAACTTGGCACAAGCAATGAAAGAACTCAGAACATTTATCACCGACAAATTTGATGCAGTAATGAAAGAGGTTAACAACATGAAGACATCACTTGGAGGGGAAATTGCAGACATACGCAAAAACATAACAGATATGATGGGAATGAACACCACAGTTCAAGAAATCAAAAATACACTTGCAGCAAATATCAGCAGACTAGAAGAGACAGAGCAGAGAATTAGTGATGTGGAAGACAGTACATCAGAAATCAAACAGATAGTAGAAGGGGTCAATAAGAAGATAGAAAAAATCCAATTAGGATTTAGGGACCTGAATGACAATGCAAAACGCTCAAACATACGTATTATAGGCATTCCAGAAGGTGAAGAGAAGGGAAAGGGGTCAGAAGGAGTGTTGCAGGAAATAATGGCTGAAAACTTCCCAAATCTACTGAAAGAGACAGATGTCCATATCCAAGAAGCACAGCGCACTCCACAAGTCATAAACCCCAACAGGCCCACCCCAAGACATATACTTATCAAATTATCCAAGGCTCAAGACAAAGAGAAAATCCTAAAAGCAGCAAGAGAAAAGAAAACCATCACATACAAGGGAAGCTCAATTAGATTAAGTGCTGATTTCTCTTCTGAAACCATGGAGGCAAGAAGACAGTGGTATGATATAGTCAAGGTACTAAAGGAAAAGAACTTCCAACCAAGAATACTCTATCCAGCTAAACTAGCATTCAAACATGATGGAGAGTTCAAAATATTCACAGACAAACAGAAACTGAAAGAGTATACCAACAAGAAACCTCCCCTTCAAGAAATTCTAAAGGGAGTTCTGCAGGAAGAAAGGAAAAAACAGGAAAGGCAAAGTTGGAGGAGAGTATAAGACCAACAACAACAACAAAAAAGACAAAAAAATATATACAAACAAAATATGACAAACACAAATCCAATCAAAATATGGCTAACACAAATAATTCCTTGATAGTAATAACACTGAATGTCAACGGATTAAACTCACCTATCAAAAGATTCAGACTGGGACATTGGATAAGGAAATATGACCCATCCATATGCTGTCTACAAGAGACACATCTTAGACCCAGAGATGCATGGAGACTGAAAGTGAATGGCTGGAAAACGATCATACAAGCTAACAATAACCATAAAAAGGCAGGAGTAGCTATATTAATATCAGACAAAATAGACTTTAAATGTGAAACAATTGTGAGAGACAAAGAAGGATACTACATTTTAGTGAAAGTGAAAATCTGTCAAGAAGATCGAACAATCATAAATATCTATGCCCCTAACAAGGGTGCCTCTAAATACGTCAGGCAAACGCTGGAAAAACTAAGTGAAAGTATAGATACATCTACAATTATAGTGGGGGATTTCAATACACCACTATCAACTCTGGACAGAACATCTCAAAAGAGAATCACCAAAGAAACAAAACATCTGAATAGTATATTAGAGGAGCTCGATCTAATAGACATATATAGATCGCTACACCCAAACACAGCAGGATATACATTTTTCTCAAGCGCACATGGATCATTCTCCAAGATAGATCATATGCTAGGCCACAAAGAAAGGCTGAACGAATTCAGAAAGATTGAAATCATACAAAACATTATCTCTGACCACAGTGGAGTCAAGCTGGAGATTTGCAAGGGACAGAAGCCCAGATTTCACCCCACGATTTGGAAATTAAACAGCACACTCTTAGAAAAACAGTGGGTCAAAGAGGAAATCTCAAAAGAAATCAATGACTACCTTGAAACAAATGATAATGATAACACAACATACCAAAATTTATGGGATGCAGCAAAAGCAGTACTGAGAGGGAAGTTTATAGCCATAAATTCATATATCAAAAAAGAAGAAAGAGCAAAAATTGAAGAACTAACTGCACATTTGAAGGAACTAGAAAAACAACAACAAAGTAACCCAACAGGAAGAAGAAGGAAGGAAATAACAAAGATAAGAGCAGAACTAAATGAAATAGAAAATAAGAAAGCACTTGAACAGATAAACAAAACCAAGAGCTGGTTTTTTGAGAAGATTAACAAAATTGACAAACCTTTAGCAACACTAACAAAGAAAAAAAGAGAGAAGATGCAAATACACAAAATAAGAAATGAGAAAGGCGATATCACCACTGACCCCACAGAAATAAAGACTATCATAAGAGGATATTTTGAAAAACTATATTCCAACAAAAATGACAATCTAGAGGAAATGGACAAATTCCTAGAAACACAGAAGCAGCCCATATTGACGAAAGAAGAAATTGATGATCTTAACAAACCAATCACAAGCAGAGAGATAGAATCAGTTATCAAAAATCTCCCAACTAAGAAGAGCCCAGGGCCAGATGGTTTCACAGGTGAATTCTACAAAACATTCCGGAAAGAACTGACACCAATCCTGCTGAAACTATTCCAAAACATCGAAATGGAAAGAACATTACCCAACTCCTTCTATGATGCCAACATTACCCTAGTACCAAAGCCAAACAAAGACATCACAAGAAAGGAAAATTACAGACCAATTTCTCTAATGAACCTAGACGCAAAAATACTCAACAAAATACTTGCTAATCGTATTCAACAACACATTAAACGTATTATACACCACGACCAAGTGGGATTCATCCCAGGTATGCAAGGATGGTTCAACATAAGAAAATCAATCAACGTAATACACCATATAAACAGATTGAAGGAAAAAAATCACATGATTATATCTATTGATGCAGAAAAAGCATTTGACAAAATACAGCACCCTTTCTTGATAAAAACACTCCAAAAGATTGGAATACAAGGGAATTTTTTGAACATGATAAAGAGTATATATGAAAAACCTAAAGCCAATATTGTTTACAATGGAGAAATCCTAGACTCCTTCCCTCTAAACTCAGGAACAAGACAAGGATGCCCACTGTCTCCGCTCCTATTTAACATTGTCTTAGAAGTACTTGCACGAGCACTGAGGCAAGAACCAGAAATAAAAGGTATTCAAATTGGAAAGGAAGAAGTCAAAATTTCATTATTTGCAGATGACATGATCCTATACATAGAAAACCCTGAGAGATCTACAACGAAGATTCTAGAACTCATAAATGAGTTTAGTAAAGTCGCAGGTTATAAGATCAATGCGCAAAAATCAGTAGCATTTCTGTACACCAATAATGAGCAAGATCAGGAGGAAATCAAGAAACAAATACCATTCACAATAGTAAATAAAAAAATCAAATACTTAGGAATAAATTTAACTAAAGAGGTAAAGAACTTATACAACGAGAATTATACAAGATTGTTCAAGGAAATCAAAGAAGACCTAAATAAATGGAAGACTATTCCTTGTTCATGGATAGGAAGACTGAACATTATTAAGATGTCTATCCTACCAAAACTGATCTACACATTCAATGCAATCCCAATAAAAATCAATGCAGCATTCTTTAAGGAACTAGAAAAACTAACTATGAAATTTATTTGGAAAGGAAAGAGACCCCGAATAGCCAAAGACATACTGAAAAAGAAAAACGAAATTGGAGGAATCACACTACCTGACTTCAAAACATACTATAAAGCTACGGTGGTGAAAACAGCATGGTATTGGCATAAAGAGAGACACATAGACCAATGGAATCGAATTGAAACCTCTGATATAGAACCTCACATATACAGCCACATAATATTCGATAAACCCACCAAACCCTCTCAATTGGGAGAGAGTGGCCTATTCAACAAATGGTGTCTGGAGAACTGGATAGCCATATGTAGAAGAATGAAAGAGGATTACCATCTCACACCTTATACAAAGATCAACTCAAGATGGATCAAAGACCTAAATATAAGAGCCAAGACCATAAAAACCTTAGAAAGCAGTGTAGGGAAACATCTATAGGACCTAGTAATAGGAAATGGATTTATGAATATCTCACCAAAAGCACGAGCAGCAAAAGAACTAATAGATAAATGGGACTTCCTCAAAATTAAAGCCTTCTGCACCTCAAAGGAGTTTGTCAAGAAAGTAAAAAGGGAGCCCACACAGTGGGAGAAAATATTTGGCAATCATATATCTGATAAGAAACTTATAACTTGCATATATAAAGAACTACTATATCTTGAAAATAAAAAGATAAACAACCCATTTAAAAAATGGGAAAAAGACTTAAACAGACACTTCTCCGAAGAAGAAATACAAATGGCAAGAAAGCACATGAAAAAATGTTCCAAATCTCTAGCTATCAGGGAAATGCAAATCAAAACTACAATGAGATACCATCTTACACCCATAAGATTGGCAGCTATGAAAAAAACAGAAGAATACAAGTGCTGGAGAGGATGTGAAGGAAGGGGAACACTCATCCACTGCTGGTGGGAATGCAGAAGGATCCAACCATTCTGGAGGACAGTCTGGCGGTTTCTCAAAAAACTAGCCATAGATTTGCCATATGACCCAGCAATACCACTACTGGGTATATACCCAGCAGAACTGAAAACAAGGACACAAACCGATATATGTACACCAATGTTCATAGCAGCATTGTTCACTATTGCCAAAAGTTGGAATCAACCCAAATGCCCATCAACAGATGAGTGGATCAATAAAATGTGGTATATACACACAATGGAATACTACTCGGCTGTAAGAACAAACACACTACAAACACATGTGATAACATGGATGAATCTTGAGAACCTTATGTTGAGTGAAGCAACCCAGACATTGAAGGACAAATACTACATGACCTCAATGATATGAAATAACCAAGCTGCCCTAGATAGCAAGAGACTGAACGATAGGCTTACAGGAAATCGGAGGGTGGAGGAAGGATATGAGCCGATGTCTGCAGGGGTGCAATTTAAGACGAGAGGGTGGTAAGTATGAACACAAAGAAGAGATAAAATGGGGGCAAGGGGTTACCTTTTGTTGGGGCTTTACGGGTTTGAGGGTGGCTGGGGAGGGACGGTTGGGTAACGGTGCCCAAAAGTGGGGGAGGGAGGGGTAGCATACGAACACAGGAGAGGGACAGGAGGTGGTGGAGAGTAAAATGCCGAGAAAATCATAACAAAATATAATAAAGAGGGTTACCTGTTTAGAATGCTTGGAGGGGAGGGTCTGAAGCAGGACGGGCTCCTGGGGAATGTCTAAATGCTCATTCTGCCAGAGTGGGTGACACCATGGGGTAGAATCCCAAGTAGTGAGAGTGGGGGTGGACCCACATCCTGGGGAGGACTGATGCCACCAAATAGAGGGAACTCTATCCCTCGAGAGAAAGGGTGGCCCCCAGGGCATTGGGGCAGTTGAGCAGGTTAGGCCCTGAACACTATTCCATCTATCTCTGGAAGTGGCTCCTCAGGAAACGGAGGTTGGCTGTCACTGTGGGCACCAAGGTGGAAGGGAAAATGGACACTAAATGTGTGGAACCAAAGTAAATGGGGGGCAAGAGAGGAGTTTCTTGAGAGTACACAAGAATGGATATAAAACATGTAATATTACACCATAACATATAGGAGATGATAGACTGATAATGTGAACCATAATGTAAAACATAGGATAACTAAAAATGTAAAGAACTGTGTATCCTAAAGTATGCACCATAATGTAAGCACAGATATTACCTTGTTAGAAAGCTAATGTCTCAGAATCTGTACATCACTTTAAGTAAATATGATGTGAATAGGGTGTAAGAGTATCGCTGTGGAAGGGAAAAGGTTTTGTGATGGATGTATGGGAGTGCTGTATATTGTATATATGCATTGCTGTGGTCTAGGACTCCTATGAAGAAATGCTGAATAATTAGGGGGGGGAAAAAAAAAAAAAAAAAGGATAGGATGTGGAAATTTTTTCAAGTCAACATTCTTTATCTAAGTTCTTTATTTAACTTTATCCAAGTTCTTCATCTATCCTTTAAACCCATCGCTATATGCCATTCCCTAGTAAGGGACCATGACATTATATTGGGCCTCAAATTTCGGGGAGTTCTGGATCACAGAGTGTTTCAACAATGGCAAAGGAGGAATACTGGTATGGGATACCAATGACAGGTGATATATGGCTGACAGGGAGCTATACAGAACATATGTCCAGGGTGCATGGTAATGATTGGATATACTCATGGTGGCAACAATTGGAAACCACAGCAGGGGGGGTACTGGGTTCCTGGCCAGTGGTGCTCTGTCGTGGTCCCTAGGGGAGCAGCGACAGTCTCCCAGGTACAGCGGCGGGGACCGGGAGGGAGTGAGGGTTCAACGGTGAGCCCCTGATGCTAATGACTATGCTTGTGAGCTGATAAACCTAAAATAAGAACAAGGCCTAGAGCAACATTGTGCCTGGGAATTTCCTCCTGTCAGCCTTCATGTTACTCAAATGTGGCCAGTCTCGAAGCCAAACTCAGCATGTAAATGCAATGCCTTCCCTCCAGCGTGGGACATGACACCCGGGGATGAGCCTCCCTGGCAACGAGGGACCACTATCAAATACCAACTGATGATGCAACTGGAAAAGGACCTTATACGGAAGGTTCAATGCGGATCAGCAGAATATCCATGTCTACATAAAATACCATGACTTTAAAATGCTGTTTGACCTAAAGTAAGGGGGAAATGGAAAGGAGAAATGAGTTTATATGGCTACGAGTTTCTAAAAAAGAGTCTGGAGGCTGGCAGAAGGATTGCCCTCATGCACAACTGTGCAGAGTCAGAGAGACAGATAAAGCAGATACAACCCCCAGAAAATGGTTCCTTTGAAGGCTAAAGAGACCCATGAGAGCTATGGTCATGGCCGATGGGGTTAACTATCAGGGCAGATGGCCCCTCTTTGGAAATGGTGTGTATGTGTGATGAATCTGGACTCAGATGGGATCTCCCTTCATAAGTCTTTCATGCTAATGTGCCGGAGGTGCAGTTAACGTTGGGGTTTAAGATATATTTAGGGGATTTGAATCTCTGGACCGACAATGTGATAGCCAGGTCCTGAGCCTCAACAGACTCCAGCACCTACAATCTGATTTATTGGACTTACCACACTCAGCTAAGATGGAGTTGAAGAAGGACAATCACCACACCGTGGAGCCTAGAGTGATTACAACTGAAAATGGGAGGACTGCATCCAGCATCCATGTGGAATCTGAGCCTCCTCTTGACATAGAGGTGCAATGGTCACAACCAATCCAATGTCCACATAGAAGAGGTGGCATGGAATTGGGAAAAGTGGACATGGTGGACGATGGGTATGGGGAAGGGCAGGAGGAGATGAGAGATGGAGGCGTCTTTGGGACATGGAGCTGCCCTGGATGGTGCCTCAGAGGTAATCACCGGACATTGTAAATCCTCATAGGGCCCACTGGATGGAATGGAGGAGAGTGGGGGCCATGATGTGGACCATTGTCTATAAGGTGCAGAGGTGCCCAAAGATGTACTTACCAAATCCAATGGATGTGTCATGATGATGGAAACGAGTGTTGTTGGGGGGGGAGAGGGGGGGTGGGGGGGTGGGGATGAATGGGACCTCACATATATATTTTTAATGTAACATTATTACAAAGTCAATAAAAAAAAAATTAAATAAAAAAAAAATTGTCCATAGTGCAATAAAATAAAATAAAACATAAATCATTTTTATTTTTGTAAGTTCAGTAGTAATGTCCCTTCTTTCATTTCTGATTTTAGTAATTTACATCTTCTTTCTTTTTTTCATACTTATTCAAGCTAAAGGTTTTTCAATTTTATTGAACTTTTCCAAAAGCCATTTTTTCAAAATTTCATTGATTCTCTATGGTGTTTTTCTATCTCTATGTCCTTCATCTCTACTTTAATCTTTATTTTCATTCTTTCTGCTTATTTTGAATACAATTGCCTCTTATTTTTCTAGTTCTTCCCATTGTGAAGTTAGGTCATTGATTTGAGATATTCCTTCTTTTTTAAATTTAAGCATTTACAACTATAAATTTCTCTCTGAGCATACTTCTACTACATCCCATGAGTTCTGGTGTATTGTCATTTTGTTTTAATTTCTTTCAAGGTTTTTTCTAATTCTCCTTGTGATTTCTTCTTGTACCCATGGATTATTTAAGAGTATATTGTTTAATTTCCACATATTTTTGAATTTCCAGTTCTTCCTCTCTCATTTATTCCTTATTCATTCCGCTGTGACTGGAGAAGAACCTCTGTGTGATTTCAGTCTTTCTGAATTTATTGACACTGCTTTTTTTGAAAAAAGTTTTGTTGAGATGTATTCACATACCAAGCAATCCACCCAACATATACAGTCTGTGGTTTTTAGTATAATCCAAGAGTTGTGCATTCATAACCACAATCAAATTTGAACATTTCTTACTCCTAAAATAAAAACCTTTTATACCTTAACAATCACCTCTCAATTTCTCTCTCATTCTCTAGCCTTATATAACCACTAGTCTATATCCAGATTTATTTATATTTATATTTTATATAAATGGAATTGTACAATAAGTAGTTCTTGTGTCTCTTTTCTTTCATTTAGCTGAATGGGTGTTTGCATTTATTTTAAATTAGAGAAGTTGTAGGTTTACAGAAAAATCCTATAAAAAATACAACATTCCCATACTTCCCCCCACCCATTGTTGACACTTTGCATTACTGTGGTATCTGCTCCTGTTCATTAAAGGAACATATTCATCAGAATTAAGAGAGATCATAAGAGGATACTATAAACAACTGGATGCCAAAATGTTAGACAATGGAAATTAGGTGGACGGATTCTTAGGACACAAAAACCACCTACACTGACTGTAGAAGAAATAAAAGACCTCAGTAAACCAATCACAAGTCAAGAGATTGAAAAGTCATCAATTACCTCCCAAAGATGAAAGCTGGGAGGCACTAGATGGCTTCAAAATGAATTCTAACAATCATTCAAAGACTGTCTAATACTAAGCATAGGACAATATGGAACCTGGAGGACATGATGTTGGGTGAAGCAAGCCAGACACAAAAGGACTAATATTATATGATTTTGCTTTTATGAACTAAATATATTTTGTGAATGCATGGAATTAACAATTAGAATTAGGTCACCAGAAACTGGAAGGAGGGTAGAAAATGAAAAGCTGATGGTTAATCTGTACAGAACTGGTTAAAAGTTTGTTTGTAAATCTTTGGAAATGATTGGAAATGGTGAGAGTACATCATGGTGTTTGTGACTAACAGAACTACTATATGGGTATGACAGTGGTGGAAAGGAAAAATCTAAGGACATGTATAACTGGAAGGAAAACTAAAAAATGTAACATGGGCCTGTATGACATAGTGAAACTTTATGTAAAAAATGAATATACTCGGCAGTGCATACATGACTGTTTTACAAAATATAAATACACATAACCTAGAGAGAATGAAACAATAGCAGCTATGTATGTACAACAGTGGAAGCATAGATAGATTGAGAGGTGATGAGTTGTATTTGGTTGTTTTTATTTATATTATTATCATTATTATTATTACTGGAATAATTAAGAGGCTCTAAATGATTGAACTGATGAATGCACAACTATGTGATTTTACTGAATACCATTAATTTTACACTTTTGATAGACTTATGTTTTATTAATATGTATTAATAAACTTTATTTGCTAAAAAAAAGAAAAGAGAGCCACTGGGTATACATGTTGAATGGTTTATACAAAGCATGGGCCTGCATTAACCCAGTGATTCCTGATGTGGAAGATGGACTTTGGTTAACAAAACAAATATGAGGATGTTCTGTCATGATATATAACAAAGATATCATACTAATACAAAATGTTAATAATCAGGTAGATTGTGAAAAATACACCAAATGTAATATATGGGCTATAGTTAGTAGTAACATTTTGAAAATGCTCTTTCATAGTTTATAACAAATGCTTCAAACCAATGCAAGTTGGTGGTGGTGGGGTGATATTAGGAGCCCTGTATGATGATAGCCTGATTGTTTTGCAAGGTCACAACTTTTACTCTACACTTATTGGTTATATAAGTTCATTTATTTTTCACTTATTAAATGAAAAATTATATTAACTATAGTCCATAGTTTACATTAGGAGTATTTTTTCCCATATACCACAATACGATGAATACCTTGTATTGCTATCATACAGTTGTTATAATTCATGAAAAAATATTCTTATACTATTAACCACAGTCATTGCCTGTAACAGGGTTCACTGTTATACAGTGCTGTGTTCTATCTTCTTTCATTCTATTAACATACATGACCCAAAACTTCCCCTTTTCAACCACATTCACATACATAATTCTGTGCTAATAATTTCCCTCACAATAAGATGGTACCATTACCACCACCCATTTCCAAACCTTTGCAATCAACCTAAAGAGAAATTCTGCACAAATTAAGTAACTGCTACCCCCAGTCTGTCCCCTCATAATTTATATTCTGGATTCTAACTCTGTGGATTTACTTATTATAATTAGTTCATTCCAGTAAGATCAGACAATATTTGTCCTTTTGTCTGGCTTATTTCACTCAGCATAATTTCCTCAGAGTTCATCCATGTTCTTGCATGCATCAGGAGTTCATTTATTTTTACAGCTGAATAATATTCCATCATATCTATGTATCACATTTTTTTAAAAATCCATTCTTCAGTTGGTGGACATTCAGGTTGCTTCCATTTTTTGGCAATTGTGAATAATGCCACTATGAACATTTGTGTGAAAATATCTGTTCAAGTCCCTGCTTTCAGTTGTTCTGATTATATGCCTAGTAGCAAGATGCCATGTCCTATGGTAATTCTATAATATAGCTTTCTGAGGTACTGCCAAACTGTTTTCCACACAAGCTGCATCACTGTACAGTTCCACCATTAATGACTGAGTGTTCCTATTTCTCCACATCCTGTCCAACACTTGTAATTTGGTTTTTTTTTAATACTAGCCATTCTGGTGGGTGTGAAATGATATCATTATTTTAATTTGCTTTTCCCTTATAGCTAGTAATGTTGTGCATCTTTTTATGTGCTTTTTTTGTCCATCATCTCTTTTTTTGATATATTTTTATTTATTTTTAAAAGATATATAGATCACACAAAATGTTACATTAAAAAATATAGGAGGTTCCCATATGCCCCACTCTCCACACTCTCCACATTTCCCACAACTTCTTCCTTTAGTGTGGTACACTCATTGAATTTGATGAATACATTTTGGAGCACTGTGACACAGCATGGATTACAGTTTACATTATACTTTACACTCCCTTCAAGTCCACTCAGTGGGTTATGGCAGGTTATATAATGTCCTGCATCTGTCCCTGCAATATGATTCAGGACAATCCCAAGTTCCAAAAATGCCTCCATATCACACCTCCTTTTCTCTCTCTTTGCCTTCAGCAACTTCAGTGGCCACTGTCTCCACATCAGTGATACAATGTTTTCATTGCTAGAGTCACAATAATTCTACAGTAGAATACCAATAAGTCCACTTTAGTCCATATTTTATTCCCCCATCCTGAGGACCCTGAGATGGTGATGCTCACTCCACCTTTCAGCTGAGAGGGATCTTCAAACCCACACAGCTGGTGGATGTGACTCTCCTACCCATAGCTGTAGACTCTCTTGCTTCCTTGGTGTAGTGGTTGTCCATCCCCACCTCCCTGTCAGCTAACCTGGATAAGTCTGATGAACTGGAGAGTAGGTGCTGCACATCTGCTGAGGCTCAGGGCCCAGTTGGCACATGGACAGCCCAGAGATTCAAGTCTCCTGGGCATACACCAATCCCAGTGCCAACCACAGGTTCAATAAAACTGGTAGAAGAGGCATATGTAGAGAAGTTGCATCTGAGACCAACTCCATTACAATCTGGAGCACAAACTCCAAAGTAGGGGTCACTTACAAGGCACCAAACTCTGGAACCATCTGTCTTGACTATAGGTGGCTCCATAGCCCTCAAGAGCACCACTACCTGGAGTTGTGTCTACTTTGGCTGTCTATGAGACTCTGCTGAGACATGCATAAGCACAACCCCTCTGATGACCTCCCAACTAATTTTGCAGTCTCTTAGTCATATAAACTCATTTCTCTTTACCATTTCCCCCTTTTATTCAAGGTCTTTTTCCAGTTGCATCACCACCAGGTGCTTGGTAGTAATCACTTGGCACCAGGGAGGCTCATCCCCGGGAGTCATAGCCCAGGCTGCAGAGGAGGTAATGCATTTATTTTTTTTTAAAGATTTATTTTATTTATTTCTCTCTCCTTCCGTCCCCCCCCCCCGCCCAGTTGTCTGTTCTCTGTGTCCATTTGCTGCATATTCTTCTTTGTCTGCTTCTGTTGTCAGCGGCATGGGAATCTGTGTCTTTGTGTGTATGTGTGTGTCATCTTGCTGTGTCAGTTCTCCATGTGTGCAGCACCATTCTTGGGCAGGCTGAACTTTCTTTCATGCTGGGCAGCTCTCCTTAAGGGGCACTCCTTGTGCATGGGGCTCCCCTATGTGGGAGACACCACTGCATGGCATGGCACTCCTTGCACACATCAGCACTGCACATGGGCCAGCTCCACATGGGTCAAGGAGGCCCAGGGTTTGAACCATAGACCTCCCATGTGGTAGATGGATGTCCTATCCATTGGGCCTAGTTTGCTTCCCAGAGGTAATGCATTTTTATACTAAATCTAACTTAGAGAGTGGCCTCATTTGAGCAACATGGAAGATCTCAGGAGGTAACTCTTAGGCACCCTACAACACTAGGCCAAGTTGAAATCAAGTGCAACAGGTTCATAATCTTAGTCATCAGTATCTAGGGCCTATCATTGGACTATATTTCTTCACTGGTCATTGCCCTTGCACTTGGGAGATTGTTGCTGTTCCATTGGGAATGTGGCAGAGCACCCCAGGATGGGAATCCAGCACTCCCTCAGTTGTTGTGTGAATCTCTACCCACTGTGTGAATGCCCAGTGAACATCTGAACCTATCTATATACCCTATATGTATGCCCAGGCAAACTCCTTCCCAAGCATCCCCCATTAATGACACCCCATACCAGTGCGCCTCCCCTGCCATAGTTGAAGTCATCTGTGATCCAAACCTTCTTCAAAAAAGAAGCCTAATATATTGCCAAATTCAATTACTAGGAAAGGAAACATCAAAACTTTTTGTATGTTATTTTTCATTTTTATAACCCAATTTTTTTACCTTATTTTAGTTTTTCCAAATTACTGTGTATTTTATTTCTAATGTTTAAACCTATTATTGCTATTTCATTTTCATGTGCTTTTTAGCCATTTTTATATCTTTGGAAAAATGTCTGTCAAGTCTTTTGTCCATTTTTAAATCAAGTTCTTTGTCTTTTAATTGTTGAATTATAGGATATCTCTATATATTGTGGATATTAAACCCTTATTGGGTATGTGGTTCCCAACTATCTCATTGAGCAGGTTGTCTTTTCACTTTCATGATAATAGTCCTATGAATGCCAAGCATTTTTAATTTCAAGAGGTCTCATTTGCTTTTTTTTTTCCCTGTTTGTGCATTTTATGTAAAGTCTAAGAAACTATTACCTAAAACAAGACCCTGAAAATGCTTCCATATATTTTCATCTAGAGATTTTATACTACTGACTTTTATATTTAGGTCATTGATCCTTCTTGAGGTAATTTTTTGTTTTCATTTGCCAAAGGAATGTTGATGCAAAGTACCAGAAGTGTGTTGGCTTTTAAAAAGGGCAACCATTTGGGGTAAAAGCTTATAGTTCCAAGGCCGTGAAATGTCCAAACCGAGGCAGCATCACCAATGCTTTCTCACCAAAGTCAGCTTCTGCTGATCCTGGCATGTTGCCACATGATGAAGCAAGATGGTGACTGATCTTTGCAAAGATTTCACCTTTTTCCTCTGGGCTCACCCTTTCCTCTTAAGTTGTACTGTGGGCCCTAGCCACTTGGGGCTTTGTGCTTAAGTGATCCTCTCTCATACATGATAGGACCAAATATGGTGGCTTCATTTTCCTCATTCTGCCTGAGTCTTCTCTTATCAGTCCCAGTGAGGGTGCGGAGACTCAACATGAATCATGCCCTGCTGACATATTCAAATCAAAAGGTCTGAATCTATCTTATCAAGTAATCTATCCAAAGGTCTTTCAAGCAAATTAAATGCAAAGTGTATCACACATAGAGGAATTAATTAGTTTTTAAATGCAATCTTTCTCTGTTTGGAATTTATAAAATCATCTCAAACTGTCACAGTTCTAAAACCAAGAAACAGACATCTCAGGGAATAAATCCCAGAGATAACATTTAAAATGTACAATGTGCAACAAGAGTACAAAACAATCAAAGAAACAGAAAATAATGGCCCATCTAAAGATAAAAGTCCAAAAAACTCCAATGAATAAGATGAGAATATGGACATACTGAACAAAGCCTTTTAAAAAATGATCTTAAAAATGATAAGGGATATGAAAGGAGGTACAGACAAACCAATAAAGGTTATTAGGGGAACAATGATTGAGCAACATCAGAGTCTAAGCAAAAAGATAAAAAAGGAACCAAACAGAACTAATGCAATTCAAGACAAAGATAACTGAAATGAAAAATGTCCAGGAGAGATACATGAGCAGTTTGGAGATGACAGAAGGAAGAACCAGTGAACTTGAAAAAAAAAAGGCAATTGAAATGAGTCAGTCTGAGCAATAGAACAAAAAATAATGCAATTGGAAAAAAAAAATGCTTAAACAGCTCTTATGCACCTGATGATGAGAATCCAAGAAGGAGAAGAAAGAGAGGAAGGGGCAAAATGAAGTCAGAGATAGAAAATCAGAAGCCTACTGGGGCAACTGCAGTCATCTTGGACCCACACTGCATAGATTGCTGCCCACACCTGCAGCTCCATCCCTGCCCCAGGCAGGGGAGAAAGGGATGTGAAGCTTCATCAGTCTCTCTGGGCAACTACAGTCTAGGCCTGCATGTGGATTATTCCGCATAGCTGTGACTCTGTCCCTACCCTTGGCAAAGGAGAAAGTTGGAAGAAGCATCATTGGTCCCTGGTGCAATGAGGGCAGCTTGAGCCTTCACAGCTTACAGCACCAACTACATGCTTGGCTCCTACTGTGGAATCAGCAAGGGAGAAACAATAGGAAGCCCTAAACTAAAGAGAAAAACTACATACAGAATAAATACTCCAGTAAGTCAGATGCCAAGACACCAACCCAAAATTACAACCCACACCAAGAAACAGGAAGCTATGGCCCAGTTAAAGGAATAAGATAAGACTCCAGATGACATAAAGGAGTTGAGACAATTAATCATAGATGTACAAACAAATCTCCTTAATAAATTCAATGAGAGATGGCTAAAGAGATTAAGGATATTAAGAAGACATTGGATGAACACAAAGAAGAATTTGAAAGCATACATAGGAAAATAGCAGATCTTATGAGAATGAAAGGTGCAATCAATGAAATTAAAAAACACATTGGAATCAAGTAATAGCAGATTTGAGGAGGCAGAAGAAAGGATTGGTGAGCTTGAAGAAATGGCCTCTGAAAGTGAACATAAAAAAGAAGAGATGAAGAATGGAAAAATTGAACAAGGTCTCAGGGAACTAAATGACAGCAAAAAGCATGCAAACGTAAGTGTCATAGGGTGTCCCAGAAGAAAAAGAGAAGGGAAAAGGGGCAGAAGGAATATTTAAAGAAATAATGGTAGAAAATTTCCCAACCCTAATGAAGGACATAAATATCCCTGTCAAAGAAGCATTATGTACTCCCATCTGAAAAAATCCAAATCAACCAATTCCAAGACATATAATCATCAGAACATCAAATGCCAAAGACAGAGAATTCTGAGAGCAGCAAGAGAAAAGCAATGCATAACATATAAGGAATATCCAGTAAGATTAAGTGCTGATATCTCTCTAGAAACCATGGAGGCAAGAAGACAGTGGTCTGATGTATTTAAGATACTACAAGAGAAAAACTTCCAGCAAGAATCTTATATCCAGCAAGACTGTCTTTCAAAAATTAGGGTGAAATTAGAGTATTCACAGATAAACAGAAACTGAGAGAATTCCTAAGCAGGAGACCAGAATTTCAGGAAATACTAAAGGGTGTGCTAGAGCCTGAAAAGAAAAGACAGGAGAGAGAGGCCTGGAAGAGAGTCTAGAAATGAAGATTATATCAATAAAAGTAACTAAAAGTGTCAAAACAGTGGTGAAAATAAAATATGACAGATAAAACTCAAATAGGAATAAAGTTATCCAATGATGTAAAGCACTTGTATTCAGAAAACTGCAACTCAATGTTTAAACAAATTTTAAAAAGCCCTAAATAACTGGAAGAAAATTCCATGCTCATGGATTGGAAGACTAAATATCATTAAGATGTCAGTTCTACACAAACTGATATACAGATTTAATTCAATCCCATTAAAAATTCCATGAGCATTAAAGAACAAATTGAAAGCATGATCATTAAATTTATTTGGAAGGGTAAGGAGTCCTAAATAGCCAGGAACATCATAAAAAGGAAAAGTGAACCCTCATCTCCAAACTTTAAATCATAACACCTACCTATAGTGATCAAAAAGCATGGTACTAGCCTAAAGACAGACACAATAGATTAATGGAACTCAATTTATGGTTCAGAAACAGACCCTCACAGATATGGTCAAGTGATTTTGACTAACCTGTCAAACCCACACAGCTCGAGCAGAACAGTCCATTCAACAAATGGTGCTGAAAAAATTGGACATCTATAGCTAAAAGAAGGAAAGAGGACCCTTATTGCACACCTTATCCAAAAATTAACTCAAAATGGATCAAAAACCTAAAAATAAAAGCAAGAAACAAAATACTTCTAGAAGAAATTATTGGAAAATATCTTCAAGACCTGGTGGTAGGTGGTGGATTCTTAAAGGAGATGAGAAGGACTGAGTGGACTACTGATGTTTAATGTATGTAGAAGCTTTAATTAGCTTTACTGGGGGGTGGGGCAAGATGGTGGTTGAGTGAGTGCACCTGATAGTCTCTCCTGCAAAGAAGCGGTTGGGCAGCATTAGAAATTCTTCAGGACCAGGCTGCTTTGGTATTTTGCAGGGCAGGAGGTGTCTGGACATCGATTTGGTGGGAAGGTAACAGAGAAAATTCTTGTAAAAGATAAAATTGAGGCTCTCTTACACGGAGATAGGGGCTGTGCTTGGGACACTCCCCACCAGGGTGGGCAGAACCAAGGCACCGGCACTGCAGCGGCGATTCCTGGAGGCTCTGCAGTACTGGGGAATTCATAAACCCTGAGCGGGCTATTAAGGGGCTAACAGGCAGGAGGCCTTCACAAACCAATTTGATGAGACAGGCGGGAGTTTTTTGTGAGGCGGGGAATTTTTGATTTCTGACATGAATAATAGCGCTTCCAGCTAGAGCCCCACCCCCAAGGCCAGCTGCTGATCTGCAGTGGCCTTAAATCTCTCACAATAAAGAGACATCACCAGGAGGCTATTTCAGGGGATTGCAGGGTGGGAGGTGTCTGGAAGCCGATTAGGGGAATCTTTTGTGAGGTGTGGGATTTTTGGTTGCAGACACTGATACAGCACTTCTGGCTAGAGCCCCGCCCTCTAGGCCTGGCTGCTAATCTGCAGCATCCTTAAATTGGCTGCAATATAGAGGTGCCCCCAACTGGCTGTTTTGGGGGCTTGCAGGGCGGAAGGTGTCCTGAAGTCGAATTGGTGATACAGCCACAGAAGAGAACCTAGAGAGAGGGGGATTTGCGGGTTTCAGACACATAGGTCAGAGTGTGTGGATGTGACCTCTCCCATAGGGCTGGTACCCAGCTGCGGGCATCCCTGAAGACTGTGTTGCACTGTGGTGCTCCCAGGCTCCCTGTTAACTGGATTTGAGGTTGCCAGGTCTGTGTGCCCTAAACCCTGGTGACCCACACCCCAGACTCTCACACCTCTTGAGTCTGCAATATCACAGACTTTACATCCCTGAATCCACCATGCCCTGAGGCCCATCTGAGGTCCTTGATTGTCCTAGCCCTCAACATTTGTGTTTTTATTTTAATTTTAATTTTTAATTTTTAATTTTTGTATTGTCATGGTTGCTAATATTGCATTATTTCCTAGTCTTTTCTCCCATTGTGTCCCCCTAGGTCTTTTTTTTTTTTTTCTCATTTATTTAGGGTTTTTTTTGGTTGCTGTTGTTGGTATTCTATATCTTCTTTTCTTTTCCTTGTTCCCCTCCCTTTTGTTTACCCAGCCCCTTTTTTCTTTCTTTCTTTCTTCTCTCTTTTTTTCTCTCTTTTCTCTTCTCCCTCATTTTCTTCTTATTTTAGTTTATCTTAATTATACAATAGGTGCTGCAGGGAACACCTCACATTTGCTGGGTTTCCTCATCCACCATTGCCTCATTTCTGTGTGAATTGATTTTGGCTACCTACACTATCCCCTTTTCCCCACATCTTGATATCCTCCATCATCTACTGTCTCTCCTATATTCCACCTCCCTTTCTTTGACACCAAATTGTCTAACTCTTAATTTCTAATACCTTTGTTTTGTTTTCTGTCTTTTATCCACTCTTGAAACTATTGCTTTTCTTTTTCTCTTTCCCTCTCTCACGAAAACACTAGCTTTTTAATTCATACCATATTCCTCCCATATTCAGTCGACTACCTCATTGTAGGTACTCTACTTACTGCTATAACTCCACACAACTTCCATGAAACTAATATCCATCCTCCCAGATCTCATATTGTTGCTCTGTTAACATTTATTACCAATACTACTTTACACATTTTCCTTTATTACACAATTGCCTTTCCCTGACCCTAATACTTTCCTTCAAAGTGAACTCAGCCAGCAATAAGAAATTAGAATAAGAAGAACAAAGTGACAAAGAGAAGATACAACACTTACACAAAAACAACAGCTAATTATTCCCCAAGACTAAACAGAGAAGCTAAGGAACTGATTAAACCCGTCAAGATAAAATGATGACCAGACAGCAACAAAAATCTACAAACCAAACCAGTAATCAGGAAAACATGGCAGAATCCAATGAACAAACAAAACCAGGAAGGGAAGCAAAACTTCGCACAAGTAATTAAAGATCTCAGAACATATATCAGACACAAACTTAATGAAGTAAAGGAAGAGATTAACAATATGAAGACAACACTTGGAGAGGAAATTGCAGACATACCCAAAAAGATAACAGATACGATGGGAATGAACACCACAGTTCAAGAAATCAAAAATGCACTCGCAGCAAATAGCAGCAGATTAGAAGAGGCAGAGGAGAGAATTAGTGATGTGGAAGACAGTACATTGGAAATCAAACAGATAGTATAATTGATCGATAAAAAGATAGAAAAAATCCAGCTACAAATTAGGGACCTGAATGACAATGCAAAACGCACATCCCAGAAGGAGAAGAGAAGGGAAAGGGGTCAGAAAGGGTGTTGCAGGAAATAATGATTGAAAACTTCCCAAATCTACTGAGAGAGACAGATGTGCATATCCAAGAAGCACAGCGCACCCCAAACATCATAAACCCCAACAGGCCCACCCCAAGACATATACTTGTCAAATTATCCAATGTTCAAGACAAAGAGAAAATTCTAAAAGCAGCAAGAGAAAAGAAAACCGTCACATACAAGGGAGGCTCCATAAGATTAAGTGCTGATTTCTTATCTGAAACCATGGAGGC
Source organism: Dasypus novemcinctus (assembly GCF_030445035.2). Classification (NCBI taxonomy): domain Eukaryota; kingdom Metazoa; phylum Chordata; class Mammalia; order Cingulata; family Dasypodidae; genus Dasypus; species Dasypus novemcinctus. The sequence continues at coordinate 5,227,830 of NC_080691.1, forward strand.
AAGAAGGCAGTGGTATGATATAGTCAAGGTACTAAAAGAAAAAAATTTCTGACCAAGAATACTCTACCCAACTAAACTAGCATTCAAAAATGAAGGAGAGTTCAAAATATTCACAGATAAACAGAAATTGAAAGAATATGCCAAAAAGAACCACCCCTTCAAGAAAGACTAAAGGGATTTCTGCAGGAAGAAAGGAAAAACAGGACAGGCAGAGATGGAGAAGAGTGAAAGAGCAATGAAAAAGACAAAAAGAGAAGGAAAAAACAAACAAAATATGACAAACACAAGTCCAATCAAAATATGGCTAACATAAATAATTCCTTGAAAGTAATAACACTGAATGTCAATGGATTAAACTCACCTATCAAAAGATTCAGACTGGGACAATGGATAAGGAAATATGACCCATCTATATGCTGTCTACAAGAGACACATCTTAGACCCAGAGATTCATGGAGGCTGAAAGTGAATGCTTTGAAAACAATCTTACAGTCAAACAACCAAAAAAAGGCAGGAGTAGCTATATTAATATCAGACAAAATAGACTTTAAATGTGAAACAATTTTGAGAGACAAAGAAGGATACTACATATTAGTGAAAGGGACAATCACTGAAGAAGAATGAACAATCATAAATATTTATGCTCCTAACAAGGGCGCCTCCAAATACATGAAGCAAACACTGGAAAAATTAAGTGAAAGAATAGATGCATCTACAATTATGGTGGGAGATTTTAATACACCACTATCAACTCTAGACAGAACATCTCAAAAGAGAATCACTAAAGAAACAAAATATTTGAACAGTATATTAGAGGAGCTAGATCTAATAGACATATACATATCATTACACCAAATACAGCAGGATATACATTTTTCTCAAGTGCACATGGATCATTGTCCAAGATAGACCATATGCCAGGCCACAAAGAAAGGGTCAATGAATTCAGAAAGATCGAAATCTTACAAAATAATATCTCTGACCACAGTGGAGTGAAGCTGGAAATCTGCAAAGACCAGAGGCCCAGACTTCACACCAAGATAAGGAAATTAAACAGCACACTCTTAGAAAAACAGTGGGTCAAATAGGAAATCTCAAAAGAAATCAATAGCTACCTTGAAACAAATGATAATGATAACACAACATACCAAAACTTATGGGATGCAGCAAAAGCAGTACTGAGAAGGAAATTTATAGCCATAAATTCATACATCAAAAAAGAAGAAAGAGCAAAAATTGAAGAACTAACTGCACATTTAAAGGAATTAGTAAAAAACAACAAAGTAGTCCCACAGGAAGAAGAAAGAAAGAAAGAACAAAGAGCAGAATTAAATGAAACAGAAAATAAGAAAGCACTTGAAAAGATAAACAAGACCAAGAGCTGGATTTTTGAGAAGATCAATAAAATTTACAAACCCTTAGTGAGACTAACAAAGGGAAAATGAGAGAAGATGCAAATACACAAAATAAGAAATGAGAAAGGAGATATCACCACTAACCCCACAGAAATAAAGACGATCATAAGAGGATACTTTGAAAAACTATATTCCAACAAAAATGACAATTCAGAGGAAATGGACAAATTCCTAGAAACACATAAGCAGCCCATATTGATGAAAGAAGAAATTGATGATCTCAACAAACCAATCACAAGTCAAGAGATAGAATCAGTCATTGAAAATCTCCCAACTAAGAAGAGCCCAGGGCCAGACGGCTTCACAGCTGAATTCTACAAAACATTCTGGAAAGAACTAACACCAATCCTGCTGAAACAATTCCAAAAAATCGAAACGGAAGGAACATTGCTTAACTCCTTCTATGATGCCACCATTACCGTAGTACCAAAGCCAAACAAAGACACCACAAGAAAGGAATTGCAGACCAATTTCTCTAATGAACCTCGACGCAAAAATACTTAACAAAATACTAGCTAATCATATTCAACAACACATTAAACAAATTATACACCACGACCAAGTGGGATTCATTCCAGGTATGCAAGGATGGTTCAACATAAGAAAATCAATCAATGTAATACACCATATAAACAGATGGAAGGAAAAAAAATCACATGATCATATCTATAGATGCAGAAAAAGCATTTGACAAAATACAGCACCCTTTCCTGATAAAAACACTCCAAAAGATCGGAATACAAGGAAATTTTTTTATCATGATAAAGAGTACATATGAAAAACCCACGGCCAACATCATTAACAATGGAGAAATCCTAAAATCCTTCCTTCTAAAGTCAGGAACAAGACAAGGATGCCCACTCTATCCCCTTCTATTTCACATTGTCTTAGAAGTACTTGCTCAAGCACTTAGGCAAGAACCCGATATAAAAGGCATTCAAATTGGAAAGGAAGAAGTCAAAATTTCATTATTTGCAGGTGACATGCTCCTATACATAGAAAACACTAAGAGGTCTACAACAGAGCTTCTAGAACTCATAAATGAGTTCAGTAAAGTCACAGGTTATAAGATCAGTGCTCAAAAATCAGTAGCATTTTGGTACACCAATAATGAGCAAGATCAGGAGGAAATCAAGAAACAAATACCATTTAAAATAGTAAATAAAATAATCAAATATTTAGGAATAAATTTAACTAAAGATGTTAAAAACTTATACACTGAGAACTACACAAGACTGTTCAAGGAAATCAAAGAAGACCTAAATAAATGGAAGACTATTCCCTGTTCATGGATAGGAAGACTAAATATTATTAAGATGTCTATCCTACCAAAACTGATCTACACATTCAATGCAATCCCAATAAAAATCAACACAGCCTTCTTTAAGGAACTAGAAAAACTAACTATGAAATTTATTTGGAAAGGAAAGAGGCCCCAAATAGCCAAAGACATATTGAAAAAGAAAAACTAAATTGTAGGAATCACACTACCTGACGTCAAATCATACTACAAAGTTACAGTAGTGAAAACAGCATGGTATTGGCATAAGGAGAGACACACAGGCCAATGGAATTGAATTGAAATTTCTGATATAGAACCCCATATATATAGCCATATAATATTCAATAAAGCCACCCAACCCTCTAAACTGGGAGAGAATAGCCTATTCAACAAATGGTGCCTGGAGATCTGGGTATCCATATGTAGAAGAATGAAAGAGGATTACCATCTCACACCTTATACAAAGATCAACTCAAGATGGATCAAAGATCTAAATATAAGAGCCAAGGCCATAAAGACTTTGGAAAGCAGTGTAGGGAAACATCTACAATTACTTGTAATAGGAAATGGCTTCATGGAGATCACACCAAAAGCACGAGCAGCAGAAGAACAAATAGTTAAATGGGACTTCCTCAAAATTAAAGCTTTCTGTACTTCAAAGGAGTTTGTCAAGAAAGTAAAAAGGGAGCCTACACAATGGGAGGAAATATTTGGCAACCATATATCCGATAAGAGACTTATAACTTGTATATATAAAGAACTCCTATATCTTGAAAATAAAAATATAAACAATCCATTTAAAAAATGTGGAAAAGATTTAAACAGACGCTTCTCCAAAAAAGAAATACAAATGGCTAAAACGCACATGAAAAAAATGCTCCAAATCTTTAGCTATCAGGGAAATGCAAATCAAAGCTACAATGAGATACCATCTTACACCCATAAGATTGGCAGCTATGAAAAAACAGAAGAATACAAATGCTGGAGAGGATGTGAAGAAAGGGGAACACTCATCCATTGCTGGTGGGAATGCAGAAGGATCCAACCATTCTGGAGGACAGTTTGGCAGTTTCTCAAAAAACTAACCATAGATTTGCCATATGACCCAGCACTTCCACTGTTGGGTATATAGCCAGTAGAACTGAAAACAAGGACACAAACCGATATATGCACATCAGTGTTCATAGCAGCATTGTTCACTATCACCAAAAGTTGGAGTCAACCCAAATGCCCATCAACAGATGAGAGGATCAATAAAATGTGGTATATACATACAATGGAATACTACTCGGCTTTAAGAACAAATACACTACAAACACACGTGATAACAAGGATGAATCTTGAGAACCTTATGTTGAGTGAAGCAACCCAGGCATTGAAGAACAAATAGTACATGACTTCAATGATATGAAATAAGTAAACAAAGCTACCTCAGAGAGCTAGTGACTAGAAGATAGGCTTATAGGAAATCAGGGGTAGAGGAAGTATGTAAGCTGACATCTACATGGGTGACATCTATGATAAGCTGGATGTAAGTATATGTACAAGGAAGGGATCAAATGGGGGCATAGGGTTACCTTTGGGTGGGGCTTTGTGGGATTGAGGGGGGCTAGGGATGGGTGGATGGGTAATATTGCTCAAGAAATTGGGGGAGGGTGGGGCAACATATGAACATAGGAGATTGTCAGGTGTTGGTTGAGAGTATAATGCTGAGAAAACCTTTTCAAAATATAATTAGGACAGTTATCTGTTTAAGATACTTAAAGGGGATAATCTGATGTAGGACAGACTCCTAGGGACTATGTGAATGCTAATTTTGCCAGAGTGGGTTATACCATTGGGTAGAGACCCATATAATGAGAGTAAAGGTAGACCCACATCCTGGGTAGGACTAATGCCATCAAATAGAGGGAACTGTATCTCTCAAGAGAAAGGGTGGCTCCCAGGGGCATTAGGCAGTTGAGCAAGTCAAACCCTCAACACTGTTGCAAGTATCTCTGAACATGGCTCCTCAAGAAATAAAGATTGACTGTCACTGTGGGCCTCAAGGGGAGGGGAAAATAGATATTGAATAGATGGAACCAACATAAGTGTAATGGCAATAGAAGTGTTTCACAAGAGTACACAGGATGGATATAAAACATGTAATATTAGACCAAAAACATGTAGGGGCCGACAGACTAATAATGTAAACCATAATGTAAAACATAGGATAACTAAAAATTTAGAAAATTGTATAACCTAAAGTATAAACCACAATGTAAATGAAAATGTTACCTTATTTTAAAAGCTATTGTCTCAATATCTGTACATCAGTTTCAGTAAATATGGTATGAATATGTTAAAAGATTATCGCTGTGGAAGGGAAAAGGTTTTATATTGGATATGTGGGAGTACTGTATATTGTATATATGAATTACTGGAATCTATAGCTCTTGTGAAGAGAAGCTTAATAATTAGGAAAAAAGAAAAGAAAAAGATAGGATGTAGAATTTTTCCAAATCCATATGTATTCTATATCTAACCTTTAAACTCATCACTATATTCCATATTGCTATTAAGGGAACCTGGCATTATATTGGGCTTCACTTTCCAGGAAGTTTTGGATCACAGAGTGCTCCAACAATGGCAGCGGAGGAATACTGATATGGGATGTTATTGACAGGGGACATATGGTTGACAGGGAGTTATATAGGGCATGTGCCTGAGGTGCATAGAAATGTTTGGATATACTCATAGTGGAAACAATTAAAAACAACAGGTGGGAGGGTGCTGGGTTCCTGGCTGGGAGGGCTCTTTCATGGTCCCTAGGGGAGCAGCGGCAGTCCCCCGGGTGCAACAGCAAGGACCAGGAAGGAATGAGGGTCCAACAGTGAGCCCCTGATACTAATGACTATGCTTGTGAGCCTATACACCTGAAATAAGAACAAGGTCTAGAGCAGCACTGTGCCTAAGAGTTCCCTCCTGACAGCCTCCATGTTACTCAAATGTGGCCAGTCTCAAAGCCAAACTTAGCATGTAAATGCACTGCCTTCCCCCCAGCATGGGACATGACTCCTGGGGATGAGCCTCTCTGGCGCCGAGGGATCACTACCAAGTACCAGCTGATGACGTAACTAAAAAATGACCTTGAATTAAAGGTTCAATGTGGACCAGCAGAATATCCCTGTCTACATATAATAACAGGAGTTAAAAATGTTTTTTGATATAAATTAAGGGGGAAATGGAAAGGGCAAATGAGTTTATATGGCTGAGTCTGTAAAAAGTCTGGAGGTTTTCAGAGGGATTGCCCTTATGCACACCTGAGCAGAGTTGCAGAGACAGATAAAGTAGATACAATCCCAGGTATTGGTTCTTTTGAAGGCTAAAGAGACCCACAGGTTTTAGGGTCATGGCAGATGGAGTTCACTGCCATGTCAGTTGACCCTTCTCTGGAGTTGGTGTTTCTGCGTGATGGAGCTGGACTCAGATGTGATCTCTTTTCACAAGGCTTTCCTGTTACTTTACTGGAATTATAGTTGGTGCTGGGCTTTAAGATATATCTAGGGGATCTGAATCTCTGGACTGACAATATGATAGCCAGGCCCTGAGACTCAACAGACTTCAGCTCTTATACTCTGGTTTATTGGACTTACCCCACTCAGCTAAGATGGAGTTGAAGAATGTCAACCACCACACCATGGAGCCTAGAGTGCCTACAACTGAAAGCAGGAGGATTGCATCCAGTATCCATGTGGAATCTAAGCCCCCTCTTGACATAGATGTGGAATGGACACAACCAAGCCAAGGTCCACAGGAAGGAGGAATACAGTAAGGATTAGCGTGGACTTAATGATATTCTACTCATGAACTATTGTGGTTAGTAATCTAGAAAATGTGGCATTGGTGTGGAAAAAGTGGCCATGTTGACTTCTGGGTGCAGGAAATGGGAGGAAGAGATGAGATGTGGAGGCATTTTCAGGACTTGGTGTTGTCCTGGGTGGTGCTACAGGGACAATTACCGGACATTGTAGATCCTCCCATGGCCCACTGGATGGAACGTGGGAGAGAATGGGCTACGATGTAGACCATTGACCATGCGGTGCAGCGATGCCCAGAGATGTACTCACCAAGTGCATTGGATGTGTCATGATGATGGGGAAGTGTGTTGCTGTGGGGGGAGTGGTGGGGTGGGGGCAGTGGGGGTGAATGGGGACCTCATATTTTTTTAATGTAATATTTTTTAAAAATGAATTTAAAAAGATTTATTGATTTATTTCTCTCCCCTTCCCTCCCCCCCCCCCCCCCGGTTGTCTGTTCTCTGTGTCTATTTGCTGTGTCTTCTTTGTCTGCTTCTGTTGTTGCCAGTGGCATGGGAATCTGTGTTTCTTTTTGTTGTATTAGCTCTCTGTGTGTGCTACATCATTCTTTGGCAGGCTGCACTTTCTGTCATGCTGGGGGCTCTCCTTACAGGGTGCACTCCTTGTGTGTGGGGCTTCCCTACATGGGGGACATGGGGCTCTCCTACATGGGGGACACCCCTGCATGGCATGGCACTTCTTGCACACATCAGCACTGCACATGGGCCAGCTCCACATGGGTCAAGGAGGCCCGGGGTTTGAACCGTGGACCTCTCATGTGGTAAATGGATGCCCTAACCACTGGGCCAAGTTTGACACCAAGTTATCTGCTTTCAATACTTTTCAGCTTTTAAGTAGTAGTGGAATTGCTAAATCATATGGTAAATCCATGTTTAAATAATTGAAGTATTGCCTAACTGGATTCCACTTTGGCTTCATCATTTTATGTTCTTACTGGGAACATATGAGGGTTTTTGTTACTCTACATCCTCTACAGTACTTCTTTTCCATTTGTTGTAGATTCATAGCTCTTCCTTTTGATTTGCCTTTCTGTAATGGCTAATGATGCTTAGTAACTTTTCATGTGCTTATTTGTCATTAATATATTTTTTTTTTTTTTTTAGGTCCCATTCAACCCCACCGCCCCCACCCCCCACTCCCCCCACAGCAACACTCTCTCCCATCATCATAACACATCCATTGCACCTGGTAAGTTCATCTCTGAGCATCACTGCACCCCATAGTCAATGGTCCACATCATAGCCCAGACTCTCTCACGTTCCATCCAGTGGACCCTGGGGGGGATCTACAGTGTCCCGTAATTGTCCATGAAGCACTATCCAGGACAACTCCACGTCCCAAAACGCCTCCACATCTCATCTCTTCCTCCCGTTCCCCACACCCAGCAGCCCCCATGGCTACCATTCCCACACCCATTCCATATTTTCTCTGTGGACATTGGATTGGTTGTGTCCATTGCACACCTATGTCAAGTGAGGGCTTAGATTCCACATGGGTACTGGATGCACTCCTCCCGCTTCTAGTTGTAGACACTCTAGGCTCCATGTTGTGGTGGTTGACCTTCTTCAACTCCATGTTAGCTGAGTGGAGTAAGTCCAATAAATCAAAGTGTAGGAGCTGAAGTCTGTTGAGGCTCTGGGCCTGGGTGTCATATTATCAGTCCAGAGATTCAAATCCCCTACATATATCTTAAACCCAGCACCAACTACAATTCCAATAAAGTAGCATGCAAGTCTTGTGAAAAGAGATCCCCTCTGAGTCCAATTCCATCACGCAGAAACACCAGCTCCAAAGAAGGGCCATCTGTCATGGCAGTGAACCCCTTCTGCCATGACCATAGAACCCGTGGGTCTCTTTATCCCTCAAAAGAACCAATACCTGGGGTTGTATCTACCTTATCTGTCTCTTAGACTCTGTTCAGTTGTACATAGGGGTATTCTTCTGACAACCCCAGACTCTTTTTTAGAGACTCACAGCCTTATAATCTCATTTCTCCTTTCCATTTCCCCCTTACATTAGGTCAAACCACTTCCCGAAGTCATGTTATTATATGTAGACAGGTATATTCTGCTGTTCCGCATTGAATCTTTAATTCAAGGTCATTTTCTAGTTGCTTCTTCAGCTGGTATGTGGTAGTGATCCCTCGGTGCCAGGGAGGCTCATCCCCGGGTAATATATCTTTTTTAGAGAAATGTCTATTTAATTGCCCATTTTCAATTGAGATATTTGTTTTTTTGTTGTTGTTGACTTTCAGTAGTATTTTATATGATCTGGATTTTATGCTCTTATTGTATATATTATGCACATGATTTTTTCATGTGCTTATTTCTTGTATTTAAATACTTATTTTAATTATTTACCCCCCCCCCCATTGTTTGCAGTCTCTGTCTGCTTTCTTTGTCCATTTGCTCCATGCTTTCTGTGTCTGCTCATCTTCTCTTTAGGAAGGACTGGGAACAGAACCTGGGACCTCCCACATGGGAGAGAGGCATTCAATAGCTTGAGACACTTCAGTTCCCTGGTTTGTTGTGTCTTTTATTGTCTTTCCTCTTTGTGTCTCTTTGTTACATCATCTTATGTCAGCTCACTGAGCCTGCCCATTGTGCCTGCTCACCTTCTCCAGGAAGCCCTGGGAACTGAACTCAGGAACGCTAATGTGGTAGGCAGAAGCCCAATTGCTTGAGCCACCTCCACTTCCCCATGTGCTTATTTCTTGTTGGTATATCTTAATTGGAGACTTTTCTATTCAACCATATGCCCATTTTTAAATTGGGTTATTTTTCTTTATGTTGGTAACTTTTAGTAGTACTTTAGGGTTTATATATTAAACTCAATATATATATTATTTACAGTATTTTCCCAATTTTGTAGGTTTTCTTTTTTCTTTCTTGATAATATCCTTTCGTGTTTAAAAGTATTTTGTTATTATATATATTTTTAGCAATTTTTTGTGATATATTTATATAGATCATTCAATCCACCCAGGGTACATTCAGTGGGTTTTGGTATAATCACAGAGTTGTGCATTCATCACCATGATCAATATTAGAGTATTTTCATTGCTCCAAAAAGATAAGCCCCCACCCCTTAGCATTTCCCTTCAACCCCTCTATCCATCCCCTGCCATACATATCCACTATCATGCACAAAATTTTTTAATTTTTTTGAAATCTTGGTCCTGATCTTAAGGGTAAATCTTTCAGTCTTTTATCAGTCAATCAATTTTGGCTGTGGGTTTTCATCAATTCTGTTTATTATATTGAGGAAAGTCCCTTATATTCCTAGCTTTGTGACTGTTTTTATCATGAACAGGTTTGGAATTTTTCAAAAGGTCTTTTTTTGAGTCAATTGAGGTGATCAAGTGTTTGTTTGTTTTTGTCTTACTTTCTATTAATGTGGTTTTTTTTACCTTGCCTGATTTTTAAATTTTTTTCAATTGTGGAAAAATATACATAATATGAAAATAATCTAACCATTTTAAGTGGACAATACTGTGGCATTAGGTGCATTTGGCAGTATTAGGTAACTTGGACCACTGTCTATTTCCAGACTCTTTCCATCATCCCAAACCAGAACTCATGCCCATTTATCGATGACTTCCAGTTCCTCCCCCCACCCCTGGTAACTATGATTCTTCTTTGTCTCTTATTTGTTTATTGTATGTCTTTCATATAATAGCAGTAATACAATATTTGTTGTTTTGTATCCAGCTTATTTCACTCAACTCGATGTCTTCAATGTTCACCCATGTTTTAGCATGTACCAGTACAACATTCCTTTTTATTACTGGATAATATTCCATTGTATACACATACCTTATCTTGTTTATCCTTCATGTGTTGATGGAGTGCTGGGTTACTTCCACCTTTAGGTTATACTAGCATGTTGTCATGAATGTTGGTGTACAAATATCTGGTTGAGACCCTGCTTTCAATTCTTTGGTGTATATACCTAGGGTGGAAATGCAAGCTCATATGGTACTTCTATGTTTAACTTTCCTGGCTGCAACATTTTACATTCCCACCAACAATGTAGGAGGATTCTCATTTCTTCATACCCTCGTCAACACTTCTTTTTTCTGGTTTTGTTTGTTTGCTTTTGGAGTTACTGGAGAGTGAACCTGGAACCTTGTACATGGGAAGCAGGCATTCAATCAGGTGAGCTACACCCACTCCCCTGAAAGTCCTTGACTTTCAAAAGTTTTTAATTTTGAATGAAGTCCATTTTATCTATTTTTTCTCTTGTTACTTGTGCCTTTGATGGAAAATATAAAAATCATTTGTTACTTCAAGGGCATAAAACTAGTTGCCTATATTTTCTTATAAGAATTTTATGGTATTAGTTCTTATCTTTAGTTCTTTGATCTATTTGGAATTAATTTTTTGTATATGATGATAAGTAGAGGTTCACATTCATTCTTTGCATACTGTCATCCCAGTACCTTATTTTGTAGAAATTATTATTTCCCCATTGAATGGTCTTGGACAGTTGTCAAAAGTCAACTTTCCAAACATGTGTGGATTTTTGTCTGGACTCTAAATTCTATTCCATTGGTATATATGTTTACCAATATGCCAGAGCCACAATTTTTGTTACTGTAGCTTCATACTCAACCTTCAAATAATGAAATGTTTGAGTCTTTTAACTCTGTTCTACCCTCAAGAATATTTTGCTTATGTAATGCCCCTTGCAGTGCCATGTGAATTTGAGGATCATCTTTACTATTTCTTTTAAACAGCTGCTTGAATTTTGTTAGGGATTGCTTTGAAAATGTAGATCACTTTAGGCAATATTGATATTATAACAATATTGTCTTTCAATTCATGAACAGTGGATGCATTTCCATTTGTTTAGGTCTTAATTTTTTTCACATACTTCTGAAATCTCAATTCAGTTACAGTGATCACCATGTCTGTCTTTATGCCAGTGCCATGCTATTTGGATCACTGTAGCTTTCTAATATGCTTTAAAGTCAGAAAGTGTGTCCACCAACTTCGTTCTCACTTTTTAAGCTTTTCTTTTTGGCTATTTGGGTTTTTTCCCTTACAAATAAATTTGGTAATTAACTTTTCCATTTGTGCAAAGTAGGCTGTTGGAATTTTGATTGGGATTATGTTGACTCTGTAAATCAGTTTGGGTTGAATTGACAGCTTAACAACAATTAGTCTTCTTATCCATGAACACAGAATGTTCTTCCACTTGTTTAAGTCTTCTTTAATTTCTCTTAGCAATGTTTTGTAGTTTTCTGAGTACAGGCCCTTTAATCCTTTGTTTAAATTTATTCCTAGCTATTTGATTCTTTAAGATGCTATTGTAAAAGGAATTTGGATCCTGATTTCCTCCTCAGATTTTTCATTTCTAGTGTATAGAAATATTGCTGATTTTCGAGTGTTTCTCTTATGTCCTGCCATCTTGTTGAACTAGTTTATTAGCTCTGGAGCTTTGTTGTAGATATTTTGTGATTTTCTAAATATAGATTCTGTCAACTGCAAATAGTGAAAGTTTTACTTCCTCCTTTCCTATTTGGACTCCTTTTATTTCTTGCTTAATGGCTCTAGCTAGAACTTCTAGTACAATGTTGAATAACAGTGGTGACAGTGGATATTCTTATATCCATGCTCTCAGAGGGAAAACTTCCAGTCTCTTGCTATTGAGCACAATGTTTTTCTTGGTCTGTCTAGCTAAGGGTTTGTGATTTTAGTGATGTTCTTAATGAAACAACTTTTGTATTTGTTCATTCTCTCTATTTTTTTTTCCTTCTCAATTTCATTTATTTCAGCTCTGTTCTTTGTTTTTTCATTCCTTCTGCTTGGTTTGGGAATAATTTGTGGTTCTTTTCCTAGTTCCTCCAACTGTGTAGTTAGTCTTTGACTTTAGCTCTTTCTTTTCTTTTAATGTAAGCATCAAGGGGTATACATTTTGCTGTCAGCACTGCCTTCACTGTATCTCATAGGTTTTGATCTGTTTTGCTCTTGTTTTCACTCATCTCGAGTGAAATGTGCAATTTCTTCTTTAACCTACTGACTTGCTTAAGAGTGTGTTGTTTAACCTCCAAATAGTTGTGAATTTCATATAATTTCAATGCTTTTTAAAATTTATTGAGACCTGTTTTGTGACCCAACATATGGTCTATCCTTGAGAAATATCCATGAGCACTACTGAAGAATGTATATTCTGCTCTTCTGTGGTGCCATGTTCTGTCTATGTCTGTTAGGTCTAGTTTGTTTATCACCTTAGTCAAGTGCCCCACTTTTTTATTGATCCTCTGCCTAGGTCTTATAGCCAATGATGAAAGTGGTGTACTGAAGCCACCAACTATTATTTTATAGATGTATTTCTGCCCTCAGTTTTGTCACTGTTTGCCGCATGTATTTTGGGGCACTGTTGTTAGGTGCATAAGTAGTTATGATTGTTAATGCTTCTTAGTGAATTGTCCCTTTTATTAATATATAATGTCCTCCTCCATCTCAGAACAATTTTGCATTTATAATCTATTTTGTCCAATATTAGAGTAGTTACTCCAGTGCTTTTTTGGTTATTGATTGCATGGAATATCTTTTTCCAATCTTTTACTTTCAGCCTCCTTGCTGCTAAGGTGAGTCACTTGTAGACAGCATGTAGACTGGCTCATAATTTTTATACATTCTGTCAGTGTGTGTATTTAGATTGGGGAGTTAAATCCACTAACATTCATTGTTATTACAGTAAAGGCATTAGTTTCATCATGCTATACTTTGGCTTTCATATGTCATATCTACTGTCTGTGTTTTTTGGGGGTTGAGAGATTGAACCTAGGGCCTTATATGTGGGAAGCCAGCACTCAACCACTGAGTTATACTGGCTCCTCTGAGTTGGTTTTTTACATTTCTTTGTTTTGTTTTTAGGAGGTACTGGTGATTGAATCTGGGACCTCATACATGGGAAGCAGGCACTCAACCACTTGAACCACATCCTTTCCACTCTGTCTTCTTACCTTGTTAATTACCCTCACTAGTACTCTTCATTCTGCACTCTCTTCCAAGCCTTTCTCTCTCCTGTCTTTTCCTTTCAGGCTATAGCACTCCCTTAAGTATTTTGTGTAGTGTTGATCTGTTGATGATGAACTCTCTGATTATGTTTATCTGTGAAAACTTTAAACTCACTCTCATTTTTAGAGGACAATTTTGCTGCATATAGAATTCTTGGCTGGCAATTTTTTCTTTCAGTATATTGAATATATATACCACTGCCTTCTTGCCTCCATAGTTTGTGAAGGGAATTCTACACTAAGTCTTTTTAGACATCTTTTGTATGTGATGGATCACTTTTCTGTTGCTGCTTTCAGAATTCTTTCTTTATCTTTTGCATTTGGTATTCTGAATATTATCTGTCTCAGGGTAACACTGTTCATATTTATTCTGTTTGGAGTATGTTGCCACTCTTGGATAAGAATATGTATGTCTTTAATAAGAATTGGGAAATTTTTGGTCATTATTTTCTCAAATGTTCTTTCTGTCCCTTTTCTTTTTTTTTTTTTTTTTTATTTTTTTATTTTTTATTGACTTTGTAATAATATTACATTAAAAATATATATGTGAGGTCCCATTCAACCCCACCCCCCCACCCCCCCTCCCCCCCCCCCAACAACACTCGTTCCCATCATCATGACACATCCATTGGATTTGGTAAGTACATCTTTGGGCACCTCTGCACCTCATATACATTGGTTCACATCATGGCCCATACTCTCCTCTATTCCATCATGTAGGCCCTGTGAGGATTTACAATGTCCGGTGAAGCACCATCCAGGGCAGCTCCATGTCCCGAAGACGCCTCCACCTCTCATCTCTTCCTGCCTTTCCCCATACCCTTTGTCCATTATGTCCACTTTTCCCAATCCAATGCCACCTCTTCTATGTGGACACTGGATTGGTTGTGTCCATTGCACCTTTATGTCAAGAGGAGGCTCAGATTCCACCTGGATGCTGGATGCAATCCTCCCATTTTCGGTTGTAATCACTCTAGGCTCCATGGTGTGGTGGTTGTCCTTCTTCACCTCCATCTTAGCTGAGTGTGGTAAGTCCAATAAATCAGATTGTAGGTGCTGGAGTCTGTTGAGGCTCAGGATCTGGCTATCACATTGTCAGTCCAGAGATTCAAATCCCCTAAATATATCTTAAACCCCAACATTAACTGCACCTCCAGCACATTAGCATGAAAGTCTTATGAAGGGAGATCCCATCTGAGTCCAGATTCATCACACATACACACCATTTCCAAAGAGGGGCCATCTGCCCTGGTAGTTAACCCCATCGGCCATGACCATAACTCCCATGGGTCTCTTTAGCCCTCAAAGGAACCAATATCTGGGGGTTGTATCTGCTTTATCTGTCTCTCTGACTCTGCTCAGTTGTGCATGAGGGCAAACCTTCTGCCAGCCTCCAGACTCTTTTTTAGAAACTCGTAGCCATATAAACTCATTTCTCCTTTCCATTTCCCCCTTACTTTAGGTCAAACAGCATTTTAAAGTCATGGTATTTTATGTAGACATGGATATTCTGCTGATCCGCATTGAACCTTCCGTATAAGGTCATTTTCCAGTTGCATCATCAGTTGGTAGTTGATAGTGGTCCCTCGTTGCCAGGGAGGCTCATCCCCGGGTGTCATGTCCCACGCTGGGGGGAAGGCATTGCATTTACATGCTGAGTTTGGCTTCGAGACTGGCCACATTTGAGTAACATGAAGGCTGACAGAAGGAAATTCCCAGGCACAAAGTTGCTCTAGGCCTTGTTATTATTTTGGGTTTATCAGCTCACAAGCATAGTCATTAGTATCAGGGGCTCACTGTTGAACCCTCACTCCCTCCCGGTCCCCACCACTGTACCTGGGAGACTGTCGCTGCTCCCCTAGGGACCACGTTTCTGTCCCTTTTCTATTCTCTTTTCTTTCAGGGTCATCCATGAAGCAAATGTTTGCATACCTCACACTGTCATTCAATTCCCTGATACCTGTTCAATTTTTCCCATTTTTTTCCTGTCTGTTCTGTCTTTTCAAGTTCAGATATGTTGCCCTCTAATTTGATGGTCTGATCTTCTGCCATTTCAAATCTTCTATTGTATGCCTATAATGTTTTTGTACTTTTTAAAAAAATTATTTATTTATTTATTTTTTTAAATTACATTAAAAAATATATGAGGTCCCATTCAACCCCACCGCCCCCGCCCCCCACTCCCCCCACAGCAACACTCTCTCCCATCATCATGACACATCCATTGCACCTGGTAAGTTCATCTCTGAGCATCACTGCACCCCATAGTCAATGGTCCACATCATAGCCCAGACTCTCTCACGTTCCATCCAGTGGGCCCTGGGGGGGATCTACAATGTCCCGTAATTGTCCCTGAAGCACTATCCAGGACAACTCCACGTCCCGAAAACGCCTCCACATCTCATCTCTTCCTCCCTTTCCTCACACCCAGCAGCCCCCATGGCTACCGTTCCCACACCCATTCCATCTCATCCATTGTGTCTTTCATTCCCATAGATATGTTACTTTCCTTTGCAAGCTTTCAACTTTTTTTTATGCTCACCCACTGTCTTCTTAATACCCTTTAAACTTTTTAGCTATATTTTCCTTCAATTCCTTGAGTTGACTTAGGTTTGTTTGGACATCAATTGACTAGTTCTTTCGAATCCTGTGTCGAATCTGCATTTTTAATTTTTTCCTTTGATTGACCATATCTTCCTGTTTCTTAGTATGGCTTGTAATTTTTGTTGATTTCTAAGCATCTAATTATGTTTTTGAGTGTACCTGATGGTCAATTTCTCTGCCTTGCCTAAATTTTAAAAAAAAATTTTGAAGTATATCAGTCATATGTAAACAATAAGTATCTAGTAATAGTTGTGACCTTATAAAACAAACATACATAACATTATGCAGGGCTCTCATACCACACCCTACCACCAATGCCTTGCATTGTTGTGAAACATTTTTAACTAATAATGAAAGGGCATCCTCAAAATATTACTACTATTTTTCCCCCAACTCACCCTATTATTATTTTTATAGCATTTATACATGAACATATATAAATAATAAGTGTATAGTAAAAGTTGTGAACTTACAAAGTAAATATACATAACATCATACAGGGGTCCCATATATCAACCCACCACTAAAACCTTGCATTGTTGTGAGACATTTGTTACAAATTATGAAAGAATATTGTCAAAATCTTACTATACAAACTATAGTACATTTCATGTATTCCCCCAACTTACCCTATTTTTATTAAATATGTTTTTATGACAGAAGTTGTAAATGTACAAAACCACCACACACTTGAATGCCAATTTCAGTGCCGCAATCCTGAGCAGTGAAGATGGCAGGGGTGGTTGGGGGAGGAGATGACCTTTGGCAGCTCCACTCTGAGGTTGGCAGCTAGGAGTCAGAGTCGCTTTTAAAACAAGGGTCCCCTGTTTTCAGCTGTGCCTCTGCAGTCTTTCCTTAAGGTGGGTGTCGTTCCAATGGCTCCTCTTTGGTCCTGGAGTTGGACTGAGGAACTCGGGTCCCTGACTGAGGGAGGTATAGAGAGTGAGGTTTGTCCATGGCCCAGGGCACAGCTGACCCCCCTCTGCCCCACCCCCCATTGCTGCAGATCCCAGACAGCACCAATGCGTATTACACTATGGTGCCCTCACCCGATTGCCAGTTTCTTCTCCTGAGGAAGACCACACCCCTGGATGCCGAGGTCAAGGAGAGAGCTCTCTCAGCCCTTCTGGGGAGTAGGCCAGGTTCCAAAAGGGGAAACTGTAACTGGCCCCTGCTGCCCTGCAGTCCTCAGGGCCCCCTTCCCTTCCAGGTCCACCTGGACAAGTCATTTTGCTGACCCCAACCACCGTGGGCCAGGCCAGGCAGGTGCTTCCCCAGCAGCCAGTCTGGGCCATCCCCAGACTCCACTCACACCCCTGGACCTGTTCCACTGCCAAAACATGGCTAGTCATAGGGAAGATCTGTGAGAGATTGTGAAATAACTGAATTTAGAATCAACAGCAACAAATGCTACCTATATAAATGGGAGGGAAAATACTTGTGTTTGTTCTTAGTAGATGTTCAATGTGAAGTTTTTATTATTAAATTCTTGTTTCTACTACAGCCTGGGAGTTGAGTTGGTTCTTACATTTCCTGTGTTAATTGAAATGAGATACAGGTCTCACAGTGCTCAATCAAAGGAGAAATCATACAGAGTCATCCATTTATTTTAGAAGGGAGAAGTGAAAAGAGCCAGTTGCCCCTCCCTGGGTTCCTGAAGCAAACATGGGAATCCACAGCAGAGAGCACAAGTGCATTTCAGGGTTACACCCGGCAGGAGCTGAGAGCACCCAGGAGGACTGTCAGGCTTTACACCATTCACAAGGACCATTTCCTGATCCCAGGCAGCGTAGTGGCCACCTTTCTACTGCTTTGGAGGAAGAAGGAACCTTTTCTGCTTCTTGCCTGAGGCTTTGTTTGTGCACCAAATAGGAACTTGTAGTTTTCAAGGGCAACTGGTAGGTTTACACCAGCAGTACATAGGGAAAGAATGAGAACATAGCTGAGAATGTGGAATGGAAAGGCACAGAGGAGGAAAAGAGGAGGATTCTTCACACAAGTCCAAGGGCAGGCAGACCTGGCCTCCTCAGTCTCCCTCAGGGCCTCATGGTCAAATCTTTACCTTCAATTTCATGCTTTGTGATCCTCATCCCTGGCACCAGAATTCCTTTTCCTTAGGCGGGGATGGGGGTTTGAGCTGCAGTGTCCCAGGCTCCAGCTGGGCCTCCTTTGTTTCAACACCACTGCTCCCTGTGAACGAGTGCTTCCCACTGCCATGCCATTCCCTGTGCAAGTCCTTCCCCTGGAAAATCCCTGGCAGGCCCTGCCTCTGTGTGGAGTCCCCAGTGAACTCTCCTTGCTGGCCAGGGCCTGCAGCAGCATGCAGGAGCTCTCAACGCCAAGACAAGAGCACTCTTTCCTGTTGGCCAGAGACCCCACGTGCCCTTTTCTGTGGGTCAAGGGGAAGTTGGGCCTTGTGGTCTGAGGGCCACACTCCCCACCGTGTGACTGCTGACTGGCCTCAGGAGGAGTTTGGCTCTGAACGCTTCGAGCTCGCGGGGCCCTGGAAGTGCTGCGTCCACAGGTCCATAACTCATGCTTTGCTGATGTCATGGGGGTGTGGACAGTTCCTGTTGGGAGGGGGTGTAAGTCATGGCCTGATGGGACCAATCACCACAGTCTTGCACTGATTCTCCTCATCGCACATTCAATTACTGAGTGGCTCCCTGTCTGGGTGGTGACAGGCCCTGTCCTGAGCTCCCCGTGTGCTCTAGCCTGGCTTCCCTATGACCGGGAGCTAAAGGTTGAACCCCTGGCTCAACACAGAGCCCAAGGAGCCTGCAACAGCCTCCCACCTGCCCTAGGTATGGGCCAAGAGGCCCTATTCAGTATAGGTTATCAGGGAAGTCAAACACTCTAATCATACACTTTAATTAGGAAATAATTGGTCTCGAGTGCATTTTCTCTGTAAATAACAGAGTTTCTCACTCTACTGGTCACTGTGAGCCGTTGGTGCTGGATTCTAACCTCTAAAAGAGAAAAATTCACTGATTGCCAGAGGGTTGCTCTAATACCAGTAGTTGTCCCCCAACACTAGTTCAGCCCTGGTAGTGGAGCTTGGTTCCCTGGGCTCCTTCACGTCTTCTCATATACCAGCTGGGGACAGGCTGGACATCCAGTTCAGGGATCCCATCTGCAAACACAGTAGCAGAGAGGCTGAAGAGGAAAAGGAGGGGGCCTCCTGGCCTTGTCATCAGCTACACTCACCTGCCTGCCTTCAGGTGCCCTGCTCCTGGCTGTCCTCTGTGGGCGGCATCTGGGCACCTTGACAGTGGGGAGGTGGCCAGATATCCAGTAGCCACCCCTCCCTGTCCTCTTCACCCCCAGCTTCTCCAGGGTCTCCAAGCTCATCAAGCCCATCAAGCCCATTAACAGTATGGCCCCACCCGGCAGTGTTCCAGGTGCCCCCAAGGTCCATGGGACCAGGGATGCATGGGGAGTGCTGGTGGCACATGATGTTCACCAGTTCCTGTGAGCAGAGTCATGGATGCATCACCCACGTGTGCCCTGCAGCGACCAGTGGGCAGCACTGCCCTGCACAGAGTCCCCCTGGTCAACCTAGTTGGTCAGGGGCTGTGGGCACACACACTCCCCGATCCTGTGGTGGGAGCAGAGCTCTGGAGCCCACTGCTCATACCTGTGGGTACCTGGATGGGGCTTGGTCTTGCCAAAGACTCTCCCTGCCCACTCCTACCTGAGCACCAGAACAGAAGTTGAACTGGACAGCAAGGAGGGAACATTCAGCAGCGTGTCACTGCCCTGCCAATGGGAGCTGCGTCATCTGGGGAGGCTGCCAGGCAGTGGCTGGTGCAACAAGCCCCAAACCTGGGGTGGCTGGGGGAGGACGTCCCTGCCTGGAGCCCAGCAGCAGGCCAGCAGTCAGGAGCCACCTAGAAAGCCATGGGCAGGGAAGGAATGGCCAAGCCTGAGGCTGAAGGCAGGTTCCAAGATGAGTGCCCTGACTTGTACTCTCCTGGGGTGTGGGTGGTAGGTGTGCCAGCCATACACCCACACTCCATCCATGGGAGGCAACCTGGTGCATCCTGTCTGAGTGCATGCTGAGGCAAGATTTTTGCCTATCTTGGGCAAAATAGAACACGTGGCCTCTGGGGGGACTGGCCTAGCACAGCCATGCTCACCCTGCCCACCAGTCAGCCTGCTCTTCCCACCATGGCCATCCCCTCGCCTGCACAATTGCAGGGACCCCCGTGCTGTCCATGCCCACAGGTAGCCTGCCTTGACTTGTCCCCTCTGGAGTGGATGACTTTCCATGTACCCACAGCACCTTCTCCTTGTCTTTGTGTCAGCACTGACCATATTCTTATGCCCAGATCTACCCCCCTCAGCTGTCAGCTCTAGCAGGGCACAGTGCCTGAGTCCTTGTCTCCAGTGCCAAACTCCCAGAAGGCATCCCATAAAGGTTTGTTGAGTGACTGCATGACTGGGAGGCAGTGGGAAGGAAAGAGATTTGGAAACTTTCCAGCATCACCTCTGAGTTGTAGACCATCAGGTTGGTGACCAGAGGCCTTTGAGCCCCAAGGAGGAGGATAGGACCTCAAGGCTAGAAGTCGTCTGGGCACTGACTTTCCCAACCAGCTGCTTGACTCTTACACTGGACAAACAGCCAGCACAGTCAACAGGGAAGTGACTGCACACCCACCGTGTTCAAAGCAGGACGCCAAGGCCGGTCTCCTTACCATGGAGGTGCTTGGGGACCCAGGCCTGGGTGTGGGGAGAGCTCGTGACCCTTCAGCAGTCCCCCAGTTCTGCCATTCTGTGTGCCATGGCCAGGAGATCTCCCGGTGTGCCCCCCACCCTGCATTCCAGCTCCACGGGAGCCTTGTTCAGCCTTAACCAGGCAAGGCCTTGTCCACCCCAGAGCCCCCTGTCCATACAGCTATTCCCTGTAACCCACCACCTCCTTGGGCTCTTCTGCAAAGCACAGACTTTGGAGTCAGAGTATCCGAGGTGGAAACCCACAGCTGGAGCAGGTCACGGTCCTGTGTCAGGATCACAGATCCTGCATTTTCTAGAAGGCAAAAGGAAGCCAGTGATTGCCACCTCAGGTGGGAATGTTGGGTTGAAGAAGGGGGCTGAAGCCTCCAAATAGCTTCAACTCAGGAAGCCCCTTGGCCCAATGAGCATGCCAGGGGCAAGGCCCCACTCAGGAAGAGGGTCCTTCCATGGCCCACTGGGTGGACTGGGTGAGATTGTAAACTACAATATAAACCACTATCCATGTGGTGCAGCAGTGATCGAAAATGTATTCACCAAATGCAATGAGTGTGCCATGATGAAAGAGGTTGTTGATGTAGGACTAGTGCAGTGAGGGGATTGAGGGCTATATGTGGACCTCAGATTTTTTGAATGTAACATTAAAAAAATAAATGAAAGAAAAACAAACAAAAACCATGAGTCATCCATATGCTGCTTACAGGAAACTCACCATAGACCCAGGGGTACAAAACAGCTGAAAGTGAAAGGTTGGAGAAAGCTACTCTACAATAATCGTTAGAGTCTTCAACACCACACTCATATCATTAGATAGCACAATTAGAAGATCAACAAGGAATGAGAGAAGTTGGACAACATGATAAATGAGTTAGCCCTAAAAGACATATACAGAAGGCTGTATCCAAACTCAGTGGTTTCTACCTTCTTCTCAAGTGCCCATGGATCTTTTTCCAGGAAAGACCACTTGTTAGTGCACAATGCGGCTCTCAATAAATATAAAAAGATTGAAATTAATCAAAGCACCTTCTTAGATCAAAATGGAATGAAACTGGAAATCAATCACAAACAGGAAAAAAGTAAATTTGCAAAGGTGTGGAGGCTGAACAACACATCCTTAAATAATCAGTGGGTCAATGAAGAAATTGCAAGTGAAATCAGTAAATATTTTGAGGCAAATATGAGAACACAACTTATTAAAACTTATGGGATACAGCAAGGGCAATTTTGGGAGGGGAGATTAGAGCCTTAAATGCTTATATTAAAAAAAGAAAAATGAGCTAAATTCAAAGATTGAACTGAACAACTAGAGAAACTAGAAAAAGAACAGCAAACCAATCCCAAAGCAAACAGGAGGAAAGAAATAAAGATTAGAGCAGAAATAAATGAAACTGAGAACAACGATGACAACAACAAACAATAGAGCAAACCAACAAAACCTAAAGCTGGTTCTTTGAGACAAACCCCTAGCTAGACTAACGACAACAACAACAACAACCAAACAAATGAAAAAAAGAGAGAAGATACAAATAATTACAATCAGAAATAAAAGAGGTGAAGTTGTGACTGACCCATAGAAATAAAAAGGATCCTAAGAGGATATTATGAGAAGCTGTATGCCAACAAACTAGACAACCTGGGTGAAATGGACAAATTCCTAGAAACACACAAATGACCTACACTGACACTACAAGAAATACAAGATCTTGAGAAACCAATCACAATGAAAAAAATTGAATCCATCATCAAAAATCTCCCAACAAAGAAAAGTCCAGGACCAGATAGCTTCACAGGTGAATCCTACCAAGCATTTTGAAAAGAAGGAACACCAATCCTGTTTAAACTCTTCTAAAAAATTAAAGAGGAGGGAAAATTACCAAATACAGTTTATGAAGCCAACATCAGCCTAACAGCAAAGTCAGATAAAGATACCAGAAGAAAAGAAAATTAGTGATGAATCTCTCTAATGAACATAAATGCAAAAACTCTCAACAAAATACTTGCCAATAGAATCCAACAGGATCAAAAGACTTATACATCATGACCAAGTGGGATTTAATCCTGTAATGCAAGGCTGGTTAAACATAATCAAATTCATACACCCTATTAACAAATCAAAGGGGGAAAAAACCCACATCACTATCTCGATCAATGCAGAAAAGGCATCTGACAAAATCCAGCATTCTTTTTGAGATAAAAACTTTAAAAAATAAGAATAGAAGGAAAATTCCTCAATATGATAATGGGCATATATGAAAAACCCACAGTCATTATGCGCTCATGGACTGGAAGAACAGATATTGTGAAGATGTCAATCTTACTCAAACTGATTTATAGATTCAATGCAGTACCAATCAAAATTCCAACAGCCTAGTATTAGAAAAGGCCATTACCAAATTCATTTGGAAGGGAAAGTGCATCCAAATAGCCAAAAGCATTCTGAAAAAGAAGACCGGCATGAGAGGAATTTCACCACCTGGCCTTAAAACATACTACAAAGCTACAGTGGTCAAAACAGCATGGTAGCAGCATAAAGACAGACACAGCTATTGGTGGAACAGAACTGAGAATCCAGAATCCCTCACCTATGCTGTCAACCAGTTTTTGACAAACCTATCAAGTCCATGTTAATGGTACACAACAGACTCTTCAATAAATGGTGCTGGGGGAAAGGGATATCTATAACCAAAAGAAGGAAAGGGCACCTTATCTCACTTCCTTCACAAGAATCAACTGAAAATGGATCAAAGACCTAGATATAAAAGCCAGGATCATAAAACTAGAAGAAAATGTAGGGAAACATCTTCTAGACCTTGTAGGAGGTGGTGGTTTCTGTGACCTTACACCCAAAGTGCAGGCAACAAAAGAAAATATAGATAAATGGGGCCCACTCAAAATTAAACACTTTTGCACCACACAGGACTTTGTCAAAAGGGTGAAAAAGAAGCTGACTCAAGAAAAGAAAATATTTGGAAATCACATGTCTGATAAGGGTATAATATCCAGGATCTATAATATGTTACAACTCAATGAGAAAAAGAGAAATAATCCAATTTATAAATAAGCAACAGACTTGAGTAGACATTTATCCAAAGAAGAAATACAAGTGGAAAAAAAAAAACATGAAAAAATGCTCAAGATCTCTAATGATTAGGGAAATGCAAGTCAACACCCACAATGACATATCATTTCACACCTATCAGAATGGCCACTATTAAAAAAGACAGAGAACTACAAGTGCTGGAGAGGCTGTGGAGAGATAGGAACTCTTCTTCACTGTTGGTGGCAATAATACAGAATGGTCCAGCCACTGTGGAAGATTGTTCGGCAGTTCCTAAAGAAAGTGAATATAGACTTGCCATGTGACCCCTACTGGGTATATACCTAGAAGAACTGAGAGCAGTGACATGAACAGACATCTGCACATTGATTTTTGCAGTGGCATCCTTCATGATTACCAAAAGTTGGAAACAAGCCAGGTGTCCATCAATGGATGAGTGGAAAAACAAGCTGGTAAATTCACATGAAGAAAAGTTATGTAGCAGTAAGAAGAAATGAATTGTAAAGAAGACAACATGAATGAACCTGGAGGAGATTCTTTTGACTGAAGCAGGCCAGACACAAAAAGGCAAATACCATATGACTGTGTTATTATGAGCCAAATATATTGTGTAACATATTGTATAACAAAAAACAATTTCTACATAGCCTGTACATTTAATTGAGAATTGTACGGTTTTATTCAATTGTGTTTTCTTTTTCTTTTTAAATTATTGCTTGTATCTCCAATTCTTAAATGGACACAATAAAGTTAAAAATAATAAAGGCAGTGGGAAGCCTCTGGCAGGATTGGTGGCACAGCCACAATGTCTGACTTAGGTCTCATTTCCACCTCATCATGGGACAGATGGAGACAGCAACCCAGGAGTGCAAGTGAGTCTTCTCAGACCACACGGCCCTCCTCCAGCCCTGTGTGGAGTTGGACTCGGGGTTCCATCCATCCCCTTCCTGCTTCTCCCATGTCTGAGTGTGTGCATTCACTCCATGTGAAACAAGACTCTGAGGCTTGCAGTGTCTACCCCCACGTGGCTGTAATGCTGTCCCAGGAAGCCAATGCTAGAATGGTTCCAACGTGTGGTGAGGAGACTGGGCGGGGGGGAGGGCCTCAGTGACTAGCCTGGGCTCCCAAAACTGAAAGGATGGAGCAGCAGGCTCTGAACCTAGCTGGGTCTGCCCCTAGCTGGGGCCCAAGCTGCCCACAGCCTTCCCCAGGGAGTTGTGTGTTGGGGGGATGTGTTGGCAGAACTGTGTCCAGGGAACAAGGTGATCCAGGAGAGGGGATGGACAGATAGCCATGCAGAGGGACTTTGGTGGAGTTCTTACAGTTTAGGGGCCCAGGGGAGATGATCTAAGGAGGTGACCTCACTTCCTTGGTGACAGACCCCAACAGAACTTGGAACCCTGGTAACCAGGCACCCAGATTCCACAGGCAGCCCCTTCCCAGCTCTCTTGGCAGGAGACACTCGTGAGAGCAACATGTTCCCCTGCTGCATTCCACTTTTGATGTTGGCTCAGGCCTCAGCCACAGAGCCACTGGCCATCGGCACCCAGGAGGCACCCAGAGGTGACAGGGGGTGGCCCAGGGGAGCCAGTTCAGCACAGGCCACTGCTGTGCTCCTCCTGGGCAGCCCCACTCCATCCTCTTCCCAGGGTGTAGGGGTATGGACAGGGGGACCACCGCAGGCAAGAGCAGCCATCAGGGTTTGGGACCCAGAGGGCCTTCCCTGTCCCCTGCCAGGTCACAGGTGGTGGTGGGAAGAGGCAGCTTGGGGGCATCCATGTGGACCATGTCAGTCCTGAGCCTCGAGCTCCCCTCTCCTCTCCACCAGGCTGGAGGGGAAAGCAGGCCTTATCTGGACCTGCCCTGGGTCCCAGCCCGATGGAGGGCCAGCTTCCCCTGCGGGGAGGACAGGCCCCTCGCTGACACCCTTCAGCATGGCTGCCAGACACTGTTTTCACATAGTTCCATGCAGGTGGTCGGCGAGGAGCTGGAGGAGGGGCTTGTGTACACCATCTCTCCAAGGAAGGTGCTGGCCCACTGGGGCCCTGGCCAGGGTCAGCACTGGTTCCAGGTGAGAGCAGGCACTGATGGGGGACCCAAAGCAGCCGGGAAGCACCCCAGGGCCATGTTTCACCATGGCCACCGCCTACATGCTCTTCAGGGCTTTCACACCCGAGTGGCCCCATATCCCGCTTCCCGAGGAACCTGGGACCCCACCAGTCACCCAGCACACTGCCACTCCACAGATGGGGGAAGGTCACTGCACACGTGGAGAGGGGCAGGAGAGGGTCTTTAGCAGGATTCCCGTCAGGGTTGGCTGGAGGGTGAGTGCACCACAGGCATGTGCTCGTTGTGCTGCTGTATTTGTGAGTCCACTCCTCAGCCCCATGTCCCCGGCAGCATCTTCGTGACTGTCCTTCCCCACCTGCTCCAAGCCTTACAGCTCTCTTGCTGAGGAGGGTTCTCGTCGTCTCCCATAACTGCCCCCTTGACCTTCCCAGGTAGGAGCTGGGCCCTGCCTCGGCTGCCCAGGATTCCAGGAGGGTGGCGGCACCGAGCAGGCTTTCAGCCTTCAGGGATGCTGGAACTGAAGATCCTGTCCTGGGACCCTGCCAACTCTGCTGCCCTGGACATCTCCCACAGGCCCCCAGGCAGTGGTCCTCCCGGCCCTGGCAGAGGCTCCAGGAAAGGGACAGCCGGGCAGAGGACATGCAGACCTTCCTTTCTCCAGTGAGGGCCAGCTGACCTCATGGAGGGACAGCGGTAGGGGACTACCGGCTGTCTGTGGGGGAAGTGTCCCTGCAGCTCCTGGACCTGGCCCTTGCATTTCCCTTCATTGTCCTGATGTGGGGTTGGGGTGGCAAACGGCAACA
This sequence comes from Dasypus novemcinctus, assembly GCF_030445035.2. Lineage (NCBI taxonomy): Eukaryota > Metazoa > Chordata > Mammalia > Cingulata > Dasypodidae > Dasypus > Dasypus novemcinctus. The sequence goes on from NC_080691.1 coordinate 5,254,683, forward strand.
ACTTGTTCCTCTGGCCCTGTGACAGTGCAGTCCAGGAGGTCATCTCCTGACCAGGACCCTCCAGGCACCCACCCTTTCAGGTCAGGGATCTTGTCTTTTGGGTGTTTGCTCACCTCTGGTTCAGTGTGAAGTCCGAGAACCTTTCTCCACTAGGGACCTGCATAGCCCCTAGGCTGCACGTTGCTTGGTGCAGCAGGTGGGCCCTGGCCCCACCCACCTGGGGTCCACAGCTTTGCAGATTTCCACCTGCCCACTTGGCCCAGGGGTCCATAACCCCAGGGACAATGGGGAGGGCTGAGGGCCTCACAGACCCCAACCCGCTCAATCCTGGCAGGAGGGGAACCCGAGTTTGCCACCCTGGATGTGAACTCCAACAGAGCCCAGAAGCAGCAGCAGCAGCAGGAAAGGGTGAGTGTGGCTCATGCTGGGGGCCTAGGCAGGTGGCCTCCAAGTCAGGATGGGGTCCCCCTCCCACCCATCCTTCCTGGGCCTCTGAGCCCGGGGAACCTCCCTTCCATGACTGCTCCCCTGGAAGCTTTAGGGCCGGGAGCTCTGGGAATCCTTGGGGACTAGTGGCAGCAAGTCAGAGCAAGAGCCTGGAAGAGCCGATGCTGGTAGACTGGGTGGGGTGGGGTGTTGGCTTGTGATGGAAGAAATGCTGGTGCTGGGAGGTGACTGCAGGGGAATCTGGGGTCCTTGGAGGTTGAGCATGGAACTTCGGGGTGACAACCAAGTGCCTGAGCGTGTGCCAGGGTGATGCTGGGTGGTTCTAGGAGTCTGAGTCTGCGGGGTTGTCAGATTGGGGTGTCAGGGGCACCTGAGAGTCTGTGCTCACCCCACCCACCCAATGCCACCCAGGGCACTGTCCCATGCCTGGGGATGTTCCTCAGTCAGTTTTTGATGGTGGACTGCTGTGATCTGCACAGGTGAACAGAGAACCTGAGGGGAGGCGAAGGGAGCTGAAGAAAGACACATAGTGACAAAGACAAGTTTAGAGGTGAGTCAGAGCTAGCTGATGGCAAAGCCAAGGCCCCGAACTGGCACCACAAGCTTTATTTAAAGCAGTTAACTCGGTCACTGTTCTCAGAATAGGGACCTTCAGACATGAAGTTCTTTGTGGAGGGTTTTCTTAAGAGTTCCTTCTTATCAGGATGTCAGCTCCTTTCTGCTTACTTGCAGGTACAGACATGGTTGTCCACACCCTCACCTTTCTGCACACATTGATCCTTCCTAGCCATATGGCTTGAGCCCCACACATTATTCGGGAACCCCTACAGGTCCCCCTTTTCTTTTTTGTCTGGACGTCAGCTGTGCCTGTCTTAGGTTGGTTTCCTCTGAAACTCTTACCCATCATTGACTACCAGCCGGCTATAGACTATTGTGCATGGTATGCCACAGGAGTGATCAGAGGCCACACTGAGCCTTGTGTGCGAGTTTAAGGTGTGTGGTTTCAGTTTGCATGTGTTGGAGCATTCAGCGGGTTTGGCTGCAAAATAGAGAAAACATGCACCACAACACAAGAACACAGACAATAAGGCCTGCTAAATACCAAAAGCTATGCTGCTAAAGGTTCCAAGGATTGAAACCATGTAAAGTATGTAGGAGGTACTTGGCCAGTTGTTTGTGGTCTCTAACTGCCAGATGAGCAGTTTGGAGAGCTAAGATCTCATCTTGCAAATGTTTTAAATCCATACTAATTTCTCCATGATTCCATACCTTATAGGCGCAGTTTCACTGCCATCCAATTCCAGGAAGTTTTATTGAATTGGACAGAGGTCACACAAACACATGTGTACTGCAGATGGCATTGTAGCCATACACAGTACTGCAGTGTCTCCAACTGATCTCCTAAAAAAAGGACCGTTTCTTCCAATGCATTTAATTTTGCTTTCAAATTTCAGTTGATATGTTCCTGATTTTCTAATGCTAATGAAGTGTTTCTAACCAAATCATTTACAAAATAAGCTGTCTGAGTGCTCTTCGCTAAGGTCAGACCAGAGGTTACAGAGGAGGCTCTAATGGGAATGAGGGCATCATGCTGGCAATGATGAGGCCGAGGGCTCCATGATGTCATGACTCTAGTGTGTGCTGCATGAGCTGCAATGTTCATTCCCCAGGGTCAGCACACCAAGGCTCATCTAGGGCCACTGGGAGCATGACAAAGCTAGATTGTCAGATGATGAGTAGATCATCATCCCAGTTAGCAGTGGCAATGCAATTGGTAAGGTTACAGAGGGGGGATTCTACCACATAGTAAGAACCCTGAAAGGAAGTATTTACATGGCCCACTAAAACTGCACACGGGCCTTCTACCCATATCAAAACTGGAGACCACAGTCACAGTGCCTGTGAAATAGACATGATGGGTCACAACAACCAACTTCCACAGCTTATCCTGCAAAACAAACTTTGGAGAAATGATGACGTTAGCAACAAAACCTCCTGCAGATATATAATGAAAATTTGGATGCTGGGGGTCTGCATGGTAGCCCAGGTGTATAAAGTACCCAAACCTCCTGAGATGTTATGAGCACAGGCTGGGACATAAGCACACGAGACCCAAGGAGGAAAGCCCTTAAACTCTAAATTAGTGCTTTGAGAGCAGAGTGGCAATGGGGGCCAATGATGCATGGCCACTGGGGTACCATTAGTGAATCCCCATTTGCTTACAGTTTGGATGTATTTATAGAGATCCCATGGGCCAGTGACATTGGCTACATGACTGCCTTCATAGGCTGTCTGATTTTCCTGCTGGGTACATAGACAACCCATAGTTTCCTGGGGAGAAAAACAAAGAGGCACTTTGACAGTGAGGCCACTGTAGTTAAATGGGTTTACAACATGAGTCTGATATGATCCATCAACAAGCTTCGTATCATGGCCATGTTTAGTCCCAAAGAGGGTTGCAACCAATTATTGTTCCCTAACAATTTTTTGGAAATCATTTAAAGTAGCTAAATGTGACACATGAATAGTTGGCCTTTGTGGCACTGCTCACTGCTTTTCCATTAGATGGCCTAAGTAAGAGAAAGGAAAGTCTTTTGAACTTTTTCTGGAGCAATTTGCAGTCCCATTGTGTAAGAAGCTGTTAGGTATCTGCAAAAAGTGAAAGCAACTCTTCTTCTGTTGCACAAGCCAATAAGATATCATCCATATAGGGAATAATACAGGCAGAAGGGTAATTTTCTCACACTGGAGTCAGTGTCTTAGCTACATAAGTTTGGCAGAGAGCAGGACTGTTGGCCATGCCTTGAGGCAGTACAACCCAACAGAACTGGCATAAAGGTTGTTGAAAATTAGGACTTGGCAAGGAAAAGGCAAAACAGGGGTGATCGGCAGGGTGCAAAGGAATAGTGAAAAAGACATCCTTTAGGTCTAGTACTAAAAGGTGATATTGTAAAAGGACAGCGGTTGGAGAGGGGAGTCTGGGTTGTAATGGACCCGTAATCTGCATGGCTTTATTTACTGCATGCAGATCTTGTAACAACCACCAATTTCCTGATTTCTTTCTAATAACAAAAATGGGAGTATTCCACGGACTAAAAGTTTCACAGAGATGGCTGGCAGCTCTCTGTTCATTCACTACCATTTCTGCAGCAACTACCTTCTCCTGTGTAAGGGGTCACTGATCCACCCAGACAGGTTCATTGGATAGCCAAATAGGTGGATAGCCACCTAAAAATGGGGGTACCCTAATCCCTGTTAAGGAGGAGGAGTCTGAGTATGCACAGGTTCCAACAAACCCTGCTTTTGTTTTCCCAGGCTCTTTCATGATCATAGCCCTGTTTTAACATCATTTGCATAATAGCAGATGATGGGTTAACAAGCAAAAGGCCAAGATTAAAAAGAATATCTCATCCCCATAAATTAATAGGTAATGCTGGCAGGACAAAAGGCTGAAACCAGCCTTTATGTCCTTCTGCATCTTCCCATTTAATGAGTTGGGGCACTACAGAAAGGGTCATGCACAGTGCCCACCCCTTGTAAGGTACCTGATGCTGTTTCCACCGGCCAAGTTGCAGGCCAATGCTGCTGGGCAATGGCAGATACATCAGCCCCTGTATCTATGACTCCCTCAAAAACCTTGCCATTTAGATGCAGCATTAGCAATGGCCATTCTGCCTGAATTAACTGAGTACAGTAAGTGGCTGGTGAATGATCAGAGGAAGGACAAGTTGAAGCAGCAGGAAGCAAAGTGAGGTGAGCATAAGCATTGTGAGGTTCTAAGGCAACTATAGAGGTAACAGGTACCACTAAGCAAATTTCTTGAGTATAAGTAGGGGTGATTAATGATGGAAGAACAATTATTTCCTTCACAGCCAAATGAGGGAGATCAAGAATTAGCCCATAGGTTGTTGGGGGCAGGATCCCAGACACCAGTGGGAAAAATCTGGGATCCCATTTTAGGGTTAATACCCACTGGGTGGTGGGACTGAGTTCCATGTTGTTGATACTTTGTTGTCAGGAACTGGAGGCAGTGAAATGGGCAGGGCTATTTCTGAATGAAGGCTGTGTCACTTCAGGATTGGAATATGTGGGGTAGTTAGAGCCCCTACTATTTGGTGGGGCTGGGGCCAGCCCCACAAGCCATCTCCCAGTGGCTGTACAGGTTGTCCTATGCAGTGGTCTTAGACCAGCATTCATTTGCCCAATGCTTGCCTCTCTGGCAGTGAGGGCAAGTGCCACATGCTTGCACTTGTGGATGCAACAGCAAAAGGGGAGAAGGATGCAAAGCCACAGAAGGGCAGTTGTGATGAAAATGTCCTGGTTGTTGGCACTGAGAACAAACCGACTGATATTTTGGATGGTGGCTTTAAGAGCAGTCACTAAAGCTGCAGATGGACCAATATCTGCACAAAGCCGGATGTAGTCTGTGATGGTGGCAGTTTTTTGATAAGGTCTGATAGCATTTTTGCAAGCTGCATCAGCATTTTCAAATGCAAGCTCTTTCACAACGAAGCTCCCAACTTCAGGATTAGTGATCACTTACCCTACCACCTTAAAAAGGCGGGTGACAGAGTCAGCATAAGGCTCTTATGGTCCCTGCATGATTTTGGATAATTCTAGGGATTTCTCTCCTGTGAGGGCAATTGTCTCCAGGTATGTAAGGTACAGAGGCTGATTTGTTGGTAGGCCTGAAGCCCAAACAGGAACTGCTTTTGGTGAGGGTCACATTGACCTGTGCCAGTGTTTCTATAGAGATAGGCACACCATGTGCTTGATTGCTATTAGCCTATGTACTAGATTCCTCAAACCAATGACTTTTCCACATTAAATAATGCCCCCCAGAAAGACAAACTTTAGCAAGACCTGTCCAGTCCTTTGGGCAAAGGGAGTCAGTACCTACAGATTCCAAAATGGACATGGTGCAAGGTGAAGTAGAATGGTAAGTACTGCAAGCCATTTTTAACTCTTCCAGCAATTTGAAAGGAATAGGGTCATGACAGTGCCAAAACCTAACTGGGATTATCGGGGTCTGGGTGCTCTATCACATGAAACAATTGGAACCCTGTGATATCTTCCCTAGCAAGAAATGCCATATGCAGCCCTTGCTGAAATGGGGATACCAAAGGAGCCTCTGCTTCGTGTGCAGGCACCACAGGGGCAGAAGGGAGAGCTGCAGCTAACAAGTTCTGATCCTGCACAGACAATTGAGACATCTGGCATTGTAGTCCCCCTAATTCCAGAGTCCAAGGGCATGGTCATCTCATCCCCCTCTTCCTTGGGGTCCTCAGCAGCAGCCAGAGTGGACTCTTTTAACCCTTTATTAACTGTGGATGGTAAAGGCTTAACCATAGGTTGGCCTTCCAACTCCCTCAGAGGATCCAGGGAATCCCTTATTAAGCCCCACAAAGTAAAGGTGCACACTGGCATGCCCTGTGGTCCTTTGGCAGTGTAACGGTCCTGAAGGCATTGACCAACCTTCCACCATGGTTTTTTCCATTTATGGTACCTTCATCAGGAAACCAAGGGCAGGCCTATTGCACAAAATCTAGAAACATTTCCAGTTGTGAAGTACTCACTTTTGAACCTCTATCAGATAACAAAGCTACAGGGATGGCTGTTTTAATAATACTGCTTATAACAGTGGCCTGTCTTAACCAATGTGTTACGAAGTGATTACAGAGCATGACCAGCTGGGATGAACCAAAAACCTTGTTCTTGCATGAGCATTGCAAAAAGAACCCTCTAACTATTGTGCCAGGAGAGCTTGGCTGGTAGTCAATGATGGGTAAGACCCTTAAATTGTGATAAGGCCACCTAAGACAGGCACAGTCACCCTGGCACTAAAACAAAAAGAGGGACATGGAGGAAATAATGACTTGTTGGCTGAAGAAAATAAGATATGGTGTAACCTAGGAAACAGAACAAGAAAAGAATGTTCTTTGTTGAGACTTCCTTGGTTAACAGGACAGTAATGTCTCTGGTTAAGATCTATTAGGTCAACAGGCCAGATTAGTAGAAAGAACAAAGCTGCCTTAAAAAGTTAAAATAAAAATGGTCTGTCCCTGTTTCTAATGATAGATAACAACAGTAAATCTGTCTCTGCTTTTGGGGCTTTTACTATGCAAGCTTTTTGTATGAATATGTAGCTGCATAGAAATAAACTTGTCTGTGGACATTGACTTGCAAATCCCCTGATCCCTTCTCTCTTGTTATTCATTCCCGATACCCTTCTGGCTGGATGCAACAGGACTGCAAGCCATTTTTAACTCTTCCAGCAATTTGAAAGGAATGGGTTCATGACAGTGTCAAGACCTGACCGGGATTATTGGGGTCTGGGTACTCTATCACATGGAACAATTAGAACCCTGTGATGTCTTCCCTAGCAAGACATGCCATGTGTAGCCCTTGCTGCAGTGGGAATACCAAAGGAGCCTCCGCTTCATGTGCGGGCACCACAGGGGCAGAAGGGAGAGCTGCAGCTAACAAGTTCTGATCCTGCACAGACAATTGAGACATCTGGCATTGTAGTCCCCCTAATCTAGAGCCCAAAATCATGGCCATCTCATCCCCCTCTTCCTTGGGGTCCTCAGCAGCAGCTGGAGAGGGCTCCTTTAATCCTTTATTAATTGTGGGTGGTAAATGCTTAACCACAGGTTGGCCTTCCAACTCTCTCAGAGGATCCAGGGAATCCCTTATTAAGCCCCACAAAGTAAAGGCACACACTGGCATGCCCTGTGGCACTCTGGCAGTGTAGCAGTCTGAAGGCATTGACCAACCTTCTGCCATGTTTCTTCATTTATGGTGCCTTCATCAGGAAACTAGGGGCAGCCTGTTGCACAAAATCTAAAAATGTTTCCAGTTATGAGGTAGTCACTTTTGAACCTCTATCAGCTAACAAAGCTTTCAACATTTGGACATACAAACTATGCTGCAATGAACAGTGATTCCCCATTTTTTACACCCAGCACTTTCTCCCTGTGCTTACCACCCTTTACAGGGACTCCTCTCCTTCTCATGATGTTCCTCTGTACTCAGGTCCCTGTTTGGGTGCCACTTGCTGTGACCTGCGCTGGTGAACTGAGAACATGAGGGGAGGTGACAGGAGGTGAAGAAAGACCCATAGAGACAAAGACAAGTTCAGAGGGGACCAGGTGGGCCAGGGGTATCTGATGGCAAAGTCAAGGCCCCAAATTGGCATCACAAGCTTTATTTAAAGCAGTTAACTAGGTCACTGTTCTCAGAGCCATATAGCCTATGCATAAATTCAAACTTATTTTATATCCAAATATACCTAGAAAACCAATTGAGAAGTATAAACTCTATAGGCTTTGGATATTCAGGGAGGATGCAAGCCACCAAATGTGTCAAGCTTACCTGGAATGTGGGGGGTTCATGCTAAAAGCTTACCTGGAATGTGGGGATATGTGTTACCTCAAGCTTACCTGGAATGTGGGGGATATTTTAATTCACATTTACCTGGAATGTGGGGGATATGTATTAAATCAAGTTTATCTGTAGGAAATAAACTAATGTTCAGATAAAACACTTGAAGAAACTAACAAAAAGTCCTCATATTTCCTGTTTACTTCAGTTTGGGAATTTGGTTTTGAACTTGGAACAACTTACTCAAATTTATAGTTAATCTATCTGGGTCACCATTCTAGTAATTGTTTTCTTTTCAAGGAAATCCTCCATAACAGCCTTGTTTTCAATTGATCCAAGATCAAGATATCTGTCATTCCCCAAACTGAAACAACTGCAACTCTTGTCCATGGTCTCTGAAAATTATCATCAGTAACTCCTGCAAGAGAATTTTTATCTTGATATAAGCATGAAGGGAATCAAAGCATACAGAGTTTCTGCAAGACTTTTTTCTAACTAAGTACTTGTATAAATATTCTATTGCACAAAAATTGCATGCTGGAAACCTATCTTCTTTCTTTCACAGGAGAACGCATTTCAAAAGCTGCTGCTAAAGATTTTGTTTCTCCTGTGATACTTGACTGATATCTATTGCACCATCAGCCTCTGAGGTGAAATTGCCTCCTACAGTTCACTTGTCTCCTGAGACTTTAACAGCAGCACATACTCTAACAATTTTGATGCTGGGGTTTGCATTGCCCTCAGCAAACACTTTGTACTCATTTCCTGATTCAGCAATGAATTAGGCTCTAGCAACAGGATGGTGGACCTTATGGTCCACCTGGCCTCCAAGGATTAAGAGCGCCCAGGGCCACCAGCCCCAGCAACATCATGAGAGGAGGAGAGCAGTAGTCACTGCTGGGGAGTCTGCGACGGTTTGCTCGGTCGGTAGAGGTGGGGTCTGGCTGCGGACGAGGGGTCGGTCCAGCTCTGGATGAGGGGTCGGTCCCACTTGGGATGAAGGGTCGGTCCCACTTGGGACGAGGGGTTGGTCCGGCAGCAGACGAGGGATCGGTCTCACAAGGGGTTGCGCGGTTCGGCTGACGGGGTCGCCCGGCGAAGCCGGCGACGAAGGGGTCGCCCGGAGAAGCAGGCGATGAACTGGGGACAAGGGAGACCAGGCCCTTGTCGGGGGCTCTCAGGACTGGAGGGCGCATGGCAGAAGAACTACCGCGGAGACAAGGTAAACACGCAAGTCCACTTTATTGAGGGAGAGGCAACAGTTTTATAGGGGCTGGGGAAGGCTGATTGGTCAAAGCCATGCCCTGTTCTGATTGGTTGCCAGCGAAAGGTCAGTGGGAGGTACTGGACGGGGGAGGGGTGGTGGTTAGGGATTGGCTGTCGCTGTTGCTGGGGGAAGGGGCAGGGTTTAGGGATTGGTGGCTGCTGTTGCTGGGGTGGAGGGCAGACTTGAGTTTCCCGCCCACGCCTGGCTGTTGCTGCTGTCGGGGGAAGGGAAAAGGGCAGGCTGGATTTTTCCGCCCACGCCTGGCTGTTGCTGCTGTCAGGGGAGGGGAAAAGGGCGGGCTGGATTTTTCCGCCCACGCCTGGCTGTTGCTGCTGTGGGGGGAGGGGAAAAGGGCAGGCTGGAATTTTCCGCCCTGCGCCTGCGCAGGGAGAAAGAAGGCATCGTGTGGCGCTATCTGGGAGGAGGGGCGGCCGCGGAAGCATGGCTGCCGAGAAAGGGAGACCCGAGGGCACTCTGCGCCCATGCCGAGCTCCCTTCAGGGGTGGCGGTGAGTCCGACCAGCCACCCTATTATGGGGGCAGCGGCTTGGCCTGCCGCGGCTGCTCCCCCGCCAGGCCAGCAAACCACACTTCAGCCCGAGGGGTGACCGCAGAGTCCTTACCCAACTTGATCCATCAAAACTGAGAATCACCCATCTTCCACAGCTTCCATCCCAGACCCCTGAAGAAGAGGAGGAACTCAGAGGGTCCTACCTTGTCATGTACCATCAACAAAGTACACCTTACCCAGCCAAAAGAATAACAATTAGCAGAATTGATGGAGTCCAGAAAATTGAAATGAGGAGAAAAATTTATAGATACTTAAGTACCTCATGTAACAGTGCCTATAACCCTCAGTGCTTAAAAATAGGATGTCTACTCCACCTCTATATCAAGAGGAGGCTTAGATTCCACATGGATGATGGATGCAATTCCTCTGCTTGCAGTTGTTAGCACTCTTGATTCCCTGGTATGGTGGTTGACCATCTTCACCTCCATGTTAAATGACCTGGGTATGTCCAATGAACCAGAGAGTAGGAGTCACAACTCTGTTGAGTCTCAGGGTCCAGCTGGCCCATGGGCAGTCCAGAGCTTCAGGTCCCCTGAATATGCATCATTCCTAGCACCAACCACTGTTCAGTAAAAGTGACAGAAGAGGCAAGTGTAGGAAGGTCACATCTGAGTCCAGTTCCATCACACTCAGGAGCACAAATTCCAAAGTAGGGCCCTCTGACATGGCACAGAACTCCAAATTCATCTGCCATGACCATATACCCTGTGGATCTCCAGAGCCTTCAAGAGAACCAGTACCTAGGGTTGTATCTACTTTGTCTCTCTCTGGGGTCCTGCTGAGGTGTGCTTAAGCGTGACCCCTCTGATGACTTCCTGACTCTTTTTGGAAGACTCTTACCCATATAAACTCATTTGTCTTTGTCATTTCCCCCCTTTATTCAAGGTCAAAAAGCAATTTTTAACACTGGATCGAATATGTAGGCTGAGATATTCTCCTGGTCTGAGTTGACCCTTTTATTCAAGGTCACTTTCTAGTTGCATCACCAGTTAGTGAATGATAGTAATCAAACCAGGTTCCACAAAATGGAGAGATAAAATATGGATTAGAGTGTATTTACTGATATTATACTATAAAACTATTGTGACTAGTAATAGAAGAAATTGTAGCATTGAGGTGGAGGAAGTGGCCATGGTAGTTGCTGAGGGCAGGGAGAGGGAAGTAGAGATGTGATGTGGGGGCATTTTTGGGACTTTGAGTTCTCCTAAGTGATATTCCAGTGTCAGATGCTGGACTTTATATAGCCCGCCATAACCCACTGAATATACTGGAGGAGAGTGTGAACTCAGAGTAAACTATTATCTATGTGGTGCAGCAGTGCTCCAAAATGTGTTCACGGAGTGCGATGGGTATGCCACAATGATGGAGGAGGTTGTTGGTGTGGGAGGAGTGGTGTGTGTTTGGGGGGGAGGGGTATATGGGAACCTCTTATATTTTTTAATGTAACATTTTTTTGTGATGTATATATCTTCAAAAATACAATTTACAAAAATGATGAGGTGGAGTGGGGAGTGGGATATATGGGAACCTCATGTTTTTATGTTTTTTAATGTAATATTCTTTGTGATCTACTAACTTTAATAAAAAGTTTTAAAAAATAGGATCAAAATGAAAGGGAAATTGTGTTCACTTATTTGCTTTTATGTTCTGTTACTGCTTTTATTGTCATCATGTAATTTAAAAATTTTTAATAATTAAAATAAAATACCAAAACAATAGAAACAAGCTGGTAATTACTCTAGAATACATATCCTAAAAAAAAAACTGCTAACCAGCAAAGTAAACAAATAATGTTCATTTTATGGCTATTTTAAAATTTTGACTAATTTGTGATTAGTGTAAATAAACCATAAGTTTTATAATATCCAAAGAAGAGAGGTAAAGTAAAACCAAGCTGGAGGAAGATGTTAGATTTATATGAAGAAGAAACTTTAGAGAGACATTTTTGGATATTTTAAAGAGGTGTTTTTTAGGTATTAGTGTGCATCATATACAAAGATTGAAAAACACTACAAATAAGAAAATTGAATGTGAATTTTATATGTTAATAGATATTTATCTCATACAGAATTTTAAGGAGGAAAAATAAACTACTTTTGAAAGAGAAAATGGGCAAAGAGATTGGATTGAAAATTTGCAAGTTAAATCTTACACGTGAATATAAAAGCGGAAAAATTAAATTTAGCAAAATAATGTGTTAGCACATCACAAATTTTCCCATATGAACAGAAAAAATAATTTCAAAAATACTTATTTCAAATCTTGTTAAAAAGCAGTGAGGCAGATACTCTGCTGATAATACTGGGAATTGATGTTATATTCTAGGAATTACACATTTTAATATAACAGTCAATTTTAGTATAACAGTCAATTTAATGAATCATATTTTTGACCTTTTGAGTATGATTTTTAAAGTAATTATAAATATAAACAAAATTTTATGTAATTATAAATCAATGGAACACACCGAGATCACTAAAAAGAAGACAGAAGTAATGTGAGTTTTCTGTAGGTCATGGGATAATTTCAGTTGGAATATAAATAGAATAACAAGTAACAGTGAAATAAGCTTATAATTAAGTGGAGATGTGAAGAATGTATTAAAGTGTAGAAGATAAAAAAGACAGGAGATGAAAAGACTAATAAACAAGAGAAAGAGGAAAGGCAAACCATAAAGTCCAGGATATAAAGGAGGGAGAAAGGAAGGAATTACAGAATAAAAGGGAAAAAGAGGAAAGAAGAAAGGAAGAGGAAGGCATAGAAATTTGTGGTAGTGCATTGCGTTCAGAAAAGGAGAGCTAGAGGCATAAATATGTGGAGAGGAGTCATGTTCAGAATTATTTCAGAACTGTGCTAGATTGTGATTACCTATAAAAAACCAAACCAGTCCTGATGATCTTCTATTCTGAATCTGGATGTCAATAAGAATGTTGTTGCAGCTCCAACTCTCTGAATTGTTGGACTTTTCCAGGCCAGTTAACAGGGAGGTGAAGAAGGTCAACCACCACACCAGGGAACCAAGAATGCCTATAACTCCAAGCATGAGAATCACATCCATCAACTATGGGGCTTCTGAGCCCCCTCTCAATATAGAGGTGGAGTGAACATCACCAACCCAGGGTCCACAGGATGGAGGAATAAAATATGGATTAGAGTGGATTTACTGGTGTTCTAGTATAGAACTATTGTGACTAGTAATGGAAGAAACTGTAGCACTGATGTGGAGAAAGTGGCCAAGGAAGTTGCTGAGTGCGGTCACCCCTCGGGCTGAAGTGTGGTTTGCTGACCTGGCGGGGAGCGGCGGCCACGGTAGGCCTATTCCAAACTGCTGCCCCTGTAATAGGGTGGTTGGTCGGGCCCACCGCCACCCCTGAAGGAAGCTCAGCATGGGCGCAGAGTGCCCTCGGGTCTCCCCTTCTCGGCAGCCATGCTTCCGTGGCCGCCCCTCCTCCCAGATAGCACCACACGATGCCTTCTTTCTCCCTGCGCAGGCACAGGGTGGAAAATTCCAGTCTGCCCTTTTCCCTCCCCCCGACAGCAGCAACAGCCAGGCATGGGCGGGAAACTCAAGTCTGCCCTCTACCCCAGCAACAGCAGCCACCAATCCCTAAACCCTGCCACTTCCCCCAGCAACAGCAACAGCCAATCCCTAACCACCACCCCTCCCCCGTCCAGTACCTCCCACTGACCTTTCTCCGGCAACCAATCAGAACAGGGCATGGCTTCGACCAATCAGCCTTCCCCAGCCCCTATAAAACTGTTGCCTCTCCCTCAATAAAGTTGGACTTGCGTGTTTACCTTGTCTCCGCGGTAGTTCTTCTGCCGTGCGCCCTCCAGTCCTGAGAGCCCCCGACAAGGGCCTGGCCTCCCTTGTCCCCAGTTCGTCGCCTGCTTCTCCGGGCGACCCCTTCATTGCCGGCTTTGCCGGGCTACCCTGTCAGCCGAACCACGCAACCCCTGTGAGACCGACCCCTTGTCTGCTGCCGGACTAACCCCTCGTCCCAAGTGGGACTGATCCCTCGTCCCAAGCGGGACCAACCCCTCGTCCTGAGCTGGACCGACCCCTCATCTGCAGCCAGACCCCACCTCTACCGACCGAGCAAACCGCCACAGCTGAGGGCAGGGAGAGGGAGGTAGAGATAAGATGTGGGAGCTTTTTTGGGACTTGGAGTTGTCCTAAATGATATTGCAGAGACAAAGGCTGGACATTATATATCCTGCCATAACCCACTGATTATACTGGGGGAGAACATAAAACACAATGTGAACTATAATCCATGAGATGCAGCAGTGCTGCGAAATGTATTCACCAAATGCAATGAATGTACTACAATGGTGAAAGAGGTTGTTGATGTGGGAGGAGTGGGGGTGTGGGGTAAGGAGTATGTGGGAAACTCTTGTATTTTTTAATGTAACATTTTTTGTGATTTATGTATCTTTAGAAAAAGACAATAGAATAAAAAAATTAAAATAAATTTAAAAATGTAAATATGTGGTAATGGTTGGACTTAACATTATAATGAATGTAATGAGCAGTGTTGATTTATGGATGTAATTGTTTCTGAAATGACTAGTCTAAGGAAGATTAATGTTAGTTGGAGGCAGTGGACTTGGCCCAGTGGTTAGGGTGTCCGTCTACCACATAGGAGGCCTGCGGTTCAAACCCTGGGCCTCCTTGACCTGTGTGCAGCTGGCCTATGCACAGTGCTAATGCACACAAGGAGTGCCATGCCATGCAGAGGTGTCCCCCGCATAGGGGAGCCCCATGCGCAAGGAGCACACCCTGTAGGGAAAGCTGCCCAGCTCGAAAGAAAGTGCAGCCTGCCCAGGAGTGGTGCCACCCACAAGGAAAGCTGACACAACTGATTCAACAAAAAGAAACACAGATTCCTGTGCCGCTGACAACAACAGAAGCGGACAAAAAAGACACAGCAAATAGACACAGAGAACAGACAACCGAGGTGGGGGGGGAAGGGGATAGAAATAAATAAATAAATCTTTTTTTAAAAAGTAGTTGGAGGACAGCTGGAGGATAATATTAGGAATGTATAACATTGGGATTTTGGAAGTAGATGAGGATTGCAGTTAATATAAATATAGGAATATTCTACTACAAGGTATTAAGTATGTGGTGATACCTGGAAAAATATAACTAATGCATCTCATGGACTGTAGTTAACAACAACATTGTAATGTTTTTGTAGCAAAGCAAAGTTGGTGCCATATTAACTCTAAAGGTAAAAAAGAATATACGATTTGGTTTTGCAAGATATAAATATAATTATGCTTTTTCCTCTTCATTTTTTTCAATAATAAGGAAACTTTGACTATGTCATTTAACTAATTTGTGTTTATCTATGTATCTTTCTGAATACTAGAGCTACTACAGCAAAGCCAGGAGTTCTGAACCATGGAAACTCACAACTGGCACTCCAGAAAGGTGGATAAACGTTTCATTACGTGCAGGCCCAGAGGAAAGTCAATCTCCAAATTCTGAGCTCTGTTTTTCAGTTTTCAAAGGTTTATAGAGGATTTCAGGTAGGATCAGCATAACTTTTGTTCATTGGCTAATGCATTACTTGGCGAAATTTTGTAAGCAAGGGGATTATGGAGGCAGAATGCAACTGCAAGGTTGTAGGCTGATTTATGCAAAAGGGGGGTCAAGTCACTCATTTGATATCTTTCTTACTAGGTCATGTTTTCACAGACTCATTTACAGAAACAGGGGCAGGAGTTATTTATTTGATATTCTCCTGCAAGACATGCCCTCACAGGCTGATCCACAGAAGTGGGGCAAGAGTGACTTGTTAGATATTTTGCTTTTTATTCCTCAACAGAGCAACAACTGCATTAGTAGTTGGAATTAGATGAGACAAAAGTGCCTGAAAATGAACTTTTTAAAAGTAAAGATTCCATAACTTGTTTTTTTAAATTTTATTTATTCATTTATTAAAAAATATTACATTAAAAAAATATAAGGTCCCCATTCACCCCCACCGCCCCCACCCCACCACTCCCCCCATAGTAACACTCTCCTCCATCATCATGACATATCCATTGCATCTAGTGAGTACATCTCTGGGCATCGCAGCACCCCATGGTCAGTGGTCCACACCATAGCCCACACTCTCACACGTTCCATCCAGTGGGCCATGGGAGGACATACAATGTCTGGCAATTGTCCCTGAAGCACCACCCAGGACAACTCCAAGTCTCTAAAATGCCTCCACATCTCATCTTTTCCTCCCATTCCCCACACCCAGGAGCCACCACGGCCACTTTTTCCACACCAATGCCACATTTTCTTGATTATTAACCACAATAATTCATGCACAAAATATCATTAAGTCTACTCTAATCCTTACTGTATTCCTCCTTCCTATGGACCTTGGCTTGGTTGTGTCCATTCCACATCTATGTCAAGAGGGGACTTAGATACCACATGGATACTGGATGCAATCCTCCTGCTTTCAGTTGTAGGCACTCTAGGCTCCATGGTGTGGTGGTTGACATTCTTCAACTCCATGTTAGCTGAGTGGGGTAAGTCCAATAAATCAGAGTTTAGAAGCTGAAGTCTGTTGAGGCTCAGGGCTTGGCTATCATATTGTCAGTCCAAAGATTCAAATCCCCTAGATATATCTTAAACCCCAGCACCAACTACAATTCCAGTAAAGTAGCATGAAAGGCCTGTGAGAAGATATCACATCTGAGTCCAGCTCCATCACACAGAAACACCAACTCCAAAGAAGGGCCAACTGACATGGCAGTGAACTCCATCTGCCATGACCATAGAACCTGTGGGTCTCTTTAGCCCTCAAAAGAACCAGTACCTGGGGTTATATCTGCTTTATCTGTCTCTGAGACTCTGCTCAGGTGTGCATAAGGGAAATCCTTCTGACAACGTCCAGACTCTTTTTTAAAGACTCATAGCCATATAAACTCATTTGTCCTTTCCATTTCCCCCTTGCTTTAGGTCAAACAGCATTTTTAACTCCTGTAATTATATGTAGACAGGGATATTCTGCTGGTCCATGTTGAACCTTTAATTCAAGGTCATTTTCTAGTTACGTCATCAGCTGGTACTTGGTAGTGATCCCTTGGTGCCAGGGAGGTCTTCCCCGGGTGTCATGTCCCATGCTGGGGGAAGGGCAGTGCATTTACATGCTGAGTTTGGCTTCGAGACTGGCCACATTTGAGTAACATGGAGGCTGTCAGGAGGGAACTCCTAGGCACAGTGCTGCTCTAGGCCTTGTTCTTATTTCAAGTGTATAGGCTCACAAGCATAGTCACTAGTATCAGGGGCGCACTGTTGGACCCTCATTCCTTCCTCGTCCTTGCAGTTGCACCTGGGGGACTGCCGCTGCTCCCCTAGGGACCACTACAGAGCCCCCCCCAGCCAGGAACCCAGTACCCCCCCCAGCTGTTGTTTTTAATTGTTTCCACTATGAGTATATCCAAACATTTCCATGCACCCTGGACACATGCCCTGTATAACTCCCTGTCAACCATATATCGCCTGTCAGTAACATCCCATACCAGTGTTCCTCTGCTGCCATTGTTGAACCACTCTGTGATCCAAAACTTCCTGAAAAGTGAAGCCCAATATAATGTCAGGTTCCCTTACTAGTAAAATGAAATATAGCGATGAGCTTAAAGGTTAGATGTAGAATATATATTGATTTGGAAAAATTCTACATCCTATCTTTTTCTTTTCTTTTTTCCCCTAATTATTGAGCTTCCCTTCACAAGAGCCCTAGATCACAGTAATTCATATATACAATATACAGTACTTCCACATATCCATTATAAAACCTTTTCCCTTCCACAGTGATAATCTTTTAACATATTCATATCATATTTACTGAAACTGATGTACAGATATTGAGACAATAGCTTTCAAACAAGGTAACATTTGTGTTTACATTGTGGTCCATACTTAAGGATATAGAGTTTTCTAAATTTTTTAGTTATCCTATGTTTTACATTATGGTTTACATTATTAGTCTGTCATCCCCTATATGTTTTTGGTGTAATATTACATGTTTTATATCCATCCTTGTGTACTCTCATGAAACACCTCTCTTGCCCTCACATTTACCTTGGTTCCGTCCATTCAATATCCATTTTCCCCTCCCCTTGGGGCCCACAACGGCAGCCAATCTCCATTTCATGAGGATCCACGTCCAGAGATACTTGCAACAGTGTTCAGGGCCTGTCTTGCTCAACTGCCCTAATGCCCTGGGAGCCACCCTTTCTCTCGAGAGATACAGTTCCCTCTATTTGATGGCATTAGTCCTCCCCAGGATGTGGGTTCACCCCCACTCTCACTACTTGGGTCTCTACCCAATGGTACAATGCACCCTGGCAAAATGAGCATTCAGACATTCTCCAGGAGTCTGTCCCACGTCAGATCATCCCCTCCGAGCATCCTAAACAGATAAGCCTCCTAATTATATTTTGATACGGTTTTCTCAGCATTTTACTCTCAACCAACATCTGACACTCTCCTATGTTCATATGTTACCCCTCCCTCCTCCCAATTTTTTGGGCAATATTACCCATCTGCCCATCCCCAGCCCCCCTCAAACCCAAAAAACCCCACCCAAAGGCAACACCTTGCCCTCATTTTATCTCTTCTTTGTGCTCATACTTACCATCAGCTCATCATAGTTTCCCCCCCTGCAGACGTCAGCGCACATCCTTCCTCTACCCCCTGATTTCATGTAAGCCTATCATCCAGTCTCTAGCTCTCTGAGGCAGCTTGCTTATTTTATATCATTGAGGTCATGTAGTATTTGTCCTTCAATGCCTGGGTTGCTTCACTCAACATAAGGCTCTCAAGATTCATCCATGTATACTCATAGTGGCAACAATTAAAAACCACAGTAGGGGGGGTACTGGGTTCCTGGCCAGTGGTGCTCTGTCGTGGTCCCTAGGGGAGCAGCGACAGTCTCCCAGGTACAGTGGTGGGGACCGGGAGGGAGTGAGGGTTCAACAGTGAGCCCCTGATACTAATGACTATGCTTGTGAGCTGATAAACCCAAAATAATAACAAGGCCTAGAGCAACTTTGTGCCTGGGAATTTCCTTCTGTCAGCCTTCATGTTACTCAAATGTGGCCAGTCTCAAAGCCAAACTCAGCATGTAAATGCAATGCCTTCCCCCCAGCGTGGGACATGACACCCGGGGATGAGCCTCCCTGGCAACGAGGGACCACTATCAACTACCAACTGATGATGCAACTGGAAAATGACCTTATGCGGAAGGTTCAATGCGGATCAGCAGAATATCCATGTCTACATAAAATACCATGACTTTAAAATGCTATTTGACCTAAAGTAAGGGGGAAATGGAAAGGAGAAATGAGTTTATATGGCTACGAGTTTCTAAAAAAGAGTCTGGAGGCTGGCAGAAGGTTTGCCCTCATGCACAACTGAGCAGAGTCAGAGAGACAGATAAAGCAGATACAACCCCCAGATATTGGTTCCTTTGAGGGCTAAAGAGACCCATGGGAGTTATGGTCATGGCCGATGGGGTTAACTACCAGGGCAGATGGCCCCTCTTTGGAAATGGTGTTTATGTGTGATGAATCTGGACTCAGATGGGATCTCCCTTCATAAGACTTTCATGCTAATGTGCTGGAGGTGCAGTTAATGTTGGGGTTTAAGATATATTTAGGGGATTTGAATCTCTGGACTGACAATGTGATAGCCAGATCCTGAGCCTCAACAGACTCCAGCACCTACAATCTGATTTATTGGACTTACCACACTCAGCTAAGATGGAGGTGAAGAAGGACAACCACCACACCATGGAGCCTAGAGTGATTACAACTGAAAATGGGAGGATTGCATCCAGCATCCAGGTGGAATCTGAGCCTCCTCTTGACATAAAGGTGCAATGGACACAACCAATCCAGTGTCCACATAGAAGAGGTGGCATTGGATTGGGAAAAGTGGACATAATGGACAAAGGGTATGGGGAAAGGCAGGAAGAGATGAGAGGTGGAGGTGTCTTCAGGACATGGAGCTGCCCTGGATGGTGCTTCAGAGGTAATCACCGGACATTGTAAATCCTCACAGGGCCTACATGATGGAATAGAGGAGAGTATGGGCCATGATGTGAACCAATGTATATGAGGTGCAGAGGTGCCCAAAGATGTACTTACCAAATCCAATGGATGTGTCATGATGATGGGAACGAGTGTTGTTGGGGGGGGGAGAGGGGGGCTGGGGGGGGTGGGGTTGAATGGGACCTCACATATATATTTTTAATGTAATATTATTACAAAGTCAATAAAAAATAAAAAAATTAAAAAAAAAAAAAAAGATTCATCCATGTTATCACGCGTGTTTGTAGTGTATTTGTTCTTAAAGCCGAGCAGTATTCCATTGAATGTATATACCACATTTTATTGATCCTCTCATCTGTTGATGGGCATTTGGGTTGACTCCAACTTTTGGCGATAGTGAATAATGCTGCTATGAACATTGATGTGCATATATCGGTTTGTGTCCTTGTTTTCAGTTCTGCTGGGTATATACCCAACAGTGGAAGTGCTGGGTCATATGGCAAATCTATGGTTAGTTTTTTGAGAAACCGCCAAAGTGTCCTCCAGAATGGTTGGATCCTTCTGCATTCCCACCAGCGTGGATGAGTGTTCCCATTCCTCCACATCCTCTCCAGCATTTGTATTCTTCTGTTTTTTTTCATAGCTGCCAATCTTATGGGAGTAAGATGGTATCTCATTGTAGTTTTGATTTGTATTTCCCTGATAGCTAGAGATTTGGAGCATTTTTTTCATGTGCTTTTTAGCCATTTGTATTTTTTCTTTGGAGAAGCGCCTGTTTAAATCTTATTCCCATTTTTTAAATGGGTTGTTTATCTTTTTATTTTCAAGATATATGAGTTCTTTTTATATGCAAGTTATAAGTCTCTTATCAGATATATGGTTTCCAAATATTTTCTCCCATTCTGTGTGTTCCCTTTTTACTTTCTTGACAAACTCCTTTGAAGTGCAGAAGGCTTTAATTTTGAGGAAGTCCCATTTATCTATTTGTTCTTTTGCTGCTCGTGCTTTTGGTGTGATCTCCATGAAGCCATTTCCCATTACAAGGTCTTGTAGATGTTTCCCTACACTGCTTTCCAAGGTTTTTATGGTCTTGGCTCTTATATTTAGGTCTTTGATCCATCTCAAGTTGATCTTTGTATAAGGTGTGAGATGGTAATCCTCTTTCATTCTTCTACATATGGATATCCAGTTCTCCAGGCACCATTTGATGAATAGGCCATTCTCTCCCAGTTGAGAGGGTTTGATGGCTTTATCAAATATTATATGGCTATCTATATGAGGTTCTATATCAGAACTTTCAATTCGATTCCATTGGTCTGTGTGTCTCTCCTTATGCCAATACCATGCTGTTTTCACTAATGTAGCTTTGTAGTATGTTTTGAAGTCAGGTAGTGTGATTCCTCCAATTTCGTTTTTCTTTTTCAATATGTCTTTAGCTATTCGGGGCCTCTTTCCTTTCCAAATATATTTCATAGTTAATTTTTCTAGTTCCTTAAAGAAGGCTGTGTTGATTTGTATTGGGATTGCATTGAATGTGTAGATCAGTTTTGGTATGATAAACATCTTAATAATATTTAGTCTTCCTATCCATGAACAGGGAATATTCTCCCATTTATTTAGGTCTTCTTTGATTTCCCTGAACAGTCTTGTATAGTTCTCGGTGTATAAGTTTTTAACATCTTTAGTTAAATTTATTCCTAAATATTTGATTTTTTTATTTACTATTGTGAATGGTATTTGTTTCTTGATTTCCTCCTGATCTTGCTCATTATTGGTGTACAGAAATGCTACTGATTTTTGCGCATTGATCTTATAACCTGCGACTTTACTAAACTCATTTATGAGTTCTAGAAACTTTGTTGTAGACCTCTCAGGGTTTTCTATGTATAGGATCATGTCATCTGCAAATAATGAAATTTTTACTTCTTCCTTTCCAATTTGAATGCCTTTTATATCTGGTACTTGCCTCAGTGCTTGAACAAGTACTTCTAAGACAGTGTTAAATAGAAGGGGATACAATGGGAATCCTTGTCTTATTCCTGATTTTAGAGGGAAGGATTTTAGGATTTCTCCATTGTAAACAATGGTGGCTGTAGGTTTTTCATATATACTCTTTATCATGTTCAAAAAATTTCCTTGTACTCCTCTCTTTTGGAGTGTTTTTATCAAGAAAGGGTGCTGTATTTTGTCAAATGCTTTTTCTGCATCTATAGATATAATCATGTGATTTTTTTCCTTCAATCTGTTTATATGGTGTATTACATTGATTGATTTTCTTATGTTGAACCATCCTTGCATACCTGGAATGAATCCCACTTGGTCGTGGTGTATAATTCGTTTAACGTGTTGTTGAATACGATTAGCAAATATTTTGTTAAGTATTTTTGCATCTAGTTTCATTAGAGAAATTGGTCTGCAATTTTCCTTTCTTGTGGTGTGTTTGTTTGGCTTTGGTACTAGAGTAATGTTGGCATCATAGAAGGAGTTAGGCAATGTTCCTTCTGTTTTGATTTCTTGGAATAGTTTCAGCAGGATTGGTGTTAGTTCTTTCCAGAATGTTTTGTAGAATTCAGCTGTGAAGCCATCTGGCCCTGGGCTCTTCTTAGTTGGGAGGTTTTTAATGACTGATTCTATCTCTTGACTTGTGATTGGTTTGTTGAGATCATCAATTTCTTCTTTCGTCAATATGGGCTGCTTATGTGTTTCTAGGAATTTGTCCATTTCCTCTGAATTGTCATTTTTGTTGGAATATAGTTTTTCAAAGTATCCTCTTATGATAGTCTTTATTTCTGTGGAGTCAGTGGTGATATCTCCTTTCTCATTTCTTATTTTGTGTATTTGAATCTTCTCTCTTTTTTTCTTTGTTAGTCTCACTAAAGCTTTGTCAATTTTGTTGATCTTCTCAAAAAACCAGCTCTTGGTCTTGTTTTATCTTTTCAAGTGCTTTCTTATTTTCTATTTCATTTAGTTCTGCTCTTATCTTTGTTATTTCCTTCCTTCTTCTTCCTGTGGGATTACTTTGTTGTTGTTTTTTTCTAATTCCTCCAAATGTGCAGTTAGTTCTCCAGTTTTTGCTCTTTCTTTTTTGATGTATGAGTTTATGGCTATAAATTTCCTTCTCAGTACTGCTTTTGCTGCATCCCATAAATTTTGGTATGTTATCATTATCATTTGTTTCAAGGTATTCATTCATTTCTTTTGCAATTTCCTCTTTGACCAACCACTTTTCTAAGAGTGTGCTCCTTAATTTCCAAATATTGGTGTGAAATCTGGGCCTCTGGCCCTTGCAAATTTCCAGCTTCACTCCACTGTGGTCAGAGATATTATTTTGTATGATTTTGATCTTTCTGAATTCATTAAGCCTTTCTTTGTGGACTAGCATATGGTCTATCTTGGAGAATGATCCATGTGCACTTGAGAAAAATGTATATTCTGCTGTGTTCGGGTGTAATGATCTATATATGTCTATTAGATCCAGCTCCTCTAATACTGTTCAAATATTTCATTTCTTTAGTGATTCTCTTTTGAGATGTTCTGTCCAGAGTTGATAGTGGAGTATTAAAATCCCCCACTATAATTGCAGATGCATTTATTCTTTCACTTAGCTTTTCCAGCATTTGCCTCACATATTTAGAGGCGCCCTTGTTAGGAGCATAAATATTTATGATTGTTCAATCTTCTTCACAGATTGTCCCATTCACTAATATGTAGTATCCTTCTTTGTCTCTCAAAATTGTTTCGCATTTAAAGTCTATTTTGTCTGATATTTTATAGCTACTCCTGCCTCCTTTTGGTTATTGTTTGCTTGTAAGATTGTTTTCCAACCATTCACTTCCAGCCTCCATGAGTCTCTGGGTCTAAGATATGTCTCTTTAGACAGCATATAGATGGGTCATATTTCCTTATCCAATGCCCCAGTCTGAATCTTTTGATAGGTGAGTTTAATCCGTTGACATTCAGTGTTATTACTTTCAAGGAATTATTTATCTTAGCCATATTTTTATTGGACTTGTGTTTGTCATGTTTTGTTTGTTTGTTTTTCCCCTTCTCTTTTGTCTTTTTTGTTGCTCTTACACTCTCCTCCAATTCTGCCTCTCCTGTTTTTTCCTTTCTTCCTGCAGAACTCCCTTTAGAATTTCTTGAAGGGGAAGTTTCTTGTTGGCATACTCTTTCAATTTCTGTTTATCTGTGAATATTTTGAACTCTCCATCATTTTTGAATGCTAGTTTAGCTGGATAGTGTATTCTTGTTTGGAAATTTTTTTCTTTTAGTACTTTGACTATATCATACCACTGCCTTCTTGCCTCCATGGTTTCAGATGAGAAATCAGCACTTAATCTTATGGAGCTTCCCTTGTATGTGATGGTTTTCTTTACTCTTGCTGCTTTTAGAATTTTCTCTTTGTCTTGAGCATTGGATAATTTGAAAAGTATGTGTCTTGGGGTGGGCCTGTTGGGGTTTATGGTGATTGGGGTGCCCTGTGCTTCTTGGATATGTACATCTGTCTCTTTCAGTAGATTTGGGAAGTTTTCAACCATTATTTCCTGCAACACTCCTTCTGACCCCTTTCCCTTCTCTTCTCATTCTGCAATGCCTATAATATGTATATTTGTGCATTTTGCATTGTCATTCAGGTCTCTAAGTCCTAGGTGGATTTTTTCTATCTCTTTATCGATCAATTCTACTATCTGTTTGATTTCCGATGTACTGTCTTCCACATCACTAATTCTCTCCTCTGCCTCTTCTAATCTGCTGTTATTTGCTGTGAGTGTATTTTTGATTTCTTGAACTGTGGTGTTCATTCCCATCATATCTGTTATCTTTTTGCATATGTCTGCAATTTCCCCTCCAAGTGTTGTCTTCATGTTGTTAACCTCTTCCTTTACTTCATTAAATTTGTCTGTGATATATGTTCTGAGATCTTTAATTACTTGTTCAAAGTTCTGCTCCCCTTCTTGGTTTTTAGTTTGTTCATTGGATTCAGCCATGTTTTCCTGATTACTGGTTTGGTTTGTAGATTTTTGTTGCTGTCTGGTCATCATTTTATCTTGATGGGTTTAATCAGTTCCTTAACTTTTTTGCCTAGTCTTGTGGTTAATTAGCTGTTGTTTTTGCATGTTATATCTTCTCTATGTCACTGTCTTCTTATTATTCTAATTTCTTATTGCTGGCTGAGTTCACTTTGAAGGGAAGTATTAGGGCCAGGGAAAGGCAATTGTGTAAGAAAGGAAAATGTGTAAAGTAGTATTGGTAATAAATGTTAACACAGCAACAGTATGAGATCTGGGGGGTGGATATTAGATTCATGTAAGTTGTGTAGATTTATAGCAGTAGGTAGAGTACCTATAATGAGGTAGTTGACTGAATATGGGAGGAATATGGTATGAATTAAAAAGCTATTGTTTTTGTGAAAGAGAGAAAGAAAAAAGAAAGGCAATAGTTTCAAGAGTGGGTAAAAGACAGAAAACAAAACAAAGGTATTAGAAATTAAGAATTAGACAATTTGGGGATCAAAGAAAGGGAGGTGGAATATTGGAGAGATTGTAGTTGATGGAGGATATCAAGATGTGGGGGAAGGGGGATAGTGTAGGTAGCCAAAATCAATTCATACAGAAATGAGGCAATGGATGATGAGGAAACCCAGCAAATGTGAGGTGTTCCATGCAGCACCTTTTCACCAAATTGATGTCCAGACACCTCCTGCCCTGCAAAATCCCAAAACAGCCTGGTCCTGAAGAGTTTCCAACACTGCCCAGCCACTTCTTTGTAGGAGAAATTATCAGGTGCACTCACTCAACCACCATCTTGCCTGTGTTTTCTCTCTCTTTTATTAACTCTACATGTTATTGTCCTTTTTTTCTGTTTCCCTCTCTCCTGATCATGCTGACCTTTTAATATATACTGTATTCTTCTCCATATTCAGTTTCCCATTTACACTGTAGGTACTCCAGTTTCTTATTCGTGTAAGCATACACTGCTTACATGAGTTTAATATTCACTCTCCTAGGTCTTATATGGTCCTTCTGCTAACATTTATTATGAATATTACTATTACACTTTTTCTTTTCATACCTCTTTTGTTTCCCTTTTTCCATCAAGGGAACTTAGACAATAATAAGGAAATAGAATAAGAAGAACAAAGTGTCAAAGAGAAAACTTAACAAACACACAAAAACAGCAACAAAATAAAAATCAAGGCAAGACAGAAAAGCTAATCAAGTGAACAAACTCATCAAGATAAAATGAAGACCAAACAGTAGCCAAAAAAAAAAAAATTACAAACCATACCAATAATCAGGAAGACATGGCCCAGTCCAAAGAACAAACTAAAAATCAGGAAGAGAAGTGGAACATTGAACAAATGATCAAGCTCTTCAAACAAACAAATGTCATGGACCAACTTAATGAAGTGAAAGAAGATAGTAAGGCTACTAAGACAACACTTGGAGAGCATACTGAAGAAATTGTAAGCATATGCAAAAAGATAACAGATATGATGGTGATGAATTGCACAATCCAAGAAATAAAAATTATACTCTCAGCAAATAACAGTAGATTTGAAGAGGCAAAGGAAAGAATTAGCAATGTGAAGACAATACATCTGAAATCAATAGTAGAATTGATAGATAAAAAAGAAAAAATCCAGCCACATGGTTGGGAGGGATTCCCAGGGCATATATATGGGGTATATAAAAATGTTTGGATATTCGTTGGGTATTTTCATAGTAGTTACAGTTTTAAATGACAACTGAGAGAGTGTTGAGCTCCTAGCCAGGGGGGGCTCTGCCACATTCCCTAATGGAACCACAACAATCACCCAAGTGCAAGGGCAAAGACCAGTGAAGTAGGATGGCCCAGTGATCAGTCCTTGATACTGATGACTATGCTTATGAGCCTGTGTGCCTGAAATTTGAACTAGGCCTAGAGATGCAGGTTGACTGACAGTTACCTCCTGAGAGCATCTATGTTGCTCAAATGTGACCACTCTCTAAGCCAAACTCAGCATGTAAGGGCATTACCTGCCCCACCCCCCACCTCCAGTGTGGGATATGATTTCTGGGGAAGAGAGTTCCTGGTTCCGAGGGATTACTACCAATTATGAACTGGTAATGCAACTAGAAAAAGACCCTGAATGAAGGGGGAAATGGTAAAGACAAATAAATCTTTACTTATTTGGTAAAGACTAAGTGTCTTTAAAAAGTGTTTGGAGGTCATCAGAGGGGTTGCACTAATGCATGCCTCAGCAAGATCCCAGAGACAGCGAAAGTAGATACAACCCCAGGTACTAGTGCTCCTGAGGGCTATGGAGACACAGTTTCTGTGGTCATGACAGATGGCTCTGGAGTTCAGTGTCTTGTCAGTTGGCCCTACTTTGGAGTTTGTGTTCCTGAATGTGATGGAGTTGGACTCAGATGTGACCTTTCTACACATGCCTCTTCTGTCACTTTTAATGAAACTGTGGTTGGTGCTGGGATTGGTGTATACTCAGGAGACTTAAATCTCTGGACTGTCCATGTGCCAGCTGGGCCCTGAGCCTCAGCAGAGTTGCAACTCCCACTCTCTGGTTCATTGGTCTTACCCAGATCATTTAACAGGGAGGTGAAGATGGTCAATCACCACGCTAGGGAACTGAGAGTGCCTACAACTCCAAGCAGGTGAATTGCACCCATCAACTACACGTGATCTAAGACCAATCTTGATATAGAGGTGGAGTGGACATCACCATCCCAGGGTCCACAGGATAGAGGAATAAAATATGGATTAGAGTGGACTTACTGGCATCTACTATAGAAAAATTGTGACTAGTAATGGAAGAAACTGTAACATTGATGTGGAGAAAGTGGCCACAGTAGTTGCTGGGGGCAAGGAGAGGGAAGAAGAGATGTCATGTTGGAACATTTTCGAGACTTGGAGTTATCCTAAATGATATTACAGGGACAGATGCTGAATGTTATATATCCTGCCATAACCCACTAAATGTACTGGGGGAGAGTGTAAACTACAATGTAAAGTATATTCCATGTGCTGCAGCAGTGCTCTAAAATGTATTCACCAAATGCAATGAATGTGCCACAATGATGAAAGAGGTTGTTGATTTGGGAAGAGTGGGGGTGGGGTGGAGTGGGGTTTGGGGTATATGGGAAACATATCTTTAATATAACTTTTTTTGGTCTATGTATCTTCAAAAAAACAATAAAAAATAAAGAAGTGCTCAAAAACAAAATAAATCATACACATTAAAAACAAACATAAACAAAATAAAAGGTAAACCATAATGTAAACAATAATGAAACCATGCTGAGTAGCTATGTTTCATTATCTGTACAACAGTTGCAGCACTTGTAATGTCCACATGTAAAAAGATCATTGCCAGGGAAGGGGGAAAGTGTTTGATATTGGGTATATGGGTGTTCCCTATATTGTATATGTGACTTTACTTTGACCTAAATATTTTTTGAAGACATAATAAAAAAAGGATGTAGACATTGAGAAAGAAATGGAAGAGATTGCCTTGCCACTGTATATACAGGGCAACACCTATTACAGTGATGAAAGGCAAAATGTCCAAAAAATTTTAATGATATATTTCATTTTTAATACCCAATTTATTTTTTACTTTATTTCAGTTTTTCTAAAGTATTATGTATTCTATTTCTAATCTTTAAATTTTTCATTGCTATTTCATTTTCCTATTAATTGAATTTGGCAATGCATTAGACTTCATTTTTGAAGGAACACTGATGTGGAGTGTCATTGATGGGGGATGAATATGTTTGACAGCGTTCTCCAGGGCATGCATATAAGACATATAGAGGGAAACAGACTTTGGCCCAGTGGTTAGGGCGTCAGTCTACCATATGGGAGGTCCGCGGTTCAAACCCCGGGCCTCCTTGACCCGTGTGGAGCTGGCCATGCGCAGTGCTGATGCGTGCAAGGAGTGCCGTGCCACGCAAGGGTGTCCCCCGCGTGGGGGAGCCCCACGCGCAAGGAGTGCGCCCGTGAGGAAAGCCGCCCAGCGTGAAAAGAAAGTGCAGCCTGCCCAGGAATGGCACCACCCACACTTCCCGTGCCGCTGACGACAACAGAAGCGGACAAAGAAACAAGATGCAGCAAATAGACACCAAGAACAGACAACCAGGGGAGGGGGGAATTAAATAAATAAATAAATCTTTAAAAAAAAAAAAGTGACATATAGATATGTTTGGATGTTCATTGGATATTGACATGGGGGTACAATTTCACACAACAACTGAGGAAGTGCTGAGTTACCATTCTGTAAAACTCTGTCACAGTCCCCAATGGAGCAGCAACAATCCCCCAAGTACAAGGGCAAAGACCAGTGAAAAAGGATGGTCCAATGATGGGTCCTGGATTCTGATGACTATGCTTTTGAGCCTGTGTGCTTGAAATTTCAATAAGGCCTAGAGCTGCAGGGTGCCTAAGAGTTACCTCCTGAGAGCCTCCATGTTGCTCAAATGTGGCCCTTCTCTATGCCAAACTCAGCATGAAAATACAATACTTTCCCCACAGTGTGGGACATAACTTCTGGGGATAAGCCTCCCTGGTGCTGAGGCATTACTACCAAGCACCAGCTTGTGATGTGACTAGAAAAATGCCTTGAATAAATGGGGGAAATGTTAAAGGCAAGTGAGCTTAAAAGGCTAAGAGACTTCAAAGTGAGTCAGAATGTCATCTGTAGGGTCACACTTACACATGGCTCAGCTGGATCTCAGAGATAACAAAAGTGGATTCAATCCCAGTTAGTGGTGCTCCTGAGGGCTACAGAGACACCCAGGCACTATGGTCATGACAGATGACTCTGGCATTCAGTGCCTTGCCAGGGGCCCTACTTTGGAACTTGTGCTCCTGAGGACAATGGAGTTGGACTCAGATGTGACCTCTCTATTCATGCCTCTTCTGTCACTTTTACTGAACTTGTCTTTGGTGCTGGGGTTGGCGTATGATCAGGAGACTTGAATCTCTGGACTGTCCATGTGACAGCTGGGCCCTGAGCCTCAGCAGAGTTGCAAAACCTACTCTCCAGTTCATAGGACTTACCCAGGTGAGCTAACAGGCAGGTGAATATGGTCAACCACCACACCAGGGAATTGAGAGAGTCTACAGCTGCAAGCAGAGGAATTCCATCCATCAGCCATGTGGGATCTAAGCCCTCTCTCAATTGAGAGTTGGAGTGGACATTGCCATCACAGGGTTCTTTGGGTGGAGGAATAAAATATGGATTAGAGTGGATTTACTGGTGTTCTACTACAGAATTATTGTGGCTCTAGCAATGAAAGAATTATATCATTGATGTGGAATCAGTAGTCCTGGGAATAGCTGAAGGCAGGGGAAGGAAATAAAGGTGCGATATTTAGACATTTTTGGGACTTGGAGTTGTCCTGAATGATATTGCAGAGACAGATGCAGGACATTATAGATTCTGCCATATCACACTAAGTGGACTGGGAGAGAGTGTAAACTACATTATATACTATAATCCATTCTGTGTAGCATTGTTCCAAAATGTACTCATCACATGCAGTGAATGTACCACACTAATGAAAGAAGTTGTTGATGTGGGAGGAGTGGGTGTTGTGGGCGTGGAGTTTATGTGAACCACTTATAATTTGTAATGTAACATTTTGTGTGATCTCTGTTTCTTTAAAGAAGATAATAAAAATAAAGTAAATATCAAATAAAAAAAACAGGAACAGCATCACCATGGTGAGGTGAGGCAGAGAGGTTGAAACAGTTTTTTGTCTTCCCTTTTATGGATGGAATTCTTAAAACAGTGGTAAAAATGCAAACATAAGAAACAAATATTAAAAATAAACACACAAAACATAACAAGAGTTAAGAGTAACTAATTCATCTTCTAAAATATACTCTCCATAGCAGGAAAGTGTAAGGACTGATGGAATATCACAGAAGAACTTGTGGACTATGTTGGGTCTGCAGAAACTGACAGAGAATGTACCTGCTACATGTAGGAGCCATAAATACAACCACTGAGCCATGATGCTGTCACCATCTGCACATAGGCACCTCTGTGCATAATGCCCTCATAGTGCAGAGGATGGCAGATGGCAGCATAGCAGTCATAGGACATCACTATAAGGAAGGCAAACTGTGTGCCACAGGAAAACAAAATAAGAAAAACTTGCATGGCACATCCTAGGAAGGAGATGGAATGACTGTTGGTCACAGAGTCCATGATGGATTAGGGACAGTGACAGAGATACAGCAGATATCAAGCAAGGACAAATTCTTCAGGAAGAAAGACATGGGAAGTTGGAGATCCTGGTCAACGGTGGTGCCAATGATAATGAGAAGTTTCCCCATCACTGCTTGAGGAAGAGGAGTGTGGCATACAGTCTCTGTAGCATCCAGTCATCAGAGAATCCCATGAGAAAGAATTCCATTATGATGGTCATGTTGATAAATTTCTCAGGCATGCTGATTCTTCAGAATGAAAATAGAAAAATAAAACACAAAGTTCTGATCTCTTCTGCTAGTGCCTAAATGCTGTTCTGTTATGACTGGTTAGCTTAGAGGTATCAGCCTACTGTGAAGTAATTCTAGCATGAGAAATTGATTTCTTTCTAAAATACAAAGAATGAATAATAATAGTGTGAACATTAATAAATCTGCCTGTGAGTTAGTCATGGACACAGAAGTGCTATGTCACTTGCTGTGCCTTTGGACTCTGGAAGGCAGAAGTAATGATTTTGGAGCATATTCTGAATATCCAAGCACTAAATTTCTTTACTAAAATGATCAACAAAATGTTCTCCTTTTGGTACAAAGTATTATTTCTTTCTTTCTTAAAAAATATCCTTAGGTATTTGTGGACTATTCTTTCTCCCCAGCAGAAAATATTTCAATAGGGAAATGCCCTATACTTTCCAGAGCTGTGTAAAATATTGCAGGGAAACTAGATGACAAAATAAAGAAAATATATATTGATTGTTACATTGTTAGGTAAATTCATATTTAAACCTTTAAAAGTGTGTGTGGAGTTGTGTAAATGTGTATGCACATGTAAGTATTTGCACAAATCTATACAATTAGGTAATTTAAAATGAATTATATGGCGGCTGCTGGGTGTGGGGAATTGGAGGAAGAGATGAGATGTGAAGGCGTTTTTGGGACTTGGAGCTGTCCTGGGTGGTGCTGTAGGGACAATTACCCAACATTGTATGTCCTCCCATGGCCCACTGGATGGAACATGGGAGAATGTGGGCTATGATGTAGACCATTGACCATGAGGTGCAACGATGCTCAGAGATGTATTCACCAAATGCAATGAAAGTCTCATGATGATGGAGGAGAATGTTTCTGTGGGAGGAGGAGTGGGTGGAGGGGGAGGGGTATATGGGAACCTCATATTTTTAAAATGTAATATTAAAAAAAGAAAAGAACTGGGGGTAAAGAGTTCTGTAAATTCTAAAAATAATAATAATAATAAAGATAAAATGAATTATATGTGTTTGTGTGTGCTTATATTTGAGAGTGCTATTGGAAAGTTTTCCAAATATCATGTCTAATCTCTCTCTTTACTTCCTCAAAAAGGATAGGGGGACTTGCTCTCTAGGAGCTATGGTGGTAGGAATTAGTATTTCAATTACCAAGTGAAAATAGCAGAATGAGAAGATCAGAACCTTATCCAAATTTTTTATGGCTTGTAAAGGGAAAGTATGATCTATCTAGTCTATGTAAAAATAAAGAGAAATCAGCATATATCAGCTTGTCAGATACTGACTTGGCAAAATGTACTGAAATGAGCTGATTTGAAAACAGTCCTAACTATTTGCACATGGAGTCATTTTTGAGAATCTCTTCATCCTTATTTTGAGGAGAAAGGAGCAGATGGAATAAAGCAACCAACACAGTATATTTTTTAAATGTCACATGTCCTTTTCTAGTCTTCTCTCATCTGGGCTAACAGCATGTGAGAGGCAAGTGTAAGGAAGCTACCACTCAGCATGAGCTAGAATTTTCTCACCATGTAGAAATCAGCAATCTCTTAATTCCCTCTCTCTTAAGGGTATTTCTTTATGAAGTGTAGATCGGGAGGCAGAGATTAGAATAATGCTATTCATTTTCACGCTCACAAAGTGGCCTCTCTGGAGAAACAGGGTCGGGATGGAAAGGATTGTATCATATCACTTGTGTGCTTTCTAGATGCCAATTCAGAATCAAACTGCATTTTCTCTCTTAAGTGTTTACATGTAAAAGATTACAAGATGTATGTATTTCCTGGAGTTCCCAAATGGCTAAATAAACTGGGATCTAACTTGCCAAAAATGGAGTTCAATGGCTTGTTTCTCTCTGAGACCATAGACTGCTGGGGTTTTGAAGACTATGGAGCCCAGATATTCACCCCAGTGCTGTGATGGATGAATTTGTGTGTCACCATTACTATATGATGGTGTCCAGTTGTTTAGTCAAACAAGCACTGCCTTGATTGCTACTGTGAGGATGTTTGTTGGACTTAAATTATCAGTAAATTGATTTCATCTACAGCTAATTACATCCACATTCACATTCAACTGAGGAGATTGCTCTCACAATGAAATGTCTCATATAATCTATTGAAACCCTTAAAAGGAGAAGTGATGATTTCATCAATTCTAACAGGCAGCTTTTCCTGGAAAGTTCATCAAAACCTTCATCGGACTTCCCAGCTGTGGCATTCCCTCCAGAATTTGGACTTGCCCATTCCCACAGCCCTGTGAGCCAATTCCTGTCTTAAAAATTTTATAATACATGCACACACACATACACACACATATTTATCCCATCAATTCTGTTGCCTTCAAAACAGAGAACCCTAGCTAATACAAGTGCCATGCATCATACAGAGGATTTATGTGAATCACATTAAATAAATAGGAACCATATTCAGTTGCTTTTCTTATTTGGATAGTAAATTATTACTGCTGTTGTGTTGTGCATTCTTTCACGATCTGAATTCAGATACTAGTATGATCAAAATTCAGTAATTTATACATATCAGAATGCTTTAATAATCACCTTTTTTCCTTTTTATACATAAAATTATTTTAAAATATTCTTTATGAAAATGATTTAAAAGTTAAATCTAAAACATAATAAGGGAACTGATGTTGCTCAGTGGTTGAGCACTGGCTTTCCACATATGAGGTAATGGGTTCAATCTCCAGCCCCAATACCTGAAAAGAAAAAAACACATGTAATAAAAGTGTAATCTTTATGCCCAAAATAACTATAACTATATTGCATTGAAATGGTCAACTATCACCAAATCAAAGACAGAAATTGCCAGAATTGATTGTTTTTTAAATGACACATGATAAAAAAAAAAAACTCTTTTCAAATATAATGCTATAGGTAGGTTAAAAAGTAAAAGTATATAAACCCTAATTTTAAAATGCTGGAGTAGTTTTATTATTACCACAAATAGTCTAACAAGAATAAAGGAGACATTACATGATAAAATGATCAATGTACAAAAAGACATAATCTTAGATGAGGGGTGAAAACAGATATAGTAAAAAGTTTTAGAATTAAAAAAAGAAATAAATAAACCCCCAATTGCAGTAAGAGCTTTCAAGACTCCTTTCTCAGTAATTGATGGTAGAAAGAATATTGAGAAAGATATATAAAATATGAACAATGCATCAATTAAATGTATTTAAGTGGCATTATTAAAATATTCAACCCAACAACAGCAGAAATAACATTCCTCCCCAGGATCAGATTTCAATATTTTTTTGATTATTGTGTGGGCCTCCACTCAATAAGACAACATCCCATGGCAACTTGAACACATTTATATTCCATAGAAACAGCCCCAAGTCTACCCCTTTCCACACATACCCCCACTACTGACATCCTGCACCAGTGATCCTCCCCTGAAAATGCTGCAACCATTCTGCAATCCAAAACTTCTCCAAAAACAGAGCTTAAAAATACAAAAATAATTTTTTTGCCTTGGGTCTTTATCAACATAAAATCTGGTATCTTTTATGCACAGTGATCATTTCTTCCATATGTTACTCCAGTGTCTTTTTTCAATTCATTTTCAAAGAAAATTTAGATTATAGGAAATTCACATAGAAAATACAGTGATTCCCATCTATGTAACCCCGCCCCATCACTTTTTCCCATATTAATATATTACATGAGTATGGTATATTTGTTATAATTGATGAACAAATATTGAAGTGTTGTTACTAAACATGGTGAAAGGTGTGGTTTTTTTTGCACCATACACTTTTATAGGTTTGATAAAATGTATACTGGCCTGTATTTGTAATTGTAAGAGCATGCAAAATAATTTCAGTGCCTTAAAAGATGCCCTGTGCTTCATCTATTCTTCCCTTCTCCTCAGAACCTATGGTAACCACTAATTTTCACTTTGTGAAGAATAACATTCATAGATACATACATAAATATTGAGGGCTTGACATATTGGTCTGTTTTCTTTTATTAGGCACTACCTCTGCTCTCCAGATATACTTGCCCCTCTTGGGAACATAGCAAGACTCCTCAGAATGGAGGTTTGTCTCAGCCCGCGGGACGGTAACGGGGGCTCAAAACCTGCCGAGAAAGAATGGTGGGACAAGAGACACAAAGAACGACAGCAAGACAGGGTTCTGATCAAGCTGTGAAATTTTTATTGAGGGAACAAAGCATATATACTCTTGGGAAGGGGAAGGGCGGTGGGTGGAGGTGGAAGCTAGGGATTGGCTATTTCTGTTGCTGAGGTAGAAGGCAGACTTCAGTTTCATGTCTTGCGCCTGCGCACTATCTTATCAGTCTGGGCAGTGGCAGGAAACAGAGAACAAAGGAGCAGTGAGGGAGAAGAACAAGGAAGTGGGCTCTGCTCTGGTGGCCATGTTGCCGGCATTGCTGAACTCAGTGTATACTCGTATTGACCGCTCCCAACAGAGGTTTATTTTCTTATTTAATGTCTGGGCCTCCCTCAACTTAGATAAATGCTATGACAAAATGAACACTTTCATATCCCACAGAAGCATGCCCCAGGTATGCCCTAGCCCACATATCTCCCCACCCACAATGCCTTGCACCAGTAACCCTCCCTGCAATTTTTGACAAAAGAACATTCCCACCATTGTTGTGTTAACCACAAACTTACAGATACCCAGAGTTCACTGTTCCTTCCTCCAGCCCTCCCCCTAATTCCATAGATAATCCAACCCAGTCCAACACACTACGCAGCCTCACACTTCAGCACCATTGACCTGACTCACATTCCTGCACATTATCACTCCTATCCACTGCCAAACCATCCTCTTCCACCTTATCACAGGGTTTTCCTATGTTGAGAATCGGCTTACCACATTCTACTCCCTTTCTGTCTCTTTATAACCTACCTTCCAAATTCTTGCTTAGGTCACATCAGTGAGTTCATGTAATATTTGTCCTTCATGACTGGCATACATATATAGCCAGAAGTGACATTGCTGGATCATATGACAATTCTATACTAAGTCTCCTTAGGAATTACGAATTGTGCTCCACAATGACTGCATCATTCAACATTTTCACCATCAGTGGGTGAAATTTCCCTTTACTTCACATGCTCTACAACACTTGTACTTTTCTGTTTTTTAATAGCTGCCAGTCTAACAAGTGTAAGATGATATATCATTGTAGTTTTAAATTGCATTTTCCTAATAGCTAGCAATGTTTTTTTGTCTTTATTTATATGTTTAAATATTACATTAAAAAAATATGAGGTCCCAAAAAACCCCCACCCCCTCACCACACACCTCCCCCCATAGCAACAATCTCCTCTATTATCATGAGACATTTATTGCATTTCATGAATACATCTCTGAGCACCGCCACACCTCATGGTCAAAGGTTCACATCATAGCCCACTTTCTCCCATGTTCCATCCAGTGGGCCATGGGAGGACATACAATGTCCAGTATCTGTTCCCGCAGCATTACCCAGGACAACTCCAAGTCCTGAAAATACCTCCGCATCTCATCTCTTCCTCCCATTCCCCACACCCAGCAGCCACCATGGCCACTTTCTCCACACCAATGCCATATTTTTTTTGATTACTAATCACAATAATTCATGAATAGAATATCAGTAAATCCGCTCTAAATCAAATTCTATTCCTCCATCCTGTGGACCTTGGATTGATTATGTCCACTCCACATCTATATCAAGAGGGGGCTTAGATTCCACAAGGATGCTGGATGCAATTCTCCTGCTTTCAGATGTAGGCATTCTTGGCTCCATCGTGTGGTGGTTGACCTTCTTCAACTTCATGTTAGCTGAGTGGGGTAAGTCCAATAAACCAGAGTGTAGGAGCTGAAGTCTGTTGAGGCTCAGGGCCTGGCTATCATATAGTCAGTCCAGAGATTCAGATCTCCTGGGTATATATTAAACCACAGAACCAACTACAGTTCTGGCAAAAGTAACAGGCTTGTGAAAAAAGATCACGTCTGAGTCCAGCTCCATCACACAGAAACACAAACTCCAAAGAAGGGCCAACTGACATGGCAGTGAACTCCATCTGCCATGACCATAGAACCTGTGGGTCTCTGTAGCCCACAGAAGAACCAATACCTGGGGTTGTATCTACTTTCTCTCTCTCTGGGACTCTGCTGAGATGTGCATAAGGGCAACCCCTCTGATAGCCTCTGATAGTCTTTTGGAGACTCATAGCCATATAAACTCATTTTTCCTTTCCATTTCCCCCTTGATTCAGGTCAAAAAGCATTTTTAACTCCTGGTATTATATGTAGACTGACATATTCTGCTGGTCCAAGTCGACCCTTTCATTCAAAGTCATTTTCTAGTTACATCATCAGCTGGTACTTGGTAGTAATCCCTCGGCGCCAGGGAGGCTCATCCCCAGGAGTCATGTCCCACACTGGGGGGAAGGCAACACATTTACATGCTGACTTTGGCTTCGAACCTGGCCACATTTGAGCAACATGGAGGCTCTCAGGAGGTAACTCTTAGGCACTCTGCAGCTCTAAGCCTTGTTCTTATTTCAGGTGTACAGACTTACAAGCATAGTCATTAGTATCAAGGGTTCATTGTTGGACCTTCTTTTTTTTGGTCTTTGCCATTGCACTTGGGGGATTGTTGCTGTTCCTTTAGGGACTGTGACAGAGCTCTGCTGGCTAGGAACTCAGCACTCCCTCAGTTGTTGTTTTTAATTGTATCCACTATGACAATATCCAAACATTTTTATGTACCCTGGATATATACCCTGTAGAACTCCCTGCCAACCATGCATCCCTTGTCAATAACATCCCACACCAGTATTCCTCCACTGCCATTGTTGAAACTCTCTGTGATCCAAAACTTCCTGAAAGGTGAAGCCCAATATATTGCCAGGTTCCATTCATAGTAAAATGGAATATAGCAATGAGTTTAAAGGTTAGATATAGAATACATATTAATTTGGATAAATCATGGTAAAAATAAATTGGGGTATCAAAAAATTTAAAAATGCAAAAGTTTGTTTTTGATGTCTTGCCTTCCATCACTGCTATATGTTTTGCCCTGTATGCAAATTGGCAAGGCAACTACTTCTGTCTTTTCCTCACTGTCTACATCCTATCTTTTTCTTTTCTTTTTCTAATTATTAAGCTTATCTTCACAAGAGTTTTAGATCACAGTAATTCATATATACAATATACAGTACTCTCACATATCCAACATAAAACTTTTTCCCTTCCACAGCAATAATCTTTTTACATATTCATACTATATTTACTGAAACTGATGTACAGATATTGAGACAATAGCTTTCAAACAAGGTAACATTTGTGTTTACATTGTGGTTTATATTTTAGACTATACAATTTTCTACATTTTCAGTTATCTTATGTTTTACATTATGATTTACATTTTAGCCTATGAGCCCCTATATATTTTTGGTGTAATTTTACATGTCTTATATCCATCCTTGTGTACTCTTGTGAAACACTTCTATTGCCCACACAGTTACATTGGTTCCATCTATTCAATACCTCTTTCCCCCTCCCCTTAGGGACCACAGTGACAGTCAATCTTCATTGCTTAAAGGGCCATGTTCAGAGATACTTGCAACAGTGCTGAAGGCTTGACATGCTCAACTGCCCTAATGCCCTGGGAGCCACCATTTTTCTTGAGAGATACAGTTCTCTCTATTTGATGGCATCAGTCTTCCCCTATATGTGAGTATACCCTCACTCTCATTATATGGGGCTCTATCCAATGAGATCATGACCCACTATGGCAGAATGAGCATTCATATATTCCCTAGGAACCTGTCCTACATCAGATTATCCTCTTTAAGCATCCTAAACTGGTAACTTTCCTTATTATATTTTTGAAAAGGTTTTCTCAGCATTATACTCTCAACCAAATACCTGACAATCTCCTATATTCATATGTTGCCCCACCCTCCTCCCAATTTCTTGGGCAATATTACCCATCCTTCCAGCCCAAGCCCCCCTCAAGCCCACAAAGCGCCACCCAAGGGTAACCGTATGCCCACATTTTATTCCTTTCTTGCACAAATACTTACCTCCAGCTTATCATAGATTTCACCCATATAGGTGTCAGCTTACATCCTTCCTCTACCCCCCGACTTCCTGTAAGCCTATCATCCAGTCTCTAGCTCTCTGAGGCAGCTTGGTTTACTTATTTCATATCTTTGAGGTCATGTACTATTTTTCCTTCAATGCCTGGGTTGAGTCACTTAACATAAGGTTCTCAAGATTCATCCATGTTATCACTTGTGTTTGTAGTGTATTTGTTCTTAAAGCTGAGAAGTATTCCACTGTATGTATATACGACATTTTATTTATCCATTCATCTGTTGATGGGCATTTGGGTTGATTCCAACTTTTGGCAATAGTGAACAATGCTGCTATGAACATTGGTGTGCATATATCGGTTTGTGTCCTTGTTTTCAGTTCTACTGGGTATATAGCCAGCAGTGGATATGCTGGGTCATATGGCAAATCTATGTCTAGTTTTTTGAGAAGCTGTCAAACTGTCCTCCATATGGCTGGATCCTTCTGCATTCCCACCAGCAGTGGATGAGTGTTCCCATTCCTCCACATCCTCTCCAGCATTTGTAGTCTTCTGTTTTTTTCATAGCTGCTAAACATATGGGAGGAAGATGGTATCTCATTGTAGTTTTGATTTGCATTTCCCTGATACCTAGAGATTTGGAGCATTTTTTTCATATGATTTTTAGACATTTGTATTTCTTCCTTGGAGAAGTGTCTGTTTAAATCTTTTTCCCATTTTTTAAATGAGTTGTTTATCTTTTTATTTTCAAGATATAGGAGTTCTTTATATATGCAGGTTATAAGTCTCCTATCCCATATATGGTTACCAAATATTTTCTCCCATTGTGTAGGCTCTCTTTTCACTTTCTTGACAAACTCCTTTGAGGTGCAGTAGGCTTTAATTTTGAGGAGGTCCCATTTATCTATTTGTTCTTTTGCTGAGTGTGCTTTGGGTATGAAGTTCATTAAGCCATTTCCTATTACAAGATCTTGTAAATGCTTCTCTACACTACCTTCCAAAGTCTTTATGATCTTGGCTCTTTTATTTATGTCTTTGATCCATCTTGAGTTGATTTTTGTATAAGGTGTGAGTTGGTAATCCTCTTTCACTCTTTTACATATGGATATCCAGTTCTCCAGGCACCATTTGTTGAATAGGCCATTCTCTCCCAGTTGAGAGGGTTTGGTGGCTTTATTGAATATTGTATGACTATATATATGAGGATCTATATCAGAACTCTCAATTCAGTTCCATTGTCTGTGTGTCTATCCTTGTGCCAACATCATGCTGTTTTCACTACTGTAGCTTTGTAGTATGTTTTGAAGTCAGGTAGTGTGATTCCTCCAATTTTTTCTTTCTGTTTCAATATGTCTTTTGCTATTTGGGGCCTCTTTCCTTTCCAAATAAATTTCATAGACAGATTTTCTAGTTCCTTAAAGAATGCTGTGTTGATTTTTATTGGGATTGTATTGAATGTGTAGAACAGTTTTGGTAGGATAGACATCTTAATAATATTTAGTCTTCCTATCCATGAACAGGGAATATTCTCCCATTTATTTAGGTCTTCTTTGATTTCCTTGAACAGTCTGTGTAGTTCTCTGTGTATAATTTTTTTACATCTTTAGTTAAATTTATTCCCAAATATTTGATTTTTTTATTGAATGTTGTAAATGATATTTCTTTCTTGGTTTCGCCTTGAGCTTGCTCATTATTGGTGTACAGAAATGCTACTGATTTTGCACATTGATCTTATAACCTTTGACTTTACTAAACTCATTTATGAGTTCTAGAAGCTTTGGTGTAGACTTCTCAGGGTTTTCTATGTATAGGATCATGTCATCTGCAAATAATGAAATTTTGACTTCTTCCTTGCCAATTTGAATACATTTTATACCTGGTTCTTGCTCAGTGCTCGAGCAAGTACTTCTAAGACAATGTGAAATAGAAGGGATGAGAGTGGGCACACTTCTTGCTCCTGATCTTAGAGGGAAGGATTTTAGGATTTCACCTTTCTTAATGATATTGGCTGTGGGTTTTTCATATACACTCTTTATCATGTTCAAAAAATTTCCTTGTATTCCAATCTTTTGCCGTGTTTTTATCAAGAAAGGGTGCTGTATTTTGTGAAATGCTTTTTCTGCATCTATAGATATAATCATGTGATTTTTTTCCTTCAATATGTTTATATGGTGTGTTACATTGATTGATTTTCTTATGTTGAATCATCCTTGCATACCTGGAATGAATCCCACTGAGTCATGGTGTATAATTCGTTCAATCTGTTGTTGAATATGGTTAGCAAATATTTTGTTCAGGGTTTTTGTGTCTGAGTTCATTAGAGAAATTGGTGTATAATTTTCCTTTCTTGTGGTGTCTTTGTTTGGCTTTGGTACTAGGGTAATGTTGGCATCATAGAATGAGTTAAGTAATATTCCTTCTGTTTTGATGTTTTGGAAGAGTTTCATCAGGATTGGTGTTAGTTCTTTCCGGATTGTTTTGTAGAATTCAGCTGTGAAGCCGCCTGGCCCTGGGCTCTTCTTAGTAGGGAGGTTTTTAATGACTGATTCTATCTCTTTGCTTGTGATTGATTGTTGAGATAGTCAATTGCTTCTTTCATCAATATAGGCTGCTTATGTGTTTCTAGAAATTTGTCCATTTCCTCTATATTGTCATTTTTGTTGGAATATAGTTTTTCAAAGTATCCTCTTATGATTGATTTATTTCTGTGTGGTCAGTGGTGATATCTCCTTTCTCATTTCTTATTTTGTGTATTTGCATCTTCTCTCTTTTTTTCTTTGTTAGTCTCGCTAAGGGTTTGTCAATTTTATTGATCTCAAAGAACCAGCTCTTGGTCTTGTTTATCTTTTCAAGTGCTTTCTTATTTTATATTTCATTTAGTTCTGCTCTTATCTTTATTCTTTCTTCTTCCTGTGGGGTTACTTTGTTTTTTTTTACTAATTCCTCCAAATGCGCAGTTAGTTCTTCAATTTTTGCTCTTTCTTCTTTTTTGATGTATGAATTTATGACTATAAATTTCCCTCTCATTACTGCTTTTGCTGCACCCCTTAAGTTTTGATATGTTGTGTTATCATTTTCATTAGTTTCGAGGTAGTTATTAATTTCTTCTGAGATTGCCTTTTTGACCCACTGTTTTTCTAAGAGTGTGCTATTTAATTTCCATATCTCAGTGTGAAAAATGGCCCTCTGGTCTTTGCAGATTTCCAGCTTTACTTCATTGTGGTGAGAGATATTATTTTGTATGATTTTGATCTTTCTGAATTCATTAAGCCTTTCTTTGTGGCCTAGCAAATGGTCTATCTTGGAGAATGATCCATGTGCACTTGAGAAAACTGTATATCCTGCCATATTTGGGTGTAATTATCTGTTCATGTCTATTAGATCCAGCTCCTCTAATATACTGTTCAACTATTTTGTTTCTTTAGTGATTCTCTTTTGAGATGTTCTGTCCAAAGTTGATAGTGGCATATTAAAATTTCCCACTATACTTGTAGACTTTTTTTAAATTTTTGGTTATTTCCTTGTAAGATTGTTTTCCAACCATTCACTTTCAACCTCCTTGAATCCCTGGGTCTAAGATGTGTTTCTTGCCAACAGCATACAGATGGATCATGTTTCCTTATCCAATCTCCCAGTCTGAATCTTTTGATAGGTGAGTTTAACCCATTGACATTCAGTGCTATTACTTTCAAGGAATTATTTATGTCAGCCATATTTTGATTGGATTTGTGTTTGTCATATTTTGTTTGTTTGTTTTCTTCTTTTTTTGTCTTTTTTGTTGCTCTTACACTCTCCTCCAACTCTGCCTCTCCTGTTTTTTCCTTTCGTCTTGCAGAACTCCCTTTAGTATTTCTTGAAGGGTAGGGTTCTTGTTTGCGTACTCTTTCAATTTCTGTTCATCTGTGAATGTTTTGAACTCTCCATCATTTTGGAATGCTAGTTTAGCTGGGTAGAGTATTCTTGGTCAGAAATTTTTTTCTTTTAGTACCTTGACTATATCATACCATGGCCTTCTTGCCTCCATGGCTTCAGATGAAAAATCAGCACTTAATCTTATGGAGCCTTCCTTGTAGGTGATGGTTTTCTTTTCTCTTGCTGCTTTTAGAATTTTCTCTTTGTCTTGAGCATTGGATAATTTGGCATGTATATGTCTTGGAGTGGGCCTGTTGGGATTTATGATGTTTGGGGTGCATCGTGCTTCCTGGACATGTACATCCATCTCTCTCAGTAGATTTGGGGAGTTTTAAGTCATTATTTCCTGCAACAACTCTTCTGTCCCCTTTCCCTTCTCTTCTCCCTCTGGGATGCTTATAATATGTATGTTTGTGCATTTTGCATTGTCATTCAGGTCCCTAAGTTCCAGCTGGATTTTTTCTGTCTTTTTATCAATCAGTTCTACTATCTGTTTGATTTCAGATGTACTGTCTTCCACATCACTAATTCTCTCCTCTACCTCTTCTAATCTGCCTCTATTTGCTGAGAGTGTATTTTTGATTTCTTGAACTGTGATGTTCATTCCCATCATATGTTATCTTTTTGCATATGCCTGCAATTTCCTTTCCAAGTGTTTTCTTCATATTGTTTATCTCTTCCTTTACTTCATTAAGTTGGTCTGTAATATATGTTTTGAGATCTTTAATTACTTGTCTGATGTTCTGTTCCCCTTCCTGGTTTTTAGTTTGTTCACTGGATTCAGCCATCTTTTCCAGATTATTGGTTTGGTTTGTAGTTTTTTGTTGCTGTTTGGTCATCATTTTATCTTGATGGGTTTAATCAGTTCCTTAGTTTCTTTGTCTAGTCTTGGGGATTAATTCGTTGTTGTTCTTGTGTAAGTGTTATGTCTTCTTTTTGTCACTTAGTTCTTCTTACTCTAATTTCTTATTGTTGGCTAAGTTCACTATGAAGGAAAATATTAGGGCCAGGGAAAGGAAATTGTGTAAGTAAAGAAAATGTATAAAGTAGCATTGGAAATAAATGTTAACAGAGCAACAATGGGAGTCCTGGGAGAATGGA
Source organism: Dasypus novemcinctus (assembly GCF_030445035.2). Lineage (NCBI taxonomy): Eukaryota > Metazoa > Chordata > Mammalia > Cingulata > Dasypodidae > Dasypus > Dasypus novemcinctus. The sequence continues at coordinate 5,298,997 of NC_080691.1, forward strand.
TATTAGACTCATGTAAGTTGTGTAGAGTTATAGTAGTAAATAGAGTACCTATAATGAGATAGTCAACTGATTATGGGGAGGAATATACTATGAATTAAAATGCCAGTGTTTTCATGAGAGAGGGAAAGAGAAAAGAAGGACAATAATATCGAGAGGGTAAAAGATAGAAAACAGAAAAAAGGTATTAGAAATTAAAAGTTAGACAATTTGGGGGCCAAAGAAAGGGAGGTGGAAAGTAAGAGATACAGTAGGTGGTGGAGGAAAGCAAGATGTGGGGGAAAGAGGATAGTGTAGGTTGCCAAAATCAATTCACACAGAAAAGAGGAAATGGAGGTTGAGGAAACACAGTTAATGTGAAGCATTCCCTGCAGCACCTATTATATAAATAAAATAAAATAAAATAAAATAAGAAGAAAAAGAGAGAAAAGAAAAAAGAGAAGAAAAAAAGGGGGTGGGCAAAGTAAAAGGAGGGAAACGAGCAAGAAAAAGAAAAGGAGAAAAAATCTAAATAAACAAGAAAGTACCTTGGGGGATAAAATGGGAGAAAAGACCAGGATATAATGCAATATTAGCAACCAAGACAAAAAAAAAAAAAAAAAAAAAACACAAATGCCAAGGGCTAGGATAATCAAGCAGATGGACCTCAGGATGCAGTGGATTCAGGGATGGGAAGTCTAATATTGCAGACTCAAGGTGTGTGAGTCTCTGGAAGTGTGGACCACTGGGGTTTAGGGGACACAGACCTGGGCACCATGCATCCGGTTAACAGGGGCCTGGGAGCACTGCAGTGCAACACAGCCTTCAGGGATCCCTGCAGTTGGGCGCCAGCCCTAGGGGAAGGGTCCTGCTCGCAGACTCTGAGCTCCATGTCAGAAACCCAAAATTCCACCTCTCACAAGAATTTCTTCTGTCACTGTCTCACCAAATCGACATGCAGATACCTCCTGCCCTGCAATCCCCCAAAACAGCCTCCTGGGTGCACCGCTACACTACAAAGAGTTCAGGGACCACCACAGATGGGCCACCAGCCATAAGTGGAAGGATTCCTCCTAGGACTTCTGACGTCCATGTCAAAAAACAAAAGTTCCACCTCTTGCAAGAATCTCCTCCATCACTGTCTCACCAAATCGACTTCCAGACACCTCCCACCCTGCAATCCCCTAAAACTGCCTCTTAGGGCTTGGGGACTCCCCAACACAGCAAAGCCTCCAGGAATTGCTGCCACCTGGCTGCCAGCCCCAGGGGGAAGCATCCCATGCAAAGCCCCAATCTCCATGAAAGAGACCCCAAATTCTACCTCTTACAAGAATCTCCTCTGTCACATCCCACTAAATCAATGTCCAGACACCTCCTGCCCTGCAAACACCCAAAAGAGCCCAGTCCAGCACGACTCCAACCCTACTCAGCCGCTTCTTTGCAGGAGAGATTATAAGGTGCACTCACTCAGACGCCATCTTGCCCCACCTTTGGAAACATGTTTGAAATCAATTGTTTCAATATCTGTACATTAGCTGCAGCAAATATAATATGAACATGTGAAAAGACCATTGTTGGGGAAGAGACAAAAGGTTTGATGTTGGATATGTGGGGGTACAAAATATTGTGTATATGAATTACTGTGATCTAAAAGCTATGTGAAGACAAACTTAATAATTAGAGAGAAAAAAAAGGAGGTAGACACTGAGGAAGAAATGGAAGAAACTGCCTTGCCACTGTCCATACAGGGCAACCCTTATATCAGTGATGAAAGGCAAAATGTCAAAAACAATGCTTTTTCATTGTTTCATTTTTTCATAACCCAATTTATTCTTCCTTTATTTAATTTTTCTAAATTACTATGTATTCTATATCTAACCTTTAAACCCATCACTATATTCCATTTTACTATTAATGGAACCTGGTAATATATTGGGCTTCCTTTCTGAAGAAGTTTTGGACTACAGAGAAGTTTAACTATGGCGGGGGAGGAACACTTGTGTGGGGTGTTATTGGTGGGGGGCTCATGGTTGGGAGAGAGTTCTCCAGGGCATGTATACAGGGTACATAGCAACATTTGGATATTTTCATAGTGGTTTCAGTTGGAAGAAACAGATGAGAGAGGCTGAGTTCCTGGCCTTGGTACCTCTATCACATTTCCCAATGGAACAGCAACAATCTCCCAAGTACAGTGGCAAAGACCAACAAATTGGATCATCCAACAATGAACCCTTGATACTTATGGCTCCAATTATGAGCCTGTGCACCTGAAATATGAACAAGGCCTAGAGCTGCAGGGTGCCTAAGAGTTACTTCCTGAGAGCTTCCTCAATGCTCAAATTTGGCCACTCACAAAGCCAAACTCAGCATGTAAATACATTGCCTTCCCCTCAGTGTGGGACATGACTCCCCAGGATGAGTCCCCCTGGTGCTGAGGGATTACTACCAAGTACCAGCTGATGATGTAACTAGAAAACGACCTTGAATAAAAGGGTGAACTCAGACCAGCAGAATATCTCTGCCTACATGTAATTTCAGGCATTAAAAATGCTTTTTGACTTTGAATAAAAGAGGTAAATGGAAAAGACAAATGAGTTTATATGGCTATAAGTCTCCAAAAAGGAGTCAGGAGGTAATCAGAGGGGTCGCCCTTACCCATGCCTCAGCAGGTTTCCAGAGACAGCCAAAGTAGACACAAGCCCAGGTATTGGTTCTTCTGAGGGCTACAGAGACCCACATGTTATATGGTCATGACAGATGAAGTACAGTGCCATGTCAGTTGCCCTACTTTGGAGTTTGTGTTCCTGAGTGTGATGGAGTTGGACTCAGATGTGATCTTTTTCACAAGCCTCTCCTGTTACTTTTACTGGAACTGTGTTTGGTGCTGGGGTTTGGTGTATACTCAGGGGACTTGAATCTCTGGACTGTCCATATGATAGCAAGACCCTTAGCCTCAACAGACTTGCAACTCCTACCCTCTGGTTTATTGGACTTACCCCAGCCATCTAACATGGAGGTGAAGAAGGTCAACCACCACACCAGGGAGCCAAGAGTGCTTACACCTGCAAGCAGGAGAATTGCATCTATCATCCATGTGGAATATAAGCCCCCTCTCGACATAGAGGTGGAGTGGACATAAACATCCCAGGGTCCACAGCATGGAGGAATGGAGTATGGATTACAGTGGATGTACTGATATTTTCTTCTGGAACTATTGTGATTAGTAATGGAAGAAAATGTAGCATTGATGTGGAGAGGGTGGCCATGGTAGCTGCTGAGTATATGGAGAGGGAAGAAGAGATAAGATGTGGGGGCATTTTAAGGACTTGGAGTTGTCCTGGGTAGTACTGCAGGGACAGATGCTGGACATTGTATGTCCTGCCATGGCCCACTGGGTGGACCATGGGAAAGTGTAAACTATAATGTAAATCATTATCCATGTGATGAAGCAGTGCTCAAAAATGTATTCACCAAATGCAATGAATGTACCATGATGATGAAAGAGGTTGTTGATATGAGAAGAGGTGTGTGGAGGTATATGGGGACCTCATATTTTTTTTAATGTAACAGTAAATATAAATAAATAAGAAGTCAACTTTGTCTGATATTAGTATATCTAATCCCACCTCTTGTTTGGTTATTGTTTGCATGTAAAATTGTTTTACAACCATTCACTTTCAGCCTCCTTGTGTCCTTGGGTCTAAGGTGAGTTTCTTACAGACAGCATATAGATGGGTCATATTTCCTTATCCAGTCTGCCAATCTGTGTCTCTTGATTGGAGAGTTTAATTCATTAACATTCAGTTTTATTACTTTCAAGGAATTACTTACATTAGCCATATTTTCTTTAGGTTTATGTATGCCATATATTGTTTTTATTTCTCTTTTTAATATTTAAGGAATTCTTACACTCTCCTCCAGTTTTCTCTCTCCTGTGTTTTCCTTTCAACATGCAGAACTTCCCTTACAATTTTTGGGGGCACACTTCTTTTTTACAAACTCTCTTAATTTCTGTTTGTTTGTTTTTTCTGTGAATATTTTAAACTCTCCTTCAGTTTTGAATTCCAGCTTTCCTGGATAGAGAATTCATGTCTGGAAGATTTTTTTCTTTAGCACCTTAACTATGCCATGCCACTGCCTTCTTGCCTCCATGGTTTCAGATGAGAAATTAGCACTTAATCTTAACAAGCTTCCCTTGAATATCATTGGCCTCTTTTCCCTTGCTGCATTCAGTATTCTCTCTTTGTCATGAGCATTGGACAATTTGACAAGTATATGTCAAGATCAGGCCTTAATCTAATAAGATTGAAGCCCTTATAGGCAAAAATGGAAACCAGAGGAGAAGCAAGAGAAGGAGAGTTTTCCATGTGATGAATGCAGAGAGGCAACTACAAGTTAAAGAACCCCAAGGATTACTGGCAAACTAGCACCAGAACACTACAAATTCTGGTAGAAAGCATGGCATATGGATACTATGTTGGGATTTTAGCCTTCAAATCTGTAAGATAATAAATTCCTGTTTTTTAAGCCCATCATTATGTGTTATTTGTCATAGAAGCCCTGGTACACTAAGTCATTCAATGAATGATACAAGAACTAATTTTGGAAGCATGTCTTTATAGTTCCAGTGGTTAGATAGCCCAAGATGTTGCAGTGTAAAGTCAAAAGTTCAATGTTCTTATTGGGCTTATTATTTTTACAGAGGGATTATATAAGGAGGGAGAATGGGAAGCATCTGCCCCTTTCCTCTTTATTAAGTAAAGAAAATTTCATTGTTTTACCTTAACACAACTGAGAAAGGCAATTTGAATATGTTAATATTTGAGTACCCAAGAGAGCTGTTTCATTTTTTTAACATATCAAATTTATTGATACATATTAGTAAAGAATAAATCCACCCAAAGTACACAATCATGGTATTCAATGTAATCACACGGTTGTGCATTCAATTCAGTTTTAGAGCATTTTCATTATTCCAGTAATAACAGCATTACTAAAAAACCAATGAAACAAACACAACTCATCACCATTCAATCTCTCTATACTTATCCTGCTGTACCTAACTGCTATTCTTTTTCCATCTCTCTAGTTTATTTGCATTTATATTTTGTAAAAATAGTTTTATATATGCAATGTTAAACTTTTTATGTTTCCTTCTAGTAAATGTCCCTAGGATTTCCCTTTTAACTATTGTGAAACCCATAAAATAGCTCTGCTGCTCATGAACAGCATGATGTGCTCTCACAATTTCCATTCATTTTCAAAACTTTAAAGTTTTTACCAATTATTCACAAATAAACTCTCAGCTTTACTTCTCTACCACCATCCTATTTTCTGGTCATTATATTCTAATTATTAATTCCTTGATTTTACACAATATAATTTAGTTCATCTCAAATCATACAGGATTTGTCATATTTATGTCTGCTTGCTTCACTCAATTTAATAGCTTCTAGGTTCATTCATGTTGTCATATGCTTCGTGATTTCATTTCTTCTTACCACAGCATAATATCCCATCATATGTATAGAGCACAATTTACTTATCCATTCATCAGTTTATGGACACCTGTGTTATTTCCAGCTTTTGGCAATTGTGAATAATGAAGTGTGCAGATGTCTGTTCATGTTACCGCTCTCATTTCTTCTGGTTATATACCTGGAAAAGTCCACATGAAAAGTTGATATTTAAGTTCCTTAGAATGTCTCCACTTCTCCTTTTTAATAGTGGCCAATCTAATAGAGGTGAAATGATTTGAATTTTGATTTGAATTTCCCTAATTGCGAGTGATGATGAACATTTTTTCATGTGTTTCTTCACCATTTGCATTTCTTCTTTGGACAATTGCTTTTTCTAGTCTTTTGCCCACTTTTAACTGGGTAGTTTGTCTTTTTATTGTTAAATTACATGATCTCTTTCTATAACATGGATATTAAACCTTTATCAGATATGTGATTACCAAATATTTTCTCCCATTGTGTCAACTGCCTTTCACCCATTTGACAAAGATCTTTGAGGGGCAAAAGTGCTTAATTTTGAGTATTTTTTGTTGTTGTTGCTCATGCTTTGGGTGCAAGTTTTAAGAAACTGCCATCTACTAAAATATCATGAAGATGTTTTCCTACAATTTTATCTAGGAGTTTTAAGGTTGTCACCTTTTATATTTAGGTCCTTGATTCATTTTGAGTTAATTTTTGTCTAATTTGTGAGATCAGGATAGACTTTCTTTGGGGTATGGATATCCAATTCTGCCAGGACCATTTGTCGAGTACAGTGTTCTGGTCAAATGTGTGGGCTTAGCAACCTTGTCAAAAAATCACTTGACTACAGATGTGAGGATCTATTTCTGAGTTCTTGATTCAGTTCTATTTTCAAACAGGTCTATCTTTATGCCAGTATCATGCTGTTTTTGCTACTATAGGTAATATGCTTTTACTCCTGGAAGTGAGAGTCTTCCAATGACATGTTTCTTTTTTAAGACATTGTTGGCTATTTTGGGCCACTTGTCCTTCAAAATAAATTTGTAAATTGGCTTTTTGGTTTCTTCAAAAAGGCTGCTGGGTGTTTTATTGGGATTGCATTGAATCTGTAAATCAGTTTAGGTAAGATTAACATCTTAATGATATTTAGTTTTCCAATCCATGAACATGGAATGTTTTTCCATTTATGTAAATTTCTTCATTTTCTATTAAAAATATTTTGTACTTTTCTGAATACTGGTCCTTTACGTCCTTGGCTATGCTTATTCCTAAATACTTTCTTGTTTTAATTGCTATTTTAAATGACTTTTCCCTAATATTCTCCTCAGATTGCACACCAGTAGTGTACAATTAATCTATTGATTTTTGTATATTAATTTTGCATCCTGTCATTTTGGTGAACTTGTCTATTAATTTTAGTAACTTTGTTGTGGATGTTTCAGGTTTTTCTAAATATAGGTTCATACTATCTGCACATTGTGAAGTTATACTTTTTCCTTTCCTACTTGGGTGCCTCTTATTTCTTTATCAAGCCTAATTGTTCTAGCTAGTAATTCTAGCACAATACTGAGTAATAATTGTGATGGGGGCATCCTTGTCTTGTTCCTCATCTCAGGATTAAAGATCTCTGTCTTTCACCATTGAGTACAATACTAGCAGTAGGTTTTTGTTCCTTTTTTAAAGATTTTATTTATTTATTTCTCTCCCCCCTCCCCAGTTGTCTGCTATCTGTGTCCATTTGCTGTGTGTGTGTTCTTCAGTGACTGCTTCTATCCTTATCAGCAGCACCAGGAATCTGTTTCTTTTTTTGTTGTTGTTGCATTGTCTTGTTATGTCAGCTCTCCATGTGTGCGGCGCCATTCTTGGGCAGGCTGCACTTTCTTTTGTGCTGGGCAGCTCTCCTTATGGGGCACACTCCTTGTGTGTGGGGCTCCCCTAAAAGAGAGACACCCCTGTGTGGCACGACACTCCTTGTGCGCATCAGCACTGCACATGGGCCAGCTCCACACGGAACAAGGATGTCCGGGGTTTGAACTGCAGACCTCCCATGTGGTAGGTGGATGCCCCTATCCATTGGGCCAAGTCCACTTCCCCAGCAGTAGGTTTTTCATATATGCACTTTACTATAGACAGAATGCTTCCTTCTATTCCAGTTTCTTGGAGTATTTTTTTTTTAAATCAAGAAATGATGGTGTATTTTGTCAAATGCATTTTGTGCATGAATTTAGAGGATCATGTGATATTTCTTCGGCAATTTATCAATTTACTACACTATTTTTGTGCATGTGTTGAACAACCCTTGCATACCTGAGTTAAACCCACTTGATATTGATATATAATTCTTTTTATATGCTTTTGGATTCAGTTTGCAATTATTTGTTGAGGATTTTTACATCTATATCCTTTAGAGATATTGGATTGTAATTCTTTTATAGTATCTGTATTGGGTTTGGTATTAGGGTGATGTTGGCTTCATATAATGAGTTTTGTAGTGTTCTTACCAGTTCAATTTTTTGGAAGAGTTTGAGCAAGATTGGTACAAAATTGTCTTTGAATAACTGGTAGAATTCATTGTGAACCCATCTGGACCCTGGCATTTCATCTTTGAGAGTTTTTTTATATTTGTTTCTATCTCTTCGATTGTGATTGGTATCTTCTATGTCTTCTAGGGTCAGTGTTGGTGGGTCCTGTGTTTCTAGGAATTTGTCATCTTGTCTATATTGTATAGTTTTTTGGCATTGAGTTGCTCATAGAATCCTCTTATGATCACAGTTATTTCTGTGAGTTCAGTAGTCATGTCCTTCCTCCCATTTATTTCATTTATTTCTCTCTTCTCTCTTTTTCTTTATCATTATAGCTAAGGAGTTGTCAGGTTTGTTGATCTTATCAAAAAACCAACTTTGGTTTTGTTGATTCACTCTACTTTTTTCTCAATTTCTTTTATCTCTGCTCTGAACTTTATATTTCTTTCCTTCAGCTTGGTTTGGGATTAGTTTGCTGTTCTTTTCTGGGTTTTCCAGGTAGCAGTAAGCTCTCCAATTTTAGTTCTTTCTTCTTTTTTACTGTAAGCAATGAGGTCTATAAATTTCTCTCCCAGCACTGCCTTTGCAGTTTCCCATAGGTTTTGATATGCTGTGTTCTTATTTTCTTTCATCTCAAGATATTTGCTGAATTCTCTTGTAATTTCTGCTTTGGCCCACTGATTATTTGAGTGTATTTTTTAATCTCCATATGTTTTTTCAATTTTCCTTTTTCCAACCCTATGAATTTCCATCTTCATTCTGTTATGATCAGAGAAAGTGTTTTGTTTAATTTCAATCTTTTTAAATTTATCGAGGCTTTTCTTGCCACCCAACATATGGTTTACCTTGGAGAAGGATACATGAGTATGATTGAAAAGAAAGTATATCCTGCTGTTTTGGGGTGCAATGCTCTATACATGTCTGTTAGGTCTAGTTCATTTATCATATTATTCAAGTATTCTGTTTCTTAATCCTCTGTCCACATGTTCTATCTAATACTAAGAGTGATATATTGAAGTTTCTAACTCTTATCGTAGAGACATGTATTTATCCCTTCAGCTTTGCCAGTATGTACTTCCTGTATCTTGGAACACTTGGGTTAGATATTTTTTCTTGGTGACTTGACCCTTTTATTAATATATAATGGCCTTCTTCATCCCTTAAAACAGTTTTGCATTTAAAATCTCTTTGGTCCAGTATTAGTATCACTACAATAGGTTTTTTGGTCATTATTTGCATGAAATAACATTTCACTTTTTAGCATTATTTGTCCTTATGTCTGAGGTGAGTCTCTTGTAGACAACATATATATTTGTTTCATTTTTTAAGTCCATTCTATCAGTCTGTCTTTTGATTGGGGTGTTCAAGACATTAACATTCAAAGTTATTAGTTTAAAGGCATTATTACTTTATGCATTTTGTCCTTTGGCTTTATGTTTTCATGTCATACTACTATCTGTCTATTTACACTTAAATTTATCCTTCCTAATAATCTTCATTTCTACATTCTTCTCCAAATCTCTTGCCTTTGCTCTTTTCTTTCAGGATGTAGCACTGCCTTCATTAGCTCTTGCAACTGTGATGTTTTGGTAAAATATTCTATCAGTTTTTGTTTGTCTGTTTAGTCTTTGAACTCACCCTCATTTTTTAAGGACAGTTTTCCTTGATACAGAATTCTTGACTGACAATTTTTTCTCCTTCAGTACCTTAGAAACATCATATCACTTTCTTATTTCCTCCATGGTTTCTGATGAGAAATTGGCACATAATCTTATTGATGTAAGTGATGTTTGCTTTTCTCTTGCTGATTTCAAAAGACTTTATTTATCTCTGATATTTGTCCTCTGAATAGTAACTGTCTGAGGGTATATCTATTCAGATTTATTCTGTGTGGAGTATGTTGTCCTTCTTGGCTATTGATATTTATGTCTTTCATAAGGAGTGGGAAGTTTTGGTCATTATTTTCTCAAATATACTTTATGTGTCTTCTCTTTCCCTTCTCCTTCTGGAAAACCAAAAATGTGAATGTTTGTGTCTCACATTGTCATTCAATTCCCTGAGACCCTCTTCCATTTTTTCCATTCTCTTTCTGTTTTCCTGTTTTTTTCCAGTTCAGATGTTCTATCTTTAAATCACTAATTCTGTCTTTGAGTAATTCAACTCTGCTCTTACGTGACTCTAATGTATTTTTAACCTCATACATCATAACTTTCATTCCCATAAAGCCTGTTACTTTTATTTACAGGCTTTCACATGGTTCTTTATGCTCACCCAGAGTCTTCTTAATATCTTTTAGCCTTTTAGTCATACTTTCTTTCAATTCTTTGAATTGATTTAGGAGAGTTGTGTGATTATCATGTCTTGTCTTAAACTCCATTTCTCTTCTGGATATTTGGTTTGTTCATTTGCTTATACCAACTCTTCCTGTTTCCTGATATGATCTGTAATTTTTTGCTGATATCCAGGCATCTGAATATGTTGGTGAATTTACTCTCTGGCCTATGATTTTTTTCACATATCTTCTTTGCTATTTGGTTCAACTTGTTCTATGTTTTTAAAAGTGCCCAACTTAAGTGCAGATTTCCTCCTAGAAATTAGGGTACAGAGAGATCCCAGTGCAATTTTGTCCATGTGATTTCCATACCTGCCTGTAGATGACACTTGCCAGAGCACCTTTGCATGGAGGTATTTATTTCAATATCTGTTTTCCTGTGTTTTGGTCTGGCCAAAGCTGAGATTGAAATCAGACTCTGCTGGCTGAAGTCATTGAAGAAATTCCCCCAATCTCTTTTCTTTTCCTTGTAAGAGATCACGGGTTGGAATATGTTCCTCTTTCAGTCATCTGCAGTAAGCCAGGGGTTTAACCCCCAGCTTAGTGTCTTGGGGTGGGGGAATGGAGCTCTTTCAGGATGCCACAAGGGTTTGGTAACTTACATTTGTAATTTTTAGGTCATCTCTCTGGCTCTCACCCTTCTGGGAATTGTAAAGCACTGTCCTGGTCTGCTGACCCTAAAATCAGGCCCCTTGGAGAGCTTTTGGCTCTTTCTCCATTGTTTTTGCCTCATATGATGTCATCTTCCCATAATTCTGGTTTCAGTTGTAATATTAAGGGGTTTCTCCTTTGATGAAACAATTGGTCACTGATGGGTCCATTCTTGAAGGAGGACAGCTGTTTTCTTATTGTGGAACTGTAGCTTTTCTTTGTCCATTTAAAAAATTTCATTGAGCAATTCTGTAGATAAGGTATGTTCTTTCCAATGTATAAGGCATTACAGAAAATAGTGTGATACTTCTTGGTAAACTGAAAAGACCAATCCCAAACCAATTTGAATTTTAAGCCCTTTTCATCAACCAAATGACTATTTTCACTTATAACAAATTCTATGGTTTGCTTAATCCACTGGTGAGGACAGTTGAATAGGAACATGCCTAACAGTGAGAACTGGGTACTGTTGTACAGGACCACTAAATTAGTTTCATTACAGCTTGAACATGGCTGGATATTAACAGTTGCCTTGTGGCATCCAAGAATTGCAAAACTAAGGGAGATTCTTTTCCTGATCTCATTAATTGGTTGCATCTGTCCAGGAACTGATAGCTAGCCATGATCCACTCCTTCTGTATCAGACATGGAAATACAGAAATTGTCATAATGGAGACATCCAGCATTACTGGAATAGGAGAAAAATATGAAGTAACTCAAATCTACTAGTACTCCTATGGTAGGATTACAGAGATATGTTTGCTTTCCAGCCTGTACATAAATGGTATTGAATGTTTAAGGAATGCCTTTACATATTTTAACCACCTAGTACATTGCAATGGAGATAGTCATTTCAGTTAAGATTCTTCAAAAGGCACATTAACACATAGTTGCTTAAGTTTTATAAATACCTTCTGTATTTCTTGGATATTAGACAAGGTCTTATTCAAATCCAATTTGTAATCATCACATCTCTGTGGGTGATTTCTAGTTATTGCCTTACAGATACTTAGATCAATTTTTCTCTGCTGCAACACATCTTTTGTGAGGGCCATTCTCACCAAGATCTGCCATTAGGGTGGTTCCAGCACAGGAGTGGCAATCTTCCAATAAATAAGGGGGACATTATTTTAGGTCTTTGTTTGCTAAAGAACTTGGCAGTACAAAGTATTCTGGAAGGCAAGTGGATATCATGTAACCCTTGTTAATGGAAAAAACTCTCCACACAGAAACACCCATCCTATTGATACCTCTGTCCCATTCTGAGTAACTTCAAACCACTGGCTCTAACACCTCCTCCTCAACCTCCTGAGGGTAGTCCATTTATTTTTTTGACTGAATTGTAGTATTTTTCCCAGCATATTCAAATCTAAAGATTAGCTGCAGGTCTGTTGGCTGGGAATAGTGAGGTATTTCCAAGGTATACCTTTTTAGCAGTTTTAGGACATGATTTTTCAAAGCAAAATCTGACATTCCTGGAATGTTACAATAAATAACTAACTCTGTTGGATCAAATTAGATTTTTTGCTTCAGGTCTAGGACTTTCTGCTTCTTTTTGAGTTCATTTATTGTGCAATTTGTCCAATACACTTCAAAGGAACATCACATTTACCAAGAAGAAAGTTTTGTCATGGAATTTCTTAAAACGGCATTGGATCATCTGGAATAAAGGAAATTTTTAAAACTTTTTAAAAATTGAATTTTATCATTCATAAATAAACATCCACAAACAATAAGTGTATTGTAAATGTTGTGAACTTGCAAAAAAACAATGTATATAATCATTCAGGGCTCCCATATATTTCCCCAACACCAACACCTTGCACAGTTGTGAAACAATTGTTATGAACTATGAAAAGGATCATCAAAACTTTACTACTACCTATAGCCAGTATCTAACATTAGGTGTATTTTTCCCACAACCTCCCTGGTTACAGACACCCCATATTAGCATTATAAAGTTGTTAGAGTTCATAGGAGAATGTTCTCATATTTGTCCAGATAACCACAGTCCAGCTTCCACCAAATGATTCATTGTGTTATATAGTCCCATGATTTTAAAAATCCATTCAGAGTGTAAACTAAGTGGCTCTCATATTCATCACAAAGTTGTGCTGTCATCATCCCAATTTTCCTTACTCCAAAAAGAAAAATCCCATAACCCCTTCAACCCCCCAGAAAATAGAATATGGGTTGAGAATGGGAGCTGATTCTTAATGTATATAGTATTTTTAATGATGTTTATTGTAAATGTGTGGAAATGAATAGATTTGGTGGTAATTTACTTTACAGTGAGTAAAACTAACACTGCTTTTTTATAAATGTTATTGTGACTGAAAGGGGTAGTCTGTGGATGTAATATTTTAATTGAAAGGAAGGTAGAGAATAATGAGGGACTGTATAATATAGTGATTTTGGTGATGCATGAAGATTGTGGCTAATAGTATAAGAATATTCTTTACATTCAACACTGATAAACTTTGAAAACATACTAAGTGAAAGGAGCCGGACACAAAAAGCCATACATTGTATACTTCCATTGAAATTAAATACTCAGAATAGGCAAACTCGCAAAGACAAAAAGTAAATCAGTGATTGTCAAGGGCTTAGGGGAGGGGAGAATGGAGAGTGAATGCTAATGGGGTTTCTTTTTGAAGTGATGAAAGTTTTGTAATTACATAATGGTGATGTTTGTAAAATTATGAATATGCTTAAAAAATCCACTTAATTGTAAACTTTAAAAGAATGACATATGGTATATGAATGCTACCTCAATAAAACAGTTACTTAAAAAAGTATTAATAAAGGAAACTTTAAAATTACTGCATATCAGCTATCCCCACAAATCATATTGGCTTGTATCTGTTGCAATGCATTTTTATTCAAAATTGACTTCATTCATGACAATTCTCCTGGCAAAAGAACTGGCTTCAGTTTTTTAATATTTGGTTTCAAATTAAATTTATCATCAGCCAGGGTCAGCAGCAGGACATAGGATCTGAATGTGGGTCTGGGCAGCTTGAAGGAGAACTTGCTACCTGCACCTATTCTTCTAGGATCTGGCATTACCAGTGGCAACACTGAGACCACACAACATCTCCAGACACCTCTGGGCATTGGGCTCCAGCTCCTGAAGTCCTAGGCCTGCCTGGAGCAAGGCTGGGCAAATTGACAGGTCAGGCATGAAGAAGCAACTGCCCAAGTAGAGCAGGGTACAGGAGAAAGCCTATGCTTATGCAGGGGCCCACTACCAGAAGGGGCCCACCACTCCACCATGAGAGACTGCACACACAGGGCCCATGATCTGCATCTCAGGACCTCTAACTGATTGTAAAATTTGAAGACAATATTGGGCAAGTTTCTGATATGCAAATATCAATTAAATCCGTGGCTTTGTCAGTGCAGAGCTAGCAAACTTGTTGCTACTGTAATTTGACCAAAGAACCAGAACCCAATTAGTAGAATTAAAACCTCAACTAAAGGCAATTGAAAGTAAAATCTACTAACAGTCCAAGGTTTTGATCAGATATGTGATGAGGAGGACTCTGTTGCAAAATGGTTTTAAATCATATGGCCAAATTTGGGAGCATGTAGCTAATAACGTGTCAGTTTGTTTAGTAATGAAAATATGTGTGCCTGATATTGGAGTTCCAGAAGTTGCCTGTAGTCAGCTCCTTCAATTTATCCAATTCCTATGGGCTATTTGCCTCAATTGTTTGTTCAACTGGACATAGTCAAGCCAGCAAGTTATTTGTACAGCAGGACTTGTATTAGCCAAATTTGATGGCATATGGCTCTCAGCATTTGATATTTTTGTTTGAAAGAATGACTTATTTGGAGGATTTGGGCCTCTGGATTACAAATGAAGGAAAGCACCAAGCACAATAGCAACAACAACAAAAAAGTCAACAAAATGGTATAGGTCGCCATTCAATAGGCTTTTACTTGGTTTATCTTGCTTCCCTTCTTGGCGTGAATTATTACCAATAATAATATTAGAAATAAAAATATTGCTAATATTGCCTGGTTTCATCATGGTGGGAGAGGGTTTTTGCTCCACATTATTTTCTAATATGATTATCATTTACCAAGTGGAATTGCTAATCTCCCTTCTTGGTGGCACATATTTTATGTAAATAGTCCCAGAGCACTAATTTAAATTTACTGAAGGATATTCATAGGGAAAGAGTAATCATTCATCTCACATATACTGAAAAAGTGGAACGTTCCCAGGTGGTATGAATTTAGGTTTATATGTGTCCTATAACAAATAGTCCCATAATAGATCCTGAACTGTAAAATAATCTCACATTAATGGACCTAGGAGAGTATCTGTCTCAATGTGTCCTCCAGTCTTGATGGGTTGAAGGCAAAATAGGAAATCCATATCCATGAGGAAAGATATGAAATGGTCTCATGTATACAGAATCCTCATAAACATGAAAATGATACATGCCCCTTTTAAGTATATAAAAGAGCAATAGAAATGTTTGTAAAATTATTAAGTGATGTCCCAAAGGTCTAGAATTAAGAGAAATTAAATTTTAGGCAAAAGTGAAACCCAGGCAAGAAGAATCAATGATGAGATTCCTGGGAAAATGGCACCAGAGAAGCTCATACAGGGTGCAGCTCTCATAAAAAAATAAAATAAATAAAAATAGGGAGAAAGCATAGACATCATCCCATGGAGCTAGTTTGGGGACCTGCAAGAAAGAAGAGTGCCACATTCATCATTGAAGAGAACTGGAGATGGAAAAATTAATGGCCCAAAAGGAAAACTGTGAGTGGCTGACACCACAGCAGGGAATGGCACCCATCCCCCACCCTCAAGGAGAACAAGCTCCATAAAACCTGCAGCTAAGTAGCCAACAGAGAGGGAAAAGGGCATATTCCTGCCAGGGAAAGAGAGAGTGTGGCAGAGGCCTGACTGTGGTTTGTGTTAAGGGAGTTTAACCGGTATAATTTGGTTTTGAGTCTATGGTTTAGAAGTCAAAGGAAATTGAAGGATTCATCAGTGGAAAGATTTGCCAAAGAGCACCATCTGATGTCCAGCCAGGAAAGTGAAGAAAGACAGACTTTGTTGCCCCTGATTCTTTCCCAGTCAATTTGATCTATTCTATGCCACATTATTGGATCCCTGACCCTGTTTTGATAACTTAAACTGGGAAAAGTTAAAGTTTGAGAAAAAATAATACCAGAAGTTAAAAAAGAGCTGTGAAAAAAAAAAAAACACTAGGCAAGAGAAACAAGTTGATGAACAGAGTAAGATCACCAACATGATTAGATGCCCAGATATCAACAGCAACAAAATAACAAAACATAAAAAAAGGAATATATGGCCAAGCATGGACACAAACTAAGAATCCAGATGAGACAGAGGAGTAAAGATAACCAATCAGTGATGTTAACAAAAAATCTTCTTAACCAATTCCAGAAGTTGAAGGAAGATATGACTAATGAGATAAAGATATTAAGATGACACTGTTAGGTGCATAAATGTTTATGATTGTTTTTTCTTCTTGAAAGATTATCCCTTTTACTAATATGTAGTGTCCATCTTTGTCTCTCACAATAGCTTTGTATTTTAAGTCTATTTTGTCTAATATTAACCTTTTTTGCTTATTGTTTGCTTGTAAGATTGTTTTCCAGCCATTCACTTTCAACCTCCTTGAATCCCCAGGTCTAAGGTGGGTTTCTTGTAGGCAGCATATAGACGGGTCATATTTCCTTATCCATTGTGCCAATCTGTGTCTCTTGACAGGTGAGTTTAATCCAGTGACATTCAGTGTTATTACTTCCAAGGAATTACTTATATTAGCCATATTTTCTTTGGATTTGTGTGCGTCATATTTTGTTTTTATTTCTCTTTTTGTCTTTTTAGTTGCTTTTTTTACACTCTCTTCCAACTCTGTCTCTCCTGTTTTTTATTCCTTCCTCCTGCAGAACTCCCTTTAGTAATTCTTGAAGGGCAGGTTTCTAATTGGCTTACTCTATTGGTTTCTGTTTATCTGTGAATATTTTGAAATCTCCAACATTTTTGAACAACAGCTTTGCTGGATAGAGTATTCTTGGTTGGAAATTTCTTCTTTTAGTACCTTGACTATGCCATGCCACTGCCTTCTTGCCTCCATGGTTTCAGATGAGAAATCAGCACTGAATCTTATTGAGCTTCCCTTGTACATGATGGTTCTCTTTTCTTTTGCTGCCTTCAGTATTTTTTCTTTGCCTTGAGCATTGGATAATTTGACAAGCATATGTCTTGGGATAGTGCTGTTGGGATTTATGCTGTTTGGGGTATGTTGTGTTTCCTAGACATGTACATCCACCTCCCTCAATAGGTTTGGGAAGTTTTCAGCCATTATTTCCTCCAACACCCTTTCTGTCCCCTTTCCCTTCTCTTCTCCTTCTGGGATGCCTATAATGTATATGTTTGTGCATTTTGTGTTGTCATTCAAATCTCCAAGTCCCTGTGTATTTTTCTATCATTTTATCTATCAATTCTACTATCTGTTTGATTTCAGATGTACTGGTTTCCATATCACTAATTCTTTCCTCTGCCTCTTCAAATCTGATGTTATTTGCTGGGAGTGTATTATTTTATTTCTTTGCTTGTGCCATTCATCACCATTATATCCATTATCTTTTTGCATATGTTTACAATTTCTTTAGTATACTTTCCAAGTACTTTTTTGGTATCCTAATCTGTTTCTTCACTTCACTAAGTTGAACCATTATATTTGTTTGGAGAATTTTGATCAGTTGTTCAATGTTTTGCTCCACATCCTGGTTTTTAGCTTGTTCATTGTATTGGGCCATGTCTTCCTGATTATTAGTATGGTTTGTGTTTTTCAGTTGCTAACTATCTGGTCATCATTTTATGTTGATGGTTTGTTCAGTTGATTATCTTCTGTCTCTAGTCTCAGGTTTTATTTAGGTGCTATTTCTGTGTATGTGTTAAGTCTTCCTTTTGATGCTTTGTTCTTTATTTTCTATTTCCTTGTTGTTGTCTAAGTTCCTTAGACTGAAGGAAAAAGATTAGGGGCCAGGGAAAGCAAAAGAGGTAAGAAAAGAAATAGTATAATAATAGTATTGATAGTAAATGCTAGCAGAAGAACCATATAAGACTTAAGTGAATGAATATTAAACTCATGTGCGGCGGCTTGCTCGGTCAGCAGAGGTGGGGTCTGGCTGCGGACGAGGGGTCGGTCCAGCTTGGACGAGGGGTCGGTCCTGCTTGGGACGAGGGGTTGGTCCCACCTGGGATGAGGGGTCAGTCCGGCAGCAGACGAGGGATCGGTCTCACAAGGGGTTGCGCGGTTCGGCTGACGGGGTCGCCCGGCGAAGCTGGCGACGAAGGGGTCGCCCGGCGAAGCCGGCGACGAAGGGGTCGCCCGGAGAAGCAGGCGATGAAGGGGTCACCCGGAGAAGCAGGCGACGAACTGGGGACAAGGGAGGCCAGGCCCTTGTCAGGGGCTCTCAGGACTGGAGGGCGCACGGCAGAAGAACTACCGCGGAGACAAGGTAAACACGCAAGTCCACTTTACTGAGGGAGAGGCAACAGTTTTATAGGGGCTGGGGAAGGCTGATTGGTTGAAGCCACGCCCTGTTCTGATTGGTTGCTGGCGAAAGGTCAGTGGGTGGTACTGGATGGGGGAGGGGTGGTGGTTAGGGATTGGCTGTCGCTGTTGCTGGGGGAAGGGGCAGGGTTTAGGGATTGGTGGCTGCTGTTGCTGGGGTGGAGGGCAGACTGGATTTTTCCACCCACGCCTGGCTGTTGCTGCTGTCGGGGGAAGGGAAAAGGGCAGACTGGATTTTTCCGCCCACGCCTGGCTGTTGCTGCTGTCGGGGGAGGGGAAAAGGGCAGACTGGATTTTTCCGCCCACGCCTGCGCAGGGAGAAAGAAGAAGAAGGGTGCCGCCCCACAGGCATCGTGTGGCGCCATCCGGGAGGAGGGGCGGCCGTGGAAGCATGGCTGCCAAGAAGGGGAGACCCGAGGGCACTCTGCGCCCATGCCGAGCTTCCTTCAGGGGTGGTGGTGAGTCCGACCAGCCACCCTATTATGGGGCAGCTGCTTGGCCTGCCGCGGCTGCTCCCCTCGCCAGGCCAGCAAACCACACTTCAGCCTGAGGGGTGACCGCACTCATGTGCAACACAAAGAGTGAACCCTAATGTAAACTATGGACTACAGTTAATAGTATAATTATTTTCATCAATTGTAACGCAGGTACCACACTAATGCAGTATTAATAATAAAGAAACCTCTTATATTTTTAATGTAAAAAAATAAATAAACTCATGTAAGTTCTGTAGAGTTACAGTAATAAAAAGTGGAGTTCCAACAATGAGAATGGAAATTGAATATGGAGAAGAATACAGTGTGAATTAAAAAACCAGTGTGATCAGGAGAGAGGGAAAGAAAAAAGAAAGGACAATAACATAAAGAGTGAATAAAAGATAGAAAACAGAATAGAAGAGCTAGAAATAAAATGCCAGAAAATTTGGTGGCTAAACAAAGAGAGGTGGAATATAAGAGCAACAACAGAAGATGGAAGATAGAAAAATGTAAAGGAAAGGAGATAGTGTTGGTAGCCAAAATCAGTACACACAGAAAATTGAGGGAGTGTTGTATTCCCATCCAGGGGAGCTTTTTGCATTCTCCAATAGAAGAGCAAGAATCCCCCAAGTACAAGGGCAAAGTGAAGTGAAGAAGGGTTGTCCAATGATGGTCCCTTCATGCTGATGAGCCTATCCTTATGAGCCTGTATACTTAAAATTTCTATGTGTCCTAGAGCTGTTGTGTGCCTATGATTTACCTCCTGAGAGCCTCTATGTAGCTCAAATGTGGCCACTTTCTAAGTCAAACTCAGCATATAAATACATTACCTTCCCACTTGCATATGATATGACTCCCAGGGAGGAGCCTCCCTGGCACTGAGAGATTACTACCAATCCCAGCTGGTAATGCAATGAGAAAAAGACCTTGAGTAAGAGAGGTAAATGGTAAAGAAAAATGAGTTGATTTGGTCAAGAGACTTCAAAATGTGTCAGGAGGTCATCAGAGGGGTCACATTTATGTCTCAGCAGGATCCCAGAGACAGCCAAATAAATACAATCCAGGGTAATGCTGCTTTTGAGGGCTACAGATATACACAGGTTCTACAGTCATGGCAGATGACTCTGGAATTCAGTGCCTTGCCAGTGGGCCCTACTTTGGAATTTGAGCTCCTCAGTGTGAAGGAGTTGGACTCAGGTGAGACTTCTCTACACATGCCTCTTCTGTCACATTTACTGAACCAAAAGATGGTTCTTGGAGAAGATTAGCTAGTTTAAACAAAGGAAAAAGACAAATGATGTAAATAAATAAAATTAGAAATGAGATGGGGGCATTAATGCTACCTGAGCAGAAATTAAAATATCAAAAAAAGATAATATTAACTGTATGCAAACAAACCTGACAATGTTCATAAAATGGATGAATTCCTAGAAATCCATGAACAACACACACTGACCCTAGAGGAAATCAAAGACTTCAACAAGCCAATCACAAGTAAAACAAATTTAACAGTCATCAGAAACCCCCCAAAATGAAAGGCCCAAGACCAGTTGGCTTCACAGTGAATTCTGCTCATCATTCAAAGATGATCTAATACTGATCTTTCTCAACCTCTTCCAAAAGTTGAGCAGGAAGGAACATTACCAAACTCTGTAACTGAAGCCATCACCTCAATACTAAAGCCAGACAGAGATATTATGAAAAAATTTTATAGACAAATATCTCTAATGAATATAGATGCAAAAATCTTCAAAAAAAAAAAAAACTTCCTGACCAAGTTAAAAAGCACATTAAAATTATGCATCATGATAATATGTTGTTTTTTTGTGTGTGAGGTACTGATGCCAGGGATTGAATGTAGGACCCTGTATGTGGGAAACCAGTACTTAACCACTGAGTCACATTGGCTTCCCTGAGTTAGTTTTTTGTTTTTGTTTTTTGTTTTTGCTTGTTTGCATTAATTTTAGAAGGAACTGGGAACTAAACATGTGGGAAGCAGAGACTCAACCATCTGACCAACATCCATTACCTGATCATATAGGTTTTATAGCAGGTGTGCAAGGATGGTTCAATGTAAGAAAAACAGTGTATTACACCTCATTAATAAATTGAAGGTAAAAAACACTTGACTATTGCAATTGAGCTGAAAAGATTTTTCACAAAACACATCACTTCTTGATAAAAACTCTCTGAAACATAGCAGTAGAAGGAATCTTTATCAATAGGATAATGGCCATATGTTAAAATACCCAAGACAAACATGGTAGTGAATGGTGGAAGATCATTTTTTTCCCAATCTCATTGGAAAAAAACAAGGATGTCCACTATTTCTCCAGTTAATCAGTATTGTGCTAGATGTTCCAATTAGAGCAATTATGCAAGAAAACATACAAAAGGCACCCAAATAGGAAAGGAAGAACTAAAATGTTCACTATTCCCTGATGATATGGTCCTATCTTAGAATATCCTGAAAAATCCACCACCAAATTACTAGAACTAATAGACATTTTTAGCAAAGTGGCAGAATAAAAGATTAATATGCAAAAAGTCAATACAGTTTCTATATACTACCAAAGAGCAAACTGAGGAGGAAGGTAGGAAAAAAATTCCATTTACAAGAGTGACTAAAAAAATCAAACATTTAGGAATAACCAACCAAAAATATAAAGGGCCTGTATTCAAAGAACTACAAAACATTTTTAAAAGAAACCAAGGAAGTCTTCAATAAATTGAAGAACATTCCATGTTCATGTGTTGGAAGACTAAACATCACTTACATGTCAATTTTACACCAACTGAACTATAGATTTAATGCAATGCTGATGCAAGTTTAAAAACCTTTTTAGGGAAGCTGACTTGGCCCAGTGGTCAGGGTGTCCGTCTACCACATGGAAGGTCTGCGGTTCAAACCCTGGGCCTCCTTTACCTATATGGAGCTGGCCCATATGCAGTGCTGATGTGCAAGGAGTGCTGTGCTGTATAGGGGAGCCCCATTCACAAGGAGTGCTCTCTGTAAGGAGAGCCACCCAGCATGAAAGAGAGTTCAGCCTGCCCAGGAATGGCACTGCACACACGGAGAGCTGCCACAACAACAAAATGATGCAACAAAGAGAAACACAGATTCCCATGCTGCTGACAACAACAGAAGTGGACAAAGAAGAACACACAGCAAACCAGACACAGAGAACAGACAACTGGCCGGGGGCGGGGGGGGGGGCAGGAAGGGGAGAGAAAAAAACAAAACAAAAAAACCACTGTCCTGAAAAAAAAAAAAAACCTTCTTAGTATAATTGGAAAAGCCAATTATCAAATTTATCTGCAAGGATATGGGCCCCTGAATAACCAAAACTGCCTTAAACTAAAAGAATGAAGTCAAAGGACTCTCATTTCCTGACTGTAAAGCATATTATTTACCTACAGTGGTATTAAAAAAAAAAAAAAAGCATGTACTGGTATAAAGATAGATTGATGGAGTCAAATCAAGAGTTCCAAAATAGACCCTCATATCTATGGTCAAGTGATTTTTGACAAGGCTGTGAAACAAACCCAGATGAATCAGAACAGCCTATTCAACAAATTGAGCTGGGAAAACTGGATAATCATATCTCAAAGAAAGGAAGGATCCTATCTTACACCTTATACAAAAATAACTTAAAAATAACAAAAATAACTAAAAACTAGACTCTTAAATCTCCTAGAAGAAAATGTAGGGAAACAAGTTTTAGATCTTGTGTTAAGTGGTGGTTTCTTGGCCCTTCCACCCAATACACAGGCAATGAAATAAAAAGCAGATTAAAAGGACTTAAGACTTCCTCAAAATTAAACATTTTTGCATTTCAAACATTTCTTCAATAAGGTTAAATGGCAGCATATTCAATGGGAGAAAAACCAACAAGAGTTTTATTGCCATGTTTTATAAATAGATCACATAAGTCAATGACCAAAAAAAATCAAATTTAAAAATGGGCAAAAGAATTGAATAGATGTTTTTTCCAGAGAGGAAATACAGATGGCCAAAAGAGCACATGAAAAGATGTTCAGCATCACTAGCTGTTAGAGAAATGATCAAAACTGCAATGTGATAATGTTTCATGCCATACAGAATGGCCACTATTAAAAAGATAATTACAAGTGTTTGAGAGGATGTGGAGAAATATGAACAATCCTTCACTGTTGATGGGAATGTAAATGGTGTTGGCTCTGTGGAGGATGATTTTGTGGTCACTCAGAAAGCTAAATATAGAACTACTCTATGATCCAGCAATCCTACAACTAGGAATATATACAGAAGAACTGAAAGAAAGAATGTTAACAGATATTTGCACATCCATGTTCATAGTGGCATTACTCAAAATTGCTAAAAGATGGAAAAAGTTTAAATGCCCATCAAACAATAAATGGATAAACAAAATGTGGTATAAACTTCAAGATAATACTCTTCACTTGTAAGAAGAAATGAAATCAGGATGCATGTGACAAAAAGGATTAACCTTGAGAATACTATGTTGAGTGAAATAAGGCAGAAACAAAAGGATGAATATTGTATGTTCTCATTGATATGGACTAACTACTGTTAGTAAGCTTATGTAATTACACTATAGAGTACAGGTTAGTAAGAGATAAAATGCTAGCTAAGAAGGGGGAGGTGATATGGAATGTATGTAAAAAGTTTAATAAAGTCAGTTGTAAATATGTTGCAATGGAGAGAGTTGAAAGTAGCACATTATAATGACTATTACATACACTGCTTATTTATAACCTGTGATTGTAGATGAAAGATGTAGTCTACAGAGGTTAATGTTAATTGAAAGACAGCTATAGGATAGTCTACTTGGTCATTTTGGTGGTAGATGAGGATTCTGTTAAATAATATAAATACAAGAATGTTCTTCAACTACAAGATGTTAAGAATTTGGTGATAAATAAGAAAAATACAACTAGTATAGACTATAATTATGAACAATACTGTAATGTTTTTGTAGGAAAGGCAAAGAAGGTACTATATCAATGCTAAAGGTAAAAAAAAAAGAGTTTAGTTTTATGAGAGGTGAATATGATTAAACGGTTTTTTCTTCATCTCCTTCATTAAGAAGGAGATGTAGGTCATGTCATTTAACCAATCTCTGCTCATTTATGTATCCTTCTGAACACTGAAGAAATAATTGAGTTTGCTTTTAGGATTAAATATGATAAAGGCAGAAAATTTTTAGATTAATGCTTCCATAATTTGTTAAGCCGCCTTTGTATTTTATTTTATTTTTTGAAGTAGAGATAAAGTTAGAAAAAATCAATGAGGGAGTAGATGTAGCTCAAGTGGTTGGTTTCCTGCTTCCCATGTATGAGGTCCTGGATTGAATCCCTGTTACCTTCTAAAAACAAAATAAAAAACTGAAATAAACCAACTCTCATTGGAGAGTGGATGTAACTCAGTGGGTGAAGTCTTGCTTCCCATATAAGCTGTCCTGATGTTATAGACCAGCGACATTGACCAGACTCAGACTTTGAATAAAATTACAATTGAGAGCTTTATTAGCCATGCGGCGACTGCCTCACCCTATGCAGAGGGGAGAGAGCAGCCCTGAGTCTCAGGGAAGGGGTGGTTTTATAGCTTTTTAGGAAGGGAGCATCTACTAATAAGCAAGCAAGCAAGCAGGCACAGAAGAAGAACACTGCGGTTAGCTGAAGATAGCGTATCTATTTTTTAAAAAAAAACTCTTCTTGTGAACAGTCTCATATTATTTATTGGCACTCTCCTTAGTGGCAGCCCTGAGGTATTTATTTATCTGCAGGCACTTGCAATTCCTATTTCTTAATGTAGTTCTATTCCTATTTTCCCAAAGTGGCCTTACCCTTACACTGAGTTAAACCTCTGGTAACTCTTGGGGAAAAAAAAAAACCCCAGTGGTGGCGGGGTGACGTCATCAACCAGCGCTGGAAGCCATACCCTGAAAACACCTCCGCAAAATGGTAAAGACTGGAGAGGGGCTCCACGAATGCCGAATTGAAGAAAGAGAAAAGTATCAGGTAGGAATCTTCTATCCAGGACCAACTGGTCCTCTTCACTTCCCTCTCAGTGGGGGCCCTGCAAAGCTTCTGGGCTCTGCAGCAAGCAGCCTGGACCCCTCTCACTGGGGAAAGAGGTTTTCAAGGAACTAACAGCAGTGAGTTGGGGCCCTGTGTGTATCCAGGCACAGAGACCCAGTGCTGAAAACAATTTGCTGTGGGGTGCTGGAAGCAAAAGGGCCCCCATTTTATTCCCAAGATAGGGAATAAAATCTTAGATTGGCTGTGGTTGAGCGGTGCCATCACTACATCCAGTTTGTGTGGGTTGAATTCCCTAAATGCAGAATGGACCTTTCCGAGGGTCCCACCTTTCTGCAATGACTCTCCAAGGCAGGATAACCTAGCAGGGAAGAAACTTTAGGCAGAAAAGCCTCAAAGAGAAAAATGGAGAGGGAGGATTAAACTGAAAACCTGCTGGACTGGAGAGTTCCAGAAATGAAAAGTGTAAGGAAAATGGGGTGTGGAGAAGTAGGAGCCTGTGACCACCCCCAACTGAGAGGAAAATTCCACAGCCCCCTGCCTATATCTCACTTCTGTAACAAGCTTGCTTGACTGTAAAACCTTATCTCAAGGCCTCCTCCTGTAGAAAGTGTTGTCAGCCCCTGCCAAAAGACCAAACCTGACCCAGACCCTTGTAAATAACAAGAACTCCCCGACCGCTTCTCTCCCCTGATAGAATTCCCAGTGCTTGATTAACTGCAAACACCTGCTTCTGTATGTGCTTGCTTACTGAGCTATTGCCCCCCACCCTGAATCTAAAAGCCTATATAAGCAAACTCCCCCCATGACTCGGGGCTGCTCTCCCTTCTGTGTAGGACAAGGTAGTCATCACATGGCTAATAAAGCTCTCAATTGGAACTTTATTCAGAGCCTGAGTCTGGTCGATATCACTAGTCTATAACAGGGGAACTGAGTAAGGAAGAGACTTTAAACAAATCATAGGAGCAGGGGACAAAATTCTACACAGAAACAAAGAGAACAGATGAAGATTCCTGAAGAAGGAAGAGAGGAAAAACTGGCAAGTTATGGCAGGCTGTTATGTTTCTTGTATTTGGGAATGGAGCGCTTATAAGAGATAGGAATTAAGTAAAGCTTCAGTTTGCTGATGTAGGGCTTAGCATAAAGGTCTCCATCTAGGGTCTGCTTAATTTATTTACCTCACCTCAGTTTGATCTGGCTGTCAGCCATTGAGAGTTGTGATAAAAATTTAAGGTGTTGAACCGGTTTCATTTACTGCCTAAGGCCTTGGGGTAATATTTGCTAGTTGTTTTCATGTTGGGCTCATAGATGGTCATGATGTCAATTTTAACATGATCATAATTTTTAGATCATCCCAGACATAAAGAAATCATTTGCTGGGTCACAAGTGGTTGGTGACCTACATTCAAATCTTTGGGAAAAACAGTCCACCAGGGAGATTATAATGAATACTATGAGTGATAAAAGGTCCAAATGCCTACCTCATAGTATATGCCTAAACCCAGTTCCCATGTTTTGACCCAAATGAAATAAAAGTGATCAAAAGGAAGGCCTTACCTGTTTAAATCATGTAGTGCATTTAATTATTTCATTCACTTTTACCTTAACCTCCACAGAAGTATGTACCCAAATACAACAGGTGGTGTTGGCAATGACAAAAGTGCCTCCTTGTGCAGCTAATAAATAACAAGTATTAAGTAACAAATCTAATGACTTGTTGTGCAGCTATAGCTTTAGCAGTAGATTCAGTAATTTCTCCTATTGTAAGTCTAATCCTGTTCTCATTTGTGTTAGCCCTAAGCCAAGATAGCAGCAATCTGCCCAAAGAACCAAACCTAGAATCATTACTTCCTTGGGTAAATTCTCTTTCCCCTGAGACTGTAGCTTGAGGGGAGTAGTCCAATGAGAAGTTTCAGATTTATTATGAATTCCTAAAGGACTGTGAGGTGACCAAATGCTTACTGCCCAGGCATTTTACCAACTATAAAGGTAATTTACAACCCAGTCAACTATCTGATAACATTTCCAAAATAAAAATATTGACTGGGGAAATGGATGTGGCTGAAGTGATCAGGCTCCCAACTACCACAAAGGAGGTCTAGGGTTTGATTCCCAGGGCTGCCTGTTGAAAGGCAAGCTGGCCATAATGGTGAGCTGACCTGAGTGGAGTGCTGAGAGCTGGCCCATACAGAGAGCTGGCCCAGCAAGATGATGCAACAGAAAAGGCACAGAAGAGAGACAATAAGAGATGCAGCAGACTGGGGAGCTGAGGTTGCACAAGAGTTTGAGCACATCTCTTTTCTGGAAGGTCCCAGGATCAATTCCCAGTGCCACCTAAAGAGAAGACAAGCAGACATAGAAGAACACAGAGAGAGCAGACAGTGAATACAAGGCAATGGGGTGGGAGGGAAATGAATAGATAAAATCTTGGAAAAAAATTTTAAATTATTGCCTGGCAGAACAATGTAAATACAGTCAATGTGATGTTGTTTGTAGATTTATTAGTAGGAGTACTATCATTTGTCCTTAGTGTCCAAGGGTCTGTCTTATTGAGACTATAAATGAAAAGCTTACCAGAATTTATTTGTATTGAGAATATTTTGCAGATCCAGTAACCTAAACCTGAAAGTGGACATGCATTGTTAATATAACTTGTAGTTTGTGGAAGTATGTGGACTATTATGGCAAGTGTTCTGAATTCTTCTGTGATATCTTTATAATTCTCTCAATCAGTTGTGTCTATTATGTGTTTTACACTGAGCAAAAACAGGTACTTTCCTTCCAATGCACTTTAAAGAACAATTCCTGAAACACTGGGTTTCCAAGTGAGAAAGTTTGCTAGGCAAGCAAAGAGATCATTGGTCTAGCAAGGACCCAAAAATCTGCCTCCTTGATTTTGAGGAGTTTAAGGTTTTTATGGTTTCAAACAGGGGAGGGTGGAGTGGTTATAATCATGATAGTAAATATACACAAACCTATTTTTCAAATAACCATAAACAAAAATAAGATCAGACTGTAATAACCATCACGATAGTATGTGTACACAAGGGTGTGTGCCTCATTTGAAATAACCATAAAGAAAGGTGAGGTTGACCTAGCCAGTTTCAGTAATTTCAGGTATTAGCTTTGGACTATTCTATTATATAGTGAAAAAATAAGGAGAAAAAACATCTGTATAATGATTCAATAATCATAAATTTAAGCTAGTTCTTAATTCTTGGTAACAAGGTTCCAGGTCCAAGAAATTTTAAAGCAGAATAAAGAAGGCTTGGGTCTAGTATTCACATTTGATATGAACCAAATTGTGCAATTTGATCTGAAGAGACTGAACCATTTGTGATAAAAAAGAAATTTGTTATGGGTAGAACTGTGGGGTCCCTTGCAATGTGCATATATCAGGGTTTATGGTGACAATTCAGTCTATAATGTTACATTCCTTTGAAAAGTCCTTGTAGAAACAGACAATGACATTGTCTTTCCAAGCCAGTGCAAGGGCAAAGCATAATGAAATATAAAGATTTTATACATCATGAGTGTTTGTAAGGTAGAGTCTATGTGAGGACTTGTTTATGCTAGCATTTGATCTGTTACCTTGGGAATAAGTAGTCTACTTTGTGACATTGTCTACTTCCCTTCCTGGCTAGTTGGATTTTTAACTCTCCAAAATTAGTCCAGGAGTCTGGTAGAACATTTTTTTGTTGAGTAAAGTGGACCCATGGCTCAACACCCTGTAATACATTTGCATTACCAGAAGTTAGGAGTACTTGACAGAGTTCCTTTTAATCAGGATCTAGGGCTGTATTTGTATGTGTCATTTCCAGTAGATCCATTATCCTGGTGTCAGATTATGATTAATGGAATGTCTGTCATATGGGATAGGAAAAGTGTCCTTCATTTGTTGAAGGTAATCTTTGGCATACTGCATTAAGGATTTACAAATTGAGTCATGTCATTGTGCAACAGTGTTCTCAATTTATTCCTGGAGATAGGTCTGCCAGGAAAAATTTCATATGGGGAGAATTTGAATTTCCTAAAATAAATGCTATGAATAAACAGAGGGCCTAAGGTAAAATTTGGGGCCTGTAAAGGCTAGGTTCTTCAGTTAATTTAGACAGCATTAATTTAAGTTTATAATTATGCCTGTTTTACTAATGGCTGTTTTTGCATGAAAATATGCAAGTGCATTTTAAAAATATTCACACTCAGTCCTTCTTGTGTAAACCTTTATCTTAATAAAGTAACTGCATATGGGAATAAAATGGCAGAAAGGAGATAAATACTTGTTCACAATTTTCAACTGGCATACCAGATGTGAGGAACCCTCTTTGCTTCCAGAGCATGATGAAATCACTGTAGATCAGGGGCTCTAAACCAGGGTCTGTGGAGATTTCAGGAGCAGGTTTTCAGGGGCTCTGAATTTGAATTGAAAATTTTAATTTAAAGACATGCTGATGTTGTGTCATAAAATTATGTGCTGCTACATTCTGAGTAGGGGTCCATATTGTTCACCTGGCTGGCAAAGGGGTCCTTGGGAAAAAAATGGTTAAGAACCCCTGTTATAACTGTTCACTGAATTTCCTTTTGATGGAAAGCAGGGTTGGGTAAGAGTACAGAGTTCATCCTTTTTGGTGGAAGAAAATTGTGGATGGCTGCCTTATGCAACCAGTGTGTGCTTGATAGTAAAGTATACACACTCTAGAACAATAAAAATTTTTCCTTGTTTCTTCAGCACAAATATAGTCACAAGGGTGACTCAGAAAATATTGGTAGATTTCCATTCCTCTTAGATATACAGACTAATAAACTTTTTGCTATAGGTGCTTTAGACAACCCGGGACAACCAAAATCCATAAAAGTGTGACATATTTTTGAAGAAGGAGAAAAGTTGTGTGAAGAAAAGTGTGACATATTTTTGAAGAAGCAGAAAGGTTGGTTTTGAGAGTTTTAGAAGGAAGTGAATGACACAAGGTGTGCATTGAGTAGATTTATCTTAACTAACATCTGTGTTAATCTAATTTTGTCTTTTGAATTATAGGACTGATGCTGTTACAACTACATTAAAAAAGAGTTTGCCATCAAAGTGCTGGTTTTTTTAGAGAGAAAGAAGCTCTGAACTACACTTGTGATGAAAGCAGCCTCATTAAGACTTGGGTTCCTTGCATTCTCAGTTCATTTGGATTCTCATGAATAAGGGAGAGAATTTTAACCAGGTGGGAGAGTACTCATTTATTTTGTAAATGATTTACTTTTTAATCAGAATGTGTTATTTACTTTGACTACAGGCAGTTGGATAAAGGCAATTTGAGGTCAGGTAGAGTTATTGTGGATATATAATATTTCTGAATTTATTAATTTGCTCATTTCCAAAGTGAGACTCTTTTAATATATTACCACTCAAGGAAGGATTTTATGCATTTAGATGAGGGGAGAGACCAAAATATGAACAAACAAATGAATAATAGTACAATGAAAAATTATATGAGTGACCTGAAGGAATAGTAGAATTTTAATATAGGCTATAGGAAGGGCAAAGGATACTTCTGGTTGGGGTTCAGTGACGAGATCTCTCAAGAAATGACAAAACAAAGACTAAAAAAACATGAGGATGATGTGGGAAGTTTTTAGAGGAGATTTCCACAGAAATAAAGGGTGGTTATAGTGTTCAGTGCTGAAATAATTACTAATATGAATGAGTTTGAATGTTTCTGAGAAATGAATTCTTATTCAATTCTTGGATGCCTGGAGAAGTCCTAACAAAATTACTTAATTTGAAGGAAATACTTTGTTAAAGTGGCATATCTTGATTATATTCACCTTGGGTGACATCTAGGTTAATCAGAGAGTTAGCTCTAGAAAAAGAATTTATTTTAGATTTGTGGGTTCCTGGTGGTATTATTGTTTTGAGTTATGTTGGATTTTTTGCCTTTATCTATGAAAATAGAGATGTACACTCAGTTTTGAGCCAACAGTGGAGTAAATTAAAGCAATTGAATAGATGTGTGATTGTCATGATAGTGTACAGAAGTGGGAGAGAAAGGGGGCTACATACAATTCAGCCTTGAGATGGTCTAATAATCCTGTTTGAGTATGGCCATGCAGAACACAAGAAGGAATACACTCAGGACTGAACTGTCAGAGAAGTCTAGGAAAAACAAAGTTCCCAAAAGGTCCAATTCTTTACTTCCAAGTTATAGACTGAAGCACACACTGGATTTATTCATGGGGAGCTTATTGGAGATGGTAGCATGATTTACTTAAGAGGAAGACTGTCATGCTACTAACATTCTTTAAGGTGTGTGAGTAAAGCATGAAAGTGCTTATGTAGATTGACTATGAAAGAAGAAAAAGGAGATCAGGCACAAGAGATAAAATAGACACAAGGGGCATTTTGGTTCATAAAAGAAAAGAAACAATGAGGTTAAATGATGAGGTGATTGAGTGTGATAAGAGAGAGCAGTTGCTAGTAATGACTTCAAAAAGGAACAGGGGAGCCTGTAATTCTCTTGGAGATATTCAACTTAAAACAGGGGACAAGGCTCTTCAATGAGAGAGGAGTAACTAATGGGTATGAATGCAGGAATAACTGTAGACATTGTGGTGCCAAGTTGAGGTGATTTTTTAAAATGACATCATTCACCTAGTTATTATGGGTTTAATCTCCTCTGGTAAAAGTAATATGAAATGTGAGAATATAGGGATTCAAGCTACAGGACTTGAAGTGATTATGGGAGACAGAGGAATGACTCAATTATCAAGATATAGTCTTTTTCCCAGATATATTTGAAAGTACTAGGAGTTGTGATTGTGTATTAGTCATAAGTGAGAGCTTAGTAATGTGCTGTGTCACATGCAGTAATAAACATGACAGAAAATTAAAGTCACTTCCTATGTGGGCAGATATGGAAAATAGTAAGTTATCTATTGACACATTGGGTAAATACAATGACATCAGAAATGTTCTTGGAAAAAGACCTTGACCAAAAAGGGGAAAATGTAAAAGACAAATGAGTTTATATGGCCAAAAGACTTCAAAGTGGGTCATTTCAGAGGTTATGATTATGCATGTCTCAGCAGGATCTCATTTACAGTCAAAATAGCTACTTTTCCAAATAGCAGGGCTCCTTGGGTCTCTGAAGACATCCAGACACTATAGTCAGGTCAGATAGATCAGGAGTTTGGTGCCTTGCCAATGTGCCCTACTTTGGAATTTATGCTCCCCAAGGTGATAGAGTTGGACTCAGTTGTGATTTCCCTACACATGGTTCTTCTGTTCTTGAATTTGAAACTATAATTAGTATTAGAGTTGGTAGGGGTACATCCAAGAGACTTAAATCTTTGGGCTGTCTTTGTGCCAGCTGGGCCCTGAATCTCAATGGAGTTGCAACATTTACTCTCCAGTTCATTGGTCCCACCTAGGACAACTAACAAGGAGGTGAGAATGGACAATTTCCATACCAAAGAACCAAGAAAGTTTATAGCTGCAAGCAAGAGATTTCCATTCATCAGCCCTAATGGATCACAGCCCTCTCTTTTTTTTTTTTGTCTTTATTTATTTTTTAATGTTACATTAAAAAAATATGAGGTCTCCACACACACACACACCCTTCATCCCACTCCTCCCCCCCAATAACAACAACTTCCTCCATCATCATGAGACATTCATTGCACTTGGTGAATACATCTCTGAGCACTGCTGCACCTCATGGTCAATGGTCCACACCATAGCACACACTCTCCCACAGTCCACCCAGTGGACCATGGGAGGACATACAATGTCCAGTAACTGTCCATGCAGCACCACCCAGGACAACTCCAACACCCAAAAATGCCCCCCATCACATCTCTTCCTACCATTTCCTTCTCCCAGCAGCCACCATGGCCAATTTCTCCACAGCAATTCCACATTTTCTTTGATTACTAATTACAGTAGTTCATGAATAGAATATTAGTAAGTCCACTCTAATCCATACTCTATTCCTCCACCCTGTGGAACTTGGGATGGTTGTGTCCACTCCACATCTATATCAAGAGGGGGCTTAGATTCCACATGGATGCTGGATGCAATTCCCCTGCTTTCAGTTGTAGGCACTCTTGGCTCCCTGGTGTGGTGGTTGGCCTTCTTCACCTCCATGTTAGCTGAGTGGGGTAAGTCCAATAAACCAGAGAGTAGGAATTGCAAGTCTGCTGAGGCTCAGGGCCTGGCTATCACATGTTCAGTCCAGAGATTCAGGTACCCTGGGTATACACTAAACCCCAGCAACAACTACAGATCTGGTAAAAGTAACAGGAGAGGCTTGTGGAAAAAAGATCACATCTGAGTTCAGCTCCATCACACAGAAACACAAACTCCAAAGTAGGGACAACTGACATGGCACTGAACTCCATCTGCCATGACCATAAAACCTGTGGTCTCTGTAGCCCTCAGAAGAATGAATACATGGGGTTGTATGTACTTTACCAGTCTCTGGGACTCTGCTGAGGTGTGCATGAGGGCAACCCATCTGATAACCTCCTGGCTCTTTTTGGAGAGTCATAGCCATATAAACTCATTTGTCCTTTCCATTTCCCCCTTTTATTCAGGTCAAAAAGCATTTATAACTCCTGGTATTATATGTAGACTTAGATATTCTGCTGGTCCAAGATGATCCTTTCATTCAAGGTCATTTTCTAGTTACATCATCAGCTGGTACTTGGTAGTAATCCCTCGGCACCAGGGAGGCTCATTCCCAGGAGTCATGTCCCACACCAGCGGGAAGGCAACACATTTACATGCTGAGTTTGGCTTTGAGACTGGCCACATTTGAGCAACACGGAGGATCTCAGGAGGTAACTCTTAGGCACACTGCAGCTCTAGGCCTTGTTCTTATTTCAGGTGCACAGGCTCACAAGCATAGTCATTAGTATCAAGGGCTCATTGTTGGACCTTCATTTTTTTTGGTCTTTGCCATTGCACTTGGGGGATTATTGCTGTTCATTTAGGGACTGTGATATAGCTCCCCTGGCTAGAACTCAGCACTCCCTCAGTTGTTGTTTTTAATGTAATCACTATGAAAATATCCAAACATTTTTATGTACCCTGGATATATGTCCTGGAGAACTCCCTGCCAACCATGTGTCCCCTGTCAATAACATCCCACACCAGTATTCCTCCCCTGTCATGTTGAAACTCTCTATGATCCTAAACTTCTTCAAAGATGAAGCCCAATATATTGCCAGGTTCCATTAATAGTAAAATGGAATATAGTGATGAGTTTAAAGGTTAGATATAGAATACATATTAATTTAGAAAAATTGAGGTAAAAATAAATTGGGGTATCAAAAATTTTAAAATGCAAAAGCTTTGTTTTTGATGTTTTGCCTTCCATCACTGCAGTAAGTGTTGCCCTGTATGCAAATTGGCAAGCCAACTTCTGTCTTTTCCTCAGTGTCTACATCCTCTTGTTTCCCTTTTTTCCATAATTATTAAGCTTATCTTCATGAAAGTTTTATTTTATTTTATTTTTAATTATTTATTATTTTTTTAAAAATTACATTATGAAAAATATGAGGTCCCATTCAACCCCACCGCCCCCGCCCCCCACTCCCCCCACAGCAACACTCTCTCCCATCATCATGACACATCCATTGCACCTGGTAAGTTCATCTCTGAGCATCACTGCACCCCATAGTCAATGGTCCACATTCATGAAAGTTTTAGATCACAGTAATTCATATATACAATATAAAGCACTCCCATATATCCAACATAAAACCCTTTTCCCTTCCACAGCAATAATCTTTTTACATATTCATGTATTTACTGAAACTGATGTACAGATATTGAGACAATAGCTTTCAAACTAGGTAACATTTGTGTTTACATTGTGGTTTATATTTTAGTCTATACAATTTTCTGAATTTTTAGTTATCTTATGTTTTACATTATGATTTACATTTTAGCCTATCAGCCCCTATATATTTTTGGTGTAGTTTAACATGTCTTATATCCATCCTTGCATAATCTTGTTCAACACTTCTATTACCCACACACTTACATTGATTCCATCTATTCAATACCTCTTTCCCGCTCCCCTTAGGGCCCACAGCGACAGTCAATCTTCATGGCTTGAAGAGCCTTGTTCAGAGATACTTGCAACTGCATGAGGGCTTGACATGTTCAACTGCCCTAATGCATTGGGAGCCACCATTTCTCTCAAGAGATACAATTCCCTCTATTTGAGAACATCAGTTCTCCCCAGGATGTGGGTATACCTTCACTCTCATTATATAGGTCTCTATCCAATGATATAACCCACTATGGCAAAATGAGCACTCACACACTCTCTAAGAGCCTGTTCTACATCAGATTATCCCCTTTAAGCATCTTAAACAGGTAACCTTCCTTATTATATTTTTGAAAAGGTTTTCTCAGCATTATACTTTCAATGAACACCTGGCAATCTCCTATTTTCGTATGTTGCCCCACCCTCCCCCAATTTCTTGGGCAATATTGCCCATCCTCCCATCCCAAGCCTCCCTCAAGCCCACAAAGCCCCACCCAAAGGTAACCTTATTCCCCCATTTTATCCCTTCCTTGTACAAATACTTACCTCCAGCTTATCATAGATTTCACCCATGTAAGTGTCAGCTTGCATCCTTCCTCTACCCCCCAATTTTCTTTAACCCTATCATTCAGGCTCTAACTTTCTGAGGCAGCTTGGTTTACTTATTTCATATCATTGAGGTCATGTAGTGTTTGTCCTTCAATGCCTGGCTTGCTTCACTCAACATAAGGTTCTCAAGATTCATCCATGTTATCACATGTATTTGTAGGGTATTTGTGCTTAAAGCTGAGTATTCCATTGTATGTATATACCACATTTTATATATCCATTCATCTGTTGATGGGCATTTCAGTTGATTCCAACTTTTGGCAATGAACATTGGTGTGCATATATCACTGTGTGTCCTTGTTTTCAGTTCTCCTGGATATATACCCAGCAGTGGAATTGCTGGGTCATACGGCAAACCTATAGCTAGTTTTTTGAAAAACAAACTGTCCTCCAGAATGGCTGGATCCTTCTGCATTCCCACCAGCAGTGGATGAGTGTTTCCTTTCCTCCACATCCTCTCCAGCATTTGTAGTCTTCTGTTTTTTCATAGCTGCCAATCTTATGGGAATAAGATGGTATCTCATTTTAGTTTTGATTTGCATTTCCCTAATTGCTAGAGATTTGGAGGATTTTTTTTTCATGTACTTTTTAGCCATTTGTATTTCTTCTTTGGAGAAGTGTCTGTTTAATTTTTCCCATTTTTTAAATGGTTTTTTTTTTTTTTGTCTTTTCATTTTTGAGATACGAGTTCTTTATATATGCAGGTTATAAGTCTCCTGTTAGATGTACGGTTAGAAATATTTTCTCCCATTGTGTAGGCTCTCTTTTCACTTTCTTGACAAACTCCTTTGAGGTGCAGAAGGCTTCAATTTTTAGGAAGTCCCATTTATCTATTTGTTCTTTTGCTGCTAGTGCTTTTGGTGTGAAAGTCATGAATCCATTTCCTGTAACAATAAAAGTTCCTGTAGATGCTTCCCTACACTGCTTTCCAAAGTTTTTATGGTCTTGGCTCTTATATTTAGGTCTTTGCTCCATCTTGAGTTGATTTTTGTATAAGGTGTGAGTTGGCAATCCTCTTTCATTCTTTTACATATGGGTATCCAGTTTCTAGGCACCATTTGTTGAATAGGCCATTCTCTCCCAGTTGAGAGTGTTTGTCGGCTTTCTCGAGTATTATATGAATACATATATGAGGATCTATATCAGAACTCTCAATTCAGTTCCTTTGGTCTGTGTGTCTCTCCTTGTGCCAATACCATGCTATTTTCACTACTGTAGCTTTGTAGTATGTTTTGAAGTCAGGTAGTGTGATTCCTCCAATTTCGTTTTTCTTTTTCAATATTTCTTTGGCTAATCGAGCCCTCTTTCCTTTCCAAATAAATTTCCTAGCTAGTTTTTCTAGTTCCTTAAAGAATGCTGTGTTGATTTTTATTGGGATTGCATTGAATGTGTAGATCAGTTTTGGTAGGATAGACATCTTAATATTTTGTCTTCTCATCCATGAACAGGGAATATTCTTCCATTTATTTAGGTCTTCTTTGATTTCCTTGAACAATGTTGTGTAGTTCTCTGTGTATAAGTTTTTTACATCTTTAGTTAAATTTTATTTTAGGTATTTGATTTTTAATTTACTATTAAATGGTATTTGTTTCTTGATTTCCTCCTGAGCTTGCTCATTATTGGTTTACAGAAATGCTACTGATTTTTGTGCATTGATCTTATAAGCTGCAACTTTACTAAACTCATTTATGAGTTCTAGAAGCTTTCTTGTAGACCTCTCATGGTTTTCTATGTATAGGATCACGTCATCTGCAAATAATGAAATTTTGAATTCTTCCTTTCCAATTTGAATGCCTTTTATATCTGGCTCTTGTCTCAGTTCTCAAGCAAGTACTTCTAAGACAGTGTAAAATAGAAGAGGTGATAGTGTTCATCCTTGTCTTGTTCCTGATCATGGAGGGAAAGATTTAAGGATTTCACGGTTGTAAATGATGTTGGCTGTAGAATTTTCAAATATACTCTTTACCATGTTCAGAAAATTTCCTTGTATTCCAATCTTTTGCAGTGTTTTTATCATGAAAGGGTGCGTATTTTGTCAAATGCTTTTTCTACATCTATAGATATAATCATGTGATTTTTTCCCTCCAATCTGTTATATTGTGTATTACATTGATTGATTTTCTTATGTTGAACTATCCTTGCATACCTGTAATGAATCCCACTTGGTCATGGTGTATAACTCATTTAAAGTATTGTTGAATATGGAGTATTTTGTTGAGGATTTTTGTGTCCTGGTTCATTAGAGAAATTGGTCTGTCATTTTCCTTTCTTGTGGTGTCTTTGTTTGGCTTTGGTACTAGGGTAATGTTGACATCATAGAATGGTTAGATAATGTTCCTTCTGTTTTGATTTTTTGGAAGAGTTTCAGCAAGTTTGGTGTTCTTTCTGCAATGTTTTGTAAAATTCAGCTGTGAAGCTGTCTGGCCCGGGGCTTTTCTTCGTTGGGAGGTTTTTAATGACTGATTATATCTCTTTACTTGTGATTGGTTTTTTGAGATCATCAATTTCTTCTTTCATCAATATAGGCTGCTTATGTGGTTCTAGGAATTTGTCCATTTTCTCTGAATTGTCATTTTTGTTGGAAAATAATTTTTCAAAGTGTGCTCTTATGACAGTCTTTATTTCTGTGGTGTCAGTGGTGATATCTCCTTTCTCATTTCTTATTTTGTGTATTTGCATCTTCTTTCTTTTTTTCTTTGTTAGTCTAGCTAAGGGTTTGTCAATTTTATTGATCTTCTCAAAGAACCAGCTCTTGGTTTTGTTTATATCTTCAAGTGCTTTCTTATGTTCTATTTCATTTAGTTCTGCTCTTGTCTTATTTCTTTCCTCTTTCTGTGGGGATTCTTTGTTGTTTCTTTACTAATTCCTCAAAATGTGCAGTTAGCTCTTCAATTTTTGTTCTTTCTTCTTTTTTGATGTATGGATTTATGGCTATAAATTTCCCTCTCAGTACTGCTTTTGCTGCATCCCATAAATTTTGGTATGTTGTGTTAGCATTTTCATTAGTTTCAAGGTAATTATTAATTTCTTTTGAGATTTCCTCTTTGATCCACTCTTTCTCTAAGAGTGTGCTGTTTAATTTCCATATCTTGGTGTGAAATCTGGGCCTCTGGCCCTTGCAGATTTTCAGTTTCACTCTACTGTGGTCAGAGATATTATTTTGTATGATTTTGATCTTTCTGAATGCATTGAACCTTTCTTTGTGGACTAGCATATGATCTATCTTGGAGAATGATCCATATGCACTTTAGAAAAATGTATATCCTGCTGTATTCGGGTGTAATGATCTGTATATGTCTATTAGATCCAGCTCCTCTAATATACTGTTCAAAGTTTTTGTTTCTTTAATGATTCTCTTTTGAGATGATCTGTCCAAAGTTGATAGTGGTATTAAAGTCTCCCAGTATAATTGGAGAGGCATCTATTCTTTCACTTACTTTTTCCAGTGTTTGCCTCACGTATTTGGGGGTGCCCTTGTTAGGAGCATAAATATTTATGATTTTTCGTTCTTGAAAGATTATCCATTTCACAAATAGGTAATTTCCATATTTGTCTCTCACAATCATTTCACATTTAAAGTCTATTTTTTCTGATATTAATATAGCTGCTCCTGCCTTTATTTGGTTATTGTTTGCTTGTATGATTGTTTTCCAGCCATTCACTTTCAACCTCCTCGAATGCCTGGGTCTAAGATGTGTTTTTTGTAGACAATATATAGATGGGTCCTATTTCCTTATCCAATCTTCTAGTCTGAATCTTTTGACAGGTGAGTTTAATCCATTGACATTCAGTGTTATTATTTTCAAGGAATTATTAATGTTAGCCATATATTCTTTGGACTTGTGTTTTTTTTTTTGTTTGTTTGTTTTTTAATTCTCTTTTTGTCTTTTTTGTTGCTCTTACACTCTCCTCCATCTCTGCCTCTCCTGTTTTTTCCTTTCTTCCTGCAGAACCTCCTTTAGTATTTCTTGAAGGGCAGGGTTCTTGTTGGCATACTCTTTCAGTTTCTGTTTATCTGTGAATATTTTGAACTCTCCATCATTTTTGAATGCTAGCTTAGCTGGGTAGAGTATTCTTGGTTGGATATGTTTTTCCTTTAATACATTGACTATATCATACCACTGCCTTCTTGCCTCCATGGTTTCAGGTGAGAAATCAGCACTTAATCTTATGGAGCCTCCCTTGTATGTGATGGTTCTCTTTTCTCCTGCTGCTTTTTGAATTTTCTCTTTGTCTTGAGCAGGGGATAATTTGACAAGTATATGTCTTAGGTTAGGCCTGTTGGGAATTATGGTGTTTGGGCTGTGTTATGCTTCCTGGACATATACACCCATGTCCCTCAGTAGATTTGGGAAGTTTTCACCCATTATTTCCTGCAACACCCCTTCTGTCCCCTTTCCCTTCTCTTCTCCTTCTGGGATGCCTATAATATGTATGTTTTTGTGTTTCGCATTGTCATCCAGGTCCCTAAAACACAGCTGGATTTTTTTCTATCTTTTTATCGATGAATTCTACTATCTGTTTGATTTCAAATGTACTGTCTTTCACGTTGCTATTTCTCTCCTCTGCCTCTTCTAATCTGCTGCTATTTGCTTAGAGTGTATTTTTGATTCCTTGAACTGTGATGTTCATCACCATCATATCTTATCTTTTTTCGTATTTCTGCTATTTCCTTTCCAAGTGTTTTCTTGATATTGTTAATCTCTTCGTTTTCTTCATTAAGTTGGTCTCTATTATATCTTTTGAGATCTTTAATTACCCGTCCGATGTTCTGCTCCTCTTCCTGGTTTTTTGTTTGTTCATTGGATTCCACCATGTTTTCCTGATTATTGGTTTGGTTTGTAGTTTTTTGTTGCTGTCTGGTCACCATTTTATCTTGACTGTTTTAATCAGTTCCTTAGTTTCTTTGTCTAGTCTTGGGGATTAATTAGTTGTTGTTTGTGCATAAGTGTTATGACTTCTCTTTGTCACTTTGTTCTTCTTACTATATTTTCTTATTGCTGGCTAAGTTCACTTTGAAGTAAAATATTAGGACTAAGGAAAGCAAAATGAGTAAGAAAAGAAAATGTATAAAGTAGTATTGGTAATAAAGAGCAACAATGTGAGATCTTGGAGAATGGATAGTAGACTCATGTAAGTTGTGTAGAGTTATAACAGTAAGTAGAATACCTATAATGAGACAGTCAACTGAATATGGGAAGGAATATAGTATGAATTAAAAGGCCAGTGTTTTCATGAGAGAGGAAAAGAGAAAAGAAAGACAATAATATCAAGAGTGGCTAAAAGACAGAAAACAGAACCAAACATATTAGAAATAAAAGGTCAGACAATTTGGGGGCCAAAGAAAGGGAGGTGGAATGTAAGAGAAACAGTAGATGATGGAAGATAGCAAGATGTGGGGGAAAGGGGATAGTGTAGGTCCCCAAAATCAGTACACACTGAAAAGAGGAAATGGAGGAAGAGGAAACAGAGCAAATGTGAAGTGCTCCCTGCAGCACCTATTATATAAAGAAAATAAAAGAAGAAAGAAGAAAAAGAGAAAAAAGAGAAGAGTAAAAGGGGGAGCAAAGAAAAGGGAGGGAAACAAGCAAGAAAATGAAAAAGAGAAAACTAAATAAATGAAAAAGGACGTTGGGGGATAAAATGGGAGAAACACCAGGAGACAATACAATATTAGCAACCATGACAAAAAAAAAAAAAGAACCAACGTTTCAAGCTAGGAATCCTCTTTGAAGTTAAATAAAACACTTAGGGATCTGATCTTCCCCCTTTCTCCCTTCCTCACTTTTCTCTCTCCCAGGGCTGCAGGAAAGCTGCCTGAGAGGTCTGGTAGAGATACAAGTGGGCCCTTGTTGAACCAACTCAACACAGAAGACTATGACTCTATTTCCAGTGTGAGAGCACCTACACCTCACCAGAAACTTCCAATATGCTATTGGAAGCTTGGATAACACCTCCTATAGTCCCTCCCCCTTCAGTGTGTTAGGGAAGGTCTAATTGATTTTCTGACTCCACCTTGTCACAGACCAAGTTTCCTATCCCAGGGCGTTTAGGTAAATTGGGCTTCCTCAGCAGATTCACCTCTCCTTTCTTCCCAGACTCTCCCCAGGTCAGCTGGTACACTCCTCCAATCTCAAGGAGAGAAAAACAACAAAAAATGCAGAGGGTTAGGGTAATCAAGGGCCTCAGATGGATTTCAGGGCATGGTGAATTCAGGAATGGGAAGTCCATGATATTGCAGACTCAAGGTGTGTGAGTCTTTGGAGCGTGGCCTACCAGGGTTTAGGGGATACAGACCTGGGAACCACTCATCTGGTTACCACAGAGTTTGGGAATGCCACAGCACAACAAAATTTTCAGGGATCATCGCAGCTGGGTGCCAACTCTAAGGGGAAGCGTCCCACCCACAACTTCTGACCTTCATGTCAGAAACCCAAAGTTCCACCTCTCACAAAAATCTCTTCTCTCACTGTCTCACCAAATCAACATCCAGAAACCTCCTGTCCTGCAAGCCACTGAAACAGTCTCCTTAGGGTTTGGGGAACACCTCAGCCCAACAAAGTTTTCAGGAATCACCAAAGCTGGGCTGCCAGTCCTAGGGGGAAAGGTCCCACCCACAACTTCTGACCTCCATGTAAGAGACTCAAAATTCTACCTCTTGCAAGAAACTTTTCTGTCACTGTCTCACCAAATCAACATCCAGACACCTCCTGCCCTGCAAGCACCTGAAACAGCCTGGTCCAGCAGGACTCTGACCCTATTCAGCCACTTCTTTGCCAGAGAGATTATGAGGTGCACTCACTCAGATGCCATCTTGCCCCACCCACAGCCCTCTCTTAACTTGAAGTGGAATGGACATCACCATCCCAGAATCCTCAGAATTGGGGAATGAACTGTGGACTAAAGTAGACTTACTGGTTTTCTACTTTGACCT
Source organism: Dasypus novemcinctus (assembly GCF_030445035.2). NCBI lineage: Eukaryota > Metazoa > Chordata > Mammalia > Cingulata > Dasypodidae > Dasypus > Dasypus novemcinctus. The sequence continues at coordinate 5,341,639 of NC_080691.1, forward strand.
ATTGTGATCCTAGCAGTGGAAGGAATTATATCATTGATGTGGAGGCAGTGGCCACTGGAGGTTCTGAGGGATGGGAGAGGGAAAACAGGGGTAATAAAGGGGCATTTTTGGAACTTGGAAATTGTCCTGAATGACATTATAATGACAGAGCAAGCTAGTGTATATCTTGCCATAGCCTACAGAATTCTGTGGGTGAGAGTGTAGATAAACTAGAATGTAAACTTTAATTAATGTGTATTGGCAATGCTACAAAATGTGTTCCTCAATTGCAGTGGATGTACCACATTAATGATGGACTTGTTAATGTGAGAAGATGTGGGATGTGTGGTATTAGGGCATATGGGAATCACCCATATTATTTTATGTAATGTTTATGTAATAAAAATATCTTTTTTAAAAAATAGGTGCAATATGTTGACATGTTGGGGACATTGGAATTGTTCTAAATGATGTTTCAGTGATGGATACAGGCCATTATATATCTGTGATAACTTACAAAAATGCATGGGAAAAAGTTTAAACTATAATGTAAACTATAATACACACTTGTGACAATATTCCAATATGTGTTCATGAATTGCAACAAATGTACCACACTAATGGAGGATGCTGTTATTGTGGGAAATTGTGGGAGAGGAAGGAGTGGAGAATACGGGAATCTCCTACTTTTTTTTAAGATTTATTTTTAATTTTATTTCTCTCCCCTTCTCCCACCCCAGTTGTCTGCTCTCTGTGTCCATTTGCTGTGTGTTCTTCTGTGTCTGCTTGTATTCTTGTCAGTGGCACCAGGAATCTTTGTCTCATTTTGTTGCACATTTTGCTGTGTCAGCTCTCTGTGTGTGCGGTGCCACTCCTGGGCAGGCTGCACTTTTTTTCACGTGGCATGGCTCTCCTTAAAGGGTGCACTCATTGTGCATGGGACTCCCTTTCACTGAGGACACCCCTGCATGGCACAGCATTCCTTGTGCACATCAGCACTGTGTGCAGGCCAGCCCACTGCATGGGTCAGGAGGCCCTGGGTTTGAACCCTGGACCTCCCATGTGGTAGGTAGACACTCTATCAGTTGAGCCAAATCTGCTTCCCTGTCTTACATTTTTTATGTAACATTTATATGATCTAAGTATCTTAAAAAATTAAATTTTTAAAAAAATATTCTCATGAAACATATGCTGAAATATGCATGTTTGGAATACATCTGGCAGTAAATATTGCATAAGTTGGGAGATAATGTTTGGGAAGTAGGTTTGAAGCAGGCAAGTTAAGGAATCAATAGACAAACCTGGAACCTGGCAGAAAAACCACCACCATTTAACATGTGGAAATTGGTACTACCAAGATGGCTGGTAGAGAAACTTGCAAGAATCCCATTCTGAACGAGAATTCCTCTGAAGTCAGGAGAATCCCTGGATATTCTCCAGGGGCCTTATTATAGGTCCCTCCTGGGGGATTGATTGGTGGGGAAGTCAATCAAAACAGCAAACATCTGGGACTATCCCCTGTCATTAGCAAAAGGGTGTGATAATGTTTCTAAATGCAAGTGCAAAGGCCAACTGACCCTCTCTTGCCTTTTGACCCCTGTTCTTGCCTTCTGCCCACTGTTCTGGCCTCCTTCACCCCTAACCTGGATCAATACACAAGTAAACCTGGGGATTTATAATCTGTAATGGGGAATTGTAGTCTGTCAACCCTCTTTATCACTCTCCAGCCCCTTCCTTTTTACTTGGGCTCCGTGATCTGTTATTTTCTCCCATTTCTTTTCTGACCATTCCCCAATAAGTTACTAGCCTAACTAACCCAGTTTTCTCTTGAAATTAATTTCTTATAGCTTAGCCAAGAACATAGAGAAAATCTGACAGGTTCAATGAAAAGGAGATTTCCTTGAACAGGTTTGCTGTTCATGTATGTAACTAACAAATTCTATGAAGAGGAAGTTTTGACAACAGTGAGGATCTGAATACTGAAATGAGAGGTGACATTCCATGTAATACCTAGGTGTGTTATATAACCCTTAAGATACTCAAAACTGGGATACAGGAAGAAAAAATTCAAACTCTAGCTGTGTCTTTCAGTGGCCGTATAAATTTGTCATTTTACTTCACCTCTCTGAACCTTAATGTAGGACATTTGTTAAAGGAGCAAATTATCCTTTATCATTTGGGGTACTGAGAAGATTAAAATTTTAAAATATGTAAGTCTCCAAACATGTTGAATATAATCACTCTCTTCCTGGAATTGCAGTACGAATGATTAAGTTAATCTTGGTTCTGAGCAACCTCATAATAAATAAAAAAACCTCAAAAAAAAATAATAAATAAAAACCTCATAAAAAATTATTTTTTCTTCTTTTAATAATACATATTAAGTTTCTTAGTTGATTTCCAAATATATTTGTGTGGGATGTAGAACTCAGTGTTGAGTGGGCTGCATTATACATATGGAAGAATAAAGATGTTTTAGGACAAATGTATCCAGAAGGTCAGGTTCATGGTAGAGCAGAGAGGGAGAATCCAAAAGTCAGAAATGCATGTGAGAGAACCAATGCTATCACACACACACACACACACAAAGTAATTATAATGAGAGATTCCACTCTGCTTCCTCTTATGGTGAGAACCGAATTCCAGATGTGATTTTGGTAAGGGATACCTATGTTTTGGAATCTGCAATGAATTAAAAGTCTCCAGTGAACCAGAGAGCTTGTGTTGCAATTCTGTTGAAGCTCAGAGCCCAGTTGCCACATGGACAGTCCAGAGTGTCAAGTCTCCTGGGCATACACCAACCCCAGCACCTACCACAGGTTCAGTAAATGACAGAAGAGGCATGTGTAGAGAGGCCACATCTGAGCCCAACTCCATCACAGTCAGGACACAAGTTCCAAAATAGGGCCCACTGACAAGGCACTGAACATTATCTGTCATGACTGTAGAACCTTGGTGTCTCTGTAGCTCTCAGGAGTACCACTATTTGGAGTTGTATCTACTTTTGCTTTCTCTGAGATCCTGCTGAGATGTGCATAAATGTGACCCATCTGATGATCTTCTGACTCATTTCAAAGTCCCTTAACCATATAAACTCATTTGTCTTCACCATTTCCCTCTTTCAATCAAGTCTTTTTCTAGTTGCATCACCAGCTGGAGTTTGCTAGTAATCACTTGACATCAGGAAGGCCCATCCCTGGGAGTATGTCCCATGCTGGGGGAAGATAATGCGTTTACATGCTGAGTTTGGCCTCAGCAAAGTTGTAACACCTGCAGGTTCATTGGACTTACCCAGGTCAACTAACAGGGAGATGAGAATGGTCAACCAGCACACCAGGGAACTGAGAGTGTCTACAGCTACAAGCAGAAGAATCCCTTCCAACAACCATGTGGGATGTAAGCACCCTCTTGATTTAGAGATGGAGTGTACATCAGGATAGAGGAATAAAATATGGATTAGAGTGTACTTACTGGTATTGTACTATAGAATTGTGACTCTGGCAATGAAAGAAACCATCAATGATGTGGTGACATTGGCTATGGGAGTTGGTAAGGGCAGGAAGAGGGAAGAGGAGGTGTGATAAGGGGACATTTTCAGGACTTGGAGTTGTCCTGAATGATATTGCAAGGACAGATGCAGGACATTATGTATCCTGCCATAACCCACTGAATGGACTGGGAGAGACTGTAAACTACAATTAAACTCTAACCCATGCTGTGTAGTGGTGTTCCAAAGTAGATTCATGAAATGCAATGAATGTGTCACACTGATGAAAAAGGTTGTTGATATTGGTGGAATGTGGGCAGTGGGAAGTGGGAGTATTTAGGTACCTCTTATATTTTTACTGTAACCTTTTATGTGATCTAAATATCTTTATAAAAAATTGTTACAAACAAAAAGAGTAAAACTGTCATTATATTTTTTAAAAAAGTATCTGAACATCATGGGCTAATTAATACATGCAATTCATGGATTTTCATCTTTTTATCTATAATATGAAGATGATCATATCTTTATTATCCAGAGAAGACAAGATCTCCAACATCTTGAATTTGGGAAAGGAGAGTCCTTCCTTATTTCTCTTGAGCATACCGTATGTTCCATTTCATTTGGGCAGGAGATACTCCTAGGTGAAAGTTTTGGCATTCATGATGGGGGGGGAGTGCCTAGAAAATTATGGTCAAGACTTGAATCTTAAGACTTTTTTCTCCATTCTCAGCTTTGTTTTCCTTCTGCTTATCTGGGTGCAAGTGAAATTCCAGAGGAAGATAGATGCCAGCCAAGGTTTTGGCAATGCAATCACATGTGAGTAGGTAATTCTTTTTTGCACCTCTGTTGCCAGCAGATGGGAAGATTTCTCCTATTGGTGTGAATATTCCAAGTGTATTCAAAAGTTATTCAAGGATCTCATCTTAAGTTTATATATGACTCTTTATTAATTACGGTAAGTTAGGTATGGATCTATGAGTAATCTTCCAAGGTAATTAGAAGAGTTAGTTAAAGCTACCATTAAGGCTGTGTATTCTCTGAGAAGATTACAGAAGTTTTCTTTTTCTCACTCATGCATGGCCTCATTGAATAAATAATGAAGTCATGGATCATGTTAGTGCTTGAGATTGGCCTGGCCATATGATGAATAATGGTGACAGAGATGAGTAAGAAGAGGTGTTTACAGTCAGAAGGGATGCTGAGTTTTCAACTGTGCATGCAGTCAGCCCAACATTACAGGTACTAGGGTGTAGGGGTAAATATATTTGTCAGAAGCACATGAGAAGTTTTGTAAATTAAATGAAATTAGAAGTAATGTATTTGTTTCCTCCAATTTTAATTTTCTTAAACTTTTGATGGAATATATTTGTACATTTTGAAATATTTTCAAAAAAGATTTATTAAACCCCCCTCATTGTTCACACACACTGTCTGCTCTCTGTGTCTCTTCATTGCATGCTCATCTTTTATTTAAAAGGAACCAGGAACTGAACCCAGGGCCTCCCATGTGGGAGGGAGGCAACCAATGACTTGAGCCACCTCTTCTCCTGCTGGTTGTGTCTCTCACTGTGTTTCCTATTTGTGTCTCTTCATTGCATCATCTTGTTGCATCAGATTGCCATGCCAGGTCATCATATTGTCTCTTCATTGCATCATCTTGTGTCAGCACACTCTGCCAGCCCATAATGACGGCTTGTTGTCTTGCTCCTCTTCTTTAGGGGGACACCAGGAACCAAACACAGGGCCTCCCATGTTGTAGGCAGGAACCCAACTATTTGAGACACATACAATTTTCTTAAAATAATTTTTTAAAAACTACAGTTCTCCTTACCACTCTTGCTCAAATGTCCCAACTTCAATTTTCTAAATTAAATTTATTCAAATTTTATAAATGGGTGTCATTATAGAATTATTTTTTCCTTCATTGTGGCTGCAGTTTCAGAAGCTGTATAATAGAGAGAATACAATTTATGTCTCAGTGAAAATTTTTAAAGATTAGTAAAGGCCAGAGGCAATGAACAGGAATGTTTTCATCTTAGATGACATGAAGATAAAAGTGAGACATGAAACTGATCTTTCTTTGTACACCCCAGAAAGTTGAGATTGGGAGGTCTCCTACCACAGGAATAGTCAGTCTAAGGCCATGTATCAGTACACTCTCTCAGGTGTCCCTGTCTTGTGACACTGAACCATCTGTATTTACACATTACCATATATACCTGAGCTATGTAGCAATGAGGAAATCAGGACTTACTGATTTGAAACCTATTTAGTTTTGCAGAATTCTGGCTATGTTTTCAAGGATCCCTGCCATTTTAATGAATAATAGACCTGTGAAGTGAATTTAGATAGAAAGCAATTGATACATTAACTTGCATTTGCCAAAATGCATAACATATTCTTAAATGATTTTATAAATGAGAAGAAAGTGAGCTCATCTATATAGGGGAGTAACCTAACCATATCCATTTTTTAATATGATACATATAATTGATATTGCTTGCCTTATAATATCTGTAAATTTACTTAAAATTGTTGACAAATATTGATTTAGTTATTAATGCTGAAAGGAAAACTGAACAATTAGCAGAAAGAGGCATAATGACAAATTTATTGGGATATTTCCAGATGTATGTCATACCCTATGTCATGTGATTTTCTTTTACAATGGGGTATTGTGGGTTCAGAGTATATATGTGCCTGTGAGTGCATCTGGAAGGCAAATGGAAGTTCATCATTGATAATGATGTTTCTGGAACCCCAACAACTTTTGAGTTTTATATACACAGTTTCTGCTTCTTTAGTGCTGTTATTTTGTACATCTCACTCAAGACATTCATAAGGATAGCCCTGTGTGAACACAAATTTCTGTGATTTTTTAGGCATTAGTGACCTTCAAGGATGTGACTGTAGACTTCACCCAGGAAGAGTGGGACCTGTTAGACACAATCCAAAGAAAGCTGTTCAGAGAAGTGATGCTGGAGAATATCAATAACCTGGTCTCAGTAGGTGAGACTCAAAATTTATCTACCACCTATATCTATCTTTTTTCTATCTAACATCTATCTAATCTACCTATATATTCATCATAAATCATCTTCCATTTTTTAATTCAGATATCTAAACCAGCTTCTCCAAATTGTATAATCTTTCTTACATTATATTTTTATATTTTATAATTTTAATACATTTATATTGTGCTAACAATCCCTAAATGAATTTGTTTCTTCATTTTTTATTTACATCGAGTTCACCCCAATAGAATTTAATCTTCTTGACCACAATTTAATGTCTTTCTTGAATTTCAATTTCCAACAATCAGGGCTGTGCTGATATAAGTATTCTCCTCCAAGTGCTATGCTGAGGCTTCAGAACACAGTAGTAGAAATATTGCATATATCCTTTTCCATATAGAATTTAAATCATTTTTTGGGATTTTATGTTAATTGGATTATTTTTTAACATAATATTCAATCACTTTGAAAACATAGACTTCTCACCATTTAGAATATAGACAATTCCGCAGTCTCTCTTTTATTAGTACATGGATAACAACAAACAGTAGTTCTCATTGAAATGGGCAAAAGGTCAAGAGTTACAATTTCTGTTGAAATATTGTCAGTGATCTAAGTTCAAGTTATTGCTGCATTGCTGACCTTCAGTGCTTACCCTATTCTTTGGTAACTTGTGATGTACATCATGATCATGCCCTATTACTGTCATAACTCAAAATCCAGTAACTTTTTTCCATACAAACAGGATATCAAGTCTGCAAAAGGGATGTGCTTTCCCAGTTGGAACAGGAAGAAGTGTCAAGAGAAGGAGTAATTTTTCCTCAATGCCAGAATCCAGGTGAGCTGTAAAGACCTCTGCATTAGAAGAGGGGTCTCATGATAAAGTATGTGCTTGAATATTTTAACTTCAGGATTCCTTAAGTGTGTAATGATTTCTTCAGTTTTCTTTGTATGAATTATGATTTCTAAAATGTACCTCAAGATATGGGGAAATTTTAGTTACATGAGTTTGTTCCATACATTTCTCAAGCTTTATTGAGTGTCACTGGCATTGGGAAAGGGATATTCATTTGTTATTGTAATTAAACTCTTACATAATAATCCTTTTCCTGATCCTATTCTTGGAAGATATTTTCCTCTTTTTTACCTCACTGACATCCCAGTTTTTTTTCTCACATTCCATGTCTCAAAATCCTTTCTGACTGTGATGTCCTAGAATTATTTATGACTTTGATATTCTTTCCCAGTTAATTGTGAATGTGGGAAACATACTGAACTTTTAAAATTTTTCTTCCCCTGATACTATTCTAAAATTTTATTCTGCTTTTTTACAATCACTGCAGGGAGGAAATGTGCCTTTAAAACATGGGAAATGATAGAAATGGTATTCTGTAAACCTGCCTATAGGAAAGACACTTTTAAAATCATGTCATTGGTAAGTTCAATTTTGTAAACCATAGTGTTCTAAATAGATACCAAAGGATGGAATAAATTAGGAATTCAGTAAATCATGAAATTATAATTAATGTTAGAATTAAGTGCTAGTACAGCAAAAATTTGTGATAGTTTGAATTTTTGGTAAAAATCTAAACAGAAACTCTAACTTGAGTCCACATAAAAATCAAATTGCATAAGCAGGTTTCATGAATGTAATCTTTGAAACATCATGAAGCTCAAAATTGATCAGATAACTCTGCAATTAGATTTTTATAATAGAGAAAATCTATGTGTATGGGTTAGAATACTTTTTATATGAAACCAACATGGCAGATATTTTAATTGGAGATTACCACTTGTGGATTAGTCTAGGTTTCATATATAGGGAAATGCAGGAATTCATTTAAATGTTCAGAAGTTTTACAGTCTCTCATCTGATTCCCCACAGCACAGATCTCACACCCAGAAGAATTCCTTTAAATGTATTTCTTTGCAAGAAAATTCCTCTCTAACATTCATAGTGAACCAATATGCATTGATTCACTTAACAAAGAAATCCTATTTCAGGAAACCACCTCCAGCAGTCCTCAGTGACTACTCATATTTTAAACAACATAAGCCTCTTCACCATACAAGTAAATCATATGAATACTACCAAAATGATAAAAATTGTATCCAATGCTCTGAACTCAGGCAATACAGTGTAACTCCCATTGGAGAGAAAACCCATGAATGTCACCTAGGTGGGAAAGCCTTCACTACATCCTCTTCCCTTAAACAGTATGAGAGATGTCACACTGGAGAAAAACTGCAAGAATGCCATCTCTGTGGGAAAGGCTTCACTACATTATCTTCCCTTAAACAAAATAAGGGATGTCACACTGGGGGAAAACCATTTGAATGTCATCTGTGTGGGAAAACCTATAGTCATATGTCCCTTAAATATCATGAGAGAACTCACACTGGAGAGAAATCCCATGAATCTCATCTTTGTGGGAAAGCCTTCGTTCAACCATCTAACCTGAAACAACATGAAAGAACTCACACTGGAGAGAAACCCCATAAATGTCATTTTTGTGGGAAAGCCTTCATTCAACTCTCTCACCTAAAAGAACATGAAAGAACTCACACAGGAGAAAAACCCCATGACTGTCTTCTATGTGGGAAAGCATTTAGTAATCATAGGTCTCTTCAACATCATGAGAGAACTCACACTGGAGAGAAACCCCATGAGTGTCATCTTTGTGGGAAAGCCTTCAGTGTGTATAGTAATCTTCAAAAATATATGAGAACTTACACTGGAGAAAAATCCCATGAATGTCATCTTTGTGGGAAAGCCTTCCTTCGAAAATCTGCCCTAAAACAACATGAAAGAACTCACACTGGAGAGAAACCCCATGAATGTCATCTTTGTGGGAAAGCCTTCATTAAACCATCTGAGCTGAAACAACATGAAAGAACTCAAACTGGAGAGAAACCCCATGAATGTCATCTTTGTGGGAAAGCCTTCATTAAACCATCTAAGCTGAATCAACATGAAAGAACTCACACTGGGGAGAAACCCCATGAATGTCATCTTTGTGGGAAAGCCTTCATTGAACCATCTAAGCTGAAACGACATGAAAGAACTCACACTGGAGAGAAACCCCATGAATGTCATCTTTGTGGGAAAGCCTTCCTTCGAAAATCTGCCCTAAAACAACATGAAAGAACTCACACTGGAGAGAAACCCCATGAATGTCATCTTTGTGGGAAAGCCTTCCTTCAAAAATCTGCCCTAAAACGACATGAAAGAACTCACACTGGAGAGAAACCCTATGAATGTCATCTTTGTGGGAAAGCCTTCATTGAACCATCTAAGCTGAAACGACATGAAAGAACTCACACTGGAGAGAAACCCCATGAATGTCATCTTTGTGGGAAAGCCTTCATTGAAACATCTAAGCTGAAACAACATGAAAGAACTCACATTGGAGAGAAACCCCATGAATGTCATCTTTGTGGGAAAGCCTTCCTTCAAAAATCTTCCCTAAAACAACATGAAAGAACTCACGCTGGAAAGAAACCCTATGAATGTCATCTTTGTGGGAAAGCCTTCATTAAACCATCTAGGCTGAAGCAACATGAAAGAACTCACACTGGAGAGAAACCCTATGAATGTCATCTTTGTGGGAAAGCCTTCCTTCAAAAATCTACCCTAAAACAACATGAAAGAACTCACACTGGAGAGAAACCCCATGAATGTCATCTTTGTGGGAAAGCCTTCATTAAAGCATCTAAGCTGAAACAACATGAAAGAACTCACACTGGAGAGAAACCCCATGAATGTCATCTTTGTGGGAAAGCCTTCCTTCAAAAATCTTCCCTAAAACAACATGAAAGAACTCACACTGGAGAGAAACTCCATGAATGTCCTCTTTGTGGGAAAGCCTTCATTAAACCATCTAAGCTGAAACAACATGAAAAAACTCACACTGGAGAGAAACCTCATGAGTGTCATCTTTGTGGGAATGCCTTCATTCAACCATGTAAGCTGAAACAACATGAAAGAACTCACACTGGAGAGAAACCCCATGAATGTCATCTTTGTGGGAAAGCCTTCCTTCGAAAATCTGCCCTAAAACAACATGAAAGAACTCACACTGGAGAGAAACCCCATGAATGTCATCTTTGTGGGAAAGCCTTCCTTCAAAAATCTGCCCTAAAACGACATGAAAGAACTCACACTGGAGAGAAACCCCATGAATGTCATCTTTGTGGGAAAGCCTTCCTTGAACCATCTAAGCTGAAACGACATGAAAGAACTCACACTGGAGAGAAACCCCATGAATGTCATCTTTGTGGGAAAGCCTTCATTGAACCATCTAAGCTGAAACAACATGAAAGAACTCACACTGGAGAGAAACCCCATGAATGTCATCTTTGTGGGAAAGCCTTCCTTCAAAAATCTTCCCTAAAACAACATGAAAGAACTCACACTGGAGAGAAACCCCATGAATGTCATCTTTGTAGGAAAGCCTTCGTTCAACCATCTAACCTGAAACAACATGAAAGAACCTCACATTGGAGAGAAACCCCATGAGTGTCATCTTTTTGGGAAAGCCTTCATTCAACTGTCTCACCTAAAACAACATGAAAGAACTCACACGGGAGAAAAACCCCATGAATGTCTTCTATGTGAGAAAGCTTTCAGTAATTGTGGGTCTCTTCAACAACATGAGAGAACTCACACTGGAGAGAAACCCCATAAATGTCATCTTTGTGGGAAAGCCTTCATTCAACTGTCTCACCTAAAACAACAAGAAAGAACTCACACAGGAGAAAAACCCCATGAATGTCTTCTATGTGGGAAAGCTTTCAGTAATCATGGGTCTCTTCAACAACATTAGAGAACTCACACTGGAGAGAAACCCCATGAGTGTCATCTTTGTGGGAAAGCCTTCCTTCTAAAATCTACCCTAAAATGACATGAAAGAACTCACACTGGGAGAGAAACCCCATGAATGTCTTGTATGTGGGAAAGCTTTCAGTAAATGTGGCTCTCTTCAACAACATGAGAGAATTCACACTGGAGAGAAACCCCATGAGTGTCAATTTTGTGGAAAAACCTTCAGCCAATATACTAGTCTTCAAAAACATTTGAGAATTCACACTGGATAGAAACCCTATGAATGTTGTCTATGTGGGAAAACTTTCACTTTTAGTTCTGTCCTCAGGAAACATGAGAGAATTCATGCTGGACAGAAATCATAATATATGTGTGAGGAAACATTAATTATTCTAACCTTGGACAACAGGAGATTACTTAAACTGGAGAGAATCCCTATGAATGCCAGATATTTGAGAAAGCCATCAGTCAATATTCTTTAAATGTAAAAACTCACAGTATAATAGTTTTTGGTATGAAAGGGACTTCGGCCAGAGATTTAACCTTTAAACATACTCACATAGTGAATAAACTGTTTTTAATTTGTTCGGTAGTTCCTGTAGTCATCCATACTACTTCAATAGATTCCATGTATACTATAAGCCCCTGATCCCCAACCACTTTTTACTTATTATCATTTATATATTTGTGTACTGAGTGTTCCAAAGGCTTTATTTATCACTACCTTTATTACATTTGCATTTATGCACTTGTAGGAAGCAAGATATGGAGTTACACACCTAACAATACAATATAATAATACTGGCATTTACAATTACACAAATGGTTCTAGTTACATCATCAGCTGGCACTTGGTAGTAATCCCTTGGTGCCAGGGAGGCTCATCCCCAGGAGTCATGTCCCATGCTGGGGGAAGGTAATGCATTTACATGCTGAGTTTGGCTTTGAGACTGGCCACATTTGAGCAACACGGAGGCTCTCAGGAGGTAACTCTTAGGCACCCTGCAGCTCTATGCCTTGTTCTTATTTCAGGTGCACAGGCTCACAAGCATAGTCATTAGTATCAAGGGCTCATCGTTGGACCTTCCTTCTTTTTTGGCGTTTGCTGTTGCACTTGAGGGATTGTTGCTGTTCCTTTAAGGACTGTGATAGAGCTCCCCTGGCTAGGAACTCAGCACTCCCTCAGTTGTTTTTAATTGTAACCACTATGAAAATATCCATTTTTATGTACCCTGGATATATGTCCTGAAGAACTCCCTGCCAACCATGTGTCCCCTGTCAATAACATCCCACACCAGTATTCCTCCCCTGCAATTGTTGAACCTCTCTGTGGTCCAAAACTTCTTCAAAAGTGAAGCCCAGTATATTACCAGGTTCCATTAATAGTAAAATTGAATAGAGTCATGAGTTTAAAGGTTAGATATAGAATACATATTAATTTAGAAAAATTAAGGTAAAAATAAATTGGGGTATCAAAAACTTTAAAAATGCAAAAGCTTTGTTTTTTTTTATTGACTTTGTAATAATATTACATTAAAAAATATATATATATATGAGGTCCCATTGAACCCTACCACCCCCACCCCACCTCTCCCCCCCCCCCCCAGCAACACTCCCTCCCATCATCATGACACATCCATTGCATTTGGCAAGTACATCTCTGGGCATCCCCGCACCCCATGGTCAACGGTCCACACCATGGCCCACCCTCTCCCCCATTCCATCCAGTGGGCCCTGTGAGGATTTACAATGTCTGGTGATTGCCCCTGAAGCACCATCCAGGGCAGCTCCATGTCCCAAAGACGCCTCCACCTCTCATCTCTTCCTGCCTTTCCCCATACCCATCAGCCATCATGTCCACTTTTCTCAATCCAATGCCACCTTTTCTATGTGGACATTGGATTGGTTGTGTCCATTGCACCTCTATGTCAAGAGGAGGCTCAGATTCCACATGGATGCTGGATGCAATCCTCCCACTTTCAGTTGTAATCACTCTAGGCTCCATGGTGTGGTGGTTGTCCTTCTTCAACTCCATCTTAGCTGAGTGTGGTGAGCCCAATAAGTCAGATTGTAGGTGCTGGAGTCTGTTGAGGCTCAGGACCTGGCTATCACATTGACAGTCCAGAGATTCAACTCCCCTAAATATATCTTAAACCCTGACACTAACTGCACCTCCAGCACATTAGTATGAAAGTCTTATGAAGAGAGATCCCATCTGAGTCCAGATTCATCACACATAAACACCAGTTCCAAAGAGGGGCCATCTGACCTGGTAGTTAACCCCATCGGCCATGACCATAACTCCCATGGGTCTCTTTAGCTCTCGAAGGAACCGATATCTGGGGGTTGTATCTGCTTTATCTGTCTCTCAGACTCTGCTCAGTTGTGCATAAGGGCAATCCTTCTGACAGCCTCCAGACTCTTTTTTAGAGACTCGTAGCCATATGAACTCATTTCTCCTTTCCATTTCCCCCTTACGTTAGGTCAAACAGCATTTTAAAGTCATGTTATTTTATGTAGACATGGATATTCCACTGATCCGCATTGAACCTTCTGTATGAGGTCATTTTCCAGTTGCATCATCAGTTGGTAGTTGATAGTGGTCCCTCGGTGCCAGGGAGGCTCATCCCTGGGTGTCATGTCCCACGCTGGGGGGAAGGCATTGCATTTACATGCTGAGTTTGGCTTCGAGACTGGCCACATTTGAGTAACATGAAGGCTGACAGGAGGAAATTCCCAGGCACAATGCTGCTCTAGGCCTTGTTCTTATTTTAGGCTTATCAGCTCACAAGCATAGTCATTAGCGTCAGGGGCTCACTGTTGAACCCTCACTTCCTCCTGGTCCCCGCCGCTGCACCTGGGAGACTGTCGCTGCTCCCCTAGGGACCATGACAGAGCACCACTGGCCAGGAACCCAGTACCCCCCCCTGCTGTGGTTTTTAATTGTTGCCACTATGAGTATATCCAAGCATTGCCATGCACCCTGGACATATGTTCTGTACAGCTCCCTGTCAGCCATATATCCCCTGTCAATGGTATCCCATACCAGTATTCCTCCATTGCCTTTGTTGAACCACTCTGTGATCCAGAACTCCCTGAAATTTGAAGCCCAATATAATGTCAGGGTCCCTTACTAGGAAATGGCATATAGCGATGGGTTTAAAGGTTATATAAAGAATACGTGTTGACTTGGAAAAAATTCTACATCCTATCTTCCCCCCCCCCCCCCCCAATTATTGAGCTTCTCTTCACAGGAGCCCTAGACCACAGCAATGCATATATATAGCATACAGCACTCCCATTCATCCACCACAAAACCTTTCCCTTCCACAGCGATACTCTTACACCCTATTCACATCATATTTACTTAACGTAATGTACAGAGTCTGAGACAATAGCTTTCAAGCAAGGTGACATTTGTGCTTACATTGTGGTGCATACTTTAGGATACACAGTTTTTTACATTCTTAGTTATCCTATGTTTTACATTATGGTTTACATTATCAGTCTGTCATCTCCTATATGTTATGGTGTAATATTACATGTTGTATATCCATCCTTGTGTACTCTCACGAAACTCCTCTCTTACCCCCAATTTACCTTGGTTACACACATTTAACATCCATTTTCCCTTCCACCTTGGTGCCCACAGTGACAGCCAACCTCCGTTTCCTGAGGAGCCACTTCTAGATATAGATGGAATAGTGTTCAGGGTCTAAATTGCTCAACTGCCCCAATGCCCTGGGAGCCACCCTTTCTTTCGAGGGATACAGTTCCCTCTATTTGATGGCATTAGTCCTCCCCAGGATGTGGGTCCACCCCCACTCTTACTACTTGGGTTTCTACCCCATGGTGTCACCCACTCTGACAGAATGAGCATTTAGACATTCCCCAGGAGCCCGTCCTGCATCAGACCCTCCCCTCTGAGCATTCTAAACAGGTAACCCCCTTTATTATATTTTGATATGATTTTCTCGGCATTTTACTCTCCACCAACACCTGACCCTCTCCTGTGTTCGTATGCTACCCCTCCCTCCCCCCACTTTTGGGCAATGTTACCCATCTGCCCATCCCCAGCCTCCCTCAAACCCGCAAAGCCCCAACCAAAGGCAACCCCTGTCCCCCTTTTATCTCTTCTTTGTGTTCATACTTACCAACCATCTCGTCTTAAATTCCACCCCTGCAGACATCGGCTCACATCCTTCCTCCACCCTCTGATTTCCTGTAAGCCTATCGTTCAGTCTCTTGCTATCTAGGGCAGCTTGGTTATTTCAAATCATTGAGGTCATGTAGGATTTGTTCTTTAATGTCTGGGTTGCTTCACTCAACATAAGGTTCTCAAGATTCATCCATGTTATCACATGTGTTTGTAGTGTGTTTGTTCTTACAGCCGAGTAGTATTCCATTGTGTGTATATACCACATTTATCACCAACTTTTGGCGATAGTGAACAATGCTGCTATGAACATTGGTATACATATATCGGTTTGCGTCCTTGTTTTCAGTTCTGCTGGGTATATACCCAGCAGTGGTATTGCTGGGTCATATGGCAAATCTATGGCTAGTTTTTTGAGAAACCGCCATACTGTCCTCCAGAATGGTTGGATCCTTCTGCATTCCCACCAGCAGTGGATGAGTGTTCCCCTTTCTTCACATCCTCTCCAGCACTTGTATTCTTCTGTTTTTTTCATAGCTGCCAATCTTATGGGTGTAAGATGGTATCTCATTGTGGTTTTGATTTGCATTTCCCTGATAGCTAGAGATTTGGAACATTTTTTCATGTGAAAAGCTTTGTTTTTGATGTTTTGCTTTCCATCACTGCAATAAGTGTTGCCCTGTATGCAAATTGGCAAGGCAACTACTTCCTTCTTTTCCTCAGTGTCTACATCCTATCTTTTTCTTTTTTTCCTAAATATTAAGCTTATCTTCATGAAAGTTTTAGATCACAGTAATTCATATATACAATATACAGTACTCCCACATATCCAACATAAAACCCTTTTCCCTTCCACAGCAATAATCTTTTTACATATTCATATTATATTTACTGAAACTGATGTACAGATATAGAGACAATAGCTTTCAGACAATGTAACATTTGGGTTTATGTTATGGTTTATATTTTAGACTTTACAGTTTTTTTAATTTTTAGTTATGTTTTACATTGTGACTTATATTTTAGCCTATCAGCCCCTATATATTTTTGGTGTAATTTTACGTCTTATATCCATCCTTGCGTACTCTTGTGAAACACTTCTGCCCACACAGTTACATTGATTCCATCTATTCAATACCTCTTTCCCCCTGCCTCTAGGGCCCAAAGTGGCAATCAATCTTCATTGCTTGAAGGGCCATGTTCAGAGATACTTGCAACAGTGTTGAGGGCTTGACATGCTCAGCTGCCGTAATGCACTGGGATCCACAATTTTTCTTGAGAGATACAATTCCCTTTATTTGAGAACATCAGTCCTCCCCAGGATGTGGGGATACCTTCACTCTCATTATATGGGGCTCTATCCAATGATATAACCCACTATGGCAAAATGAGCATTCACATACTCCCTAGTAGCCTGTCCTGCATCAGATTATCCCCTTTAAACATCTTTAATAGGTAACCTTTCTTATTATATTTTTGAAAAAGTTTTCTCAGCATTATACTCTCAACCAAATACCTGACAATCTCCTATGTTCATATGTTGCCCCACCCTCCCCCAATTTCTTGGGCAATATTACTCATCCTCCCATCCCTAGCCCCCCTCAAGCCTTCAAAGCCTCACCCAAAGATAACCCTATTCCCCCTTTTATCCCTTCCTTGTACACATACTTACCTCCAGTTTATCATAGATTTCACCCATGTAGGTGTCAGCTTACATCCTTCTTCTACCCCCCATTTTCATTTAAGTTTTTAGGCTGTTTTGAAGTCCCATCTAGTATATTTTCATTTCAGCCTGAAAAACTCCCATTAGCATTGCTTGTGAGGCAAGTCTAGTAATGATGAATTCCCTCAGCATTTCTTTTACAGAGAATGTCTTAATTTCTCCCTCATAGTTTTCTCTTCCCTCTCCCCTCCACCCTGCACTTTTTCCTGTCTGTGTCCATTTGCTGTGTGATGTTCTGTGTCTTTTTCTCTTTTTTGGTTTTTGCTTCTCATTTTTTCCTCTAGGATGCACTGGGATTTGATCCTCATGACCTCTGATGTGGAGAGAGGTTCCCTGTCACTTGTGCCACCTCAGTTGCTGGTTTCTCTTGTTGTCTCGCCTTGACTCTCCCCTTCATAACTCTTTTTTGTTGCATCATCATCTTGCTGCATGGCTCACTGTGTGGGTACTTGTTCACCACATGAGCACTGGTTTACCACATGGGTTGCCACATAGGCACGGGTTCATTATGCAGGCACTGGCTTACTGTACAGGAACTGGCTGAATGCATTGGATGCCACACAGACACTGACCCACCATGTGGGTCACTGCACAGTCACTACCTTGGCACATGGGCCTGGCTCACTGCATGGGCCTGGCTCACCATATGGGCATGCCTTTATCAGGAGGCCCCAAGGATCAAACCTGGGTCCTCCCATTTGTTAGATGGAAGCCCAATCACTTGAGCCACATCTGCTTTCCTCTCCCTCACTTTTGAAAGAGCAACTTGCTGTATAAATTTTTGTCAGGTATTAGTTTTCCTTCAGAACTTTTAGTATTTCAACCCTCTGCCCTCTTGCCTCCACTGAGTTCTGGTGAGAAATCAATCACTTCTCAATCTAATTGGGACTCCTTGTATGTAAAAATGTTGCTTTTCTCTTGCAGCTTTTAGAACTCTCATTATCCTTTGCATTTGGTAGTGTAATCAATATATGATGGAGTATACTTTTTCATGGTTATCCCATTTGGTGATCACCAAGCTTCTTGGATTTGCACATTCACACCTTCTTAAAAGTTTGTGAATGTTTCTGTTATTTTTTTAATATCCTTCTGGCCCTTTTTATCTTCTCCATCTGGCAGAGTCAGATATATTGGTATGCAATAGGCATTTTAGGCTATTTTTACTTTCAATATTTCTTTTCTCTTTGTCTCCTCAGCCTAACTCACATCAAATGTTTTTATTCAAGATCACTGCCAACTCCAGTCTACTCTTGAAACCCTCCTGAAAATTTTTCATACCAGCTATTGTGGTCCTCAACTCCAGTACTATTGTTTTGTTACTTTTACTTAAATTGTTTACATTTTTCTCTTTACTTAAACTTTTATATTGCTCATTTATTGTTTTTCTGATATACTTTAGTTCTTTACCTGGACGTTTGTTCACCCTCTTTAGAGTTTTGAAGACCTCTCTTAAAATACTTTGTTCACTATGTCCACATTCTCATCTTCTTCATTGGAATTTTCTGTATTTTTGTCTGCTTCCTTTGAAAGGACCATCATTTCCTGTGTCTCAGTTTGTATTTTTTGTGTGTGTGTGCACATTCTATGTGTTAATATTTGAAATGTCAATTCTTGTATTTATGCCTGGGATGGATTTTTTCATTTTGTAAACAGCTGGTGAGAGGACAAACATTTTCTTGGAATTCAGCCCCCTTATCAGGAAGGTTTGTCAAGGTAAATGTACTGTGCATGGTTTTCCTTGTCTTTCTGGCCTCCATCTTGTCCTGTCGTTTTGTTAGTTGTTTTGGAGTTTCACTGTTTACAGGAGTTTGGTTTTCTGTTCTTTTCCTAGTATATAGACGGTCCTCTCCTGAGTATTTGAAGCTGTAGGCCTTTGTCTCAGACTGTCCACTTCTGTCGTTTTTTACATTCATTTCATTGTCTTATTCTGCTTTTGTGTAGAGTGCAAATTCTGGTAGGAAGGTAACCCCAGGGATGAATTTCCCAAGTTGTTGTTTCCTAGCCATAACAGAGCCAGGGAGTAATGAAGGGTTGCAGACTTACTCCATTGTGTCCTGTGGAGGAGGACAGTAAGGACAGCAAAACTTGAATGCCTTCCTAAAGCTGAGCTTTTCTAGCCTGGAAAGCGAATGCAGCACTTCAGCTTGCTCTCCCCCACAACCCTGGGGAACTACTGCTTCTTTAAATCACCACTCCCTCTGCCTCTGTCCAGGAAAGGTTGGTAGATGCCACCATCTTTGTGCAGAGCAGGTTGAAACAATAACTTCCTCCAGAGCGATTTCCCAGTAATCTGAACTGAATAATCAAAAGCTGTGATCAGTGATCAGCTGTTACTTTCCTGTTCTTGGGGAACAGGATTTTTAAATAGCTTTCTGTTGGTGGCAGCTAGCCAGGGTCTGTACCCATGGGCATGGCCTTTTATAAGATTGTGTTATAGACACCAGTAGCTGCCACTCAGAGACTGTAATTACAGTGTTTTTGTTTTTGTTTTTTTGATAGTTTATTGGCCTCTTCCTCCTGCTCCTCCATGGATGTTATACAGGGTTATACTGGACCTGGACATTTGAAATAGGTGTTTCAGATGTTTCCTGCCTGTTTTATAGTTGTGGAAGGGTTGAGTACTGGAACTCCCTACTCTGTTATCTTCCTTTTGTCTCATAAGTTTGATTTCACCTGCAGATCTCCATCTTCAATTCTCATAATCTCCTGAACAGTGAATGGCCTCACACTCACCACAATATTATTCTTGGAAGCCTGATTGTAATCTTGGTTCCAGAATGAAAAGCGATATGAGAAACAATGGGCCAGGCACTGGTAACCCCAACCTCATTGATCTCAGGATTAAGCCAGTTTGACAGCTCCCTGGTATTCACGGGGGATTCTTTTTTTTTTTTTTAATTCATTTTTTTTAAAATATTACATTCAAAAAATATGAGGTCCCCATTCACCCCCACTGTCCCCCACCCCACCACTCCCCCCACAGCAACACTCTCCCCCATTGTCATGACACATCCATTGCATTTGGTGAGTACATCTCTGGGCATCACTGCACCTCATGGTCAGTGGTCCACATCATAGCCCATACTCTCCCACGTTCCATCCAGTGGGCCATGGGAGGATCTACAGTGTTTGTGGGGGATTCTTAAAGTTCCATTTATTGATACCCTTCCTCAAGACAATGTAGATCTTATGCCATAGGTTCCTGAAATGTGGGACTTTTCCTCTAAACAAGATTGTAGACAAGGTTGAAACACTGACTGCCACCAACTTTGTGCAGAGGAGGTTGAAATAATAACCTCCCCCAGAGCCATTACCCAGTGACTGGAATTCAGTAATCAAAGATGTGATCAGTGATCAGCTGTAGACAGGTTACTACACATATGCTTCAGTCCTGTATTGCTCAAGACACCACCATGCAAAAGATATGAAAGTTTAAAATAAGTGCCAAAAGTCAACCAATTCTATTCCATAATTTGCAAGGTACCTCTGTTTGCAGCCCCATAAATCAGTGAGACAAGTTGCTCTGTAGTGGGACATAGGCTTAGGCACAAAAAATCTTCTAGTAAATGAACTGTTTATTAGCACAAATGGCCAAAAGAGGAAGGGAAAAGATTCAATCATGTCCAGTCTCCCAGGCAGGCTTACTACTCAGGCCAGAGTTGGTAGATGCCTACTCTACTTGCTCTATTAGGATAGCAGTGACTCTGTACTGTTTCACTGTTGAATATTTATACACTCAGAGGGAACAGGACAATAGATCTTGACATGTTTGGCCTTAGTCATTTCACAATTTGAAATGTTGTGCCCTTAAATATACTGAAAAATTGGCATTATGGCAAATCATTGCCACCATGATGGTGCTTTATTCACAACAGGCCTAATTAAATTCCAGAAAAGATAGCCATTGTTTCATGCAATGATTTGAAGGAATTAAAAAGAATTATCATCTATAGACTTTCATTAATAGTAATGCTTCCATATTGGTTCATCAGTTTTAACAAATGGACCACACTAATCTGCAATGTCATTAGTAGTGGTAACCATGTGTGGGTGCCAGGATGTTGTTTGGGAATTCCCTGTATTTTTATTGTAATTTTTCTGTAAATATGAATCTGAACATCTCCAAATATAAAGTTAAAACATAATCACAATAAAAAGAATAAATTAAAAAAGACTACAATGATCACTAATAAAATATAGGTAGTTACAGAGATATCCTTTCGTGTGAGGAGATAAAGTGAGTTATGAATAATTTGAAGGAGGCATTCATTCAAGGGCTAAGGCAAGAGCTTTCATGGCAGCAGTCACAGGAAGGGCAAATGCTTTAAATGGGGAAAGAGGTTCCCCAGTTCAAAGAACAGAAAAGAGAGTGGGGAAAATTGGTTGGGAATGGAATTGGAGAGCTGAAAAGAAAGCAGATCACATGGGACTTTGGAATCTATATTGAGAATGGTGGGAGCAGGGTAGAAGCAACAGGAGGAACATGGCATGTTTCTGGGCAAATTAACCCTTATTTGTTTTAACCTACTATGGTAAGGAATAGTCAAATGGGTAAGAACATGTTTCTGTCTAGTGTACTGAATCTATCCTAAATATTGGGCTTTAGGAAAATATACCAATTGATGAACAATATACTTGAATAAGCAAATATTAACAGGCCTATGTCAGTTGGCCTTGACTGTGTTGCTTCTCATCTTGTCCCAACAACCTTGCTCAGTTCCTTCAGATGGCTCCCCTCCCTCTCTCTGGCTTTCCCTTGGCACATAAGCATTCTTTCCCCTCTCTACATGTCATCCAAAATTGAGATATCAGCTTTGCTGAAGGCCTTCACCACTGTAAGTACTGCTCCCTCAATCTCCTCTCAGAGCTAAGGTTCCTAGGTGAGTCTTAGGTCATTACTTGACACTGCTTACTCATTTCCAATTCAACTAGCTGTGATCTTGTCACACTTCAGCCAACTACTCCACTGAAACTGCTCTTCTAAGGACCATTTACATTCAAGTTCATTCCAGTAATGAACACATTCCTTTCTTCTTGATCATTCCTGATTTCTCATCATTGTTTATAGGTTTGATTACATTTTCCCTATCCCCACCTTGGATTACCCATATCATCCTATTCAACTTCCTTCCTACCCCATGGTTTCTTCCTTCTCAGTGTAGTATTCCACCATTTACCCCTTTCCTGTTGACGCCCAAAGTTTCAAACTTCTGCCCATATACCCCTCACTCTAATACAATTTGGAGTGACCACTTCCTAATTATGGATTCAACTGAATCAAAATACAAGTGAACCCAATTCTTCACATCTAATGAGAACTGTCTCCTCAGCCCCACATCTGAATTTGCAATTGAACTCTCATGGACACCTCAAACTAAAGCTCTTCATACAATGTTCTTTCCCCTCTTCCCTATTAGGGTGTAGTCACCACCAATACTCTAAGCCATAATACAGAAGATTTCCTTGACATGTCCTGCTCTGTCATTTTTAATGCTCTTGGTGATATGTGTCAACTCTACTCCCTAAATACATTTTCTTAATTTCCCTCCTCTTCCCTGTTTTTCCTGCCATAGACTTAACCAAAGTCTTCATTACTTATAGCCTGACTATCACAAGATTTCTACCAGTTCCTCTGCCACTTGATGGGACTTTCTCCAATTCATCCTCTATAATGATGCTATTAAAAAATATAATATGTGAAGTGGACATGGCCCAATGGATAGGGCAACTGCCTACTACATGGGAGGTCTGCAGTTCAAACCCTGGGCCTCCTAGACCTGTGTGGAGCTGGCCCATGCACAGTGCTGATGCATGCAAGGAGTGCCATGCCATGTAGGGATGTCCCCCACATAGGGGAGCCCCATATGCAAGAAGTGCACCCTGTATGGAAAGCTGCACAGCATGAAAGAAAGTGCAGCCTTCCTAAGAATGGCACCGCACACATGGAGAGCTGACACAACAAGATGATGCAACAAAAAGAAACACAGATTCCAGTGCTGCTGATAAAGATAGATACGGTCACAGAAGAACACACAGCAAGTGGACATAGAGAGCAGACAACTGGGAGGGAGGGAAAGGGAGAGAAATAAATTAAAAATATACATATAACAACCTTACCAAAATCTTTCACTGGTTTATGTAACCTCCACAGTAAAGTCCAAATTCCTCAACATTTCATACCAAAAATCTCATAGTCTGAACACAGTTCATCTCTCCAGGCTCACACCTACCATCTCATCAGAGTTACATTATCCTAGAGGCCAGGATATTCTCAAAAGGGTTCTGAGGAGAAATTCACAAGTTATTAATAAAATTTTGAAAACATAATTTTAATTCGTGAAAGTGGGGAAATTGGTTTATACACAGTAATGGGCATTAAGAATACCCGTGAAAAGAATGGAATGTAAATTTTGAGTACTGAACTGTTTTTCATTGAGAACTCATTAACATCTTTAGGAGTTCAGTTTAGAAAATGCTACTGAAGGCATTTGGAACAACTTATAACAGTTCCTAGAATGCTATGCTCCCTTGCTTCACCATCTCTGTGTGGGGTACCATGCATTCATTCATTTACTCCTTTGTTGTTTAGTGCAAAAACATTCATTGTACATCAACTCTATAATACAACTAGTATAGGTTGGACATTCAGAGGGAGAAAATGATCTACATAAGCCAAATTAGAAAACATGTGCTTAAAAAAAATCAGGCTGAATGTTATGAACTTGGCAGTATAAAGTATGAGGAACTGAATGGGGGAAGATCATGAGACTGTAACCTTGCCCCATCCTTCACAGGGCTACTATCTCTGAGGTAAGTGTCAGGGTTTTATTTTAGGTATTTTGAGGCATAGATATTAAGTATACATATATTTAAAGTTACATTTTCTTCATTTATGATTCTTTTTTATGAAATATCATTGTCTCTAGTAATAGTTCTTGTAAAGTCTATTTTGTCTGATACTAATATAATTACTCTAGTTCTTTATTGGTTTCTGCTTGAATTATATGTCTTCCCATCATTTTATTTTCACTCTATTTGTGTCTTTAAGGTGGGTCTCTTGTAGACAGTACATAGTTAGATCTTATAATTTCATCCAGTCTGATGATCTCTAACTTTGATTGGACTGTTTAGGCAATTCACATTCAATGGGTTGTTGGCATTTCTGGAATTATAAATCTTTATTAGTAGTTATTTCTTTTCTATGTCTTCTGTCTTGTTTGTTCTTCTGTTTTGTGTAAGGTATTATTTCATGTGCCATTTAAATTGATTCATTTACTTTCAACATTTTCTTTAGTTATTCCTTTCAGATTCTAATTGAAAGATTGGAATACAGTTTATTTATACAATCTACTTCAAATCAGTCCAGAAATACACTTTTCTCCAATGTACCTCCGTTTCTTTCCCCTTTTCTTTAGGTTGTTATGGTATATATTTTTTATATGTTACAAATGCTCCATGTAATAATTACTGATTTATACAATTTTCCATCTCATAAATTAAAAACTAAGGAAATTTATACCTATAGAAGCTTTTATATTAACCCACATATTTATAATTTCTTGTGCTCTTCATTTCTTCCCAAATGGAGTAAGTTCTTTTCAGTCTGGAATACTTCCTTTCAATTTTCTTGTAAGGCATGTATGGTAGTTAAAATGATTTGTCTCCAGAAATGCCAAGTTCTTATTCTTAATCTCAATTAATTTGGGTATGAACCTATCGGTAAATAGAATCTTATTACTGGATCCTTTATAAGCAGAGTTAATTTGCCAAACACCAGTAGATAATAAGGGAATATTTTGGGGGCCATGGAAGTGTGTCCTCATGCTCCCTCCTCTTGGGGTTCCTGCTGACATTTTTTTCCATGAGATGAATAGTTCCCTTAAGGTCATATTCTCTGAGAAGTGGGCTTCTTGTCCCTGCATGTGGACATGAACAAAATCAGGTGACCTCATGTAATCATTGGTCAGATCTTCCATGAGTTTCTCCAGGATTCTTCCATTTGAATCTCAGTTCCCTCTCAAAGTAGACCAGTTTTTGCAGTATCCATTCATCATAAACTCTTCCAGGAGCAATTTAGAAATGATTTCTTCCTTGCTGTGATTATCTGGCTGCAGCCACAAGTGAAATGCTTTAGAGAATATTTTTATTTCCTGCTTTTCAAATGAGCCATTCTTGGTTTGATATAGACTGAGCTGAGGACAGTGAAATTTAGAGTTCACATCTCTCTTCAAGACATTGGTTACTTGTATGGGTCCTTGTATTTGTTTTTCATAGTTTCTCTGTGATGTGTGGGTCTCTTTGTATACATCCTAGCAGGGTTTGTTTTTAACTTCCTAGATATGAATATTGTTTATCATTAAATCTACGTCATTGTTGGTCTTTATTTCTTCAAATACTTTTCTTCCCCTTTCTCTTCTCTCCTTCTAGGAGTCCTATTACATGGAAGCTGATATATTTGATGACTGACATTCTCTTAATTTTCCCTCAGTAATTTTTAGTTGGGTTCTGAAGAATGGGTTATGTTTATTAGTTGAAGATTCATTCTTTTGCCATCTTGAATTATCTGTTGCATTCCTCTAGAGAATTTTTCATGAGTTATTGTTTCACCAACAGTAAAATTTTCTTTTTTAAAATAATTTTTATCTCCCTCTTAGAAAATCCTTTTCTTGTGTCATTGTAGCCATATTTCTTTTCATTCACTAAATATGATCTTCTTTAGTTCTTGGAACATATTTATAATAGCTGTTTGATATCTTCATTTAAAAGACTTCTGGGGATAGTTATGGACCAATGCTCTTTACTGCATTTCCCACTGTGCATGAAACACTTTTGTTTTCTGAAAACTGATCATTCTGGATGACTTAAAATATTTTACCATATTTGGATTCTTATTTTTAATTGTTATGGTGCTTACTGTTGCTGCTGTTGCTAATTTTTTAATTCATATTTTTATTTTGGTCTTGTTTGGACTAAATCTATGGCTTCTCTCTCCTCTGTACTATACAGCAATATACGTCTCTTCTTGACATATGTGTGTGCATATATATGCATAAACACAAAAATATGTCATATATTTTATATAGCATATATTACATAATTCTTGCTGACTTTCTGTGGGTTGCACCTGTTTCTGTGTAGATTAACTGCCAGATACTAAATGGACAGAGATTGTTTTTAACCACATTGGTCCACTAAGGATTCGATCCTTTGTTCATCAGTCTATGTGGGAAGAAGACTATTGAAAATTCCCTGAGATTACTACCAGTCACTAATTGGTGATGCAACTAGAAAGAGATGTTGAATAAAAGGGTCAACTCAGACCAGCAGAATAACTCAGCCTACATTTTGGATCAAGTATTAAGAACTGCTTTTTGACCTTGAATAAAAGGGGGAAATGGCAAAGACAAATAGTTTATATGGCTAAGAGTCTTCCAAAAAGTGTCAGGAGTTCATCAGAAAGGTCACACTTATGCACACTTCAGCAGGACCCCAGAGAGAGTCAAAGGAGATAAAACCCTAGAGGCTAGTTCCCCTGAAGGCTACAGAGATCCACAAGGTATATGGTCATAGCAAATGGATTTGGAGTTCTGAACCATGTCAGAGGGCCCTACTTTGGAATTTGTGCTCCTGAGTGTGATGGAGATTGACCATCCTATGCATGCCTCTTCTGTCACTTCTACTGAACCTGTGGTTGGTGCTAGGGATGGTGAATACTCAGGGGACTTGAATCTCTGGATTGCCCATGTGCCTGTTGGGCCCTGAGCCTCAGCACAGTTGTGACTCCTACTCTCATTCATTGGACTTACGCAGGTCAGCTAACAGGAAGGTGAAGAAGGTCAATCACTACACCAGGGAATCAAGAGTGCCAATAACTGCAAGCAGAGGAATTACACCCATCATCCATATGGAATATAAGCCCCCTCTTGATCTAGAGATGGAGAGTACATCACCATCCCAGGGTTCACAGAATGGAGGAATAAAATAAGGTTAGAATGGATGCACTGATATTCTATTATAAAACTATTGTGACTAGTAATAGAAGAAATTATAGCATTGAGGTGGAGAAATGGCCCAGTAATTGCTGAAAGCAGGAAGAGGGAAGAAGAGATGTGGTGTGGGGGCATTTTTAGGACCTTGAGTTGTCCTAAATGATATTGCAGGGTCAGATGCTGGACTTTATATATCCAGCCATAACCCACTGAATGTACTGGGGGAGAGTGTGAACTACAGGGTAAACTTTTATCCATGTGGTGCAGCAGTGCTCCAAAATGTGTTCACCAAGTGTGATGAGTGTGCCACAATAATGAGGGAGGTTGTTGATGTGGGAAGAGTGGGGTGGGGGGTGGGGGTATATGGGAAACTCTTATTTTTTAATGTAACTTTTTTGTGATTCATATATCTACAAAAAATGCAATTTGCAAAAGTGATGGGGTAGGGGATGGGGAGTGGGGTATATGGGAACCTCTTATGTTTATGTTTTTTTATGTTTTTTAAGGAAACATTCTTTGTGATCTATTAACTTTAATTTTAAAAAGTGTAAAAAAAAAACAAAGAAAAAATAAATCTGAGATATCCAAGAATGAAAATGTTTTACAGGAAAGAGTGAGTTCTATATTACTATAATTAGTTATAACAGATACTGTGAGTGATCATCTTCATCTTCTTGATCATAATACTACCACACAGTAGTATTAAAAAACAGTATGAGGAGACATAAGTAAGCAGGTCACCGTGCACCTGAGGCAAAGATTTATTATCAGCAAGCCACCACCAGAACACTGCAGACTTTGGAAAAAGGATGGCCTGCTATTACCTTGGTTTAGTACTCTAGCCTCCAAAACCAAGACAGCAAATTCTTGTTGCTTAAACCAGTCAGTGTATGGTACTCTTAAAGCATCCCTGGAAAACCAATATAGTGTTGATGAGTCTAGAACCATATCTGTCACTCAACATCCCCAATTGACTCAGGCAAGTAGAAGAGATGAAATTTAATGAAACAAAGAATAAAAAGTTTAGAATAGTTTCAGAAATCTCATCTTGGAGACAATTGGAGGCAATTATCCTTAATAAGCTGTATAAATGATTTCCAAAAATTTTGCTTCTGTACTTACAAAAGACCTTTTAAAATTTATAACCTTGGTACATTCTTAGCTTGACCTCCTAATATTTTTTCATAAATTTACATAGCTCTAAATGATATATCTAATACAGTGCTTTTACTGCAGTTTAAAAAATAAAGCATTCTGGGAAATGGACTTGGCCCAGTGGTTAGGGTGTCCATCTACCACATGGGAGGTCCGCGGTTCAAACCCCAGGCCTCCTTGACCCATGTGGAGCTGGCCCATGAGCAGTGTTGATGCGTGCAAGGAGTGCCATGCCACGCAGGGGTGTCCCCCGCGTAGGGGAGCCCCACGTGCAAGGAGTGTGCCCCATAAGAAGAGCTGCCAAGCATGAAAGAAAGTGCAGCCTGCCCAGGAATGGTGCCGCCCACACTTCCCATGCCACTGATGACAACAGAAGTGGACAAAGAAACAAGATGCAGCAAATAGACAGAGAACAGACAACGGGGGGAGGAAGGGGAATTAAATAAATAAATAAAATCTTAAAAAAAAAAGAAGCTTAAAAAAAACACATTCTTTTAAATGAATCCACTATCATTTAAATATATACTGGAGGGAGGCAGGGCAACATGGCTTCTGAGTGAGTGCACCTCATAATCTCTCCTGCAAAGAAGCAGCTGAGTAGGGTTGGAGTCCTGCTAGACCGGTCTGTTTTAGGTGTTTGGAGGGCAGGAGGTGTCTGGATGTTGATTTGGTGGGACGGTGAAAGAGAAGATTCTTGCAAGCGGTAGAATTTTGGGTCTCTTGCATGGAGGTCAGAGGTTGTGGGCAGGACCCTTACCCTTGGGGCTGGTGGTCTGGCTGCTGCAATTCCTGAAGGCTTTGTTGAGCTGGGGTTTTCTGAAGCCCTGAGCTCTGGGGGCTTGCAGGGCGGGAAGTGTCTGGACATCTATTTGGTGAGATAGTGATGGAGGAGATTCTTGAAAGAGGTGGAATTTTGGATTTCTGACATGGAGGTTAGAACTTGTCGGTGGAGCCCCTCCCCCTAGTGCTGGCAGCCTGACCACAGTGATCCCTGGGATCTTTGTTGTACTGTGGTGTTCCCAAACACTGAGCAGGCTGTTTTGGGGGCTTGCAGGTCAAGAAGTGTCTGGATGTTGATTTGGTGAGACAGTGACAGAAGAGATTCTGGTGAGAGGTGGAATTTTGAATTTCTGACACAGAGGTCAGAAATTGTGGGTGGGACACATCCCCCTATGGTGGGCAGCATGGCCACTGTGATTCCTGAAGGCTTTGTTGTGCTGCACTGTTCCCAGGCCCTGTATTAACCGGATGCTTGGTTCCCAGGTCTTTGTTCCCTAAACCCTGGTGGCCCACACTCCAGAGACTCACATACCCTGAGTCCACAATATCAAGGACTTCCCATCCCTGAATCCACCATGCCCTGAGGTCCATCTGAGGTCTTTCATTACCCTAGTCCTCGGCATTTTGTGATGTTTTGTTTTTTCTCTCTCTCTATCCTTGAAACTTGGAGGAGTGTACCAGCTGACTTGGGGAGAGTCTGGGAAGAAAGGAGGGGCAAATCTGCTGAGAATGACCAATTTACCTAAATGTCCTGGGATAGGAAACTTGGTCTGGGAGAAGGTGGAGTCAGAAAATCAATTAGACCTCTCCTAACATACCTAAGGGGAGGGATTGTAGGAGGTGCTATCCAACCTTCCAATAACATATTTGGAGTTTCTGGTGAGGTGTAGGTGCTCTCATGCTGGAAATAAAGAGTCATAGTCTTCCATGTTGAGTTGGTTCAACAAGGGCCTACTTGAATCTCCTACAGGACTTCTCAGGCAGCTTTCCTGCTGCCCTGGGAGAGAGAGAAGTGAGGAAAGGAGAAAGGGGGAAGGTCAAATCCCTAAGGGTATTATTTAACTGCAAAGAGGATTCCCAGCTCGAAACATTGGTTCTTTTTTTTAAATTTTTGGTGTGGTTGCTAATATAGCATTGTCTCCTGGTCTTTTCTCCTGTTTTATCCCCCAAGGTCCTTTTTCATTTATTTAGTTTTTTTCTCAATTTATTTTTCTTGCTTGTTCCCCCTTTTCTCTTCTCATTTTTTTCTTTTTTCTCTTTTTCTTCTATTTTTATTTTATTTTCTTTATATAATAGGTGTTGCAGGGAGTGCTTCACACTTGCTGTGTTTCCTCATCCTCCATTTCCTCTTTTCTGTGTGTATTGATTTTGGCCACCTACACTGTCCCCTTTCGCCCACATCTTTCTATCCTCCATCATCTGCTGTTTCTCTTACATTCTACCTACCTTTCTTTGGCCCCAAATTGTCTGACTTTTAATTTCTAATACCTTTGTCCTGTGTTCTGTCTGTTATCCACTGTTATTACTGTCTTTCTCTTCTCTTTCTTTTTTTTTTTAATATTTATTTATTATTATTATTTTTTAATTACATTAAAAAAATATATGAGGTCCCATTCAACCCCACCGCCCCCGCCCCCCACTCCCCCCACAGCAACACTCTCTCCCTTCATCGTGATACATCCATTGCACCTGGTAAGTTCATCTCTGAGCATCACTGCACCCCATAGTCAATGGTCCACATCATAGCTCAGACTCTCTCACGTTCCATCCAGTGGGCCCTGGGGGGATCTACAGTGTCCCGTAATTGTCCGTGAAGCACTATCCAGGACAACTCCACGTCCCGAAAACGCCTCCACATCTCATCTCTTCCTCCCGTTCCCCACACCCAGCAGCCACCATGGCTACCGTTCCCACACCCATTTCACATTTCCTCTCTGGACATTGGATTGGTTGTGTCCATTGCACACCTATGTCAAGTGAGGGCTTAGATTCCACATGGGTACTGGATGCACTCTTCCCGCTTCTAGTTGTAGACACTCTAGGCTCCATGTTGTGGTGGTTGACCTTCTTCAACTCCATGTTAGCTGAGTGGAGTAAGTCCAATAAGTCAAAGTGTAGGAGCTGAAGTCTGTTGAGGCTCTGGGCCTGGGTGTCATATTATCAGTCCAGAGATTCAAATCCCCTACATATATCTTAAACTCAGCACCAACTACAATTCCAATAAAGTAGCATGCAAGTCTTGTGAAAAGAGATCCCCTCTGAGTCCATTTCCATCACGCAGAAACACCAGCTCCAAAGAAGGGCCATCTGTCATGGCAGTGAACCCCTTCTGCCATGACCATAGAACCCGTGGGTCTCTTTATCCCTCAAAAGAACCAATACCTGGGGTTGTATCTACCTTATCTGTCTCTTAGACTCTGTTCAGTTGTACATAGGGGTATTCCTTCTGACAACCTCCAGACTCTTTTTTAGAGACTCACAGCCTTATAATCTCATTTCTCCTTTCCATTTCCCCCTTACATTAGGTCAAACCGCTTCCCGAAGTCATGTTATTATATGTAGACAGGTATATTCTGCTGTTCCGCATTGAATCTTTAATTCAAGGTCATTTTCTAGTTGCTTCTTCAGCTGGTATGTGGTAGTGATCCCTCGGTGCCAGGGAGGCTCATCCCCGGGTGTCGTGTCCCACGCTGGGGGGAATGCATCACATCTACACGCTGAGTTTGGCTGTGAGAGTGGCCACATTTGAGTAACATGAAGGCTGTCAGGAGGAAACCCCCAGGCACAATGCTACTCTAGGCCTTGTTCTTATTGCAGGTGCATAGGCTCAAAAGTGTAGCCATTAGTATCAAGAGCCCACTGTTGGGCCCTCCTTCCTTCCTGGTTCTTGCCGTTGCACCTGGAGGATTGCCGCTGCTCTCCCAGGGCCCACAACAGTGACCCCCTGGCCAGGAGCCCAGTACCCCCCCAGCTGTTGTTTTTAATTGTTTCCACTATGAGTATATATAGACATTACCATATACCCTGGGCATATGCCCTGTATAACTCCCTGTCAACCATTTATATCCTGTCAATAACATCCCATATCAGTATTCCTCCGCTGCCATTGTTGAACCACTCTGTGATCCAAAACTTCCCGTAAAGTGAATCCCAACATAATGTCAGCTTCAGAAGAGTCTTAGATCACCAAAATTCATATATACAATATACAGTATTTCCCCAGATCCACCATAAAACCTTTTCCCTTCCACAGCAATAATCTTTTAACTTATTCATATCATATTTCCTGAAACTGATGTACAGATTCCGAAACTATAGTTTTCAAACAAGGTAACATTTGTGCTTACTATGTGGTCCATACTTTAGGTTGTACAGTTTTCTAAATTTTTTAGTTATCCTATGTTTTGTCTTATGGTTTTCATTATTAGTCTGTCGTCCCCTATATGTTTTTGGTGTAATATTAGCTGTTTTATATTCATCCTCGTGTACTCTCACATAACTCCTCTTTTGCCCCCTTATTTACCTTTGTTCTATCCATTGCACGTCCATTTTCCCCTCCCCTTAGGGCCCACAACGCCTGCCAATCTAATGCCCTGGGAGCCGTCCTTTCTCATGAGAGATACAGTTCTCTCTATTCGACGGCATTAGTCTTCCCCAGGATATGGGTCCACCCCACCCAATGGTAGAACCCACCTTGGCAAAATGAGCCTTCAGCTATTCCCTCCGGAGTCCGTCCCACATCAGACCATAACCCCTGAGCGTCCTAACCAGGTGACCCTCCTATTTATACTTTGATACGTTTTACTCAACATTTAGTTCTCAACGAACTTCTGACACTCTCCCATGTTTGTATGTTGCCCCTCCCTCCCACCTATTTCTTGGACCATATTACCCCTCTTCCCATCCCCAGCCCCCCTCAAACCCAGAAAACCCCACCTGAAGGTAACCCCTTGACCCCATTTTGTTCCTTCTTTGTGCTCATACTTACCCCCAGCTCATCACAGATTCCACCCCTACAGACATTAACTCACATCCTTCCTCCACCCCCCGATTTCCAGTAAGCCACTTTTCCAGACTCTAGCTCTCTGAGGCAGTTAACTTATTTCATATCATTGAGGTCATATAGTATTTGTCCTTCAATGCCTGGGTTGCTTCACTTAACATAAGATTCTCAAGGTTCATCCATGTTATCACGTGCGATTGTAGTGTATTGGTTCTTACAGCTGAGTAGTATTCCATTGTGTGTATATACCACATTTTATTGATCCACTCATCTGTTGATGGACTTTTGGATTGATTCCAACTTTTGGCGATGGTGAACAATGCTGCTATGAACATTGGTGTACATATATCGGTTTGTGTCCTTGTTTTCAGATCTGATGGGTATATACCCAGCAGTGGTATTGCTGGGTCATATGGCAAATCTATGGATAATTTTTTGAGAAACTGCCAAACTGTCCTCCAGAATGGTTGAATCCTTCTGCATTCCCACCAGCAATGGATGAGTGTTCCCCTTTCTTCACATCCTCTCCAGCATTTGTATTCTACTGTTTTTCTCATGGCTGCCAATTTTATGGGAGTAAGATGGTATCTCATTGTCGTTTTGATTTGCATTTCCCTGATAGCTAGGGATTTGGAGCATTTTTTCATGTGCTTTTTAGCCATTTGTATTTCTTCTTTGGAGAAGTGTCTGTTTAAATCTTTTTCCCATTTTTTAAATGGGTTGTTTATCTTTTTGTTTTTGAGATATATGAGTTCTTTATATATGCAAGTTATAAGTCTCTTATCAGATATATGGTTGCCAAATATTTTCTCCCATTGTGTGGGTTCCCTTTTTACTTTCTTGACAAACTCCTTTGAGGTGCAGAAGGCTTTAATTTTGAGGTAGTCCCATTTATCTATTTGTTCTTTTGCTGCTCGTGCTTTTGGTGTGATATTCATGAAGCCATTTCCTATTACAAGGCCCTGTAGATGTTTCCCTACACTGCTTTCCAAGGTCTTTATGGTCTTGGCTCTTATATTTAGGTCTTTGATCCATCTAGAGTTGATCTTTGTATAAGGTGTGAGATGGTAATCCTCTTTCATTCTTCTACATATGGCTATCCAGTTCTCCAGGCACCATTTGTTGAATAGGCCATTCTCTCCCAGTTGAGAGGGTTTGGTGGCTTTATCGAATATTATATGGCTATATACATGAGGTTCTATATCTGAACTTTCAATTCGATTCCATTGGTCTGTGTGTCTCTCCTTATGCCAGTACCATGCTGTTTTCACTACTGTAGCTTTGTAGTATGTTTTGAAGTCAGGAAGTGTGGTTCCTCCTATTTCGTTTTTCTTTTTCAATATGTCTTTGGCTATTCGGGGCCTCTTTTTATTCCAAATAAATTTCATAGTTAGTTTTTCTAGTTCCTTAAAGAAGGCTGTGTTGATTTTTATTGGGATTGCATTGAATGTGTAGATCAGTTTTGGTAGGATAGACATCTTAATAATATTCAGTCTTCCTATCCATGAACAGGGAATATTCTTCCATTTATTTAGGTCTTCTTTGATTTCCTTGAACAGTCTTGTATAGTTCTCGATGTATAAGTTTTTTACCTCTTTAGTTAAATTTATTCCTAAGTATTTGATTTTTTTATTTACTATTGTGAATGGTATTTGTTTCTTGATTTCCTCCTGATCTTGCTCATTATTGGTGTATAGAAATGCTACTGATTTTTGCGCATTGATCTTATAACCTGCGACTTTGCTAAACTCATTTATGAGTTCTAGGAGCTTTGTTGAATATCTCTCAGGATATTCTATATATAGGATCATGTCATCTGCAAATAATGAAATTTTGACTTCTTCCCTTCCAATTTGAATGCCTTTTATATCTGGTTCTTGTCTCAGTGCTCGAGCCAGTACTTCAAAGACAATGTTAAATAGGAGTGGAGACAATGGGCATCCTTGTCTTGTTCCTGATTTTAGAGGGAAGGATTTCAGGACTTCGCCATTGTAAACAATGTTGGCTTTAGGTTTTTCATATATACTCTTTATCATGTTCAAAAAGTTTCCTTGTATTCCGATCTTTTGGAGTGTTTTTATCAGGAAGGGGTGCTGTATTTTGTCAAATGCCTTTTCTGCATCTATAGATATAATCATGTGGTTTTTTTCTCTCAATCTGTTTATATGGTGTATTACATTGATTGATTTTCTTATGTTGAACCATCCTTGCATACCTGGGATAAATCCCACTTGGTCATGGTGTATAATTCGTTTAATGTGTTGTTGAATACGATTAGCAAGTATTTTGTTAAGTATTTTTGCGTCTAGGTTCATTAGAGAAATTGGTCTGTAATTTTCCTTTCTTGTGGTGTCTTTGTTTGGCTTTGGTACTAGGGTAATGTTGGCATCATAGAAGGAATTAGGCAGTGTTCCTTCTGTTTTCATTTTTTGGAATAGTTTCAACAGGATTGGTGTTAGTTCTTTCCGGAATGTTTTGTAGAATTCACCTGTGAAGCCGTCTGGCCCTGGGCTCTTCTTAGTTGGGAGATTTTTAATGACTGATTCTATCTCTTTGCTTGTGATTGGTTTGTTAAGATCATCAATTTCTTCTTTCGTCAGTATGGGCTGCTTATGTATTTCTAGGAATTTGTCCATTTCCTCTAAATTGTCATTTTTGTTGGAATATAGTTTTTCAAAGTATCCTCTTACGATAGTCTTTATTTCTGTGGGGTCAGTGGTGATATCACCTTTCTCATTTCTTATTTTGTGTATTTGCATCTTTTCTCTTTTTTTCTTTGTTAGTCTCGCTAAAGGTTTGTCAATTTTGTTGATCTTCTCAAAAAACCAGCTCTTGGTCTTGTTTATTTTTTCAAGTGCTTTCTTATTTTCTATTTCATTTAGTTCTGCTCTTATCTTTGTTATTTCCTTCCTTCTTCTTCCTGTTGGGTTACTTTGTTGTTGTTTTTCTAATTCCTTCAAATGTGCAGTTAATTCTTCAATTTCTGCTCTTCTTTTTTGATATATGAATTTATGGCTATAAATTTCCCTCTCAGTACCGCTTTTGCTGCATCCCATAAATTTTGGTATGTTGTGTTATCATTATCATTTGTTTCAAGGTAGTCATTGATTTCTTTTGAGATTTCCTCTTTGACCCACTGTTTTTCTAAGAGTGTGCTGTTTAATTTCCAAATTGTCGTGTGAAGTCTGGGTCTCTGTCCCTTGCAAATTTCCAGCTTGACTCCACTGTGGTCAGAGATATTGTTTTGTATGATTTCGATCTTTCTGAATTCATTAAGCCTTTCTTTGTGGCCTAGCATATGGTCAATCTTGGAGAATGTTCCATGTGTGCTTGAGAAAAATGTATATCCTGCTGTGTTTGGGTGTAATGATCTATATATGTCTATTAGATCCAGCTCTTCTAATATACTGTTCAAATGTTTTGTTTCTTTAGTGATTCTCTTTTGAGATGTTCTGTCCAGAGTTGATAGTGGTGTATTAAAATCCCCCACTATATTTGTAGATGCATCTATTCTTTCACTTAGTTTTTCCAGCGTTTGCCTCACATATTTAGAGGCGCCCTTGTTAGGAGCATAAATATTTATGATTGTTCGATCTTCTTGACCAATTGTCCCTTTCACTAAAATATAGTATCCTTCTTTGTCTCTCACAATTGTTTCGCATTTAAAGTCTATTTTGTCTGATATTAATATAGCTACTCCTGCCTTTTTTTGGTTGTTGTTTGCTTGTATGATTGTTTTCCAGCCATTCACTTTCAACCTCCATGAGTCTCTGGGTCTAAGATGTGTCTCTTGTAGGCAGCATATAGATGGGTCGTATTTCCTTATCCAGTGTCCCAGTCTGAATCTTTTGATAGGTGAGTTTAATCCATTGACATTCAGTGTTATTACGTTTAGAGAGTTATTTATGGTAGCCATATTTTGGTTGGATTTGTGTTTGTTATATTTTGTTTGTATTATTTTATTTTCCCCTTCTATTTTTGTCTTTCTTGTTGCTTTTACACTCTCCTCCATCTCTGACTGTCCTGTTTTTTCCTTTCTTCCTGCAGAATTCCCTTAAGAATTTCTTGAAGGGGAGGTTTCTTGTTGATATACTCTTTCAGTTTCTGTTTATCTGTGAATATTTTGAACTCTCCATCATTTTTGAATGCTAGTTTAGCTGGATAGAGTATTCTTGGTTGGAGATTTTTTTCCTTTAGTACCTTGACTATATCATACCACTGCCTTCTTGCCTCCATCGTTTCAGATGAGAAATCAGCACTT
Organism: Dasypus novemcinctus; assembly: GCF_030445035.2. Lineage (NCBI taxonomy): Eukaryota > Metazoa > Chordata > Mammalia > Cingulata > Dasypodidae > Dasypus > Dasypus novemcinctus. The sequence goes on from NC_080691.1 coordinate 5,379,014, forward strand.
AATCTTATGGAGTTTCCCTTGTATGTGATGGTTTTCTTTTCTCTTGCTGCTTTTAGAATTTTTTCTTTGTCTTGAGCATTGGATAATTTGACAAGTATATGTCTTGGGGTGGGCCTGTTGGGGTTTATGACCAGTGGAGTGCGCTGTGCTTCTTGGATATGTACATCTGTCTCTTTCAGTAGATTTGGGAAGTTTTCATTCATTATTTCCTGCAACACTCCTTCTGACCCCTTTCCCTTCTCTTCTCCTTCTGGAATGCCTATAATACGTATGTTTGAGCGTTTTGCGTTATCATTCAGGTCCCTAAGTCCTATCTGGATTTTTTCTACCTTTTTATTGACCACTTCTACTATCTGTTTGATTTCCAATGCACTGTCTTCCACATCACTAATTCTCTGCTCTGCCTCTTCTAGTCTGCTGATATTTGCTGCAAGTGTATTTTTGATTTCTTGAATTGTGGTGTTCATTTCCATCATATCTGTTATTTTTTTGCGCATGTCTGCAATTTCCCCTCCAAGTGTTGTCTTCACGCTGTTAACCTCTTTCATTACTTCATCAAATTTGTCGGTGATAAATGTTCTGAGATCTTTCATTGCTTGTGCGAAGTCCTGCCCCCCTTCCTGATTTTCAGTTTGTTGATTGGATTCAGCCATGTTTTCCTGATTACTGGTTTGGTTTGTAGATTTTTGTTGCTGTCTTGTCAACATTTTTTCTTGATGGGTTTAATCAGTTCCTTAGCTTCTTTGTCTAGTCTTGGAGATTAATTAGCTGTTGTTTTTGCGTAAGTGTTATATCTTCCCTTTGTCACTTTGTTCTTCTTATTCCAATTTCTTATTGCTAGTTAAGCTCACTTTAAAGGAAAGTATTAGTGCTGGGGAAAGTCAATTGTGTAAGGAAGGAAAAAGTGTGAAGTAGTATTGGTGATATATGTTTACAAAGCAACAATATGAGTTCTGGGAGGATGGAGGTTAGATCATGTAAATTGTGTAGAGTTATAGTAGTAGGAAAGTACCTATAATGAGGTAGACGACTGAATATGGGAGGAATGTGGTACGTACTAAGAGGCTATTGTTTTCGTGAGAGAGGGAAAGAGAAAAGAAAGGTAATAGTTTCAGGGACAAATACCAGATGGAAAACTAAACAAAGGTATTAGAAATTAAGAGTTAGACACTTTGTGGATCAAAGAAAGGGAGATGGAATATAGGAGAGATAGCAGATGGTGGAGGATATCAAGTTGTAGGGGAAAGGGGATAGTGTAGATAGGCTAAATCTATTCACAGAGAAATGAGGCAGTGGAGGGTGAGGAAACCCAGCAAATGTGAGGTATTTCCTGTAGGACCTTCCCACCAAATCGATGTCCAGACACTTCCTGCCCTGAAAAAATCCTGAAAAAGCCTGGTCCCAGAGAACCTCCAGCGGTGCCCAGCTGCCTCTTCCCAGGAGAGACGGCAAGGCAAGCTCACTCAGCCACCATCTTGCCGGAAGTCCTCTCTTCTCTTTCCCTCTCTCATGAAAATGCTGGCCTTTTAATTCATACTATATTCCTCTCATTATTCAGTTGACTGTCTCATTATAGATACTCACTGTTATAACTCTACACAACTTACATGAGTCTAATATCCATTCTTCTAGATCTCACATTGTTGCTCTGTTATCATTTATTACCAATACTACTTTATACATTTTCTTTTCTTATTCATTTTGCATTCCTTGGCCCTAATATTTTCCTTCAAAGTGAACTTAGACAGCAACAAGAAAATAGAGTAAGAAGAACAAAGTGACAAAAAGAAGACATAACACTTACCCATAAACAACAACTAATTAATCCCCAAGACTAGACAAAGAAGCTAAAGAACTGATTAAACCCATCAAGATAAAATGATGACCAGACAGCAACAAAAAACTACAAACCTAACCAATAATTAGGAAAACATGACCAAATCCAATGAACAAACTAAAAACCAGGAAGGGGAGCAGAATATTGGACAAGTAATTAAAGATCTCAAAACATATATTAGAGACCAACTTTATGAAGTAAAGGAAGGAATTAATATGAAGAAAACACTTGGAAAGGAAATTGCAGACATATGCAGAAAGTTAACAGATATGATGGGGATGAACACTAAAGTTCAAGAAATCAAAAATACAATCTCAGCAAAGAGCAGCAGATTAGAAGAGGCAGAGGAGAGAATTAGCGATGTGGAAGACAGTACATCTGAAATCAAACAGATAGTAGAACTGATTGATAAAAAGATAGAAAAAATCCAGCTAGGACTTAGGGACCTGAATGACAATGCAAAATGCATAAACATATGTATTATAGCCATCCCAGAAAGAGAAGAGAAGGGAAAGGGGACAGAAGGGGTGTTGGAGGAAATAAGGGCTGAAAACTTCCCAAATCTACTGAGAGAGATTGATGTACATGTCCAGGAAGAACAACACACCCCAAACACAATAATTCCCAACAGGCCCACCCCAAGACATATACTTGTCAAATTATCCAATGCTCAAGACAAAGAGAAAATTCTAAAAGCAGAAAGAGAAAAGAGAACCATCACACACAAGGGAGGCTCCATAAGATTAAGTGCTGATTTCTCATCTGAAACCATGGAGGCAACAAGGCAGTGGTATGATATAGTCGAGGTACTAACAGAAAAAAATTTCCAACCAACAATACTCTACCCAAGTATACTAGCATTCAAAAATGATAGAGAGTTCAAAATATTCACAGATAAACAGAAATTAAGAGTTTGCCAACAAGAACCCAGCCCATCCAGAAATACTAAAGGGAGTTGTGCAGAAAGAAAGAAAAAAACAGGAGAGGCAGAGTGGGAGAGGAGTGTAAGAGCAACAAAAAAGACAAAAAGACAAGGAAAAATGACAAACAAAATATGACAAACACAAGTCCAAACAAAATATGGCTAACACAAATAATTCCTTGAAAGTAATAACACTGAATGTCAATGGATTAATTCACCTGTCAAAAGATTCAGACTAGAAGATTGGATAAGGAAATATGACCCATCTATATGCTGTCTACAAGAAGCACATCTTAGACCCAGGCATTCAAGGAGGTTGAAAGTGAATGGCTGCAAAACAATCTTACAAGGAAACAATAACCAAAAAAAAGGCAGGAGTAGCTATATTAATATCAGACAAATAGACTTTAAATGCAAAACAATTGTGAGAGACAAAGATGGATACTACATATTAGTGAAAGGGATAATCTTTCAAGAAGAATGAAAAATCATAAATATTAATGCTCCAACAAGGTTGCCTCCATATACGTGAGGCAAACAGTGGAAAAACTAAATGGAAGAATAGATGCCTCTACAGTTATAGTGGGAGACTTTATATACACCACTATCAACATTGGACAGAACATCTCAAAGGAGGATCAATAAAGAAACAAAAACTTTGAACAGTATATTAGAGGAACTGGATCTAATAGACATATACAGCTCATTACACCCGAATACAGCAGGATATACATTTTTCTCAAGTGCACATGGATCATTCTCCAAGATAGACCATATGCTAGGACACAAAGAAAGGCTCAATAAATTCAGAAAGATCAAAATCATAAAAAATAATATCTCTGACCACAGTGGAGTGAAACTGAAAATCTGCAAGGGCCAGAGGCCCAGATTTCACACCAAGATATGGAAATTAAACAGCACACTCTTAGAAAACCAGTGGGTCAAAGAGGAAATCAAAAGAAATTAATAACTACCTTGTAACTAATGAAAATGATAACACAACATAACAAAATTTATGGGATGCAGCAAAAGCAGTACTGAGAGGGAAATTTATAGCCATAAATTCATACATAAAAAAAAAAAAAGAACAAAAATTGAAGAACTGCACATTTGGAGGAATTAGTAAGAAAACAACAAAGTAACCCCACAGGAAGAAGAAAGAAAGAAATAACAAAGATAAGAGGAGAAGTAAATGAAAAAGAAAATAAGAAAGCACTTGAAAAGATAAACAAAGCCAAGAGTTGGTTCTTTGAGAAAATCAATAAAATTGACAAACCCTTAGCTAGAGTAACAAAGAAAAAAACAGAAGATGCAAATACATAAAATAAGAATTGGGAAAGGAGATATCACCACTGACCCCACAGAAATAGAAACTATCATAAGAGGAAATTTTTAAAAACTATATTCCAACATAAATGACAATTCAGATAAAATGGACAAATTCCTAGAAACACATAACAGCCTCTATTAATGAAAGAAGAAATTGATGATCTCAACAAACAAATCACATTAAAGAGCTAGAATCAGTCATCAAAAACCTCCCAACTAAGAAGAGCCCAGGGCCAGACGGTTTCACAGGTGAATTCTACAAAACATTCTGGAAAGAACAAACACCAATCCTGCTGAAACTCTTCCAAAAAATTGAAACAGAAAGAACATTACCTAACTCATTCTATGATGCCAACTTTACACTAGTACCAAAGCCAAACAAAGACACCACAAAAAGGAAAAATACAGGGAAACGGACTTTGGCCCAGTGGTTAGGGCGTCCGTCTACCATATGGGAGGTCCGCGGTTCAAACCCCGGGCCTCCTTGACCGTGTGGAGCTGGCCATGCACAGCGCTGATGCATGCAAGGAGTGCCGTGCCACGCAAGGGTGTCCCCCACGTGGGGGAGCCCCACGCGCAAGGAGTGCGCCCGTGAGGAAAGCCGCCCAACGTGAAAAGAAAGTGCAACCTGCCCAGGAATGGCACCGCCCACACTTCCCGTACCGCTGATGACAACAGAAGCGGACAACAGAAGCAGACAAAGAAACAAGATGCAGCAAATAGACACCAAGAACAGACAACCAGGGGAGGGGGGATATTAAATAAATAAATAAATCTTTAAAAAAAAAAAAAAGGAAAAATACAGACCAATTCCTTTAATGAACCTAGACACAAAAATCCTCAACACAATACTTGCTAACCGTATTCAACAACACATTATACGAATTATACACCATGACCAAGTGGGATTCATTCCGGGTATGCAAGAATTGTTCAACATAAGAAAATCAATCAATGTAATACACATATAAACAGTTTGAAGGGAAAAAAATCACATAATTATATCTATAGATGCAGAAAAATCTTTTGACAAAATACAGCACCCTTTCTTGATAAAAACACTGCAAAAGATTGGACTACAAAGAAATTTTCTGAACATGATAAAGAGTATATATGAAAAACACACAGCCAACGTCATTTACAATGGTGAAATCCTAAAATCCTTCCCTCTAAGATCAGGAACAAGACGAGGATGCCCACTCTCACCTCTTCTATTTAACATTGTCTTAGAAGAACTTGCTCAAGCACTGATGCAAGAACCAGATATAATAGGCATTCAAATTGGAAAGGAAGAAGTCAAAATTTCATTATTTGCAGATGACATGATCCTATACACAGAAAGCCCTGACAGGTCTACAACAAAGTTTCTAGAACTCTTAAATGAGTTTAGTAAAGTCGCAGGTTATAAGATCAATGTGCAAAAATCAGTATCATTTCTGTACACCAATAATGAGCAAGTTCAGGAGGAAATTAAGAAACAAATACCATTCACAATAGTCAATAAAAAAATCAAATACCTAGGAATAAATTTAACTAAAGATGTAAAAAACTTATATACAAAGAACTACACAAGACTGTTCAAGGAAATCAAAGAAGACCTAAATAAATGGAAGAATATTCCATCTTCATGGATAGGAAGACTAAATATTATTAAGATGTCTATCCTACCAAAACTGATCTACACTTTCAATGCAATCCCAATAAAAATCAACACAGCATTCTTTAAGGAACTAGAAAAACTAGCTATGAAATTTATTTGGAAAGGAAAGAGGCCCCAAATATCCAAAGACATATTGAAAAAGAAAAACAAAATTGGAGGAATCACACTACCTAACTTCAAATCATACTACAAAGCTACAGTAGTGAAAACAGCATGGTATTGGCACAAGGAGAGACACACCAAAAATGGAACTGAATTGAGAGTTCTGATATAGATCCTCATATATATAGTCATATAACATTTGAAAAAGTCACCAAACCCTCTCAACTGGGAGAGAATGGCCTATTCAACAAATGGTGCCTGGAGAACTGGATATCCATATGTAAAAGAATGAAAGAGGATTACCATCTCACACCTTATGCAAAAATACTCAAGATGGATCAATGACCTAAATATAAGAGCCAAGACCAAAAAGACTTTGGAAAGCAGTGTAGGAATCATGTACAAGACCTTGTAATAGCAAAAGTCTTCATGAATTTCACACCAAAAGCACAAATAGCAAAAGAACAAATAGATAAATTGGACTTCCTCAAAATTAAAGCCTTCTACACTTCAAAGGAGTTTGTCAAGAAAGTGAAAAAAGAACCTACACAATGGGAGAAAATATTTGGTAACCATATATCTAATAGGAGACTTATACCCTGCATATATAAAGAACTCCTATATCTTGAAAATAAAAAGACAAACAACCAATTTAAAAAATGGGGAAAAGATTTAAACAGACACTTCTCCAAAGAAGGAATACAAATGGCTAAAAAGCACATGAAAAAGTGCTCCAAATCTCTAGCTATCAGGGAAATGCAAATCAAAACTACAATGAGATACCATCTTACACACATAAGATTGGCAGTTATGAAAAAAACAGAAGACTACAAATGCTGGAGAGGATGTGGAGGAATGGGAACACTCATCCACTGATGGGAATGCAGAAGAATCTAGCCATTCTGGAGGACTGATTGAAAGTTTCTCAAAAAAATAGACATAGATTTGCCATGTGACCCAGCAATTCCACTGCTGGGTATATAACTAGTAGAACTGAAAACAAGGACACAAACCAATATATGCACATCAATGTTCATAGCAGCATTGCTCACTGTTGCCAAAAGTTGGAATCAACCCAAATGCCTATCAACAGATGAATGAATAAATAAGATGTGGTATATACATACAATGGAATACGACTCAGCTTTAAGAATGAATACACTACAAACACACGTGATAACATGGATGAATCTTGAGAACCTTATGTTGATTGAAGCAACCCAGGCATTGAAGGACAAATACTACATGACCTCAATGATATGAAATAAGTAAACCAAGCTGCCTCAGAGAGTTAGAGACTGGATGATAGGCTTAAAGGAAATTGGGGGGTAGAGGAAGGATGTAAGCTGACACCTACATGGGTGAAATCTATGATAAGCTGGAGGTAAGTATGTGTACAAGGAAGGGATAAAATGGGAGCATAGGGTTATCTTTGGGAGGGTTTTGCAGGCTTTAGGGGTCCAGGGATGGGAGGATGGCTAATATTGCCCAAGAAATTTGGGGGAGGTTTGGGCAACATACGAACATAGGAGATTGTCAGGTATTTGGTTGAGAGTATAATGCTGAGAAAACTTTTTCAGAAATAATACGAAAGGTTACCTGTTTAAGAGGCTTAAAGGGGATAATCTGACAAAGGACAGGCTCTTAGGGACTATGTGAATGCTCATTTTGCCATAGTAGGTTATATCATTGGATAGAGACCCATATAATGAGAGGGAAGGTATACCCACATCCTGGGGAGGACTGATGCCCTCAAATAGAGGGAATTGAATCTCTCAAGAGAAATGGTGGCTCCCAGTGCATTAGGGCAGTTGAGCATGTCAAGCCCTCAACACTGTTGCAAGTATCTCTAAATATGGCCCTTCAATCAATGAAGATTGACTGTTACTATGCACCCTAAGAGGAGGGGGAAAGAGGTATTGAATAGATGGAACCAATGTAACTGTGTCAGCAATGGAAGTGTTCCACAAGAGTATGCAAGGAGGGATATAAGACATGTAAAATTACACCAAAAATATATAGGGGCTGATAGGCTAAAATGTAAATCATAATGTAAAACATAAGATAACTAAAAATTTAGAAAACTGTATAGTCTAAAATATAAGCCACAATGTAAACACAAATGTTACCTTATTTCAAAGCTATTGTCTTAATATCTGTATTTCAGTTTCAGTAAATATAGTATGAATATGTAAAAAGATTATTGTTGTGGAAGGGAAAACATTTCTGTTGGATATGTGGGAGTACTGTATATTGTATATATGAATTACTGTGATCTAAAACTTTTGTGAGGATAAGCTTAATAATTAGAAAAAAGAAAAAAACATAGGACGTAGACACTGAGGAAAAGACAGAAGTAGTTGCCTTGCCAATTTGCATACAGGGAAACACTTATTGCCGTGATGGAAGGCAAAACATCAAAAACAAAGCTTCTGCTTTTTTAAATTTTTTGATACCCCCATTTATTTTTACCTTAATTTTTCTAAATTAATATATATTCTCTATCTAACCTTTAAACTCATCACTATATTCCATTTTACTATTAATGGTACCTGGCAATATATTGGGCTTCACTTTTGAAGAAGTTTTGGATCACAGAGAGGTTCAACAATGGCAGGGGAGGAATACTAGTGTGGGATGTTATTGACAGGGGACACATGGTTGGCAGGGAGTTCTACAGGGCATGTATCCAGGGTATGTAAAAATGTTTGGATATTTTCATAGTGGATACAATTAAAAACAATCAAGGGAATGCTGAGTTCCTAGCCAGGGGAGCTCTATCACAGTCCCTAAAGGAACAGCAACAATCCCCCAAGTGCAACGGCAAAGTCCACAAAAGAAGGAAGGTCCCACAATGAGCCCTTGATACTAATGACTATGCTTGTTAGCCTGTGCACCTGAAATAAGAATAAGGCCTACAGCTGCAAGTTGCCAAAGAGTTACCTCCTGAGATCCTCCGTGTTGCTCAAATGTGGCCAGTATCAAAACCAAACTCAACATGTAAATGCATTGCCTTCCCCCCAGCATGAGACATGACTCACGGGGATGAACCTCCCTGGTGCCGAGGGATTACTACCAAGTAGCAGCTGATGATGTAACTAGAACATGATCTTGAATAAAAGGGTCAACTCGGACCAGCAGAAGATCTCAATCTACATATAATACCAGGAGTTAAAAATGCTTTTTGACCTGAATCAAAGGGGGAAATGGAAAGGACAAATGTGTTGATATGGCTATGAGTCTCCAAAAAAAGCTGGGAGGTTATCAGAGGGGTTGCCCTTATGCACAACTCAGCAGAGTCCCAGAGACAGAAAAAGTAGATACAACCCTGGATATTGGTTCTTCTGAGGGCTACAGAGACCCACAGGTTCTATTGTCATGGCAGATAGAGTTCAGTGCCATGTCAGTTGGCCCTACTTTGGAGTTTGTGTTTCTGTGTGAGGGACCTGGACTCAGATGTGATCTTTGTCCACAAGTCTCTCCTGTTACTTTTACCAGAACTGTAGTTGGTGCTGGGGTTTAATATAGACCCAGGGAACCTGAATCTCTGGACTGCCTATGTGATAGCCAGGCCCTAAGCCCCAACAGTCTTCAGCTCCTGCACTCTGGTTTATTGGAATTACCCCACTCAGCTAATGTGAAGGTGAATATGGTCAACCACCACACCAGGGAGCCAAGAGAACCTACAACTGAAAGCAGGAGAATTGCCTCCAGCATCCATGTGGAATCTAAGCCCCCTCTTGATAGAGATGTGGAGTGGACACAACTATTCCAAGGTCCACAGGATGGAGTAATAGAGTATGGATTAGAGTGGACTTAGTTATATTCTATTCATGAACTATTGTGATTAGTAATCGAAGAAAATGTGGCATTGGTGTGAAGAAAGTGGCCATGGTGGCTGCTGGGGGTGGGGAATGGGAGGAAGAGATGAGATGTGGGGGTATTTTGGGGACTTGGAGTTGTCATGGGTGGTGCTGCAGGGACAGTTACCATACATTGTATTTCCTCCCATGGCCCACTGGTGGAATTTGGGAGAGTGAGGGCTATGACATGGCCCATTGACCATGTGTTGCAGAAGTGCTTAGAGATGTATTCACCAAATGCAATGTATGTCTCATGATGATTGTAGAGATTGTTGTTATGGGGGAGGAGTGGGGTGAGTGGGGTGGGGGTATATGGGGATCTCATATTTTTTGAATGTATTATTTAAAAAAATAAAGACATAAAAATTCTCTCTTTTTCATAATGTGATAAATTTGGGTAGGGTATTTACCCAGACACTGTTGGAAAAAGGCTCCAAATTGGAAGGTTCTAATTTTCTCTGAAGTGAGTTACTATGGCAAACAAATTACCAAATTTGAATTTTCAATAATCAGTTCTCCTCTTTCTTCAATGAGAGCCTTTGTTTAATGTCCTATTTCCAAATCCTTTCCTCTGACTTACTTGTTATCATCATGCCATGCCCAGTTTTCAGACATTTTAATGTTGAGAAATACTGTGTGTGTCTGCCAGTCATGATGTTGCATGTTTATTTCCTCTACTTCTGACAAGGAGTTTCTTTCCACAAGAAAGTAATCAGATTTGTGTAAGTTATGATTCTCAATTCCTGCTTCAAAAATATTTCATTTAGTCCTTTCACCTCTTTCTCATCCAGAGAATCCTCTTTTGGTTTTACTTTGGATGAAATGGTACCTCTTCCTGACTGTCCAGGAAAAATTGGTCTCTCTCTCTGTGCTGTTCTCTGCTCCTTTATTTGTGTAGAAATTATTGGTTTATAATATAATGATAGATTTCTATGTCTATTTTCTCCCCTAGGATTTCAAATTTCCCCAGGGTAGGAATAGGAGAATTTTCCTTTCTATGTCCCTGCTGCTAATGAAAGTGTCAAGCACATGGTCAACTTAAAAGGAAAACACCTAATAGCTCTTTATTCTTTTAGAAATTTTCTCATATTTTAGACCTAGCATTTTTCTCAGGTGTGATGGCATGTGTATTTAGCTGTTGAAAATGAAATGTAAATACTCTTCAAAAGCTGATATGCTGTTTTAAAGGCCCCTTGTTAAACCACTGTGCATAGGAATTTCAATGAATTAAAGCTCTTAAGAGTTAAATGGTTTAAAGACATTTGACCTTTCCAAATTTTAAAAAAATTGTCATCACTATTATTATTTTACTTTAATGGCACACATAGCTATTGATAAAATACACTTAAAGCACCTGCCTGGTGAGAACTAGCATAGGGATCTTTATCCTTTATGTCCTCCACTTGGAATCTAAGTGTCCATTTGTCTGTGGTTGAAATGGGCCTAGTATTGTCCCCAAGAGACGTTACTGTCTCCTGCTGCTCTCCTGGTCATCCATAAATGTAGGCAATGACCTTCTGTTCATGCATATTTTAGTTCATCCTACAAACCCTACCTGAACTCAATTCATGATCAAGGGATATGAGCTGCCCATAATTTGCAACATGGTATTTGCACTTTGCCTGGTTGTCAAAGCAAAACTCTAAATTTTCTTCTGACCAATACTTATCAAAATCAAGAAATAATATTTATAGAAGTTGATCTGAAGAAAGACAGTTTTCCACTTCACATGTTAATCTTTAAATAATTAATAGAATTTTCCCTTTCACTGTCATCTGATTTCTTCCACTTTATTGTTAAATTGCTGTTGATACATTATGATAAAAGTAATGTAGTCCGTTTGTTCTCTAGTTCTGCTGGAAAACTCTAAAAATCCTTCTTAGTCCAGACCATTAGATTCCTGAGTGTATGCACTTCATTATTGTGGTCTTTTGTAGACCCGAATTTATGGATTGGGTAAGTCATATAATTTGGAGATTGAGAACTTGGGGTTTGGAGATAGATATTCCTGATTTGAATCCTGCTCTTAACCTGGGATCTTCCTCTTTCTCTTTGTACGACCACTCACTTCTCCTGACCGCTCTAAGGTTCAGCTCTCCCTCCCATCTATAAATTAAGGTAAGATGATTCCTGACAGGATTGTAAAGACCACTAAGGGAATAATTTGTATATTGCAATGAACACAGTGACTCACCTAGTAAGTGCTCAACATAAAACTATGGGCAACTTGGTGTATTGTCATTGTTCTGCATGGGGTAAAACTATATGACAGAGCTCCCCTAGTCACAGTAGAGATGTTGCCAAGAATACTCATTCATTCATTTATTCAACAAGCGATTTGTGCCAGGCATAATTCCTCTCACCAGCCATAGAGCAATGAAAAAACAGGAAGTAATCCCATCACTGAAGGAACTTATATTCTAGGTGGGGTGTGTGGGATATACATAATGTATAAGTAGATTATTTAATACAGGAGAAAGTGAGAGGGCTATGGAATTAAAAGTGAGAGCAATGTAGTGGGTGTGGGTAGTGTTGGGGAGGAGAATATATTTTTAAAGGTTGTCATGCAGGGGATCACCAAGATGCATCACTTGAGGAATCCTTGAAGGAGGAATAAAGGAAGAGAATCCCATCAACAACTTTGATGTGTGAGTGAGTTCCTGGTGTGTTGAAGGAATAGCCAGGGCACTAGTGGGGCTGGGGAGCAACTGGCTGGTTAGTCAGTGGTGAGGTTGAGATTAGGTGTAGGGGAAGATTTGGACTGGGGCAAGATAGGAAAAGCTTATGGGCCTTGGGTTCTCCTTTTGATTCCTTCCTTCCTTCCTTCCTTCCTACCTTCCTTCCTTCCTTCCTTTCTTCCTTCCTTCCTTCCTTCCTTCCTTTCTTCCTTCCTTCCTTCCTTCCTTCCTTCCTCCTCCCTCCTCCCTCCCTCCCTCCCTTCCTTCCTTCCCCTTTTCTCCTTTACTATTTTCCTTCCCTTCCCTTTTTTATATTATCTCTCTGTTTCTCTCTCACTCGTTCTCTTAAAATCTGAGATAATCCCATCTGTGCCATCTCATTGTTGGCATCTATTGATTGTCTTTTCTCATTCAAGTTGAAAATTACCTGATTCTTGACATAATCATTGGTTTTTTTATTGTGTCTTAGACACTGGGGTTATGAGACTCTGGAGCCTATTTAATTTTCTTCTTTACAGGAAGTTACCCTTTTGAAGTACAGGATGCTTGTCCAGATGGAGGTGGAGGTTTATTTTTCCCTACTGGGATCCAATAGAAACTACCCAGCAAAAATGAAACAACAAATGACCTCACCTCACCTTATCAGTTTCCACCCCATTTTGTAGCTTAAGGATGGGGTAGATATTCAGCTCCCAGCTTGACCTCACTGATATCAGGAAGAGTGGGTGCAGAGGGAGGGAAAGCAAAGTGTTGACTATCACCAACTTGCTTTGAGTATTCCACCTCACTGATGCTTAGTGAGGGAGGAGTTTCAGCTGCCTGATGCACCCTGTTCACACCACCACTACAAAAGCAAAGCACCAATTTGCAAAACCCCACTGTGGCTTGTTGCTTCCAGCTAGAGTAGGTATTCAGCTGTCTGTTCATTTCCACTGACACCTTGGGCAGTTTTTCTTTGGCGCTTGAGTGGATGGGTGGACCTTATTTTTAAAAAGTTTTTATTATAATGTCCACCCATTTTTCTGGTCCTTTGGTTGGGGTAGCAAGCTCTTTTTCTTCAGCAGTTGGTTCTGCATTGTGGGCTTCTCTAGCACTCTTATTTGGGATATATAGGAAGCATGGAGTATTCACTGCCACATTTTCCTTCTGGTCTTAAGATCCTTAGCCAACTCAGTGTTTTTCTTCCACTCTTGAGAGTCTTCCTATGTTTTTATATTATGTCCAGGGATTTTTGTTGTAAGAGGGGCACTAGCAAGGAATGTGGTTACACCCTCCTGACTTAGCCAGAAGTCTGATAGTTGAGTTTATCAGACAAATTGTGTCACTTTTGAGACTAAAAGAGTGTGATATCCGGATGTCTGAGTAAAAGGCACAAAGTAGAATATATGGTCACTACATCTATAATCTGTGTTCTGGGCAATCTCAAATAAGCATCACTTTGTCACTTTTACTCAATCTGAAGCCATATTTTCAAGATGGTGTGGAGGGTCTTGATTTCTTGCCTTTACTAATACCAGAGGGGTTTCCCCCCAGCACTTATCCTTCTACTCTCTCTTTTTAAAAAAGTTCAGTAGTGGTAACACTGGATGTAGGGAGGGAGGATGCCCCCAGGTTAACATTTCTCTCATCACTTTGAGGGATGTTTATTTGACTTCCCAATAAGTTCACTAGCTGATAGGAGTTTGTGCATCAGTATCTCCAAGATTCTTTGCCTTTGGTGCTCACTTTGTGAATCAAGAATATACTTCTGGCTGTAGGTCCCCAGTATTTCCAGGGCTCAGAAATGTCTTTCCATTTGTTTAGGTCTTCACTGATTTCTTTTAGCATTGTTTTGAAGTTTTTTGTATATGGGTCCTATACTTGCGTTAAATTGATTCCTATGTATTTGAGTCTTTTTATTGCTATTGTAAATGGACCCCAGTGATTTCCTTCTCAGATTGTTCAATGTTAGTGTACAAAAACATTGGTGATTTTGTATGTTGATCTTGTATCCTGCCACTTTGCTGAACTCATTTATTAATTCATGTTTCAAAATTTTCTAAATATATGGTCATGCCATCTGCAAATAGTGGAAGTTTTACTTCCTCTTTACCTCTTTGGATACCTTTAATTTTTTTCTTGTCTAATTGCTCTAGCTGTAACTTTTAGTAAAATGTTGAATAACAATGGTGATAGTGGGCACCCTTTTCTTGTAACCAATCTGAGGGGGAAAGCTTTCAACCTTTCCCCATTGAGTACAATGTTGGCTGTGGGTTTTTCACATATGACTTTTATTATATCAAGGAATTTCCCATTTATTCTTATACTTTGAAGTGTTTTTATCAAGAAAGGATGCTGGATTTAGTCAAATGCCTTTTTTTGCACCAATTGAGATAATCATTTGTGTTTTATTCCTTCCATTTTTAAATGTGGTGTATTACATTGATTTTCCTATTTGAATCAGCCTTGCATACTAGGAATAAATCCCACTTGGTCCTGATCTATAGTTCTTTTGATATGCTGTTGGATTCGATTTGCAAATATTTTATTGAGAATTTTTGCATTTATGTTATTAGAGAGATTGGCCTGTAACTTTCTTTTCTTTTTGTATTTATCTGGCTTTGGTACTATGGTGATGGCTTCATGAAATGTGTTGGTAATTTTGCCTTCTCTTCAATTTTTTGGAAGAGTTTTAAAAGGATAGGTGTTATTTCTTTTCTAAATGCTTGGTAGAGTTCACCTGCGAAGTCGTATGGTCCTGGAATTTCCTTTGTTGGGAGATTTTTGATGATGGATTCATTCTCTTTAAATGTGATTGGTTTGTTAAGTTATTGCATTTCTTGTAGCATCTGTTTACATTGTCGTTTTCTAGGTATTTGTCCATTTCATCTAGGTTGTCTCATATGTTGGCACACAACTTTCTCATAAGGATCTTATGATCCTTATTTCTGCGGAGTCAGACATACCTTCCCCCTTTTCATTCCTGATTGTATTTATTTGCATCTTCTCTCTTTCTTGTTTTATTAGTCTGGCAGGCTAGGGGTTTGTCAATTTTACTGATCTCAAAGAATCAGCTTTTGATTTTGTTGATTTTCTCTATTTTTTGTTGTTGTTGTTCTCAATTTCATATAATTCAGCTCTTATCTTTATTATTTATTATTGCTGGCTTTGGGATTGCTATGCTGTTCTTTTTCTAGTATTTCAGTTAAATATTTATCTCTTTTTTCTTTTAATATAATCATTTAGAGATATAAATTTTGCTCTCAAGACTGTCTTCACTGTATCCCATGTTTTTTATTTTTTTAATTTATTGAAATATATAACTCATACATAAACACACATAGACAATAAGTGTATAATAGTTGTGAACTTACAAAACAAATGTATATAACATCAAACATATATAACATCTCATCCTACCACCAATAAATTGCATTGTTTTTAAACCTTTTTAATAATTAAAGAGCATTGTCAAAATATTACTACTAAACAAAATATTTTCCCCTCACCAATTCTATTATCTTTATATCATTTTTAATGAACATACATAAACAATTAAGTGCATAGTAAAAGTCATGAACTTCCAAAGCAAACATGCATAGCATCATACAGGGGTCCCATACATCAACCCTCCACCAACACCTTGCATTGTCATGAGACACTTGTTGCAAATTATGAAATAATATTGTCAAAACCTTTCTACTAATCATAGTCCTTATCTTATATTTGGTGTGTTTTTCCCCCAACCCACCCTATTATTATTTTATAAATATTTTTGACAGAAATTGTAAACTTATAAAGCAATCATGGACATGTGCAGAATTCCCAAACAACACCGCTCCACCAACACACCACAATGTAGTATGATATTTGCTACAGATAAAATAATATCATCTGATTGTTACCATGTCCATAGTGTACATTTGCCTCACATTTTCCATACTTCCTTAGTGTCAACACAGTACATCTTTCACATAGATGTAAGAATATTATATTATTACTAACCACAGTACATAAGTCACTCCAGCTGTATTTTTCCAATACTTCTCCACATTCTCAACACCCTGCAGTAGTGATATACATTTGTTCTAGCTAACAAAGGACACTCTTGCATCTGTACCATCAGCCACAATTCCCATCCACTTCTTGGTTTACTATGCCATCCAGTTCCTAGATTATTCTCTAGCATTCTGTAAATTGGCATTTACATAACTAGACTGCCATTTTCAGTCATATCCCCATTTATAAACTAGCTGTTACTGTGTGTTACCATCCACTCTATACATTTCCACACTTTTACAGTAAAGCTAATTAAAACTTCTATGTCCATTAAACATCAGTAGTCTTCTCAGTCCTTCTCTTATCTCCTTTAAGAATCCACCACCTACCACCAGATCTTGAAGATATTTTCCTACAATTTCTTCTGGAAGTTTTATGGTTCTTGCTTTTATTTTTAGTTTTTTTTAATCCATTTTGAGTTAATTTTTGGATAAGGTGTGAGATAGGGGTCCTCTTTCCTTCTTTCAGCTATGGATGTTCAGTTTTTTCAGCACATTTTGTTGAATGGATTATTCTGACTGAGCTGTGTGAGTTTGACAGGTTAGTCAAAACTCACTTGACCATAACTGTGAGGGTCTATTTCTGAACCATAAATTTGGTTCCATTGGTCTATTGTGTCTGTCTTTAGGCTAGTACCATGCTGTTTTTACTACCAAAGGTAGGTATTATGATTTAAAATCTGGAAATGAGGGTTCACTTTTCCTTTTTATGATGTCTCTTGCTATTCAGGACTCCTTATTCTTCCAAATAAATTTAATGGTCATGATTTCAATTTTTTCTTATTGCTGGTAGAATTTTTATTGGGATTGCAGTAAATCTATATATCAATTTCAGTAGAATTGACATCTTGATGATATTTACTCTTCCAATCCATGAGCATGGAAAGTTCTTCCAGTAATTTAGGGCTTTTTAAAATTTATTTAAACATTGAGTTGCATTTTTCTGAATATAAGTGATTTACATAATTGGTTAAGTTTATTCCTGACTATCTGAGTTTTATTTGTCATATTATATTTTCACCACTTTTTACACTTTTAGTTATTTTTATTCATATAATCTTCATTTCTAGTCTCAGTTCCAGGTCCCTCTCTCCTGCCTTTCCTTTTCAGGCTGTAGCACATCCTTTAGCATTTCCTGAAAATCTGGTCTCTTGCTTAGGAATTCTCTGTTTCTGTTTATCTGTGAATATTCTAATCTCATCCTCATTTTTGAAAGACAGTCTTGCTGGATATAAGATTCTTGGCTGGAAGTTTTCTCTTGTAATATCTTAAATTTATCAAACCATTGTCTTCTTGCCTCCATGGTTTCTGGTGAGAAATCTTATTGGATATCCTTTATATGTTATGCATTGCTTTTCTCTTGCTGCTGTCAGAATTCTCTCTTTGTCTTTGGCCTTTGACATTCTGAAGAGTATGTGTCTTGGAGTTGGTCTATTTGGATTTTTTTGGATAGGAGTACATTGTGCTTCTTGGACAGGGATATCTATGCTCTTCAATAGGATTGGGAAATTTTCTGCTATTATTTCTTCAAATATTCCTTCTGTCCTTTTCCCCTTCTCTTCTCCTTCTGGGACACCCATGACACAAATGTTTGCATGCCTTTTGCTGTCATTTAGTTCCCTGAGACCCTGTTCATTTTTTCCCATTCTTTTCTTCATCTGTTCTTTTGCATGTTCACTTTCAGAGGTCACTTCTTCAAGCTCATGAATCCATTCTTCTGCCTCCTCAAATCTATTATGATTCTGTTTTATTTGGTGCTGTAAGCTGTGGAGGCTCAAGCTGCCCTCATTGTGCCAGGGACCAGTGGAACTTCTTCCAGCTTTCTCCTTTGCCAGGGGTAGGGACAGAGTCACAGCTGTGTTGAATAACCCAAGTACAAGCCTAGACTGTAGTTGCCCAGAGAGACTGATGAAGTTTCACAACCCTTTCTCTCCTCTCTGGGGGAGGGATGGGGCTACAGGTGTGGGCAGCAATCTCTGCAGTGTGGGTCCAAGACAACCACAGTTGCTCTGGTAGACTTCTGATTTTCAGTCTATGCCAGCCAAAGTTACCTGCAGTTACCTGTATAGGCTGATGCAGGTCTCTTCATCCTCCTCCCCACCAGAGGCAGGATTGAAGCCTGGGCAGACAGCAGGCTGATCTGTGTGAAAGAAACTGGTTCCTGCCAACACTGAGAGTTTCAGTCAGCCTGGCTTTCCCTCAGGCTATGGGCAGAGGCAGAATGGTGGCCACTGGCCTCTTTCTGACTTGGGCTGGTTCACACTCCAGCCATTCCCAGGTTATCTTTTAGCCAGCCAAGTCTCCCAATCAGTAGCTGAAATCAGCAGCCAACTGTCTCCTCCTCCCCTGTTTCTGGGAAATCGAGCTTCCAATTTCAGCCACAGAATAGCTCCTGGGTTGGCTCATGCCACCAGAGTAGGATAGTCACTGGCCTCCATGGCTTGGCTGGCAATTTCCCGGAGAGACTGGTGCAGGTCCCAACAGCCCCCTCCCTCCTGGAGGTGGCACTGGGGCCTAGGCTGGAGCTGCAATATGATCAGGATGGAGAGAAGCAGGTTCCCACCAGCACTGGAATCCTCAGTCCACCTCACTTCCCCTCGTACCAGGGGCCAAATTTAGATGGTGGCTCCTGGCCTCTCTCTGACTTGGACAGCCTCAAACTTTAGCTGTTCTTAGAATTATACTGTAGTTGCTGAATTTACTCATCAGTAGATGAAATTGGTGCCCAACTATCTCTTTATCCCCAGTTTTGGCAAAGTGGAGCTTTCAATTCCATCCACAAAACAGATCCTGAGTCTGCTTGTGCCTCCAATGGAGGATGGGCACTGGCCTCTGCAGCGTAGAGTGCTCTACTTATGATTCTTTTCGGCACATAGGCAGTCTCCTCATTCCACTCCTTCAAGGACATTACAGGATGCTCTTCTGGTCTCCTGGAGCCCCCATCATGTGCTTCAGCTAGCTCCAGAGAGCCCTGGGTGTTTGCTAACTGCCCTGTAGCAGGAGCTGAGTCTAGGAGCTCCTTACACCGTTACCATCTTGCTGGTTCCATCCCATATGTTTTGACAGGTTGTGTTCTTGTTTTAATTTGTCTCAAAATATTTACTAATTTCACTTGCAACTTCTTCTTTGACCCACTAATTATTTAGAAGTGTGCTATTCAGCCATCATACGTTTGTAAATTTACCCCTTTCCAAATACTGATTTCCAGTTTCATTCCTTTATGATCTGAGTTGGTGCTTTGTATAATTTCAATATTTTTATATTTATTGAGAGCTACCTTGTGACCTAACATGTGGTCTATCTTGGAGAAAGATCCATGGGTAATTGAGAAAAATATATATACTGCTCAGTTTTAATGCAATATCCTTCATATGACTGCTAGGTTTAACTATTTACCATGTTGTTTAAGCTCTCTGTTTCCTTGTTGATCTTCTGTCTAGTTGTTCTATCTAATATGAGTGGTGTGTTGAAGTCTCCAATAACTATTTTAGAGATGTCTATTTCTCCCTTCAGGAGATGTGTATTTCTCCCTTCAGTTTTGTAACTTTAAAACTCATGTATTTTGTGGCACCCTGGTTAGGGGCATAGGTATTTATGACATATCTTCTTTGTGGAGTGTAACTTTTATTAATATATAATGGCCATCTCTCTTTCTAGTACATTTTGTATTTAAAGTCTGTTTTGTCTGATTGTAGTGTAGCAACCTTTGCTTTATTATTTGGTTACTTTTTGCATGGAGCACCTTTTTCCAAGCTTTCACTTTCAGATAGTTTGTATTAGTGTTCTATGAGAAGTCTCTTGTAAGGAGCATATGGATGGTTAATGTTTATATTTTATACATTCTGCCAGCCTATATCTTTTTATTGGAAATTGAATCCATTCACACTCAATATTACTGTAAATTCATTATTTATATCCACCATTTTATTCTTTTGTTCTCATATCATATCATATTTTCATCTCTGTTTTAGTCTTTTGGTTATCCTTTCTGCTCTTTTTTCTTATGTACTCTTCTCCAAAACTCTCTCTCCTTTTTCTTTCAGAATCCAAGGCTTCCTTTAATATTTGCTGCAAACTTGGTCTCTTTGACAAACTCTGTTAGTTTCTGTTTGCTTGTAAACATTTTATACTCAGTTTCATATTTGAAGGTCAATTTTGCTGAATAAAGAATTCTCAGCTGGCAGCTTTCCTCTCATTATCCTGACTGTATCATATCACTGTCTTTTCACCTCCATAATTTCTGATGAGAAACCCACATTAAGTCTTACTGGGTTTCCCTTGTATATGATTGTTTGCTTCTCCATTGCTGTTCTCAGAATTTTTTTTAACTTTGTTTGATATTTGAGCAGTACATGTCTTGCAGTAGGTCTTAGTCAAATTGATTCTGATTGGGGTACATTGTGCTTCTTGTAGAGGTAAGTTCATTTCTTTCAAGAGCATTGGGAAAATATCAACTATTATTTCCTCAAGTACTCTTTTTGCCCCTTTTTTCTTCTCTTGTTCTAGAACTCTCATGACATGTATATTGTTGCATTTCATGTTGCCATTTAACTCTCTCAATTTTTTCCATTCTTTTCTTTCTCTGTCCTTTGTTCCCTTCAATTTCATCTGTTCTGTCTTTAGTATCACTTATTCAATCTTCTATCATTTTGAGTCTGCTGTTGTATACTTCTAATATGTTGGGTTTTTTAAAGATTTATTTCTTTCCCTCCCCCCCCAGTTGTCTGCTCTCTTGTGTCCATTCATTTTGTGTTCTGCTATGTCCGCTTGCATTCTCAGTGGTACCAGGAATCTGTGTCTCTTTTTTGTTGCATCATCTTACTGTGTCAGATTTCTCTGTGTGTGGTGCCCCTCCTGGGCAGGCTGCACTTTTCATGTGGGGTGGCTCTCCTTGTGGGATGCACTCCTTGTGGGGGAGCTTCTCTATGTGGGGGCCATCCCTGTGTGGCATGGCACTCCTTGCTCACAGCAGCACCACCCATGGGCCAGCTCACCACATGGGCCAGGAAGTCCTTGGTTTGAACCCTGGACCTCCGATATGGTAGGCAGATACTCCACCAGTTGAGCCACATCTGCTTCCCTCTAATGTGTTTCAATGTCATATATTTTCTTTCATTCCCATACAATGAAATCTTGTTCTATTCAAGATTCCAAATTCTTCTTTGTGATCACTCAATATCTTCTTGATGTCATTTATCTCTTTAGCAATACTGTCTTTCAATTCAATGTGATTTTGGAAATTTCTGTCCATCTCATTAATTATTTGTCTCAAATCCTGCATCTCTTTAGGGGCTTTGATATTCCTTTTCCTGGGCCATGTCATCCATTTTGAGTATAGCTCATAATTTTTTGCTCATGTTTAAAAATCTGATTAAGGTTGTAGTTTACTCATGTGCTCATTTTAGGGATTTAGAGAAAGAGGTTATGTGTTACTGCTGTTCTTTGATTCTTGGTTCAACCTGTGTCTTTAGGATTATCCCTGTTAGTTGAATAAAACTGGGCTCTGGACCCAGAAATGAGTTGTAGAACTGCTTCCTAGGGCTTTGGGGAGGGAGGATATAAAGGCCAGCGAAAGCTTCTTTTACTTATTTGCTTTTAATTTCCTCATATATACTCCTTTGTTCTGCCAGCAGATGGCATACTTTGGCAGCCATCTCAATTCAATGTCTAGTCAGAGTGTGTTCTGCAACAATGCTGAACCAATGTAACTGAGGTTCCTGTCTGGAGACTAAGAACCTTGTCATTCAAATTTTCTCTGAGACAGATTTCCAACATTCACTGGGAGACCTCTCTCTTTCCTTGGGTTCGAAATAATTCTACTCCCTTCACATCCACAACAACCAGTCCCAGTTAATAGATGGGGAGATTGGAAGGGTTGGATCCCTTTAGTCCTGGAATTCTTTAGTTCTCAGTTAGCTCCCAGTGTAAACAATGGCATGGCCTAACCCAGCATGGAAGAGTTTGTGAACAGAGCAGATCAAATTTGTGGGTCAAAAGCTGAGTCTGCCTTAGGCTGTTTCCCTCTCTCTCCCCTTTCCCAGTGTGGTGGATCCCTGGAGCCCCCTTTGTCTGTAGCCAGCCCAGAGGCCTGAGAATTCAAAAGTGTCTTTAGTGTGAGGGGGGTGCTGGGAGTAGCAGCTGCTGGTTTGAAATCAGATTTGCAGCTGTACTCTTATTCTTTGTCCCTCTCTCTTCCAAGTGGTGTCCAGCTTTTGCTTGGTATCCTGAACCCTAGATGATTTTTTTCCAGGATATTTCAGCATGTCTTATTGTTGTAGAATTTGAGAGAGGTTCAATTATTTGTGTATAGAGAGGCCAGGACTCAGAAATGATTTTGAGAAGGAAAAATGGTTTATTGATGGCTGGCCAGACTCGGGAGGTTTCTGTTTGAATCCTGAGCCCTGAACAAGATTTTTAAATCCCTTTTATACAGAGAGGAAAGGCCAAATGGTCCCTTTGTTTCAGTTCTCAATAGGCTCCAATTAGCATATATATCTTCCACATCTTAGGTAAGCTTTTAGCATGGACTTCAGATATTCTAGGTAAGCTTTTAGCATATTTAGTTTGCATTTCCCCTAAATACTTAAAGTTTATAGACCTTGCATTGTTAAACTGTTTCCTGGGACTGGAGTCCTTGCCATTGTTACCAAGGGCAGGACTGCAGCCTTTTACCATCACACCCACAAGTCAGAGAGCTTAGGTTATCTCTGAAGAGACAAAGAGCCTCCCACCCATAGCCCACATCATTTCCCCCCTTTGCCAAAGTTTAAATTGATAACCTTTGGCATAATTATTGTTGGAGCTATGAAGTGGATGACTGTTTGTTGTTTTGATTGATTATTTACCAATGTTTAGTGTAGCATCCAGGACTGTTTTTAGAAGTTTAGAACTTTTCATTCTGGACTGCAGAATCTTGGGGCAGGGGCCTCCTGCAGTCATCCTGCAGCCACCGGTGCTCACGTGGATTTCCAGTCAGGTTCCAGATCCATCTATTAATTTTATTTTACCCTTAAAAGAGTTTACACCTTTAATTTAAAAGGGGTAGTGAAGGGAAATGATCTCTTTTTTGTAACTGCTTCCTGCTGGCCATGGGCTGTAGTCATTGCCTAATAAGGCATAAAACTCTTAATTTATCTTAACTGGAGGAAGATGGATCTGGCATTCTGTACGAAGTCAGATGAAGTTTTCATATGGTTAATAAGATGTTCACTCTGAAAGAAACAAACTTATTTAAAAATTTGGAATATCCATTTTTAAAAGAGGATATTGGATTACAGAGGTAGACAAGGTTAGGTGCCTATAAAGATGACATGCCTTAAAAGCTGGCGGGAGCAGCATATATATTCTTTTTTAAGTTATTCATCTTTAGAGAGAAATTGCAACAGACACTTAGCTTTGTCTGAAGACACATTCCAAGCTGTTCAATGATTGGCACTCATTCACTCTGTCAGATGCTCCTGGTCAACTGGCACTCCTTGGGCAACTGGCTTCATTCAGGATTAGAACACTAAGTTGGAAATTCTCTTAGTTTTCCCCTGTGGGAGTGATCAGAACGATAAAATAAAGGTTTTTTACACCTTGGTTTTAAATGTACAATTTCTAGCAATTTTGACTTGTTCAATAGGTGACTCAACATCAGCAAGCAAGCCTCACCTTTGCTACACAGCAGAGTACAGTAGAATATAGTAAGTTGACTGAGACTGGCTGAGACTGCCACCTTATTCTATAGACATGTTTATTAACTGTTTAGAAAATGATTTTACCAGGAATTTAACATGTCTAATATACTTCTGCACTTGATCCAAAATAGAAAAGATAACATTATAATTATTAGGCATATATTTAGTACAGGATAAAAGTACAGCACTTAATATTAACTAATGTATTACTTAATGCATAAGGATTCAGAGTTGCAATTATTAATTTTGAGTTTCAGGTTTGTAATACTTTACATGTTATCTCTCCATGAGAGCAGGCCATAATGCCAATTGTGTTTAAGTTTCACTTACAGTATCCTGGTATCATGGCTCCACTTAGCATGTTATTCAATGCAGTGAGCAAGTCGCAGCATCCTTGACCTTAAAGAGATTTTCCAGTATTCTACTAGCCTGGTACATAGTGCTCTCTGGCACCATGGAACAGTGCCAGTCTGGAGGCGATATCCATTGTACACTTGGCTGTACCAAGTTATTATTGGCTGCTGCAGGAGCTTGAAACTGCAACGTAGTTCCCATCGACTTCAGGAGCAGAACCAGAGGCTGATATACCAAATATTTTTAATTGAGGGGTCAGTGACCAGCCTAGCCAATAACTCACATGGAGAGGCCACCTGTAATGTATTCAAGGCCTGGTTTGAATGCAGAAGAGTTTGACAATGTTAAAGTTTATTCCTTGTTTTTATATATATTTTACACAACTTAATGCAACACATATATCAAATGACTGTTTACTTACACAATTTTACTATGAAGATAACAGTAGGTACTTTACTTTAGTAATAGAGGAAAAATATTATTTTTCATTGTTAAAATGAAAATAGAAGATTTCTAATAGAATCAAGATTACTTTTTATTACCATTTACTTAAATATGTACTTTGTGGTGGTCGTCAGACAGGTTTTATTATCATTAAGTTATTTCTGCTACCAATACCAATCTAAGTTTTAGTTAACAATGACTTCTAGAACTAGAACTATTTAAACATTTTCAGTTTGGCAGGTGTTTTACAAACTTCTTATAATTGACTATAACCACATTGACTAGCCACCTCATGTTTAAATAAACTTATTAAATTACAATTACCAAAGAAATTTACTCTATTTATTTAAGAGAGCATATCTACAATCTTTTTCCTTTAGCCTAATTTCACCAATGTGAACTTACAATTTTCATTACTCTAAAGATTTTGTACATGTTAATTTAGTTTATAAATTAACTATGGGAGATTACACTCAAGTTCAATAAAATTGAAACCATTATAGTTTATGCAAGGAATGTTCTCTTTTTCCCTTACAGGAAGCTAAAAACTTCTTTTCTTTGTTTAAGTTATGAAAATGAATAATTTAAAAGCATACTGACTACCAGGTTTTAAAACACATTACACAATTACTTAATTTTATTAACCATAACCCAGGAAAGATCTCTCCATAGTTTTTATGGACTTTTCTTTACTTACTGAAATTTGTTAACAGAGCCACTAATTACCTTTATTTTGTTGGAAAGAAATCTTCTGGAAGTAAATAAGGCTCACCAGATTGTGGAGAAGAAAATAATTTATTCTCAATCTTGCAAGAAGGGGCGCAGAGCTAGATATGGCTGGTGCCCTGAACAAAGAAAAATGACACAATTTATATCCCTAAGCCTAGCACACAAGCTCTTCCTCTGTTTTTCCATAGATTGGATACTTCAGAAGTTACAGCTTATCTGAGATCTAACTTTCTTGCACAAAAGTTTGTGATTTAACTGCTTCCTCTATCACATTCCAACCATTTTCATTTTTGCCTGTTCCCCTTTGTTAAATAAGGAATAGAATTTAGTGCTGAAATGGCACCAACTTAGCTCCTTCTTGGGCATCCTTTCACTGCCGATAGGACTGGCCTAAGATGGTCTCCTCCACTGCTGTCCAACCCAGGAGTGGGAGACTGAGGCAGCAGGCCACCAGGTTACAAAAATCAACATTTTTTTTTCCTTTATGTGAAAACTAACCTAATCCTTGTTTTGTTTTTTTGTTTGTTTGTTTGTTTTTTTACATTTTATGGCTGACAAAAGATTTAAACTGGGAATTTACCAGGCAAACTGATTCTTAATTCCCTGGCCTAGTAGATAGGTTTAATCTGCCACACCTAGTCTTGCCTTTAAAGCTTTTGCAAAGAGGAGGCCCTTTTCCAATTGTTTCTATAATCAGATTTCTATGACTTTTTCATCCTGCTTTGTTTAATTTGGGCTTTAAGAATATTTATTTACATATATAACACCATATTTAATTTTTTTTTAAAGATTTATTTATTTATTTAATTTCCCCCCCCTCCCCCTGTTCTTGGTATCTATTTGCTGCATCTTGTTTCTTTGCCTGCTTTTGTTTCTTTGTCCGCTTCTGTTGTCGTCAGCGGCACGGGAAGTGTGGGCGGCGCCATTCCTGGGCAGGCTGCACTCTCTTTTCATGCTGGGCGGCTTTCGTCACGGGTGCACTCCTTGCGTGTGGGGGCTCCCCCACATGGGGACACCCTTGCGTGGCACGGCACTCCTTGTGCGCATCAGCACTGTGCATGGCCAGCTCCACACAGGTCAAGGAGGCCCGGGGTTTGAACCGCAGACCTCCCATATGGTAGACGGACGCTCTAACCACTGGGCCAAAGTCCTTTTCCCACCATATTTAATTTTTAACAATTTGATCAAATAGGCAGACATGAATAGTTTGACACAAAAACATAACTTTAAACTTCTAATTTTTACAAAACAAGTGTGACTACAAAACATTTCAAAGACTCCTGAAACTTTTCTTAATTTGCACTATGACTGTGCAGTTTTACACTATGACCATGCAGTTTTACACAAGAATTTTTTAAATTAATGGATTGTAACCAAAATGTTCTCAATGGTTTAGCACTATTTTTTGTTTCAGAACTTTATATTTTACTTTGAAATTAGCAGAATTTTGGATAAGCAACAAGATTAATTTTATATATATTTACTGAGGCTATTTGAAGCCTCAGGGAGACAGATTGGTTTCTCTCATGAATTACTACTCTTAGGAACACTGACTGTCAGGGCAGGAGACTTCTCCCCCTCCACCCCCCGCTTTTGATTTTGAAGATAATAAAACCCCAGTGGTCATTTAACCTTATTCCATCAGGCAGCAATTTATTTAGTTTACACTTGAATTCATGAGAGAAAGGGTTACTAACACCAGGAGAGGAGACAGTGATGTCCCAGCTCTTCTCAATTATGAAATAACCATAGGCAAAGGCAAGGGGTGAGGTTAGGCTTGAAGTAACCATAAACAAAGGAAAGGTTAGTTTAGAATTTACACTTAAATAATAGTTTCAGGCTAAATTCACTCAGCTATAATTTCAGTTATTATTTTTTCACTGTTTTATAATATAAATGCATTTATAAATGATTTTAACTCTTAGTTACAGTTTTTATTAATTTTTTAAAAACCTGTTAATTTTATAACACCTTTAAATACCTTTCATTTGACTTATAACATATTAAATGAACTTAACCATTACTTTAATTTTTCCTTTAAAGTAAAAGAATAAATCTCTTGCAGTTAGTTTGAAATAAAAAGCTACTTTTCAGGATTTGATTTCTAGAACATTATGTTCTTTTAAAAGAGGTAAGACTCTTCTTCAAACACTGAGGAAATGATGAGGTTAAAGCACAAGAAGCTATTTTGATAAAACAGATTTTCTTTGTATACTGATCTTATTCATTTTAATAATAAAATTTTCCTTCCACAAACCTTCTACACTTTCAGTATTCATTCAGGTTTTGTCCCACACTGTACTCTTTCCAATAATCAATCATTTTATCTTAGGACAAAATCATCTTCTGTTTCCTTAACAATAAAAACACACTCCATATATCCCACATACTAAGTTACCAGGCAAACTTCTTACAATATATAATTGCCATTAATACTAAACAAGCTTGTTAAAATAATGAACTTTTCTTCACTTTAAATACTTAGTAGCATGTAATACCAGAAACAGTTTTTTTTGGAAGCAAGTTGGGAGGGGAGACTGGGTGCCGAATAAGTTTGTTATAAAATTACCTTTTATTATTATTATCAATTCAGTTTTTGTTTAATAATGACTTTCTGCAATTAGTCATTTAAATACCTTAATTTAAACACTGCTTTGTAAAACTTTTATAATTATTTATACCCTTAAGACAAATTTTACCTTCAGAGAACACATTCTCTTATTTAAAGTTTCTACAATACCTTCTAAGAACCTGGGCAGAATGCAAACATATTTTGGCTTTGACACCCTATGGAGGGAACTTTACTGCATTTATTCTGATTCTGCTTTTCACCCCCTTCACTTCCCTGCCTTCCAGGCAGTCAGGTGCACAACAATCAAACAGGAATGCAGCTTATGAATACAAGGTGTGGACTCACTGGAAAGGGGCAAGCCGCTCCCCCCTTTCCAGCTTTCAGCCAAAATGCGCAGACAGAACCTACTCAAATTTGACAACTCTCCCAGGGACCCAGGCACCCTGATTTGACATCCCCAACAAACTTGGGTGTGTGGCATGGACACAGATGGCCTCCAAGCCCTGGCAAAGTACCAGACCAGAGACAAGACAGCAGAGCATGCACAAGCATCTAGACTCTGCAAACATCCAGACTCCTCAGTTTTGCCCCATAATCATTTCACCCCATTGCCAATGGCAAGGGAGGGCTCCAGCTCAGCTGTAATTCTACTTTACATAAGGACACAACTCTAACACTAGCATTGAGCTGACACAGACAGAAGCACAAAGGTCACTAATCTGACCCACAAGTTTATATATGTATTTTCAGCATGGCTGCCCCCACAGCCATCACAAACCTTCGAACACTTAATGAAGCAAATTCATTCACAATTTAGCACCATAATAAAAGATTTCAGCTAGACTTTTTCCACTGTTTAAACTTTACACCCAAACCAAGCTCCACCAGAAAAGCCGGTCCATTTTCCTGTAACCAAGTTTTTTTTTTTTTTTAATCTAGACCAATTTCCAGGATGTTAGGACTTGAACCTATAAACAGCCCTTTTTATTAAAATCAAGCCTCCACTCCTTTAGTGGATATAAGACTAGTACCAGATTCTAACATGCAGTTAGACAAACCCAAAACACCAGGGCTTTTTCCAGGTTTTTCTCCAGGACATTAGGATTTGAACCTATAAATAGCCCTTCCTATTAAAATCAAGACTCCACTCCTTCAGTGGATGTGAGACCAGTACCAGATTCTAACATGCAGTTAGACAAACCTAAAACACCAGGGCTTTCCCCTGGTTTTTCTCCTTTTCCCAGGCCTAGAGAGAATGGCTTCCCCTCAGTTTTCTGGGGCTACTAGGGTTCTCTCGGGAGGTGATCAGCCTCCCCTTCCTAGCAATTAAAGCTAGGGCTTTCCAGACTTTGCTCACCCGGGGAGTCTTACCTTCTTCCATGTTCAGAGTTCTTTTTTGTTCCCAGAATCTTTCTCTTCAGACCTTCCATTGCCCTCGATTTTTGTTGAGAAGATTCTGGTGGAGTCCACATCTTTTCTGGATTAAATTTCATCCAGGGGCACCCAGATTTGGGGTTCACCCAAGTCCTCCCGGCTTCCTCGGGGATTTGGAAGGGGCAGCAAAATGCTACCATCTCTGGCCTTTGTTTGTTATCCCTCCATGGTTGCCAAAAATGTTGTAGAATTGGAGATAGTTTCAATTATTTGCGTATAGAGAGGCCAGGACTCAGGAATGATTTTGAGAAGGAAAAATGGTTTATTGATGGCTGGCCAGACTCGGGATCCTGAGTCTGAACAAGATTTTTGAATCCCTTTTATACAGAGAGGAAAGGCCAAATGGTCCCTTTGTTTCAGTTCTCAAGAGGCTTCAATTAGCATATATATCTTCCACATCTTAGGTAAGCTTTTAGCATGGATTTCAGACATTCTAAGTAAGCTTTTAGCATATTTAGTTTGCATTTCCCCTAAATACTTAAAGTTTATAGACCTTGCATTGTTAAACTGTTTCCTGGGACTGGAGTCCTTGCCATTGTTACCAAGGGCAGGACTGCAGCCTTTTACCGTCACACCCACAAGTCAGAGAGCTTAGGTTATCTCTGAAGAGACAAAGAGCTTCCCATCCATAGCCCACATCACTACACCCCCCACCAAATCCCTCCTACTGAATCAGTCCAAAACTGGAGGGCCAGGGCATTCTTGGACCTCCAGGAGTGCTGGACTCAGGAAAGGGAAGTCTGGGACACTGAAGACCTAGGGTACATAGGTCCATGGAACACAGGCTACAGGGACTCAGGGGACATGGACCTGGGGACCACACATTCAGGGACCACAGAGGCCAGGAACTCCACCACAAAACAGGCAGTTCTCAGGGAACACCATTGCCACCAGCCCCAGAGGGAAGCGTCCTGTCAGCCCACAGTTTCTGACCTCAGTACTTGTAACCCACAGTTCTACCTTTAGCAAGCACCACCTCCATCACTCTCTCCAAATTGATGTCCATAAACCCTCTGCCCTGTGAACCCCCATGACCACCTGCTCCAGCAATACTCCAACCCCACGCAGCAGCCTCTTTGTAGCAGAGACTCTAAGGTGCACTCACTTAGATGCCATGTTGCCCTGCCTCCTGCTATAACTAACTTTTTGAGAAACTTCCAGACTGTCCTCCAGAATGGCTGGGTCATTCTGCATTCACACGAGCAGGGGATGAGTGTTCCCATTCCTTCACATCCTCTCCAGCATTTGTAGTTTGTTTTTTTGATAGCTGCCAGTCTTATGGGAGTAAGATGGTATCTCATAATTTTGGTTTGCATTTCACTAATAGCTAGTGATTTTGAGCATTTTTTCAAGTGCTTTTATCCATTTGTATTTCTTCTTTGGAGAGGCATCTGTTCAGATCTTTTGCCCATTTTTAAAATGGATTGTTTGCCTTTTTATTTTGAGATATGGGAGTTCTTTATATATACAAGCTATGTCTCCTATCAGATATATGGTTATCAAATATCCTTTCCCTCATGGTAGGCTCTCTTTGCACTTTCTTGACAAACTCTGTTGAGGTACAAAAGGCTTTAATTTTGAGAAAGTCCCATTTACCTATTAGTTCTTTTGTTGTTCATGATTTAGGTGTGAAGTTCATGAAGCCATTTCCTATTACAAGGTCCTGTAGATGCTTCCCTACATTGTTTTCCAAGGTCTTTATGGTGTTGGCTCTTATATTTAGGTCTTTGATCCATCTTGAGTTGATTTTTGTATATGATGTGAGATGGTAATCCTCTTTTCTTCTTTTGCAAATGGATATCCAATTCTCTAGGCACCATTTGTTGAAGAGGCCATTCTCTCCCAATTGAGTGGGCTTGGTGACCTTGTCAAATATCAGATGACTTTATATATGAGGATCTATATCAGAACTCTCAATTCAGTTCCATTGGTCAATGCATCTATCCTTGTGCCGATACCATGCCATTTTCACTACTGTACCTTTGTAGTATGTTTTGAAGTCAGGTAGTGTGATTCCTCCAATTCCATTTTTCCTTTTCAATATCTTTGGCTATTCAGGGCTTCTTTCCTTTCCAAATAAATTCCATAGTTAGTTTTTCAATTTCATTTAAAAAATGGCATGTTGATTTTTATTGGGATTGCATTGAAACTGTATATCAATTTTAGTAGGATAGACATGTTAAGGATATTTAATCTTCCTATCCATGAAGAGGGAACATTCTTCAATTTATTTAGGTCTTCTTTGATTTCCTTGAACAGTGTTGTGTAGTTTTCTGTGTATAATTCTTTTACATCTTTAGTTAAATTTATTCCTAGGTATTTGATTTTTTAAATGTACTGTTGTAAATGGGTATTTTTTTTCTTGATTTCCTCCTCAGATACTCATCATCCATGTACAGACATTCTACTGATTTTTGTGCATTGAGCTTATAATATGTGATTTTACTGAACTCATTTATAAGTTCTAGAAGCTTTGATGTAGATTTCTCAGGGCTTTCTGTGTATAGGATCATGTCATCTGCAAATAGTGAAATTTTGACTCCTTCCTTTCATATTTGGATCCCTTTTATATCTGGTTCTTGCCTCAGTGCTCGAACAAGTACTTCTAACAGAATATTAAATAGAAGGGGTTATAGTCAGCATTGTTGTCTTGTTCCTGAACTTAGAGAGAAAGATTTTAGGATTTCACCATTGTAAATGATATTAGCTGTGGGTTTTAAATATCTACCTTTGATCATGTTCAGAAAGCTTCCTTCCATTCCTATTTTTGCAGTGTTTTTATCAAGAAAGGGTGCTGTATTTTATCAAATGCTTTTTTGCATCTATAGTTATGATCATGTGATTTTCTTTCCTTCAATCTGTTTATGTGGTGGATTACATTAATTGCTTTTCTTATGTGCAACCGTCTGCATACCAGGCATGAAACCCACTTGTCCATGGTGTTTAATTCACTTAATGTGTTGTTGAATATGATTAGTATTTTGTTGTGGATTGTCACATCTAGGTTCATTAGAGCTTTTGCTCTGTCATTTTCATTTGTTGTGGTGTCTTTGTTTGGCTTTGGTATTAGAGTAATCCTTGCTTCATAAAATGAGTTGGGCAATGTTCCTTCTATTTCTATTTTTTTGGAATGGTTGTTCTTTCTGGAATGTTTGGTAGAATTGACCTGTGAAAACATCTGTCCCAGGGCTCTTCTTAGGTGGGAGGTTTTTAATGACTGATTCTATCTCTTTACTTGTGATTGGTTTGTTGAGAGCATAAATTTCTTCTGTTGTCAATATAGGTTTCTTATGTTTTTCTAGGAATTTGTGCATTTCCTCTAAATTCTCTTTCTTGTTGGAATACAGTTTTTTGAAGTATCCTCTTATGATAGTCTTTCTTTCAGTGGGGTTAGTGGTGATATTCCCTTTCTTATTTCTTATTTTGTGTATTTGCATCTTCTCTCTTTTTTTCTGTTTGTCTAGCTAAGGGTTTGTCAATTTTATTGATCTTCTCAAATAACCAGCTCTTTGTTGTTGTTTTTTTCTTTTTCAAGTGCTTTCTTATTTTCTATTTCATTTCATTCTGATCTGATTTTTCTTATTGCTTTCTTCTTTCTTTGGGTTAGTTAGTTTGTTTGATTTTTACTAATTCCTGCAATTGTGCAGTTAGTTTTTCAATTTTAGCTCTTTCTTCTTTTTTGAGGTATGAATTTATGGCTATGAATTTCCCTCTAGTACAGCTTTTGTTGCATCCAATAAGTTTTGATATGTTGTGTTATCATTTTCATTAGTTTCAAGGTAGTTTTTGATTTCCACTGAGATTTCTTCCTTGACCCACTGTTTTACTAAGAGTGTGTTTTTTAACTTCCATATCTTGGTGCCAAATCTGGGTCTCTGGCCTTTGTAGATTTCCAGCTTCATTCCACTATGGTCAGAGGAATTATTTTGTAGGATTTCAATCTTTCTGAATTAAATGAGACTTTCTTTGTGGCCTAGTGTGTGGTCTATCTTGGAGAATGATCCATGTGCACTTGAGAAGAATGTATATCTTGCTGTATTGGGGTGTAATGTTCTGTATATGTCTATGATGTCCAGATCCTCTCATGTATTGTTCAAAGTCTTTGTTTCTTTATTTATTCCATTTTGAGATGTTCTGTAGTGGTGATAATGGTGTGTTAAAGTCACCCACTCTAATTGTCAAGGCATCTATTCCTTCCCTTAGTTTTTCCAGTGTTTGCCTCACATATTTGGAGGTGCCCTTGTTAGGAGCATAAATGTTTATGATTGTTCTTTCTCCTTGAAAGATTATCCCTTTCACTAATATGTAGTGTCCATCTTTGTCTCTCACAATTGTTTTGCATTTAAAGTCTATTTTGTCCAATATTAATATAGCTACTCCTACCCCTTTTTGGCTATTGTTTACCTGTAAGATTGTTTTCCAGCCGTTCATTTCATGCTCCTTGAATCCCTGGGTCTAAGATGTGCTTCTTATAGACAGCATATAAATGGGTCATATTTCCTTATCCAATCTTCCATTCTGTGTCTCTTGACAGGTGAGTTTAATCCATTGACATTCAGAGTTATTACCTTCAAGGAATTACTTATATGAGCCATATTTTCTTTGGATTTTTGTTCATCATGTGTTGCTTGATATTTTTATCTTTTTGTTGTTTTAGATGTTCTTACACTGTCCTCCAACTCTGTCTTTCCTGTTTTTTTTTCTCATTCCTCCCTCAGAACTCCTTTTAGTATTTTCTGAAGGGCAGGATTATTGTTGCCATACTCTCTTAGTTTCTGTTTATCTGTGAATATTTTGAACTCTCCATCATTTTTGAATGCTAGCTTTGCTGGACAGAGTATTCTTTGTTGGAAGTTTTTTTCTTTTAGTACCTTGACTATGCCATACCACTGCCTTCTTGGCTCCATGGTTTCAGATGAGAAATCAGTACTTAATCTTATGGATCCTCCTTTGTATGTGATGGTTCTCTTTTCTCTTGCTGCTTTTAGAATTTTCTTTTGCTTGAGCATTGGATAATTTGGCATGTATATGTCTTGGGGTAGGCCTGTTGGGACTTATGCTGTTTGGGGTGCATTTTGCTTCCTGTACATATACATCAATCTCCCTCAATAGGTTTGGGAACTTTTCAGTCATTATTTACCCCAACACCCCTTCTGTCCTCTTTTCCATCTCTTCTCCTTCTGGGATGCCTATAATGAGTATGTTTGCACATTTTACGTTGTCATTCAGGTCCCTGCTGGATTTTTTTCTCTTTTTTATCAATCAATTCTACTATTTGATTTCAGATGTACTGTCTTCCACATCACTAATTCTTTCCTCTGCCTCTTCATAGCTGCTGTTATTTCTGAGAGTGCATTTTTGATTTCCTGGATTGTGCTATTCATCCCCATCATATCTGTTATCTTTTTGCATATGATTACAATTTCTTTTGTATGCTCTCCCAGTGTTTCCTTAATATCCTTAATCTCTTCCTTCACTTCATTAATTTGGTCCATGATATATGTTTTGAGAGCATTAATTAGCTGTCTGATGTTGCACTCCGTTTCCTGGTTTTTAGTTTGTTCATTGGTTTGGGTCATGTTTTCCTGATTATCAGTATGGTGTGTAGTTTTTTGTTGTTGTCTGGTCATCATTTTATCTTGATGGGTTTATTCAGTTGGTTAGTTTCTTCATCTTATGGTGTAATTATTTGTTTTTTTTTTTATGTGTGTGTGCATGTTAAGTCTTCTCTTGGTCACTTTGTTCTTCTTATTCTATTTCCTTGTTGTTAGCTAAGTTCCCTTGAAGGAAATTATTAGAGGTAGAGAAATCAAAAGAGGTAAGAGAAGAAAAATATAATAATAGTATTGATAGTAAATGTTAGAAGAAAAACCATGTGAGAGCTAGGAGAATGGATAGTGAACTCAGGTAAGCTGTGTAGAGTTATAACAGTAAAAAGTGGAGTACCTATAATGAGATAGAAATCTGAAAATGGGTAGAAATATAGAATGAATTTTTTAAAAACTGGTCTAGAGAGAGGGAAAGAGAAAATAAAGGACAATAATTTAAAGAGTGAATAAAAATTGGAAAACAGAATAGAGGTATTAGAGATAAAAAGTCAGAAATATTGGGGACTAAACAAAGAGAGGTGGAATGTAAGGGAAACAATAAATGATGGAGGATAGAAAGGTGTAAAGGAAAGTGAATAGTGTTGGTATCCAAAATCAGTACACACAGGAAAGAGGAAATCAAGGATGAGGAGACACAGCAAATAAGAAATATAGGCTGCAGCACCTAATATTAAAAAAAAAAAAAAGGAAAAAAACACAAGCAAGAAAAAGAGAAAGGACAAAAAGAAAAAAAGGACCTTGTGGGGATAAAGAGGTAAGAAAAACAAGAAAACAAACCAACAAAAACGACCTGACAAGGCCTCAAACATGGAATCCTCTTTGTAATTGAATAAACTGCTTAGGAGCCTGACCTTCACCCATTCTGTCTTCCTCACTTCCCTCTCTCCCAGGACAGTAGGAAGGCTGTGTCAGGGCTCCTGTAGGAGATTCAAATGGGTCCCTGGTGAACCAACTCACTTCAGAAAATAACATCTCTTAATTTCTTGAGAGAGAGCACCCACTCCTTACAGGAACCCTAAATGTGCTCTTGGAAGCCTGCAAAGCAAGTCCTACTGTCCCTGTCCCTTAGGTGTGCTACAGAGGGGCTAGTTAATTTTCTGACTCCACTTTCTCCCATACCAAGTTTCCTCTCCCAGAGCATTTAGGGAAATCAGGGTCTCTCAGCAGATTCACCTATCCTCTCTTCCTAGGCTTTCCCCAAGTCAGTTGGTATGCTCCTCCAAACTCAATAAAAGGGGGGACCAGAAAATTGAACCTGAACTCCTTGGGCCCCTCTGTACCTCCCACCTAATCCCTCCCACTCCCAGAGTTACTCCAAGACTGGATGGCTAGGACAATACTGGATATCTGCGAGTGCTGAGTTTGGGAAACAGAGGCCGGGGAGAAGTGTACTCAGGGTACATGGGTCTGTGAGATGTGGTTTTTGGGAGTTCAGGGAACACGGAGTTGGGATTCAAGCATTTGGGGAACACAGGGCTTGGGAACTCTGAGGCATGACCAGTAATTCTCAGGGAATGCTGTGGCACTTAGCCCTAGAGGAAAGAGATTTACCTTCCCACTGCTTCTGAGTTCAGTGTTAGAAACCTGCAGTTTTACCTTGAGCAAGCACTAATTCTGTCACAGTCGCTCCAGATCAACATCCAGACACCTCCTGCTTTGTAGGTTCCCAAAACAGCCCCCTCTGGCAGGATTCTGTCACCACTCAGACGGTCCTTTGCAAGAGAAATGACTATGATGTACTTAGTCAGACCTCCTGGTGGACTTTTGAAGTAAGGAGCCTCAGACCCTCCTAATTCTCAAAATTTATGAAGGGAATTATCCAACACTCTTTCTTTAAACTCAAGCATTACCTTTTGAAGTAACAGGCCTCCCACAGCAATAGCACTCTGTTGAGACTTGCATTTCCCTTTCCCCCTTATCTAAATAAACTCCTTTTGCATCTTTATCTGCCTTTGCATGTTTCCTCCCTGACTCCTCTCCAATCTTTTCCTGACCTTTTGGTTGACTGTGCTTGTCATAACTTTTGCTTTCTGTTTGCGCTTTTCCTTCTCTCTCTTTACTGATACTCTCTGGGACTCTCTCAATAATTGTTTCAATGGCTTACCCATCCATCTTTTCTATTTTCTGAATATTATTCTGAATATTAGGCCAAGACCCCTTCATGTAGCTGACTTTTACATTCCCTGAGCCACAGGATCATCAGGGTCCATCCCTGCATATTTCCTTACTTGGTCCCTCAGTCATTGCAGGTAAGCAGATGGAGTTTTGTCCCTCTCTTGGCTTTATTCAATGGCTTTATTCAAGTTTTGAGATTTGGGTATAGCCAATTTGATCCCCTGTATAATGATGTCTCTAAGTTCTTTCATCTGTACTTTGTCCTATAAGTTATTATTATCCCAGTTAGGGTCTGTGTTTGGGAACTACTGTTCTGCTGTCATTCATTACCCCCTGTTTGGGCAGATGCGGCCTTTCCTACTCCTTCATACCTGCCTTCCACACCATTCCTCTTTCTTCTCCTGTAGAGAGAATATTCAGTTTGGACATAAGTTCAGGCCAGGTATATAAACTAGAACCTAGGAATTGATGTACTTGCTCAGTCAGCCCCTCTGGATCTTCCATTAGTGATTTAATCTACTTTTTGAACTTCTTTACTTCAGTACTCATCAGTGGGGCATTTACATAGCCAATTTCCCTTGACCCCTGTTGGTACTTCTCTCAGTGAATACAAAGGCTCAGTGGGGTTTTGCTCTTTCACCAACTCTTCCTCAGGTGCTCCGGAGAATGGAAAATTTTCTATCTTTCTTACACTGTTCAAATTCTTTCTTCAGCTTTTGGTAGGTTGTAAGTAGTGGGGCTGTTGCCCCACTTGATTCTCCTGTTCCTCAGGGTTTAGAATCTGTTCTCTGGAGCCCTCCAAGTCTACTTTGTCCCAGGAGGAGAGGGGGAACATAAGGAGGAGGGAGATTCAACAACGGGTCCCAGGCTTTAGGGTCTGCTGCTTTTGTTTCTGCAACCTTAGTTTCTGCAGCCTTAGTTTCTACAATCTTATCCTTGGGATTTAGATTTTCAGCTTTCCTTTTAACCAGCACATGGCATACTTAGAATTATTTTTTTTTTGGAGTAGGGTGTTTTCCCATTAACACACAGTACAAGTAGCACAAAGCCAATCCTCATCTATCCCATATTTTGGCCAGACTACATTGGACCGTGAAGTACTTTCCCTGGTCTAGATACAACAGCAGTATTTAATCATTTTCTTCTTGTCTTTTCCCCTGGTCTGATCACTATCATTCCAATGTTTTACATCGTCCCTGTTGGACTATCCAGAGGAATATCTCTCGGGGATCCTACAGATACCCCTTTCCCTTTCTCCCAGTCGACTGACTGCTTCTATTTCCCATTCTGAATTTTGTCTGGGTTTCTTTCTCTCGAATCTTTCACTTCACCTATCTCCAGTCCTTTCCCTTACAGGAGAAGGAAAACATGAATTGGGACTCCACACTCACTTTGCATAGTATGTCATGCATCTCATGCATGCACAATCAGCCACAGACTCATCAGAATTTCTAACCACCAAGGTCATACTTAATAGCCCTTATACTTACTTTGGTCCATGCATGGAGTTACCTGATCAATGAAAGGCAGGTTTTCCCTTCCCTTTTTCTCTTCCACAATCAGCAGATCTAAGCATCTGTTCTTGGGTCTCTTGCCTGTCAGAGGTGAGGCCTCCACTGGTGGAGTCTAAGACAGCTTAAACAGTGGGGTGCACCTCCCTATCATCTTCCCTAGGGGTCCACTCTCTGAAGCTTCAGAATCCCAGATGAGCCCCCAAAGTTGTAAGAAAGAAATCTTTTTTTTTTTGGAAGAAAATATGGCTCACACAATTGTGGAGAAGAAAAGAATTTATTCTCAATCTTACAAGAATGGGTGCATAATCAGAAAATGTGGCTGGTACCCAAAACAAAGGAAAATGACACAATTTATACTCCTAAACCTATCATGTAAGCCCTTCTTCTGTTTCTTCATAGATGGGATACTTCAGAGGTTACAGACTATCTGAGAAGTCTAACTTTCCAGTGTAAATCCTTCAGTTTAAGATTGAAATTCTCCCCATCACATTCCAACCTTTTTGGCTTTCACCTGCTCCTTTTGCCACATAAGAAATGGAATTTAGTTTTGAATTGGTGTTGACTTAGCTCTTTCTTGTGTATCCTTTTTTTCCAGCTATAAGACTGGCTTAAGCTGGTTTCCTTTGTTCCTACTTAACCTGGGATTGGGAGACTGAGACAGTAGGCTGCCAAGTTACATTAATTAATATTTTTTCCTCACTGCTTTATATTACCTTTATGTGAAAACAAAACTGATCCCTGTTTATGTGTTACACAGTGGTGGGAGATATTTTTCAGGGCAGGGTGGAGATATGTAGATACTATAGCAGGTTCTCAATAGAGTTCCACTAAGGAGGACCCCAGCACCTTCTTGTCCTGCAAAAAATTGCTGCAAAAATCACAAAGGGGATTCTATTTTAACAGTCTTCCTCGTGGTGTGGGGGAGTCAGTATGATGGCCACTGGCCATCACTACCAGACTTGGAGAAGGACAGGCCAAGAAAGCAGCACCCCAGGGGAAACATTTCAGTCCAATCTCTGGAGGTCCACCCAGACAGTGTGCAGAGTGACCACCTGGCAGTAAAGGCCCATAGACCTCCTCTACACTTCCAGTAAAATCCTAAGAGCACTTTTAAGCTACATTCCTTTCTTAGTTTCATAGTAATAATTGTAAAGGTGCTAGGGATCCCAGGTGTCCATTTTTATTGCACCCTGTGGATAACCTCCTGGACCACATGCACAGCAATCTGTAACACTTGGTCAGGTCCCACTCACCCTCAAGTGCATAAAGCACCTCACAGATCTGCCTCAGTTCTTGCTGATCCAGGGAGCTCATGACTTTCATCCTCCATTTCAATTTTCATGAGCATGGCTGGACTGCTGGAGGGCCAGAAAATCTCTCCCTGGTATTTACCCCCCCATTTGTCTTGCTTCCTGCTGGCACATCCCAAGCATACTTTAGGTCATATAAAATTAATGAACTGCTTCATGGTCCCTTGTTGGCCCTGGATGTTGCCAGAAGGGGAGACTGACCTCACACCATAAGGAATTTTCTACTGCTTCCCAATCACTTGGTGTTGCCCCATGTGGAGTTTCCCTTGGAAACAGCTTGGAGGGAATTGGTTCCATCAAGGTCTCCATCCTAACTGTACTTTATATACACAGATGTGAGGCCATAGGGCAAAGCTTGGAGCCTGACTTGGCTGGGGTCCCTCCCAGTGTCATTCTTCAGTCCCAGCCAGGCTAGGCTGCACCAAGGCCATCAGGAGTTGTTGCTGCAGATGGGGCAGGACCTGGGGCTACATTGCTAAAGCACAAGCTTTGGAAGATCCTGGCTCTGGTGCATTTTTGCTTTTTCTGGCCTTCTGAATGAAGGCATGGCTAAGGCTGCTCTTCTCCTGAAGAGGAGTATTGCACAATTGACCCATGCTGGTGATTCATTTTGCCCGGAAGGATAGGGGTGGGCTTCTCCCTCTCCTTGCTTGGCATGGGGTGGGCAG
Source organism: Dasypus novemcinctus (assembly GCF_030445035.2). NCBI lineage: Eukaryota > Metazoa > Chordata > Mammalia > Cingulata > Dasypodidae > Dasypus > Dasypus novemcinctus. The sequence continues at coordinate 5,419,870 of NC_080691.1, forward strand.
GAATGGTGACTTTGTTCCAGGTCGTTCTCCCTGAATTCTGATCCTTCTTATGACACTTGAACTTCCTATATTCCTTTATGTTTTTAGAATAAGGAATCAGAAGCAGGAAGTGTAGATTCACTGCATTTTTGCAGCATTGGCTTGGAAGGCACACCGTGTTGTTTCATATGATGTGGGGAAGGACTGCAGCTGTTTCTGATCGGTGAGGGCTCTAACTGCAGAACAATGGTGGAGGCCTCCAGGTAGGTTGCCATGACATCATCATGCTTTTTCATGAGTGAGTTACTCCTTTACCTCTTCTATGCTGTATCTTATAGATACTATCAATGATAACTGTTGAGGGTCCTGGTAATCTAGGAGGGGTGCCACATAGGGCTTCAATTCTTGAAATTCATAGCCCACATTTACCTAGGGATCACTCATTATATGATATAGTGTTCTCTAACAGATGTCTAAGATTTTTACTTTTTTTTTTTAATGAGTTACATAGGCCATGAGTCCACCACAGGTCCTGGAGTTCAGTGACTTGAAAGGTAGGTCCCCACTCATGGCACCCTATGCAACACACATCCTTGATATCCATGAAAAACTACATATATACATATACACATGCATATATGCATCCCTATATGACATTAATGAATGAAGAAAAAATAATGAAATGAACATAGACCCCTATGGCTCATCATGCAAAAAATCAACTCAAAATTGGAAAAAAGAACTGTGTGTGAGAAATAGAGCTAGGGAAACAGTTGGGGCTCAACTGCTAGAGCATCTGCCTACCATATGGAGGGTCCAGGGTTCAAACCCAGGGCCCTGACCCATGTGGTGAGCTGGTCCATGTGCAGTGCTGCCATGTGCTAGCAGTGCCATGCCATGCAGGGGTGTCTCCTGTGCATCCCACAAGGAAAGCCACCCCATGCAAAAAAACAAAACAAAACAGCCTGCCCAGGAGTAGTGCCACACACAGAGAGAGCTGGCACAGCATAATGATGCAATAAAAAAAATGACACAGCTTCCCAATCCTGCATGACAAGAATGCAAGCAGACACAGGAGAACACAGAGTGAATGGACACAAAAAGCAGACAAAGCGGGGCAGGGAGGAGAGAAACAAAAAATTAAGTATTAAAAAAATGAAAAAAGTAAAAAATATTTTTTTAAAAAAGTAGAACTATACAATTATCAGGAGAAAATATAGGAAAAGTTTGTGTGACTTTGGCTAGGCAAAAATTTATTTTATATGAAACAAATGTGGGATTCACAGAAGATGATATCTATATCACATCTATAAGGTTGTCCATCAAAATTAAAAACTGACTTATCATTTGGAGGCTTGACTATTATTCATAGAGTTCATTTCCTTTAAGTTGGAGAACTGGGATTTTCTGCCTTTCTGCCTCATTTAAAAAAATTGTATTGAAGTGTGTCATTCATACATGAACATGGATAAACAATACATGTATAGTAAAAGTTGTGAACTTACAAAACAAACATGCATAACATCATACAGGGGTTCCATACAACACCCCAGAAACAACACCTTGCATTGTGAAACATTTGTTACAAAATTTGAAAAAATATCATTAAAATATTAGGCCTTAACTTACATTTGGTTTATTTTATCCCCAACCCACCCTATTATTTTTTAAATATATTTTTATTATGGAAGTTGTGAAACAACAAAAAAAAACCATGCACATGTGTTGGAGATTTGGACCTGAAGGGTATCGGGAATGAAAGAAAGTGAAAGAAAGAAAAAGAAAGAATGAGAGAGTTGGGACCAGGAGGTCTGCGAGTAATGACTCCTCAGACAACTTTATTGTTTACAAGGGGCTCTTTATATACCCCAGTGTACGTGTCAAGAAGCAGGCATACATAGCCTATCTGCCAATAAGCACAAACATAGCGTACAAGACATTAAGCAGCAACACATATTAACTATCAGCATTACCCATAGCCTAAGGAATTTTTGAAAATCTTATCTCAAGGTACAAAGTCTAAGTGTTCTATTCACTACAAAAGTTATGTGCTCATCTTTTCTTTCAGCCTTTAACAGCTTTATCCCATTTGCTGGGAACTCTTGATTACTGCATTCCTTAGGTTGCAAGCATAGCCATGGAGACAGCACTAGCTTGGAGACAGCACGTCTCTCCTTGAGAGGCCACTGTGCCTCAGTTTCCAACACATATGGATAGAATTCCCACTCAACTCCCCTTCATCCACACACCACACTGTGGTGGAACAATTGTTACAGATTACCACAGACCATGGTCCATAACATACATTTGGCACATCTTTTCCATACCTCCCATTATCAATACAGTATATCTTTGGCATTGATTCAAGACTATTACAGTACTCTTGTTAATCACAGTCCATAGGTCACACCAATTGTATTTTCCCATGCTTCTCCACATTCCCACCACCCTGCAATAGTGACATACTTATGCTCTAACTCACAGAAGGACAATCCTGCATCTGTACCATCCAAAAACAATTTTATCCATCTGGGTTCACTGTGCCATTCAGTTCTCAGATTATTCTCTAGCTTTCATTCAATTAACATTTACATCCCTAGACTGCCCTTTTCAGCCACAATCCCATTTATAAACCAGCTGCTACTCACTATAATGTGTTACCATCAACTTTATCCATTTTCACACTTTTATAGTCCAGTTAATTAAAACTTCTACATACATTAAGTATCAATAGTCCTCCTCAGCTTTCCTCTTATCTACTAATAACCTATACTCAAAGTTTTACCTCCATGCATTTATTCTTTGTATTTAGTTTATATTAATGAGACCATGCAATATTTGTCCTTATGTGTCTGGCTTTCTTCACTTAGCATAATGTCTTCAAGATTCAACCAAGTTATATAGGTGTCCAAACTTCATTTATTCTTACTGCAGCAGAGTATTCCATCATATGTATATATCATGTTTTGTTTATCTAATCATTGGTTGATGGACACTTGGGTTGTTTCCACCTTTTGGTAATTGTGAATAATGCCACTATGCACATCAGTGTGCAGATGTCTGTTTGTGTCACAGTTTTCATTTCTCCTGGATACATTCTTAGTAGAGGAAATGCTGGGTCATATGGCAGTAGCTTCCTGAGGAACTGCCAAACTCTCTTCCACAAAGACTGTACCATTTTATAATCCCACCAATAGTGAAGAAGTGTTTCCATTTCTCCACATCCTCTCCAGCACTTATTGTTTTCTGTTACTTTTAAAATGTCCATTCTATGCAGTGTGAGATGGTATTTCATTGTTGTTTTGATTTGCATTTCACTAATAGCTAGTCAGAGAATATTTTTTTCATGTTGTTTTTGGCCATTTCCTCTTTGGAGAAATGTTGATTAAAATATTTTGCACAATACAATTTTGGTGGCAATACTACAGAGCAAATACTGCTTGATGAAATTTCTCTCAGATTTCTTGTTCTTGCAGAGGGCCTTGAGTCACAAGGTGTTCAAAGAGTTTTCCTCCACTAGCATATTACATAATGAGATCGTTTTCTCTCATTCCCAATGATTTCAAATGACTTGATTATATTTGGATGTAAAGAATAAAGAAAAGAAAATCTGGAAAAATAAGGACAAAAAGAAAAAATATATAATAAACAGACAAAATAAACTAATAATCCACAAGAATGAGAAATAAATAAGCTAATAACAGTCTTTGTCAAACAGGTCACCAAAAAGAGCTTTCTGGGATATTGGAACACAAATCTGAGATCATAGGACTTATATAGGGACTTGGAGTTCCATAATAATGGCTCCTTGTAAGGTCTGTAGCTCATACTCAGTGGTCTCCTCTCACTTTTTGGTCTCAATAACTCACTACACTTTTAACAGAAATGTTCAAGATCCCAAAGGGCTTGGTGTTTCTCTTATCAGAAATTAAAACCTAGAATGCTCCAGTGGATTCTACATTTCTAGTTTGATAACTAGTAAGAATATATGGCTTTGAAAGTGTTCATAATGTTGACATTGAAAATATCCAATTTGTTTTCTGTAGCTCTGCATGATTGGAATTGAAATGATGTCACAACTAAAGTGATGTCATGGTTTTACATAAAAGTATTCTGTTGCTTAAAGCATAAGGAATATTATTAGTATTTAAAATGCAGAGGGAAAGATAGTTCATATTTTTAAATTTTTACTGGTATTTCCAGTTTATTTGGAATAATTTATACCTTCCAAAAACTAGAGATCTCACTATCTCCCTTTCTTTTCTTTAAATATATAGTGTGTAGGAGTTCCGCAACAATGGAAAGCAAGTCTTCTACACTTTATTCTTTATGCCAACAATCTATGTGCTCTGTGTTCCTCATATTCAGCATAGTGTTGGTGTCTGGGAGGTGGACATGGTAATGACAATTCATGGGAGGGAATGATTTTTTAAACCTTCTTTGAAAAATAGTATAGGTGTAGCATTTAATTGGGTAGGTCTTAAATCTTTCAGATATCTCAATTCTCCCTTTTCTACCTACTTTCATATTGATTTGACTTTTTGTAGTAAACAATTTTTAGTTCTTTCTCATTTCCATTTGTGTATATTTTTCAGATATTTGTTTTATGTTTATAGGGGGTTAAATTTAACATCCTAAATCTATGACAATCAATTTTTTAATAACAATTTAATTTCAACTCTGTCAGATTCTCAAGGGAAACAGAACTGACAGGAAATATCTATAAATATGAGATATTATAAACTTGTCTCACATGACTGCAGGGATGCACGGGTCTAAATTTTGTAGAGCAGGCTGGAAGCCTAGAACTCTGATGAAAGTTCTTGATTAACTATTTCCCTTGGAGAAGATGTCTGCCTGAAGTAGAGATGGGAATTCTCTCACTGACTGCTGGAATCACTTCTCATTGAAATCCTTCCACTGATTGGATGAGTTGTCTTTCATTGCGGAAGGCAGTCTTAGCTGATTGTAGATGTTAATCAGACAAAGATGTAATCAACTCACTGATTATTTATGTCCCCAAAATGATCTCACAGTAAAAATTAGGCCACTGCTTGCTTGACTGAAATCCTGGGCACCATTACCTGTCTAAGTTAACACATATTCCAAACCATGAGAAATTGGATATAAAATTCTTCTTTGGCAATTACTTTCTTTCATCCCTTTAAATATTTCATCGCAATGCCTACTGCCTTTTTTCTTCCTTTATTTCTGATGTAAAACCAGCACTTAGTCTTATTGGGCTCCCTTGTATTTAACATGTTGCTTTTGTTTTGCAGCTTTCAGAATTCTCCCTTGGTCTCCAGCATTCATCAGACTCATTGTAATTTATTTGGACTTGGCTCTTCTAAGTTTCATCCAGTTTGGGGTATTTGAATGTGTACATTCATGTATCTTGTTAAACTTGAGATGTTTTATGCCACTATTTCTTTGAATGGTCATTGTGCTCCTTTCTCTCTTTTCCTTCTGTGACTTCCATAATATGTATTGATCTACTTGATGGTGTCTTTCAGCTCTCTTATGTTCTGTTCACTTTTCTTATTATTTTTTTTCTGTCTCATCATCTTCTGGAATCATTTCAATAGTCTTATCTTCAGCTTCATTGATTCTTTCTTCTGCCAGTTCCGCTTTGCTATTAAAACACTCTTAAGGGATATTTTATTTAATTTATTATGGTCTTCAACTCTAGATTTTTTTTTGTTACTTTTAATAAATTTTATTCTTTTAATTTGATCACATTTTGCCCATTTATTGTTTTCCTGATATCTTTTGTACTGTTCTTTGTCTAGGTTTTCCATTTTCTCCTTGACCATATTGAAGATCCTTTTATAAAATTCTTTTTCTGGTATATTCATAGCCTATTCTTAATTGATGTTTTCTGGACTTCTCTTTTTCCTTTGAATGGGCCATCATATCTTGTTTGTTTGTTTTGAACTATTTTGTTGCACATTGTACATTTTAAGGAGTTAATTCTGAAATTTATCCCCCGAGGTGTTTGTATCTAGCTAGTGATATGACAGATTTCTTTGAGTGCCGAGAGCTAACAAAAACAAACAAGCCAAATCAAAAGAACACCTTTTCACAGTCTTTGCAAACTGACTCTGTATTTGGTGCTGCTTTCCTGCAGGGTATCACCTTCCCATCAAAAAGATCACCCTGAGGCAAAAATGAAATGGAAGTTCCTCTCTATATTTTCTGAGCCCATGTCTTGACCTAGACTTATGCTCACCCATGGCCTTAGGAATTCTCCCATTTACAGGAATCCATATGTTTCTGACATACCCTGTGAAATAGACTTCCCCCCATTCACAGTCTATCATATGCCTAAAAACCAGATACTTTTCCCAAGCCACTTTGACTTAACTGCTTCTTACACTGTATTAGCTGTGTGCAGCTGCTTCTGCTTACAAGGCAAATTCTGGGAAGCCAAGCAGAGATGAGTTCCCTCATTCAGTTTTCCATGTTGCCAGCTGATGGACTGGTGCTGGTATGGAGGCACCCCTGTATGTGCATAAGTGTTACTTTGATCCCTCTGGAACATGACGAGGGATTCACAATGGGAGTACAGTCCAGCTCCCCATCACACAAGGAAAGTCAAAGGAAAGTTGCCAGCAAGGTGCCTTGGGCTGCTACCATGTTTAAATCTGTATTTTCTTGATTCAGCACATACTCAGTTACCACAGCCCTTTAACACATTACAAGAAATTTGAAGAAGAGGACACTGATGATTTTTGCGAGTTGTTGAAAATTCTGAAGATGGCAGTCTAGAAAGACACAGAACTCTCTTCTCTTCTTAGCTATAAGACAGACTGAAATGTCCTGGAAAAAATCTTCTAGGGCTTAGGGTACCAGGCAAAAGCTGGACACCACTTGGAAGAGAGAGGGACAAGGGATAAGAGTACAGTTGCAAATCTGATTTTAAACCAGCAGCTGCTTTACTCCCAGCATCCCCCTCACACTAAATACACTTTTGAATTCTCAGGCCTCTGGGCTGGCTACAAAGGGGGCTCCAGGGATCCACCACCCTGGGAAAGTGAAGAGAGAGGGAAACAGCCTAAGGCATACTCAGCTTCTAACCCACAAATTTGATCTGTTTTGTTCACAAACTCTTCCGTGCTGGGTTAGCAATGCCATTTTTTGCATTGGGAGACAACTGAGAACTAAAGATTCCAGGATTAAAGAGATCCAACCCTCCCAATCTCCCCATCTATTAACTGGGACTGGTTCTTGTGGATGCAAAGGGAGTAGAATTATTTCCTACCCAGGGAAAGGGAGGGGTCTCCCACTGAATGTTGGAAGTCTGTCTCAGAGAAAATTTGAATGACAAGGTTCCTGGTCTCCAGACAGGAACCTCAATCACATTGGTTCAGCATTTGTTGCAGAATACACTCTGACTAGACATTGAATTGAGATGGCTGCCAAAGTATGCCATCTGCTGACAGAACAAAGAAGTATATGTGAGGAAATTAAAAGCAAATAAGTAAAAGAAGCTTTCGCTGGCCTTTATATCCTCCCTCCCCAAAGCCCTAGGAAGCAGTTCTGCAACTCATTTCTGGGTCCAGAGCCCAGTTTTATTCAACTAACAGGGATAATCCTAAAGACACAGGTTGAACCAAGGATCAAAGAACAGCAGTAACACATAACCTCCTCCACTAAATCCCTAAAAAGGGAAGAGAAAATGAGCACCTAAGTAAACTACAATCTTAATCAGATTTTTAAACATGAGCAAAAAATTATGAGCTATACTCAAAATGGAAGACATGGCCCAGGAAAAGGAATATCAAAGTCCCTTAAGAGATGCAAGATTTGAGACAAATAATTAATGAGATGGACACAAATTTCCAAAATCACATCGAGTTGAAGGACAGTATTGCTAAAGAGATAAATGACATCAAGAAGATATTGAGTAATCACAAAGAAGAATTTGAAATCTTGAATAGAACAAGATTTCATTGTATTGGGAATGAAAGAAATACATGAGATTGAAACACATTAGAGGGAAGCAGATGTGGCTCAACTGATAGAGCATCTGCATACCATATAGATTTCCAGGGCTCAAACCCAGGACTTCCTGGCCCATGTGGTAAGCTGGCCCATGGGTGGTGCTGCTGTGAGCAAGGAGTGCCATGCCACACAGGGATGGCCCCCACATAGAGATAACCCCCACACCAGGAGTGCACCCCACAAGGAGCCACCCCACATGAAAAATGCAGCCTGCCCAGGAGGAGCACCACACATACAGAGAGCTGACACAGCAAGATGATGCAACAAAAAAGAGACAGATTCCTGGTGCCACTGAGAATGCAAGTGGACACAGCAGAACACACAATGAATGGACACAAGAGAGCAGACAACTGGGGAAAGGGAGAGAAATAAATCTTTTGAAAAAATCCAACACATTAGAAGTATACAACAGCAGACTCAAAATAATAGAAGATTGAATAAGTGATACCAAAGACAGAACAGATGAAATCAAAGGGAACAAAGGACAGAGTAAGATAAGAATGGAAAAAATTGAGAGAGTTAAATGGCAACATAAAATGCAACAATATACATGTCATGGGAGTTCTAGAGCAAGAGAAGAAAAAAGGGGCAAAAAGAGTACTTGAGGAAATAATAGCTGAAATTTTCCCAATGCTCTTGAAAGAAATGAACTTACCTCTACAAGAAGCACAATGTACCCCAATCAGAATCTATTTGACTAAGACCTACTGCAAGACATGTACTGCTCAGAATGTCAAACAAAGTTAAAAAAAATTCTGAGAACAGCAATGGAGAAACAAACAATCACATACAAGGGAAACCCAGTAAGACTTAATGTGGGTTTCTCATCAGAAATCATGGAGGTGAGAAGACACTGATATGATACAATTAGGATACTGAGAGAGAAAAGCTGCCAGCTGAGAATTCTTTATCCAGCAAAATTGACCTTCAAATATGAAACTGAGTATAAAATGTTTACAAGCAAACAGAAACTAACAGAGTTTGTCAAAGAGACCAAGTTTGCAGCAAATATTAAAGGAAGCCTTGGATTCTGAAAGAAAAAGACAGGAGAGAGAGGTCTGGAGGAGAGTACAGAAGAAAAAGGAGCAGAATGGATAACCAAAAGACTAAAATGGAGATGAAAATATGATATGACATGAGAACAAAAGAATAGAATGGTGGATGTAAATAATGAATTTACAGTAATATTGAATGTGAATGGATTCAACTTCCAATCAAAAGATATAGGCTGGTAGAATGCATAAAAAGTAAACATGAACCATCCATATGCTGCTTACAAGAGACTTCTCATAGAACACTAATACGAACTATCTGAAAGTGAAAGCTTGGAAAAATGTATTCCATGCAAAAAGTAACCAAAAAATGAAGCAAAGGTTGCCATGCTACTATCAGACAAAACAGACTTTAAATACAAAATATTACTAGAAAGAGAGATGGTCATTTTATATTAATAAAAGGGACACTCCACAAGGAAGATATGTCATAAATACCTATGCCCCTAACCAGGATGCCACAAAATACATGAGTTTTAAAGTTACAAAACTGAAGGGAGAAATACACATCTCCTGAAGGGAGAAATAGACATCTCTAAAATAGTTATTGGAGACTTCAACACACCACTCATATTAAATAGAACAACTAGACAGAAAATCAAGGAAACAGAGAACTTGAACAACATGGTAAATAAGTTAAACCTAACAGACATATAAAGGATGTTGCATTAAAACTGAGCAGTATATATATTTTTCTCAAAAGATAGACCACATGTTAGGTCACAATGTAGCTCTCAATAAATATAAAAATATTGAAATTATACAAAGCACCTTCTCAGATCATAAAAGAATGAAACTGGAAATCAATAGGAAAGGGGTAAATTTACAAATGTGTGAAGGCTGAACAGCATATTTCTAAATATAGTGGGTCAAAGAAGAAGTTGCAAGTGAAATCAGTAAATATTTTGAGACAAATTAAAACAAGAATACAACTTGTCAAAACATATGGGATGGAACCAGCAAGATGGCAGTGGAGTAAGGAGCTTCTAGACTCAGCTCCTGCTACAGGGAAGTTAGCAAACACGCAGAGTGCTCTGGAGCTTGCTGAAGCACCTGCTTGGGGGTTCCAGGAGACCAGAAAAGCATCCTGCAAAATTCTTGAAGTTGTGGAAAGAGGAGACTGCCCATCTGCAGAGAAGACTTATAAGTAGAGTGCTCCACACTGTAGAAGCCAGTGTCCATCCTCCACTGGAGGCACAAGGAGCCTCAGGATCTGTTTTGTGGCTGGAATTGAAAGCTTCACTTCCCCAAAACTGTGGGGAAAGAGATGGTTGGGCACCAATTTCAGCTACTGATGAGTAAATTCAGCAGCTACAGTATAATCCTGAGAACAGCTAAAGTTTGAGGTAGTCCAAGTCAGAAAGAGGCCAAGAGCCACCATCTTAACTCTGCCCCTGACATGAAGGGAAGCAGGGTGGACTGAGGATCCCAGTGCTAGTGGGGACCTGTTTCTTTCCATCCAGATCATATTTCAGCTCCAGCCTAGACCCCAGTGCCACCTCCAGCAGGGAAGAGGCTGTGGGGACCTGTGCCAGCCTCTCCAGGAAATTACTGGCCAAGCCACAGAGGCCAGTGACTATCCTACTCTGGTGGCACAAGCCACTCCAGGAGCTATTCTGTGGCTGGAATTGGAAGCTCCATTTTCCAGAAACAGGGGAGGAGATGGTTGGCTGCTGATTTCAGCTACTGATTGGGAGACTTGGCTGGTTAAGAGATAATCCTGAGAATGGCTGGAGTGTGAACCAACCCAAGCCAGAAAGAGGGGCCACTATTCTGACACTGCCCCCAGCCCGAAGGGAAGCCAGGCTGACTGAAACTCTTAGTGTCAGCAGGAACCAGTTTCTTTCATGCAGATCATCCTGCAGTCTGCCTAGGTTTCAATCTTACCTCTGGCAGGGTAGAGGTGGAAGAGCCCTTCACCAGCCTATACAGGTAACTGTAGGTAACTTTGGCTGGCATAGACTGAAAATCAGAAGTCTACCAGAGCAACTGTGATCATCTTGGACCTGCACTGTATAGATTGCTGCCCACACCTGCAGCTCCTTCCCCACCCCAGACAGGAGAGAAAGGGATGTGAAACTTCATCAGTCTCTCTGGGCAACTACAGTTCAGGCCTGCATGACTTGGATTATTCCACATAGCTGTGACTCTGTCCCTACCCCTGGCAAAGGAGAAAGTTGGAAGAAGCTGCTTTGGTCCCTGGCACAATTAGGGCAGCTTGAGCCTCCACAGCTGACAGCACCAACTACAAGCTTGGCTCCTACTGCACAACCAGCAAGGGAGAAATGATAGGAAGCCCTAAACTAAGGAGAAAAACTGCACCCAGAATAAATACCTTAGTAAGTCAGATGCAAAGACACCAAAAAAAATTACAATCCACACCAAGAAACAGAAAGCTATGGCCCAGTTAAAGGAACAAGATAAGCCTCCAGATGACATAAAAGAGTTGAGACAACTAATAGTATATTTTCAAACAAATCTCCTTAATAAATTCAATGAGATGGCTAAAGAGATTAAGGATATTAAGAAGACACTGGATGAGCACAAAGAAGAATTTGAAAGCTTACATAGAAAAATAGCAGATCTTATGGGAATTAAAGGTGCAATAAATGAAATTTTTAAAACAGAATCATAATAACAGATTTGAGGAGGCAGAAGAAAGGATTGGTGAGCTTGAAGAAATGGCCTCTGGAAGTGAATGTACTAAAGAAGAGATGAAGAAAAGAATGGAAAAAATTGAACTTTCAGGGAACTAAATGACAGCAAAAGGCATGCAAACATATGTGTCATGGGTGTCCCAGAAGGAGAAGAGAAGGGAAAAGGGACAGAAGGAATATTTTAAAAATAATGGTAGAAAACTTCCCAATCTTATTGAAGGACATAGATATCCCTGTCCAAGAAGCACAACGTACTCTCATCTGAAAAAATCCAAATAGACCAACTCCAAGACCAACTCATCAGAATGTCAAAGGCCAAAGACAAAGAGAGAATTCTGAGAGCAGCAAGAGAAAAGCAATGCATAACATATAAAGGATATCCAATAAGGTTAAGCACTGATTTCTCACCAGAGAAACCATGGAGGCAAGAAGACAGTTGCTTGATAATATTTAAGATACTACAAGAAAAAAAGCTTCCAACCAAGAATCTTATATCCAGCAAGATTGTCTTTCAAAAATGCGGGTGAGATTAGAATATTCACAGATAAACAGAAACTGAAAGAATTCCTAAGCAAGAGACCAGATTTCCAGGAAATACTAAAGGATGTGCTAGAGCTTGAAAAGGACAGACAGGAGAGAGAGGCCTGGAAGTGGGTCTAGAAATGAAGATTATATCAATAAAAGTAATTAAAAGTGTCAAAAGAGTGGTGAAAATAAAATATGACAGATAAACCTCAAATAGCCAGGAATAAACTTAACCAATTATGTAAAACACTTATATTCAGAAAACTGCAACTCAATGTTTAAATAAATCAAAAAAGCCCTAAATAACTGGAAGAACATCCCATGCTCATGGATTGGAAGACTAAATATCATCAAGATGTCAGTTCTACTCAAATTGATATACAAATTTACCACAATCCCTATAAAAAGGCTACCAGCATTAAAGAAAAAATTGAAAACATGACCATTAAATTTATTTGGAGGAAGCAGACTTGGCCCAGTGGATGGGGTGTCCACTTACCAAAAGGGAGGTTCATGGTTCAAACCCTGGGCCTCCTTGACCCATGTGGAGCTGGCCCATGCACAGTGCTGATGTGCACAAGGAGCGCCGTGCCATGCAGGGATGTCCCCCATGTAGGGGAGCCCAATGCACAAGGAGTGCACCCTGTAAGGAGAGCCGCCCAGAGCGAAAGAAAGTGCAGCCTGCCCAGGAATGGGTTGCACACATGGAGAGCTGACACAGCAAGATGACAGAACAACAAAGAGACACAGGTTCCTGTGCTGCAGACAAGAACATGCAGCAAATGGACACAGAGGACAGACAACTGGGGGGGGAGGGGAGAGAAATAAAAATAAATAAATCTTAAAAAAAAATTATTTGGAAGGGTAAGGAGTCCTGAATAGCCAGAAACATCATAAAAAGGAAAAGTGAACCCTCTCCTCCAGACTTTAAATCATAATACCTACATTTGGTGGTAAAAACAGCATGGTACTATCCTAAAGACAGAGACAATAGACCAATAGAACTAAATTTATGGCTCAGAAACAGACCATCACAGGTATGGTCAAATGAGTTTTAACTAACCTGTCAAACTCACACAGCTCAGCCAGAACAATCCATTCAACAAAATGTGCTAAAAAAATTTGGACATCCATAGCTAAAAGAAGGAAAGAGGACCCCTATCTCACACCTCCAAAAATTAACTCAAAATGGATCAAAAAACTAAAAATAAATGCAAGAACCATAAAACTTCTAGAAGAAATTATAGGAAAATACTTCAAGACCTGGTGACAGGTGGTGGATTCTCAAAGGAGATAAGAAAAGGACTGAGTGGACTACTGATGTTTAATGTATGTAGAAGTTTTAATTAGCTTTACTGTAAAATTGTGGAAATGTATAGAGTGGATGGTAACCAACAGTGAGTAAGCTAGTTTATAAATGTGGTTATGACTGAAAATGGTAGTCTAGATATGTAAATGCCAATTGGCAGAATGCTAGAGAATAATCTAGGAACTGGTTAGCACAGTAAGCCAAGGGGTGGATGAGAATTGTGGTTGATGGTACAGATGCAAGAGTGTCCTTTGTTAGCTAGAACAAATGTATATCACTACTGCAGGGTGTTGGGAATGTGGAGAAGCATGGGAAAATACAGCTGGAGTGACTTATGGACTGTGGTTAGTAGTAATAATATAATATTCTTGCATCTATGTGAAAGATGTCCTGTGTTGATACTGAGCCAGCATGGAAATGTGAGGCAAATGTACACTATGGACATGGTAACAATCAGATTATATTATTTTATCTGTAGCAAATGATACACCACATTATGGTATGTTGGTGGAAGAGTGGTTTTTTTTTGGAATTCTGCACATGTGCATGATTGTTTTATAAGTTTACAACTTCTGTTACAAAAAATATATTTAAAAAAATAATAGGGTGAGTTGGGGGAAAAACACACCAAATGTAAGATAAGGACTATGATTAGTAATAAGATTTTGACAATATTCTTTCATAATTTGCAACAAACGTCTCATGACAATGCAAGGTGTTGGTGGAGGGTTGATGTATGGGACCCCTATATGATGCTATGCATGTTTGCTTTGGAAGTTCACACTTTTTACTATACACTTCATTGTTTATGTATGTTCATTGTAAATGATATAATGATAATAATAGGATTGGTTAGGGGGAAATACTTTGTTTAGTAATAATATTTTGACAATGCTCTTTATTAAAAAGGTTTAAAAACAATGCAATTTATTGGTGGTAGGGTGATATGTTATATATATATTCATTTGATGTTATATGTATTTGTTTTGTAAGTTCACAACTATTATACGCTTATTGTTTATGTATGTTTATGTGAGTGATATATTTCAATAAATTTAAAAAAAATAAAAAAAACATATGGGATACAGTGAAGGCAGTCTTGAGATTATACCCCTAAATAATTATATTAAAAGAAAAAAAAGATAAACATTTAACTGAAAAACTAGAAAAATAACAGCATACCAATCCCAAAGTCAGCAATAATAAATCATAGAGATAAGAACTGACTTATATGAAATTGAGAACAACAACTACAAAAAATAGAGAAAATCAACAAAATCAAAAGCTGGTTCTTTAAGATCAGTAAAATTGACAAACCCTTAGCCTGCCATACTAATAACACAAGAAAGAGAGAAGATGCAAATAAATACAATCAGAAACAAATAGAGGGAAGTAATGTCTGACTTCACAGAAAAAGTATCATAAGATACTTATGAGAAAGCTATGTGTCAACAAATGAGACAACCTAGATGAAAGGGACAAATACCTAGAAAACCACAACCTAAACTAATACTACAAGAAATACAAGAACTTAACAAACAAATCACATTTAAAGAGATTGAATCCATCATCAAAAGCTTCCAACAAAGAAAAGTCCAGGATCATATGGCTTCACAGGTGAACTCTACCAAGCATTTAGAAAAGAAATAACACCTATCTTTTAAAACTCTTCCAAAAAAATTGAAGAGAAGGCAAAATTACCAACATATTTTATGAAGCCATCACCAAAATACCAAAGCCAGATAAATACAAAAATAAAATAAAATTACAGGCCAATCTCTCTAATGAACATAAATGCAAAAATTCTCAATGTAATATTTGCAAATTGAATCCAATAGCATTTCAAAAGAATTATATATCAGTACCAAGTGGGACTTATTCCTGGTATGCAGGGCTTATTCAACATAGGAAAATCAATGTAATACACCACATATAAAAATTGAAGGAATAAAACACAAATGATTATCTCAATTGGTGCGGAAAAGGCATTTGACTAAATCCAGCATCCTTTCTTGCTAAAAACACCTCAAAGTATAATAAAAGGGAAATTCCTTAATATGATAAAATCATATATGAAAAACCCACATCCAACATTGTACTCAATGGGGAAAGGTTGAAAGCTTTCCCTCTCAGATTGGGTACAAGAAAAGGGTGCCCACTATCACCACTGTTATTCAACATTTTACTAAAAGTTCCAGCTAGAGCAATTAGACAAGAAAAAAATTAAAGGTATCCAAAGAGGTAAAGAGGAAGCAAAACTTTCACTATTTGCTGATGGCATGACCATATATTTAGAAAATTCTGAAATGTATAGGACTAAGCTACATGAATTAATAAATGAGTTCAGCAAAGTGGCAGGATACAAGATCAACATACAAAATCAGTAATGTTTTTGTACACTAGCAGTGAACAATCTGAGAAGGAAATCACGGGGGAAATTGCATTTACAATAGCAATAAAAAGACTCAAATACATAGGAATCAATTTAACTCAAGAAGTATAGGATCCATATGCCAAAAACTTCAAAACAAGGCTAAAAGAAATCAGTAAAGACCTAAAAAAATGAAAAGACACTTCTGAGCCCTGGAAACATAGGAGACTCACAGCCAGAAGTATTTTCTTGATTCACAAAGTGAGCACCAAAGGCAAAGAATCTTGGAGACACTGAAATACAAACTTCTATCAGCTAGTGACCTTACTGGGAGGTCAAATAAACATCCCCCAAAGTGATGAGAGAAAGCTTAACCTAGGGGCATCCTCCCTCCCTACATCCAGTATTACCGCTACTGAACTTTTTTTTAAAAAGGGAGGAGAATGACAAGTGCTGGGGGGAAACCCCTCTGGTATTAGTCAAGACAAGTAATCAAGACCCTCCACACCATCTTGAAAATATGGCTGCAGATTGAATAAAAGTGGCAAAGTGATTCCTATGTGAGATTGCCCAGAACAAGGATTATAGATGTAATGACCATACATTCTACTTTGTGCCTTTTGCTCAGACATCCAGACATCACACTTAGCCTCAAAAGTGACACAATTTGTCTGATAAATTCAGCTATCAGACTTCTGGCTAAGTCAGGAGGGTGTAACCACATTCCTTGCTAGTCTCCCCTCTTACAACAAAAATCTCTGGACATAATACAAAAACATAGGAAGACTCTCAAGAGTGGAAGGAAAATAGTGAGTGGGCTAAGAACCTAAAGACTGGAAGGAAAATGTGGCAGTAAAGAGTCCATGCTTCCTATATATTCCAAATAAAGTGCTAGAGAAGCCCACAACACAGAACCACCGGCTGAAGAAAAAGAGCTTGCCACCCCAACCAAGGACCAGAAAAATGGGTGGACATTATAATAAAAAACTTTTTTATAATGTCCACCCATCCACTCAAGCTCCAAAGGAAAACTGCCCATGCTGTCAGTGGAATTAAGTAGGCAGCTGAATGTCCACTCCAGCTGGAAGCAACAAGCCACAGTGGGGTTTTGCAAATTGGTGCTTTGCTTTTGTAGGGGTGGTGTGAACAGGGTGTATCAGGCAGCTGAAACTCCTTCCTCACTAAGCAGCAGTGAGGTGGAATGACTCTAAGCAAGTTGGTGATAGTCAACACTTTGCTTTCCCTCCCTCTGCACCCACTCTTCCTGATATCAGTGAAGTCAAGCTGGGAGCTGAATATCTACCCCATCCTTAAGCTACAAAATGGGGTGGAAACTGACAAGGTGAGGTGAGGTCATTTGTTGCTTCATTTTTGCTGGGTATTGTCTATTGAATCCCAGTAGGGAAAAATAAACCTCCACCTCCATCTGGACAAGCATCCTGTACTTCAAAAGGGTAACTGCCTGCAAAGAAGAAAATTAAATAGGAACCAGAGTCTCATAACCCCAGTGTCTAAGGTACAATAAAAAACCAATAGTCAGCAGCAGACTTGGCCCAGTGGTTAGGGCATCTGTCTACCACATGGGAGGTCTGCGGTTCAAACCCTGGACCTCCTTGACCTGTGTGGAGCTGGCTCATGTGCAGTGCTGATGCACGCAAGGAGTGCCCTGTCATGCAGGGGTGTCCTCCACGTAGGGGAGCCCCACATGCAAGGAGTGCACCCTGTAAGGAAAGCCTCCCAGTGTGAAAGAAAGTGCAGCTTGCCCAGGAATGGTGCCACACACATGGAGAGCTGACACAACAAGATGATGCAACAAAAAGAAACACAGATTTCCGTGCCACTGACAACAACAGAAGCAGACAAAGAAGACGCAGCAAACAGACACAGAGAACATACAACTGGGGTAGGGGGGGAGGGGAGAGAAATAAATAAATAAATAATTCTTAAAGGAAAAAACCAATGGCCATGCCAAGAATCAGGTAATTTTCAATTTGAATGAGAAAAGACAAGCAACAGATGCCAATAATGAGATGGAACAGATAGGATTATCTATTTAGATTTAAGAGGAAGAGTGAGAGAGAAAGAGAGAGATAATATAAAAAAGGGAAGGGAAGGAAAAATAGGAAAGGGAGAAAAAAGGAAGGAAGGAAGGAAGGAGGGAGGGAGGGAGGAAGGAAGGAAGGAAGGAAGACTGTAGGATACATAAACTGAACAACTTACTCTCTACTCGTACCTTCTAATTGCCCCCAATTCACTCAAAGGAGAACCCAAGGCCCATAAGCTTTTCCTATCTTGCCCCAGTCCAAATCTTCCCCCACACCTAATCTTAACCTCATCACTGACTAACCAGCCAATTACCCCAGCCCCACTAGTACCCTGGCTATTCCTTCCACACACCAGGAACTCACTCCCACATCAAAGTTTTTGATGGGATTCTCTTCCCCAGATATCTGCATGCCTCCTTTATTCCTCCTTCAAGGATTCCTCAAGTGATGCTTCTTGGTGATGCCCTGCATGACAACCTTTAAAAATATATTCTCCTCCCCAACACTACCCACACCCACTACATTGCTCTCACTTTTAATTCCATAGCCCTCTCACCTTCTGTATTAAATAATCTACTTATACATTATGTATATATCCCACACACCCCACCTAGAATATAAGCTCCTTCAGTGCTGGGATTAATTCCTGTTTTTTCATTGCTCTATGGCTGGTGAGAGGAATTATGCCTGGTACTAAATGCTTGTTGAATAAATGAATGAGTATTCTTGGCAACATCTCTACCATGATTAGGGGAGCTCTGCCATATAGTGTTACCCCATGCAGAACGATGACAATATGCCAAGTTGCCCATAGTTTTATGTTGAGCACTTACTAGGTGAGGCACTGTGTTCACTGCAATATATAAATTATTCCTTTAGTGGTCTTCACAATCCTGTCAGGAATCATCTTACCTTATTTTACTTAGGAGGGAGAGTGAGCCTTAGAGTGGTCAGGGGAAGTGACAGTGGTCATATAGAGAGCAAGAGGAAGATCCCAGACTAAGAGCAGGATTCAAATCAGGAATATCTATCTCCAAACCCCAAGCTCTCAATCTCCAAATTATACCATTTGCCCAGTCCATAAATTCAGGTCTACAAAAGACCACAATAATGAGGTGCATACACTCAGTAATCTAATGGTCTGGACTAAGGATTTTTAGAGTTTTCCAGCAGAACTAGAGAACAAATGGACTACATTACTTTTCATACTTTTTTTCCCTCTCCTTTCCCCCCCCCACCCAGGTTCTCTGTTCTCTGTGTCTATTTGCTGCATCCTCCCTGTCCGTTTCTGTTGTCAGCAGCATGGGAATCTGTGTTTCTTTTTGTTGCGTCATCTTGTTGTGTCAGCTCTCCGTGTGTGTGGCACCATTCCTGGGCAGGCTGCACTTTCTTTTACACTAGGCAGCTCTCCTTAAGGGGGTGCACTCCTTGCCCATGGGGCTTCCCTACATGGAGGACACCCCTGTGTGGCAGGGCATTCCCTGTGGGCATCAGCACTGCACATGGGCCAGCTCCACAATGGCCAAGGATGCCTGGGGTTTGAACTGTGGACCTCCCATGTGGTAGACGGATGCCCTAACCTCTGGGCCAAGTCCTACATTACTTTTATCATAATGTATCAACAACAATTTAACAATAAAGAGGAAGAAAGCAGATGACAGTGAAAGGAAAAATTCTATTAATTATTAAAAGATTAACATGTGAAGTGCAAAACTGCCTTTCTTCAGATCAACTTCTATAAATATTATTTCTTGATTTTGAAAAATATTGGTCAGAAAAACATTTAGAGTTTTGCTTTGACAACTATGCAAAATGCAAATATCATGTTGCAAACTATGGGCAGCTCATATCCCTTGATCATGAATTGAGTTCAGGTAGGGTTTGTAGGATGAACTAAAATATGCATGAACAGAAAGTCATTGCCTACATCTATAGATGACCAGGAGAGCAGCAGGAGACAGTAACTTCTCTTGGGGACAATTCTAGGCCCATTTCAACTACAGACAAATGGACACTTAGAGTCCAGGTAGAGGACATAAAGGATAAAGATTCCTATGCTAGTTCTCACCACGTAGGTGCTTTAAATGTATTTTATCAATAGCTATGTGTGCCATTAAACTAAAATAATAATAGTAATGATAATTTTTTAAAAATTGGGGAAAGTCAAATGTCTTTAAACCTTTTAACTCTTAAGAGCTTAAATTCATTGAACTGACTATGCAAAGTGGTTAACAAGAGGCCTTTAAAAGAGCATATCAGGGAAACGGACTTTGGCCCAGTGGTTAGGGCGTCCGTCTACCATATGGGAGGTCCGCGGTTCAAACCCCGGGCCTCCTTGACCCGTGTGGAGCTGGCCATGCGCAGCGCTGATGCGCGCAAGGAGTGCCGTGCCACGAAAGGGTGTCCCCTGCGTGGGGGAGCCCCACGCGCAAGGAGTGCGCCCGTGAGGAGAACCGCCCAGCGTGAAAGAAAGTGCAGCCTGCCCAGGAATGGCACCGCCCACACTTCCCGTGCCGCTGACGACAACAGAAGCGGACAAAGAAACAAGACGCAGCAAATAGACACCAAGAACAGACAACCAGGGGAGGGGGGAAATTAAATAAATAAATAAATCTTTAAAAATAAATAAATAAATAAAAGAGCATATCAGCTTTTGAAGAGACAATCTTTACATTTCATTTTCAACAGCTAAATACACATGCCATCACAACTGAGAAAAATGCTAGGACTGAAATGTGAGAAAATGCCCAAAAGAATAAAGAGCTGTTAAGTGTTTCCCTTTTAAGTTGACCATGTGCTTGACACTTTCATAAGCAGCAGGGACATAGAAAGGAAAATTATCCTATTCCTACCCTGGGGATATTTGAAATCCCAGGGGAGAAAACAGACATAGAAATCTATCATTATATTATAAACCAGTAATTTCCACAAAGAGAGAGGAGCAAAGAACAGCACAGAGGAGAGACCAATTTTTCCTGGACAGTGAGGAAGATGTACCATTTCATCCAAAGTAAAACTAAAAGAGAATTCTCTGGATGAGAAAAAGGTGAAAGGACTAACTGAAATATTTTTGAGGCAGGAATTGAGAATCATAACTTACACAAATCTGATTACTTCCTTGTGGAAAGAAACTTCTTGTCAGAAGCAGAGGAAATAAACATACAGCATCATGACTGGCATCCACACACAGTATTTCTCAACTTTAAAATGTCTGAAAACTGGGTATGGCATGATGGTAACAAGTAAGTCAGAGGAAAGGATTTGGAAATAGAACATTAAATAAAAGCTCTCATTGAAGAAAGAGGAGAACTGATCATTGAAAATTCAAATTTATTAATTTGTTTACCATAGTAACTCACTTCAGAGAAAATTAGAACCTTCCTATTTGGAGACTTTTTCCAATAGTGTCTGGGTAAATACCCTACCCAAACTTATCGCATTATGAAAAAGAGCATTTTGACATGCATCACTACTTACGCATCTATGATGCCCAGTTTTATTACCAAAACTGTGACATCTTTGATGACAGCTTTTGATTGAATTTTATTTCAGTTGCAAGAAGTCAGAGCCAAGGCCAACTTCCTGGACCTGTGACCTGTGACCTGTGCAGGTGCACAGGGAATCATGCTCAGAAGAACTCTGTGCTTTTTTTTAATGCTTTGCTCTCATCATCCTGAAATTCTTAACCATTTTACCTTTGAACTTGTGTTCTATTAGTTAATACAGAAAGGGAGTGAAGCAGAGGAGATATACACAAAATGCTTATCTACCACTCCTTGCCACCCTATTAGCATGTAGTATTAACAACATCCCAGCAGCACAAGATTACAATGAAGCTCTTATGGGTGGGAGATCAGCAAGGCTGAATGTGAGTATAAAGGTAAGCATGTTACCTCTGTGTGTAAAAGAGGATGCTAACATTTCCAAGAGGCTACACTTTCATCAAATTAGAGCTTACTTCCTAGGTAGAAGGAAGGGAATGGCCTTCTAAAAACATGAAACAACCAGTAAACCCTATCATGTATTTCTTACTCTGTTAGTCAATCACTAATGAAAATAACAGAATGAAAGGGAAAGATAGGGCAACTAATAGTTCTTTTCCTTAAGTCTTTTCTTATTCATCACTAAGCAAAAGGAAGAGTGTATAGGTCAAATGTGCACATATCAAAAAGCAAAATAAGGGAAACGGACTTTGGCCCAGTGGTTAGGGCGTCCGTCTACCATATGGGAGGTTCGCGGTTCAAACCCCGGGCCTCCTTGACCCATGTGGAGCTGGCCATGAGCAGTGCTGATGCGCGCAAGGAGTGCCGTGCCACGCAAGGGTGTCCCCCGCGTGGGGGAGCCCCACGCGCAAGGAGTGCGCCTGTGAGGAAAGCCGCCCAGCGTGAAAAGAAAGAGCAGCCTGCCCAGGAATGGCGCCATCCACACTTCCCGTGCCACTGACGACAACAGAAGCGGACAAAGAAACAAGACACAGCAAATAGACACCAAGAACAGACAACCAGGGGAGGGGGGGGAAATTAAATAAATAAATAAATCTTTTTAAAAAAATAAAAAATAAAAAAAAAACAAAATAAAAACAGTTATGTTGTTTTTGCACAGAGTTTCAAAAAATAAAATACATGCACAATAAAATAAGAGCTATGTAAGAGGAATTGTGTAATTTGATTCCATGTATGCGTTAAATGCTCTTATCCTATTTAAAAGTGAAATATAAATATAATGAACAATAAAATTCCTTCAAATAATTTAAATTATATTTTTTCTTTACCTAGAATGGTATTAAGTAGTAAACAGGGTAGCAGGTGTAGCTCAGTTGATTAAATAGCTGCTTCTCATACAAGGTCCCAGGTTCAATTCCTGTACCTCCTAAAACTTTTTAAAAAGTTGTAAATAAGCAACATTATACTTTAGCTAATATTATGCCAAAACATTTTTTAGGTTTTCAGGAATTTGATGCACTCTTTTCAGTATTCATATGAGCATTTTACTGATACTACTTTGATTAACAGAGAGTTAAAGAACACCTTTTAATTTCATAATACTTCTAAACACTTTCCATCCAACTTATAATATAGCAAATGAACTCAACTATTATATTATTTCCCAAGGTGAAAGATATTTTTCAGGACTTGACTCTGAGAAGACAGGTTTTGAACATTATGCTCTTTTAAAAGTGATTATTTATTTAACAGCCAAGGAAATGATAGGGTTAAAGCATATAAAGCTATTTTGACAAAAAGAGGTTTTTCTTTTGTATATTGATTAGTCAGGAGAAAAACTTTTTCCAAACTTTTGCTGAAACAGACCACTGATTTGGTTTTTGTTATTTTAACAGAGAAAGAACAAAATTTTAACTTTGCATCAGTATGCTATTTGATATTACAGCTTTTGAAACTTTATAGATAGACCCAATAAATTTTACTCAACTTTAACTACAAAAAATTTCTGTATTCATTCAGATTTTGTTTTATATTTTAACTTTTCTTCATATAAGCAATTTGATCTTAGGACAAAATAACGGTCTCTTTCCTTAACAATAAAAATATATTCTATATACCCTACATACATATTTATTAAAATGATTTTGGGAACTGTCTTAAAGCAAATTCTTACAACATACAATTACCATGATTACATTAGCTAACAGGTATTTTATTTTAGCAGTGCAGGAAAAACTACTTTCCCCATTATTTTATGAAAACCTAAGAGTCCCAATGGAATCTAAATTATCTTCTCCCTATCACCACTTTAATATTCAGATTGAAGTGGTCTCTGACAGGTTTTCCTGTTCTGCATCAATTCAGTTTCTGTTTAATAGTGACTTCCTCTAATTAACCATTTGAATATTTCAGTTTAAGCAATGCTTCTACAAACCTCTTATAACTATTTATAACCACATAGAGCATTGTTGCATCATTTCAAGACAAATTCCACCTTCACAGAACACATTCCCTTACCTAATGCCACCACAATACCTTCTATAATGCGGTCACCCCTCGGGCTGAAGTGTGGTTTGCTGGCCTGGCAGGGGAGCGGCCGTGGTAGGCCTAATTCCGCTGCCCCCATAATAGGGTGGCTGGTCGGACTCACTGCCACCCCTGAAGGAAGCTCGGCATGGGCGCAGAGTGCCCTCGGGTCTCCCCTTCTCGGCAGCCATGCTTCCGCGGCCGCCCCTCCTCCCAGATGGCGCCACCCGATGCCTTGTGGGGCGGCACCCTTCTTCTTCCTTCTCCCTGCGCAGGCGCAGGGCAGAAAATTCCAGTCTGCCCTTTTCCCCTCCCCCGACAGCAGCAACAGCCAGGCATGGGCAGAAAATTCCAGTCTGCCCTTTTCCCCTCCCCCGACAGCAGCAACAGCCAGGCGTGGGCGGAGAAATCCAGTCTGCCCTTTTCCCCTCCCCCGACAGCAGCAACAGCCAGGTGTGGGCGGAAAAATCCAGCCCACCCTTTTCCCTTCCCCCGACAGCAGCAACAGCCAGGCGTGGGCGGGAAACTCAAGTCTGCCCTCCACCCCAGCAACAGCAGCCACCAATCCCTAAACCCTGCCCCTTCCCCCAGCAACAGCAACAGCCAATCTCTAAAAACCACCCCTCCCCCATCCAGTACGGCCCACTGACCTTTCGCCGGCAACCAATCAGAACAGGGCGTGGCTTCAACCAATCAGCCTTCCCCAGCCCCTATAAAACTGTTGCCTCTCCCTCAGTAAAGTGGACTTGCGTGTTTACCTTGTCTCTGCGGTAGTTTTTCTGCCGTGCGCCCTCCAGTCCTGAGAGCCCCCAACAAGGGCCTGGCCTCCCTTGTCCCCAGTTCGTCGCCTGCTTCTCCGGGCGACCCCTTCGTCGCCGGCTTCGCCGGGCGACCCCTTCGTCGCCGGCTTCGCCGGGCGACCCCATCAGCCGAACCGCGCAACCCCTTGTGAGACTGATCCCTCGTCTGCTGCCGGACCGACCCCTCGTCCCAAGTGGGACCAACCCCTCGTCCCAAGCGGGACTGACCCCTCGTCCAGAGCTGGACCAACCCCTCGTCCGCAGCCAGACCCCACCTCTACCGACCGAGCAAGCCGTCGCACTATAACTTGCAATATTCATTCCAGTCTTGTCCTACATACTTCCATTCAGATTTTATGAAAACCAGCCATCCCATCCTAGGAAAAAAATCATACTTTTCTTGAACAAATTTATCAAATTTCCATCAGCTACAAACTTTCAATTAAAGTTTCACATCTTGGGAAACAGACTTTGGCCCAGTGGTTAGGGCGTCTGTCTACCACATGAGAGGTCCGTGGTTCAAGCCCCGGCCCTCCTTGACCCATGTGGAGCTGGCCCATGTGCAGTGCTGATGCGCACAAGGAGTGCCATGCCACACAGGGGTGTCCCCCGCGTAGGGGAGCCCCACGCGCAAGGAGTGCACCCATAAGGAGAGCCGCCCAGCGCGAAGGAGGGAGCAGCCTGCCGAGGAATGGCGCCGCCCACACTTCCCATGCCGCTGACGACAACAGAAGCAGACAAAGAAACAAGACACAGCAAAAAGACACAGAAAACAGACAACCGGGGGAGGGGAGGGGAATTAAATAAAAATAAAATCTTTAAAAAAAAAAAGTTTCACATCTTTCATTTGTTTCTGTGAAGAAAAACAAGCTATTCATTTCAATTTAGGCAAGAACTAGTTTTTTATGAAGAGCTCCAACCCTGGTGCCTGAATGAGGAGAGGAAAAAGTTGGGGCAGAAAGTAGTGACTATGAGGAAGGGGAGTCAGAGGATGAGGAGGGTGTCCAAAGTATATATGGAGGAGTTGAAGGGGGAGCCTGACCAGCTGCATTACAGTCAAGGTTTTTTTGGGGATTTAGAGGACAGAAAGGAGGAAAAACAAAGCTTTTGAGGAGGTTTTTGATTTTTTTTTTTTTTAGAATAACAGGATTGACAGAGAGTGGTGGATACAAAGGTGAGAGAAGGCCTGAGTGTAAGGAATCTCACAGGTCTGCCACTATGTTGGATAAAGTTCCTTAAGTCTCAGAGAACTTGAGAATTAAGTGCATTTTCTCATCATTGACTTACATTGTCCAGTTGGTATTGCAGCCACACAGAGGTCAAACAGAAAATGAGATTTTTGGGTCAAATGTCTCCTTTTGGGTACAACATTTTAAGGTTTTGAAGGAGACAGCCCAGAGGCATGGTTTTGTGGGTGTGGCAAAATTGATTTCCCCATTTTAGGTGGCCTGGGTGAGACTAAGGATCTCTAGCATAGGGGAGGTTCTGAGACAGGCATCCCTGAATCAGTCAGATATTGCCAAGGAGACAGGAGACTGCACTTGGGACTGGATGTTTCAAGAGCCATGGGTCTCTTCCCATGAAAACACAGGTCTTTTGTTTGCTGTGGCCCTCAGGGAACACTGAGGATTCTGACCTAGCACTAGGTTTTTAATCAGTGGGTTGCTCTGGACAATGGATAAAAGAGAGAGAGAGAGACAGCAGAATCCTCCAGTGCAGAAATCCTTAACTCACCCAGCTGAGATTCAATATCTGGTGTTGGATGGGCATTCAACAGTGGCAGAGTGGAAACTCCTCATCAATCAATCAGTCTCAACATAGTCCCAGAGCTGGGTTTTCAGCACCAAATGTTAGAGAAAAAACAGCGCTCACCGGGAAACAGACTAAGAATTGCAGGCAGGCAGCAAATTTATTGGGAAACTCTTCCATTAGAGGGGTTCTGAAGATTAGACTTCAGCCTGCTCATGAAATGTGGTGGATATGACTTTATACAGTACAAAAATAGGCAGAGAAACACTAGTACATGAGGAGGGGGTTTGGAGGGGTGTGTAAAAGTGAATTCTTCTCATTCATGACTTGGGGGTAGTGTGCCAGGAGGTAGGGTATTCTTGGCATGCAGAGTCTAGTGGCCTGATGAAGGTCCTTATCTACTCCATTCCCACTGTGATATGGCTCATCCTTGGGGGGAAATATTCTGTACTCTGCACATTGACTTCTTAATCAATCATCAGAGGGGTTGCCCTTATGCACACCTCAGCAGAGTCCCAGAGACAGCTAAAGAAGATAAAAACCCCAGGTATTGGTTCTTCTGAGGGCTACAGAGACCCACAGGTTCTATGGTCATGGCAGATGGACTTCAGTGCCATGTCAGTTGGCCCTACTTTGGAGTTTGTTGTCCTGAGTGTGATGGAGTTGGACTCAGCTGTGATCTTTGTTCACAAGCCTCTCCTGTCACTTTACTGGACCTGTGGTTGGTGCTGGGGTTTAGTGTATACTTGGGGGACCTGAATCTCTGGACTGACCATGTGATAGCCAGGCCCTGAGCCTCAACAGACTTGCAACTCCTACCCTCTGGTTTATTGGACTTACCCCAGCCAGCTAACAAGGAGGTGAAGAAGGTCAACCACCACCCCAGGGATCCAAGAGTGCCTACAACTGCAAACAGGAGAATTACATCCATCCTCCAAGTGGAGTCAAGGCACCCTCTCAATAGAGGGGTGGAGTGGACATAGCCATTCCAGGGTCCACAGAATGGAGGGATAGAGTATGGATTAGAGTGGATTTATTGATACTCTATTCTGGAACTAATGGGATTAGTAGTGGAAGTAAATGTAACACTGAGATGGAGAAAGTGGACATGGTAGCTGCTGAGGGTGGGAATGGGAAAAAGAGATGTGATGTGGGGGCATTTTCAGGACTTGGAGGAGTCCTGGGTGGTATTGCAGGGACAGTTACTGGACATTGTATGTCCTCCCATGGCCTACTGGGTGGACTGGGGGAGAGTGTAAACTATAATGTGGACCATTGACCATGTGGTGCAGCATGCTGAAATGTATTCACCAAATGCAATGAATGTTCCATGATGATGGAGGAGGTTGTGGTTATGGGAGGAGTGGGGTGAGGGGGGTGGGAGTATATGGGGACCTCATATTTTTTTAATATAACATTAAAAATAAATTAATTTATTTTAAAAATTAATTAAAAAATCATAATGGAGTCACAGTCTTATGCCCTGTTAATCATTGCAAATCTTGTAAGAGGGAAACTCTAACACTAATTGATTTTGTGTTGAGCCACCCTTGCATACCTGGAATATAACCCATTTGATCATTTATATGATTCTTGTAATGTTCTTTTGGATTCTCTTTGCAAGAATTTTGTTGAGGATTTTTGCCTATATTCATTGATACTGGTCTGTAATTTTGTGGGGTTTTTTTTTTTTTTCCGTACTATCTTTACCTGATTTGGGTATTATGGTGATGTTGGCACTCTAGAATGAGTTTGGTAGCATTCTCTCCTGTTCAATTTTTGACATTAGATCATCTTTATATACTGATTGAATTCACCTTTGAAACCATCTAGTCTTGGGCTTTTAATCTTTGGGAGGTTTTTTTTTTTTTTTTTAATTTTTTTATTTTTTATTGACTTTGTAATAATATTACATTAAAAATATATATGTGATGTCCCATTCAACCCCACCCCCCCACCCCCCCCTCTCCCCCCCCCCAACAACACTCGTTCCCATCATCATGACACATCCATTGGATTTGGTAAGTACATCTTTGGGCACCTCTGCACCTCATATACATTGGTTCACATCATGGCCCATACTCTTCTTTGGGAGGTTTTTGATGACTGTTTTAATCTCTTCACTTATGATTGGTTTGTTGAGGTCTTCTATTTCTTCTAGGGTCAATGTAGGTGGTTCATATATTTATAAGAGTTTGTCCATCTCACCTACAATATCTACTTTTTAAACATACAGTTGTTCATTGTATCCTTTTATGATCTCTCTTATTTCTGTGTTCAGTTGAAATGACCCCTCTCTCTCATTTCTTATTTTATTTGTGTCTTTTTCTTTCTTTGTCAGTCTAGCTAAGTGTTATCGATTTTGTTTATCTTCTCAAAGAAACAACTTTTGGTTTTGTTGAGTATCTATGGTTTTTTGTTTTCAATTTTATTTCTTTCTGCTCTGATCTTTACTATTTCTTTGCTTCAGCTTGCTTCGGGATTAGTTTACTGTTCTTCTTCTAGGTCCTCCAGGTGTGCAGTTAGATCTTCATGTTTATCTCTTTCTTCTTTTTTAAGGTAAGCATTGAGGGCTATAAATTTCCATCTCAGTACTGCCTTTATGGAGTCCCATAGGTTTTGATATGTTGTCTTCTCATTTTCATTTGTCTCAAGATATTTTCTGGATTCTCATGTAATTTTTCTTTGGCCCACTAATTATTTAAGTGTATGTTATTTAATCACCATATATTTATGGCTTTCCCCTTTTCCATCCATTCTTGTGTTCCAGCTACATTTTGTTATGATCAGAGAAAGTGTTTTGTATAATTTTGAACTTTTAAAATTTTATTTGGACCTGTGTTTTGACCCAAAATATAGTCTATATTGGAGAAAGATCCATGAGCACTTGAAAAGAATGTATATACTGTTCTTTTGGGATACATTCTTTTATAGATATCTGTTAGGTCTAGTTCATTTATCATATTATTCATCTTCTCTATTTATTTATCCTCTGTCCAGATATTCTATCTAATGCTGAGTGTAGTATATTAAACTCTCCAAATATTAATATCTATTTCTCCCTTCAATTTTTTCAGTGTTTGCATCATGTCTCTTTGGGTAATTCAGGTTAGGTGCATAAATATTTAGTATAGTTATTTCTTCTTGGTGAATTGTCCCTTTTATAATATATAATAACCTTCATCCCTTATAACAGTTTTACATTTGAAATCTAGTTTGTCCATTAGTAGTATAACTACTCCAGTCCTTTTTTGTTGCTATTTGCATGGAATATCTTTTTCCAACCTTTAACATTTTTTTTTAGGTGCCGGGGCCAGTGATTGAACCCAAGACCTCTTATGTGGGAGTGTGGAAAGCCAGTGCTCCACCATTGATCACATCAGCTCCCCAAATTTTCACTTTTAACCTTGTTGTGACCTTATGAGGTAGGTCTCTTGTAGACAACATATAGATGGCTCATAATTTTTTATCCATTATATCAGTCTATGTCTTTTGATGAGGAAGTTCAATCCATTAGTATTCAATGCTGTTACAGTAAAAGTACTTGTTACTTCAACCATTTTGTCCTTTAGCTCTCTGTTGTAATACTGTTCTATTATCTGTTTTTTACCCTTTAATATACCCTTCCTAATAATATTCACTTCTATACTCTTCTCCAAATCTCTCACCCTTTTTTCCCCCTTTCTGTCTGCACCACTCCCTTTAGTATCTCTTGTAATTCTTGTTTTTTGGTAGTGTGTTCTATCAAGTTTTTTGTCTGTGAAAATTTTGAACTCAGTTTTGTCATATATAAAATTCTTGACTACAGTTTTTCTCTTTCAGTACTTTAAATACATCATACCACTTTCTTCCTGCCTCCATAGTTTCTGATGAAGGTTAGCATTTAATCTTATTGAGTTTCCCTTGTATGTGATACTTTAAGTTCCTCTTGTTGCTTTCAGAATCCTCCATCACTGATATTTGTCTTTCTGAATAGGGGTTGTCTCAGGGTAGGTCTATTCAGATTTATCCTGTTTGTTGTGCATTGCCCTTCTTGGATATTGATGTTTATGTCTTTCATAAGGATTTGGGAAGTTCTCAGTTATTATTTCTTAAAATATTCTTTCTACCCCTTTTCCATTCTTTTATCTTTCCAGGGCACTGATAATGTGAATGTTTGTGCATTTTGCTTTATCATTCATTCCCTGAGATTTTGCTCCGTTTTGTCCATTCTCTTATTCTCTTTCAGTTCTTCTGTCTTTTCCAGTTCAGATGTTCCAATTTCAAAATCACTAACTCTGCCTTTGAGCAATTCAAATCTGCTCTTATGTTCCTCTATTGTCTTTTTAATCTCATCCATCATTTCTTTCATTCCAAGAAGATCTGTTACTATTCTTTGCAGGCTTTCAAATTGTTCTTTATGCTCAGCCAGTATCTTCTTTTTTTTGGGGGGGAGGGATAAGAAAAAATTTATTTATTTTATTTTTTAAAGTTAATAGATCATGCAAAACATTACATTAAAAAACATAAGAGGTTCCCATATATCCAACTCCCCACTCCCCACCCCATCATTTTTAATAATATTTTTTTGAAGATGCATAGATCACAAAATATGTTACA
Organism: Dasypus novemcinctus; assembly: GCF_030445035.2. NCBI lineage: Eukaryota > Metazoa > Chordata > Mammalia > Cingulata > Dasypodidae > Dasypus > Dasypus novemcinctus. The sequence continues at coordinate 5,450,929 of NC_080691.1, forward strand.
TTAAAAAATATAAGAGGTTCCCATATATCCACCCCCCATCACATCAACAACCTCTTTCATCATTGTGGCACACTCATTGCATTTGGTGAATACATTTTGGAGCACTGCTGTACCACATGGATAATAGTTGACATTATAGTTTATCTCTCCCACAGTACATTCAGTGGGTTATGGCAGGTTATATAATGTCCAGCATCTGTCCCTGCAATATCATTTAGGACAATGCCAAGTCCTGAAAATGCCCCCACATCACATCTCTTTTTCCCTCTCCTTTCCCTCAGCAACTACCATGAACACTTTCTCCACATCAATGCTACAATTCCTTCCATTACTAGTCTCTTTAGTCATATCTTCTTTAAATTATTTGAAATGACAGGAGAGTTGTGAGATTATCTCTGATTAATTGTCCTAAATCCTTTATCTCTTCAGAATATTTAGTTTGATCCTTTCATGGGGCCATCTTTTTCTGTTTCCTACTATGACTTGTAAGTTTTTGCTGATATCTATGCATCTGAATATGTTCACTAATTTCTCTGTTGGCCAATTTCTCTCTCTTGCCTATTTTGTTTCACAGCACTTCTTTAATATTTCATTCAACTTATCCTAAATCTTCATTGCCCAGTTTAAATTATGAAAACCAGTCAAGGGACTCACTAACAGGGCACAGATTTTCCCTCATGTGTTAGGATACAGAGATAATCAAAAACAGTTTTTGTCCATGCATTTTCCAGACTAGTAAGTGTTGCTCATCAGTGCACCTTTCCACAGAGCTATTTCAGTCTGAGCTTTCCTGTGTTCCTTTGTTGAATTTCCAGAGCAGAGATTTAAAGCAGGCTCTGCTGGTCAAATTCACCAAAGGAAATCTTTCCAACTCCTCCTCCAGTTTCCCTTGAAGTAGCCGACATGGAGAAAGATTTCTGTTCCCCTCTCTGTCAGCGTCAGTGAGCCAGGGGTTTTACCCCAACTTAGTATCTTGGGGGTGGGCAGGCAAATCCTCCCCAGCCAATGCAGGGAGTTGGTAACTCATGTTTGTTGTTTTGAGTTTTTTTCCTCTCTGTCCCTCACCCTCCTGGGAGTTCTGTAGCACTGTCCTTCTCTGCTGACCCTCAAAGCTGTTCCCACAGGCATCTTTTGGATACTTCCCCATTGTTTTTGTGTGAGAATTTAGCCCTGCCTGCTAGTGTAGTGCCATGTTTCCACAATCCCTAAAACTGCGTTTAAAAAATATATGTGCTACAGCATGGATGAGCTCAAAGACACCATGCTGAGTGAAACAAGCCAAATACAAAAAGAAAAATATTGCATGATTTTTATATGAAATACATAGAATAAGCAAATTTGTAAAGACTGTAAGCAGATGAGTGGTGACCAGTGGGTGGTGGGTGGGGAGGATTTTGCTTAATGTGTGTTTCTGTTTGGGATAGTGAGTTTCTGGAAAAAACAGTGGTAAATATTATACAAAATTGTCAGTGTACTTAATGTCACATAATTATGAACTTATAAATGGTTAAAATAATTTTATATTATGTTTATTTTACCACAATTAAAACATTTCTAGACAGAGAAATGCGAAGGCATCAGAATCCAGAAATTAGGGGGAACTGGAAGAGAAAAAAGGATATAGTCATGAGAAGGGAAAGCTTTGCTGACTTCAGTGATACCACATGGCAGATTGACAGTAGGTGGGAGAGAAGGAGAGTGACATATGAGAACCAGAAGAATTCAAGTCAGCATGCCAGGCAGAACCTGTGACCTGATTCCTCTGAAAGCGTGGCATCCCCTCTATCGTGTGTCTGCAACTAGGATGTGTATTGACCATATCATGGTCTCTTGGGTCTGGGGACACTGTGGCACACTGCAAACAGTTGGACCCAGGAAAAGTGACAGGATAAGGACCTCAATACAAATCTGAGTCAGTGTGGGCCAGGATAGAATCTAAAAACATTCCTCACCATGACTCACAGTTCACCAGGTGACAGGTATGTGCTAAGAAATGTGGCTATTAGGGGACTTTTCAGGAGGGGGAGGAAAGATGGCGGCTGAATGAACTTCCCGGTTACTAGCTCCTGGGGGGAATCGGCTGGGAGGCGTCGGAGACTCTTTGGGACCGGCTGTTTCGGGATTTTTCCTGGTCCGGAGGTGTCTGGACATCGATTTGGAGGGAAGGTAACAGAGAGGATCCATCTGTGAAATATACACGGAGATCCCAGCTACGTGTGGAGGACTCCCTCCTTGGGTAGGCGGAGCCGAGGCAGCTAGCACCGTGGCGGGTGGCGGGCGGGAGAGCCGAGCCGCGCTGTGCCGCGGCGGGCGGCGGGCGAAGGAGACAAGCCCAGCCGAGCCTAGCCGTGCCGCGGCGGGCGGCGGGCGGGAGAGCCGAGGCGCGCTGCGCTGCGCCGCGGTGGCGGGCGGTGGGCGGGGAAGCCGAGTCCGGCCGAGCCCGGCTGAGCCACAGCAGGCGGGGGGGCCGAGCCCAGCCACGCCGCGCCGGGCGGCGGGCGGGAAAGCCGAGCTCAGCCGAGCCCAGCCGAGCCGGCGGCGGGGTTTCTGTTCTTTGTTTTTTTTATTATTTTTTTATTTTTATTTTTTATTTTTTGTTGTTGTTGTTCTTGTTGTTCTTTATTTTTTTTTTCCTCAATCCTCTCTTTCTTGTCCCCAATATTCTTCTTATACTATTTTACCTTAACAATACAATAGGTCCTACAGGAAATACCTCACATTTGCTGGGTTTCCTCACCCTCCACTGCCTCATTTCTCTGTGAATAGATTTAGCCTATCTACACTATCCCCTTTCCCCTACAACTTGATATCCTCCACCATCTGCTATCTCTCCTATATTCCATCTCCCTTTCTTTGATCCACAAAGTGTCTAACTCTTAATTTCTAATACCTTTGTTTAGTTTTCCATCTGGTATTTGTCCCTGAAACTATTACCTTTCTTTTCTCTTTCCCTCTCTCACGAAAACAATAGCCTCTTAGTACGTACCACATTCCTCCCATATTCAGTCGTCTACCTCATTATAGGTACTTTCCTACTACTATAACTCTACACAATTTACATGATCTAACTTCCATCCTCCCAGAACTCATATTGTTGCTTTGTAAACATATATCACCAATACTACTTCACACTTTTTCCTTCCTTACACAATTGACTTTCCCCAGCACTAATACTTTCCTTTAAAGTGAGCTTAACTAGCAATAAGAAATTGGAATAAGAAGAACAAAGTGACAAAGAGAAGATATAACACTTATGCAAAAACAACAGCTAATTAATCTCCAAGACTAGACAAAGAAGCTAAGGAACTGATTAAACCCGTCAAGAAAAAATGTTGACAAGACAGCAACAAAAATCTACAAAACCAAACCAGTAATCAGGAAAACATGGCTGAATCCAATCAACAAACTGAAAATCAGGAAGGGGGGCAGGACTTCGCACAAGCAATGAAAGATCTCAGAACATTTATCACTGACAAATTTGATGAAGTAATGAAAGAGGTTAACAGCGTGAAGACAACACTTGGAGGGGAAATTGCAGACATGCACAAAAAAATAACAGATATGATGGAAATGAACACCACAATTCAAGAAATCAAAAATACACTTGCAGCAAATATCAGCAGACTAGAAGAGGCAGAGCAGAGAATTAGTGATGTGGAAGACAGTGCATTGGAAATCAAACAGATAGTAGAAGTGGTCAATAAAAAGGTAGAAAAAATCCAGATAGGACTTAGGGACCTGAATGATAACGCAAAACGCTCAAACATACGTATTATAGGCATTCCAGAAGGAGAAGAGAAGGGAAAGGGGTCAGAAGGAGTGTTGCAGGAAATAATGAATGAAAACTTCCCAAATCTACTGAAAGAGACAGATGTACATATCCAAGAAGCACAGCGCACTCCACTGGTCATAAACCCCAACAGGCCCACCCCAAGACATATACTTGTCAAATTATCCAATGCTCAAGACAAAGAAAAAATTCTAAAAGCAGCAAGAGAAAAGAAAACCATCACATACAAGGGAAACTCCATAAGATTAAGTGCTGATTTCTCATCTGAAACGATGGAGGCAAGAAGGCAGTGGTATGATATAGTCAAGGTACTAAAGGAAAAAAATCTCCAACCAAGAATACTCTATCCAGCTAAACTAGCATTCAAAAATGATGGAGAGTTCAAAATATTCACAGATAAACAGAAACTGAAAGAGTATATCAACAAGAAACCTCCCCTTCAAGAAATTCTTAAGGGAATTCTGCAGGAAGAAAGGAAAAAACAGGACAGTCAGAGATGGAGGAGAGTGTAAAAGCAACAAGAAAGACAAAAATAGAAGGGGAAAATAAAATAATACAAACAAAATATAACAAACACAAATCCAACCAAAATATGGCTACCATAAATAACTCTCTAAACGTAATAACACTGAATGTCAATGGATTAAACTCACCTATCAAAAGATTCAGACTGGGACACTGGATAAGGAAATACGACCCATCTATATGCTGCCTACAAGAGACACATCTTAGACCCAGAGACTCATGGAGGTTGAAAGTGAATGGCTGGAAAACAATCATACAAGCAAACAACAACCAAAAAAAGGCAGGAGTAGCTATATTAATATCAGACAAAATAGACTTTAAATGCGAAACAATTGTGAGAGACAAAGAAGGATACTATATTTTAGTGAAAGGGACAATTGGTCAAGAAGATCGAACAATCATAAATATTTATGCTCCTAACAAGGGCGCCTCTAAATATGTGAGGCAAACGCTGGAAAAACTAAGTGAAAGAATAGATGCATCTACAAATATAGTGGGGGATTTTAATACACCACTATCAACTCTGGACAGAACATCTCAAAAGAGAATCACTAAAGAAACAAAACATTTGAACAGTATATTAGAAGAGCTGGATCTAATAGACATATATAGATCATTACACCCAAACACAGCAGGATATACATTTTTCTCAAGCGCACATGGAACATTCTCCAAGATTGACCATATGCTAGGCCACAAAGAAAGGCTTAATGAATTCAGAAAGATCGAAATCATACAAAACAATATCTCTGACCACAGTGGAGTCAAGCTGGAAATTTGCAAGGGACAGAGACCCAGACTTCACACGACAATTTGGAAATTAAACAGCACACTCTTAGAAAAACAGTGGGTCAAAGAGGAAATCTCAAAAGAAATCAATGACTACCTTGAAACAAATGATAATGATAACACAACATACCAAAATTTATGGGATGCAGCAAAAGCGGTACTGAGAGGGAAATTTATAGCCATAAATTCATATATCAAAAAAGAAGAGCAGAAATTGAAGAATTAACTGCACATTTGAAGGAATTAGAAAAACAACAACAAAGTAACCCAACAGGAAGAAGAAGGAAGGAAATAACAAAGATAAGAGCAGAACTAAATGAAATAGAAAATAAGAAAGCACTTGAAAAAATAAACAAGACCAAGAGCTGGTTTTTTGAGAAGATCAACAAAATTGACAAACCTTTAGCGAGACTAACAAAGAAAAAAAGAGAAAAGATGCAAATACACAAAATAAGAAATGAGAAAGGTGATATCACCACTGACCCCACAGAAATAAAGACTATCATAAGAGGATACTTTGAAAAACTATATTCCAACAAAAATGACAATTTAGAGGAAATGGACAAATTCCTAGAAATACATAAGCAGCCCATACTGACGAAAGAAGAAATTGATGATCTTAACAAACCAATCACAAGCAAAGAGATAGAATCAGTCATTAAAAATCTCCCAACTAAGAAGAGCCCAGGGCCAGATGGCTTCACAGGTGAATTCTACAAAACATTCCGGAAAGAACTAACACCAATCCTGTTGAAACTATTCCAAAAAATCGAAACAGAAGGAACACTGCCTAATTCCTTCTATGATGCCAACATTACCCTAGTACCAAAGCCAAACAAAGACACCACAAGAAAGGAAAATTACAGACCAATTTCTCTAATGAACCTAGACGCAAAAATACTTAACAAAATACTTGCTAATCGTATTCAACAACACATTAAACGAATTATACACCATGACCAAGTGGGATTTATCCCAGGTATGCAAGGATGGTTCAACATAAGAAAATCAATCAATGTAATACACCATATAAACAGATTGAGAGAAAAAAACCACATGATTATATCTATAGATGCAGAAAAGGCATTTGACAAAATACAGCACCCCTTCCTGATAAAAACACTCCAAAAGATCGGAATACAAGGAAACTTTTTGAACATGATAAAGAGTATATATGAAAAACCTAAAGCCAACATTGTTTACAATGGCGAAGTCCTGAAATCCTTCCCTCTAAAATCAGGAACAAGACAAGGATGCCCATTGTCTCTGCTCCTATTTAACATTGTCTTTGAAGTACTGGCTCGAGCACTGAGACAAGAACCAGATATAAAAGGCATTCAAATTGGAAGGGAAGAAGTCAAAATTTCATTATTTGCAGATGACATGATCCTATATATAGAAAACCCTGAGAGATCTACAGCAAAGCTCCTAGAACTCATAAATGAGTTTAGCAAAGTCGCAGGTTATAAGATCAATGCGCAAAAATCAGTAGCATTTCTATACACCAATAATGAACAAGATCAGGAGGAAATCAAGAAACAAATACCATTCACAATAGTAAATAAAAAAATCAAATACTTAGGAATAAATTTAACTAAAGAGGTAAAAAACTTATACATCGAGAACTATACAAGATTGTTCAAGGAAATCAAAGAAGACCTAAATAAATGGAAGAATATTCCCTGTTCATGGATAGGAAGACTGAATATTATTAAGATGTCTATCCTACCAAAACTGATCTACACATTCAATGCAATCCCAATAAAAATCAACACAGCCTTCTTTAAGGAACTAGAAAAACTAACTATGAAATTTATTTGGAATAAAAAGAGGCCCCGAATAGCCAAAGACATATTGAAAAAGAAAAACGAAATAGGAGGAATCACACTTCCTGACTTCAAAACATACTACAAAGCTACAGTAGTGAAAACAGCATGGTACTGGCATAAGGAGAGACACACAGACCAATGGAATCGAATTGAAAGTTCAGATATAGAACCTCATGTATATAGCCATATAATATTCGATAAAGCCACCAAACCCTCTCAACTGGGAGAGAATGGCCTATTCAACAAATGGTGCCTGGAGAACTGGATAGCCATATGTAGAAGAATGAAAGAGGATTACCATCTCACACCTTATACAAAGATCAACTCTAGATGGATCAAAGACCTAAATATAAGAGCCAAGACCATAAAGACCTTAGAAAGCAGTGTAGGGAGACATCTACAGGACCTTGTAATAGGAAATGGCTTCATGAATATCACACCAAAAGCACGAGCAGCAAAAGAACAAATAGATAAATGGGACTACCTCAAAATTAAAGCCTTCTGCACCTCAAAGGAGTTTGTCAAGAAAGTAAAAAGGGAACCCACACAATGGGAGAAAATATTTGGCAACCATATATCTGATAAGAGACTTATAACTTGCATATATAAAGAACTCATACATCTCGAAAACAAAAAGATAAACAACCCATTTAAAAGATGGGAAAAAGATTTAAACAGACACTTCTCCAAAGAAGAAATACAAATGGCTAAAAAGCACATGAAAAAATGCTCCAAATCCCTAGCTATCAGGGAAATGCAAATCAAAACTACAATGAGATACCATCTTACTCCCATAAGATTGGCAGCCATGAAAAAAACAGTAGAATACAAATGCTGGAGAGGATGTGAAGAAAGGGGAACACTCATCCATTGCTGGTGGGAATGCAGAAGGATCCAACCATTCTGGAGGACAGTTTGGCAGTTTCTCAAAAAATTATCCATAGATTTGCCATATGACCCAGCAATACCACTGCTGGGTATATACCCATCAGATCTGAAAACAAGGACACAAACCGATATATGTACACCAATGTTCATAGCAGCATTGTTCACCATCGCCAAAAGTTGGAATCAATCCAAAAGTCCATCAACAGATGAGTGGATCAATAAAATGTGGTATATACACACAATGGAATACTACTCAGCTGTAAGAACCAATACACTACAATCGCACGTGATAACATGGATGAACCTTGAGAATCTTATGTTAAGTGAAGCAACCCAGGCATTGAAGGACAAATACTATATGACCTCAATGATATGAAATAAGTTAACTGCCTCAGAGAGCTAGAGTCTGGAAAAGTGGCTTACTGGAAATCGGGGGGTGGAGGAAGGATGTGAGTTAATGTCTGTAGGGGTGGAATCTGTGATGAGCTGGGGGTAAGTATGAGCACAAAGAAGGGACAAAATGGGGGCAAGGGGTTACCTTCGGGTGGGGTTTTCTGGGTTTGAGGGGGGCTGGGGATGGGAAGAGGGGTAATATGGTCCAAGAAATAGGTGGGAGGGAGGGACAACATACAAACATGGGAGAGTGCCAAAAGTTCGTTGAGAACTAAATGTTGAGTAAAACGTATCAAAGTATAAATAGGAGGGTCACCTGGTTAGGACGCTCAGGGGGTATGGTCTGATGCGGGACGGACTCCGGAGGGAATAGCTGAAGGCTCATTTTGCCAAGGTGGGTTCTACCATTGGGTGGGGTGGACCCATATCCTGGGGAAGACTAATGCCGTCGAATAGAGAGAACTGTATCTCTCGTGAGAAAGGACGGCTCCCAGGGCATTAGATTGGCAGGCATTGTGGGCCCTAAGGGGAGGGGAAAATGGACGTGCAATGGATAGAACAAAGGTAAATAAGGGGGCAAAAGAGGAGTTATGTGAGAGTACATGAGGATGAATATAAAACAGATAATATTACACCAAAAACATATAGGGGACGACAGACTAATAATGAAAACCATAAGACAAAACATAGGATAACTAAAAAATTTAGAAAACTGTACAACCTAAAGTATGGACCACATAGTAAGCACAAATGTTACCTTGTTTGAAAACTATAGTTTCGGAATCTGTACATCAGTTTCAGGAAATATGATATGAATAAGTTAAAAGATTATTGCTGAGGAAGGGAAAAGGTTTTATGGTGGATCTGGGGAAATACTGTATATTGTATATATGAATTTTGGTGATCTAAAACTCTTCTGAAGCTGACATTATGTTGGGATTCACTTTACGGGAAGTTTTGGATCACAGAGTGGTTCAACAATGGCAGTGGAGGAATACTGATATGGGATGTTATTGACAGGATATATATGGTTGACAGGGAGTTATACAGGGCATATGCCCAGGGTATATGGTAATGTCTATATATACTCATAGTGGAAACAATTAAAAACAACAGCTGGGGGGGTACTGGGCTCCTGGCCGGGGGGTCACTGTTGTGGGCCCTGGGAGAGCAGCAGCAATCCTCCAGGTGCAACGGCAAGAACCAGGAAGGAAGGAGGGCCCAACAGTGGGCTCTTGATACTAATGGCTACACTTTTGAGCCTATGCACCTGCAATAAGAACAAGGCCTAGAGTAGCATTGTGCCTGGGGGTTTCCTCCTGACAGCCTTCATGTTACTCAAATGTGGCCACTCTCACAGCCAAACTCAGCGTGTAGATGTGATGCATTCCCCCCAGCGTGGGACACGACACCCGGGGATGAGCCTCCCTGGCACCGAGGGATCACTACCACATACCAGCTGAAGAAGCAACTAGAAAATGATCTTGAATTAAAGATTCAATGCGGAACAGCAGAATATACCTGTCTACATATAATAACATGACTTCGGGAAGTGGTTTGACCTAATGTAAGGGGGAAATGGAAAGGAGAAATGAGATTATAAGGCTGTGAGTCTCTAAAAAAGAGTCTGGAGGTTGTCAGAAGGAATACCCCTATGTACAACTGAACAGAGTCTAAGAGACAGATAAGGTAGATACAACCCCAGGTATTGGTTCTTTTGAGGGATAAAGAGACCCACGGGTTCTATGGTCATGGCAGAAGGGGTTCACTGCCATGACAGATGGCCCTTCTTTGGAGCTGGTGTTTCTGTGTGATGGAAATGGACTCAGAGGGGATCTCTTTTCACAAGACTTGCATGCTACTTTATTGGAATTGTAGTTGGTGCTGAGTTTAAGATATATGTAGGGGATTTGAATCTCTGGACTGATAATATGACACCCAGGCCCAGAGCCTCAACAGACTTCAGCTCCTACACTTTGACTTATTGGACTTACTCCACTCAGCTAACATGGAGTTGAAGAAGGTCAACCACCACAACATGGAGCCTAGAGTGTCTACAACTAGAAGCGGGAAGAGTGCATCCAGTACCCATGTGGAATCTAAGCCCTCACTTGACATAGGTGTGCAATGGACACAACCAATCCAATGTCCACAGAGGAAATGTGAAATGGGTGTGGGAACGGTAGCCATGGGGGCTGCTGGGTGTGGGGAACGGGAGGAAGAGATGGGATGTGGAGGCGTTTTCGGGACGTGGAGTTGTCCTGGATAGTGCTTCACGGACAATTACGGGACACTGTAGATCCCCCCAGGGCCCACTGGATGGAACGTGAGAGAGTCTGGGCTATGATGTGGACCATTGACTATGGGGTGCAGTGATGCTCAGAGATGAACTTACCAGGTGCAATGGATGTATCACGATGATGGGAGAGAGTGTTGCTGTGGGGGGAGTGGGGGGCGGGGGCGGTGGGGTTGAATGGGACCTCATATATATTTTTTAATGTAATTAAAAAATAATAATAAATATTTTAAAAAAAAACAAAAAAACAAACAAAAAATAAACATCATTATCCTTAAAAAAAAAAAAAAGAAATGTGGCTATTAGAAAAGCACAATTTATAATAAATTACTTATTTTTTCTCAACAGAAATTTATGTCAGACATCCAAGCTGCTGTGGTAGACTTCCAGTCTTGCTAGTGCTGACACTCCAAGTGCAAGTGCAGTGGCCACAAGGCTCAAGGTGAGCAGGTCCAGCAGTGTCCATCTCCCTCTCAGGTAGACCAGAGGCTTAGGTCCCTACCCCGAGTCACACACAATCACCATAAGGGTTCCAAGGAGGCATGGCTCCCCTTGATCTCCAACACACCACCAGGTCAGGTATTCAGGGTTTTGTGCCTTCAGTCCTGCAGCATTACCTGACCCTGCCCAGCCCTGCTCAGTCTCTGGAAGGTGCCCCAATTCCATTGAAATACCATGTGCAACCCCATCACCAGCCTATGCTGGCCCCTGCCTGGACCTAGATTTCTTCAACTTCTCACGTGGAGCTACCTTCATGCTTGCCATCTCACCCAGCAGTGAGGTGTCCTGCCCTTCTAGGCCTTCCTTTGGATGCTGTCTACCACAAAGTCTGGTCAGGGCCCCATCAACTCAGCATGCTTGAACCAGCAGACGAGGAAGCCAGAGGTTTTATTTTTCATCTATACACAGGAACTTCTGTCCTCTAGTGAGCCTGATCTGGACATCTAGAGAGCCCCAACTGGGCTTCCCCCTCCCCTTCCCTCCCATCATGTCCACCCATCCCACCCATCATCCTCCCACCAGTGTGGCTGCAGCATTCCTGCTATTGGCCACCCTTGATTGAGCACAGCACCTGTCACTTGACAGGCTCCATCCTCAGAGCCCAACTGGGAACCACCCAAGGCAGAAAGCTGATATCTGCCCTGAGGACTGGGTCTGCAGGAGCTGTGGGCACCAAGGTCCGACCTGGCCCAACTTTCTGCCTTCATGCAGGACACACTCATTGTCATTTGGAATTTTCTCTTAGCAATCAGAACCAAGTTGGGGCTCAGATCAGATATGCTATCATAGGAAACCCTAGCCATAAGCCCCAATGTAGACTGGGAGACCGTGGGCTTGGAGACAGGCCATCTGAAGTCATCTCCACCTGGGAGGAGAGTCCCTCTGAGATGGGAATTGTGAGTGTCCTTGTTCCCTACAGATCGCAGGGGCTCTGGGATGAGACATGGGGCTCTGGAGACTCCCTGCAATTCCCCAAGTGGCTGAGGCCACCCAAGGCAGTGGAAAAATCTTCCAATCCCTCCTCCCATTTCTTTGCCATCTGAGGGCAGTCTTCTTCTGTGGGTCATTGGGGCTTAGAGCTAAGGCCTTAATCATACAAGTCCTACTTGTTCACCATGGCAATGTCTCTAAATAAGGGAGGGAAGCATTGCCAGAAAGAGCACTCCTTTCACAAATTACTGCATACAATAGAACCTTTTACACCCCTGTTAATTGGAGATGCTCAAACCTAAAATCAACCTTGTCAAAAAGCAAACTTTTCACTGACCTTGTCTATCTGACTATTTGAGTGTCAGACAGGAAAATACCACACATGGATAACAAGACACATGAGTATTCCAAGTCTTTCTTTTGGGGAAACCAGCATGGCTATGTGAGTTTTGGTGGTCTGAGTAACCAATCTCAGAACCCCCAACCTGTCTGTGATGTTGTGCATATGGGCCCTAGTGTTTAAAATTCCTTGCAATCTGTGAGATGCACCCTAAACACAGGACATTTGGGTCACTAGGAAGAGGCACCCTTTATGGTAAGTACATATATCCCCACTTATACTGTAACTGCTGTGAATTGTGTGTGTGACATATAATGGGGCACGATACCAAAAGAATTTTTAGTTGAGAATACTAGTCAAACACCATTCCTTGCATACAGTGAGCTCTTCCAGAGATCATGACAGAAACTTCATCAAGAATATTCAACTTTCTTTGCTCCAAATGCATGCTTACAGTAAGTTCAGAGCTGTCTTTTGGGCCTTTAAGTGGACTTGACACCAGGTAGTAATGACCTGAACATAAGTGAGACTTCCTTCTTCACAAATGGAATTATCTTCACTTTGGTTTACAGGTCTATCTCTTAGGAGGTTGGTTTAGCTGGGAACACTCTTCTAAATTTGATCTATTTGAGATAGTAAAGACAGATATATAAAACTTTTAGACAAGTGATGGGATTTTCTTTTCTGTAAAGGTCAGATAAAAAATATTCTAGACTTTTTTGGTGTGGTTAGTCTCTGTGTCATGCTTTCTTTTTATAGCAAGTCTTTAAAAATACATAAATAATTCTTTGCTTGTGGTTTGTTAAAAAGAAAATCAAAAAGGAATATGGCAGGAAACTGTGATGCAGGGTGACACTTGGTGAGGCCCTGAAAGAGAAAATAAAATGCCCATTGTCTTCCTTTCTGTACTTCTTCCTAAAAGCTAAAGTGCACTCTGTCAAATCTCATATTAAAAAGACAAGCTGTGATGATGTAGAAATGTCTGGATGGAATCCTGAAACTGACCTGGTTGAGGATGGCTCCCTCTTATAGCCCTCTGCCTTCTTCTCAGGGTCAAAGTCCATGGTGTCCTTATCTGATTTAGGGCTCCTCTTCTTATCTTCCTATGAGGCAGCCTCAAGGTAATGGGGGCCATGGAGCTGCTGGATTCTCACTCCAGACTGGAAACAGCTAGGGATTTAAATACACCTGCCTCAGTTTCTAAGTGGCAAAATGAAGTTATGAGACAAAAATCCTTTTCCAGAGAATTTTCTTAATCCAGGTTTCTGAAACTTACAAGTTATCTCATAAAGGGCTGGCCTAGAAAAGAAAATTAATAAACTCGGACCAGAAACAATTAACATTTTTGTTTACTTTTTGCTACATTCCAGGTTTTCCTATGGAAAAAGCAGACCCATACTTGGGTTTCTCCCCAGTGGTGGCGGGGCCGACAAACCAGGCCCCTGCTCTTTACCTTTCACTTCTTCCTTTCATCAACATCCTTTGTCTTCTCTGAATTTTTCTTCTTTTTCTTGTCTTTAGGCCTCTCTTACTCATGGTCTGACCTGCCATTGTAGTACCAGGAGTCATGGCCAGAGCCAGAGAGTTTAGTCACTTCACTCCCTCCAACTTGAGGACTTAATTCTAGGGCTTCTCCAAGGGCAGCTCTGCATAATCTGAATCAAATTCCCAGACACTGAATGTCACTGCTCTATTCCCAGAATGGAGCCTGGGAAGATGGAGCTGACACCTAAGGCCTTGGTGTCCCTGTCCTGGACTGCCAAGGACCTGCCTAGTGCTACAGTACCCCAGGCTTCCTTGTTCCTTGTGCTTCACATTCCCATACTGCCATCTCCGCAGGCCCAGACACCTACCTGCAAGGCCTGAGTCACCCCCAGGCATTCTGTAACCCCACCAAGGGAGGGGTTATTTGTATTAACCCAAACCTCAACACACAGATAGCCTTAAGTAATCTGATGAGAGCACATGAAGAATCTGACCCTGTGCACTGACCTAGGTAACATTTACATTGGGTCATATGAGTTTGAATCCATGTAGCACATAGGGTGAACCTCTGACTTAGGCCACAAATGGGCATGGCCTCATTGGACAAGAGGAACAGAAGTGCTGGTTCCATGATTGGGGTTCAACATAGAATGGGAACAAAAGGAAAGGGCTGGAGACTTCAGTAGAGATGCCAGAGTGTGCCCAACTGTGGCCAGGTCATCAGTCAAAGGTCCAGGCCTGAGATCTGAGTCTCTGGCCATGGGGTCCAGAAGAGCCACAAAGGGAACAGAACAAGGAGAGGCAGGGGTTTGGCTCTTGCAAGGGGGTTCAGGTCAAGGTGAAGGATGGAGCCACCTGAACAGTCTACAAATGTTCCAGTGTCTGCCAGTGGCAGCAAGAGCATGTGGGAAGTGCCAGGAGATGGGGACATCATGCATGGGCCCAGAGAGAAGGCAGGTCTTGTTGTAGAATTTGAGAGGTTCAATTATTTGCGTATAGAGAGGCCAGGACTCAGGAATGATTTTGAGAAGGAAAAATGGTTTGTTGACAGCTGGCTGGACTCAGGAGCTTTCTGTTTCAATCCTAAGCCCGGAACAAGATTTTTGAGTCCCTTTTATACAGAGAGGAAAGGCCAAATGGTCCTTTTGTTTCAGTTCTCAATAGGCTTGAATTAGCATATATATCTTCCACATCTTAGGTGAGCTTTTAGCATGGGCCTCAGGCATTCTAGATAAGCTTTTAGCATATTTTGTTTGCATTTCCCCTAAATACTTAAAAGTTTATAGACCTTGCATTGTTAAACTGTTTCCTGGGACTGGAGTCCTTGCCATGGTCACCAAGGGCAGGACTGCACCCTTTTATCATCCCACACCCACAAGTCACAGATAGTTTAGGTTATCTCTGAAGAGACAAAGAGCCTCCCACCCATAGCCCACATCATTTCCCCCCTTTGCCAAAGTTTAACTTGCTAAGCTTTGGCATAATTATTGTTGGAGCTATGAAGTGGATGGCTGTTTGTTGTTTTGATTGATTATTTATCAATCTTTAGTGTAGCATACAGGACTGTTTTAAGAAGTTTAGAAGTTTTTATTCTGGGCAGCAGAATCCTGGGGCAGGGGCCCCCTGCAGACATCCTGGGGCCACTGCTGCTCACATGAATTTCTAGTCAGTTTCCAGATCCATCTATTAATTTTGTTTTACCCTTAAAGAGTTTACACCTTTAATCTAAAAGGGGTGCTGAAGGGAGATGATCTCTTTTCTGTAACTGCTTCCTGCTGGCCATGGGCTGTAGTCATTGCCTAAAAGGTGTAAACTTCTTATTTTAACTGGAGGAAGATGGATCCAGCATTCTGTACGAAGTTGGATGAAGTTTTCATATGGTTAATAAGATGTTCACTCTGAAAGAAACAAACTTAATTAAAAATTTGGAATACACATTTTTAAAAGAGGACATTGGATTACAGAGATAGACAAGGTTAGGTGTCTATAAAGATGGCACTCCTTCTTAAAAGCTGGTGGGAACAGCATATATATTTTTTAAGTTATTTATCTATAGAGAGAAATTGCAACAGACACTTAGCTTTGTCTGAAGACACATTCCAAGCTGTTCAATGATTGGCACTCATTCACTCCATCAGATACTCTTGGTGAACTGGCACTCCTTGGGCAACTGGCTTCATTCAGGATTAGAACACTAAGTTGGAAATTCTCTTAGTTTTCAGCTGTGGGAGTGATCAGAACTACAGAATAAAGGTTTTTACACCTTGGTTTTAATTGTACAAATTCTAGCAATTTTGACTTGTTCAATAGGTGACTCACCATCAGCAAGCAAGCCTCCCCTTTGCTACACAGTAGAGTACAGTAGAATATAGTAAGTTGACTGAGCCTGGCTGAGATGGCTACCTTATTCTATAGACATGTTTATTAACTGTTTAGAAAATGAATTTACTAGGAATTTAACATGTCTAATATACTTCTGCACTTGATCCAAAATAGAAAAGATAACGTTATAATTATTAGGCATATACTTAGTACAGGATAAAAGTACAGCACTTAATATTAACTAATGTATTACTTAATGCATAAGGATTCAGAGCTGCAATTATTAGTTTTAAGTTTCAGGTTTGTAATACTTACATGTTATCTCTCCATGAGAGCAGGCCATAATGCCAATTGTGTTTAAGTTTCACTTACAGTATTCTGGTATCATGGCTCCACTTAGCATGTTTTTCATGCAGTGAGCAAGTCGCAGCATCCTTGATCTTAGAGAGATTTTCCAGTATTCTACTAGCCTGGTACATAGTGCTCTCTGGCACTATGGAACAGTGCTAGTCTGGAGGCGATATCCATTGTACACTTGGCTGTACTGAGTCATTATTGGCTGCTGCAGGAGCTTGAAACTGCAATGTAGTTTCCATCAACTTCAGGAGCATAACCAGAGGCTGATATACCAAATATTTTTAATTGAGGGGTCAGTGACCAGCCTAGCCAATAACTCACATGGAGAGGCCACCTGTAATGTATTCAAGGCCTGGTTTGAATGCACAAAAGAGTTTGACAATGCTAAAGTTTATTTCTTGTTTTTATGTATATATTTTAAACAATTTAATACAACACATATATCAAATGACTGTTTACTTACACAATTTTACTATGAAGATAACAGTAGGTACTTTACTTTAGTAATAGAGGGAAAAATTATTTTTCATTGTTAAAATGAAAATAGAAGATTTCCAATAGAATCAATATAACTTTTTATTACCATTTACTTAAATATGTACCTTGCAGTGGCCTTCAGACAGGTTTTATTATCACAAAGTTATTTTTTGCAACCAATTCTAATCTAAGTTTTTAGTTAACAATGACTTCCAGAACTAGAACTATTTAAACATTTCCAGCTTGTAAGATGTTTTACAAACTCTTTATAATTGACTATAACCACATTGACTAGCCACCTCATGTTTAAATAAACATTAAATTACAATTACCAACTAAAGAAATTTACTCTATTTATTTAAGAGAGCATATCTACAATCTTTTTCTTTTAGCCTAATTTTACCAACGTGAACTTACAATATATAATTGCCATTAATACTAAACAAGCTTGTTAAAATAATGAACTTTTCTTCACTTTAAATACTTAGTAGCATGTAATACCAGAAATAGTTTTTTCGAAGCCAAGTTGGCAGGGGAGGCTGGCTGCCAAAGAAAAGTTTTCTTGTTATAAAATTATCTTTTATTATTATCAATTCAGTTTTTGTTTAATAATGACTTTCTGCAATTAGCCATTTAAATACTTTATAAACAATGCTTTTGTTAAACTTTTATAATTATTTATACTTTTAAGACAAATTTTACCTTCACAGAACACATTCTCTTACTTAAAGTTACTACAGTACCTTCTAAGAACCTGGGCAGAATGCAAATGTATTTTGGCTTTGACACCCTAGGGAGGGAACTTTACTGCATTTATTCTGATTCTGCTTTTCACCCCCTTTACTCCCCTCCCCCCCCTTCCAGGCAGTCCAGTGCACAACAATCAAATAGGAATGCGGCTTGTGAATAGAAGGTGTAGACTCACTGAAAATGGGCAAGCCGCTCCCCCCTTTCCAGCATTTGGCCAAAATGGGCAGACAGAACCTACTCAAATTTGGCAACTCTCCCAGGGACCCAGCCACCCTGACTGGGGCAGCCCCAACAAACTTGGGTGCGTGGTGTGGACACAGATGGCCTCCAAGCCCCAGCAAAGGGGCAGGCCAGAGAAAAGACAGCAGAGCATGCACAAATATCTAGACTCTGCAAACATCCAGACTCCTCAGTTTTGCCCCATAATCATTTCACCCCATTGCCAATGGCAAGGGAGGGTTCCACCTCAACAGAATTCTACTTTATATAACCACACAACTCCAACACTAGCATTGAGCTGACACAGAAGCACAAAGGTGACTAATCTGAACCACAAGTTCTATATATATTTTTTCAGCATGGCTGCCCCCACAGCCATCACAAACCTTAGAACACTTAACATTTGGTATAAAGCAAATTTATTCACAATTTAGCACCATATCAAAAGATTTCAGCTAGACTTTTTCCACTGTTTAACTTTACACCCAGACCAAGCTCCACTAGAAAAGCCGATCCATTTTCCTGTAACCAAGTTTTTTGTTTTTTTTTTAAATCTAGACCAATTTCCAGGACATTAGGACTTGAACCTATAAACAACCCTTTTTATTAAAATCAAGCCTCCACTCCTTTAGTGGATATAAAACTGGTACCAGATTCTAATATGCAGTTAGATAAACCCAAAACTCCAGGGCTTTTTCCTGGTTTTTCTCCAGGACATTAGGACTTGAACCTATAAACATCCCTTCCTATTAAAATCAAGCCTCCACTCCTTTAGTGGATATAAGACCAGTACCAGATTCTAACATGCAGTTAGACAAACCTAAAACACCAGGGCTTTTCCCCCAGTTTTTCTCCTTTTCCCAGGCCTAGAGAGAATGACTTCTCCCCAATTTTCTGGGGCTACTAGGGTTCTCTTGGGAGGTGATCAGCCTCCCCTTCCTAGCAATTAAAGCTAGGGCTTTCCAGACTGTGCTCACCTGGGGAGTCTTACCTTCTTCCATGTTCAGAGTTCTTTTTCGTTCCCAGAATCTTTCTCTTCAGACCTTCCATTGCCCTCAATTTTTGTCAGGAAGATTCTGGTGGAGCCCACATCTTTTCTGGATTAAATTTAATCCAGGGGTGCCCAGATTTGGGGTTCACCTGAGTCCTCCTGGCTTCCTCAGGGATTTGGAAGGGGCAGCAAAATGCTACCGTCTCTGACCTTCATTTGCTGTCCCACCAGAGTCACCAAAAATGTTGTAGAATTTGAGAGGTTCAATTATTTGCGTATAGAGAGGCCAGGACTCAGGAAAGATTTTGAGAAGGAAAAATGGTTTGTTGACAGCTGGCTGGACTCGGGAGCTTTCTGTTTCAATCCTGAGCCCGGAACAAGATTTTTGAGTCCCTTTTATACAGAGAGGAAAGGCCAAATGGTCCTTTTGTTTCAGTTCTCAATAGGCTTGAATTAGCATATATATCTTCCACATCTTAGGTAAGCTTTTAGCATGGACCTTAGGCATTCTAGATAAGCTTTTAGCATATTTTGTTTGCATTTCCCCTGAATACTTAAAGTTTATAGACCTTGCATTGTTAAACTGTTTCCTGGGACTGGAGTCCTTGCCATGGTCACCAAGGGCAGGACTGCACCCTTTTATCATCCCACACCCACAAGTCACAGATAGTTTAGGTTATCTCTGAAGAGACAAAGAGCCTCCCACCCATAGCCCACATCAGTCTGACCTGGGCAATTTGCCTATTGCTCCCAAAGCTTGACCAGGCTCAGGGACTTTGTGCCTTGCCCACAACACCACAGAAGCTCAAAGGTTACTGCCCCACATCTGAGAAACAGTGACCACCCCCCCCCCAGTACCAGCAGGACCCCTTCCTGACTTCCACCCTGGCTGGGGTCCTTTATTCTTCCAGCCCATTGTCACTTTCATGAAAAGCCATAGTCCTGAATGTTTCTTCAGACTGTCACTTTCCTTCTTTCTCAGGACACCTGCTCACTTCCAGACCCTCCTGCTCTGAGATGGGCATGGAGTGAGGTCATGTTCAGAAGAATTGGGTAGTTCTCAGCCTTCAGCCTCAGCAAAAGTTGGAGAGGTGGCTGGAGATAATAGTGTGCCTACTCAATGAGCTGTGCTAGGGATGGGACTGCAGGAGTCTCCTGAGGGAAAATAAATCAAACAAATCTAGCCCCTTCACCCAGATCCCCTTCTCCTAGGAGGTTTTCTGGGACTTCTGAGAGGCACAGCCCCTAAGAGGAAGGGTAGGCCTTTAGAATGCTTCCAGGCCCCTGCTGTTGTTCAGTGGAGCTCATCCATTACTCCTCCACACACACACACACCTCCAACCCACACATACAACTCCAGACTTTACTCTTAACCTGGGGCTGCATCTCATCTCAGAGGTGTAGGCAGGACTCCTAGCCTGTGAGGGTGACCTCAGTTGAAACTGACACACCAGCTGTGTCAAGGAGTCCTTCAAGACTGCCAGGAAGATGGAGGCTGAGCCAGAAGAGCAATGAGTGCTGGATGGGAAAAATCACCAGCCGATGTGGGCCACTGGGTCCCTTGGGGTACCTAAGATCCTGCCTCATATCCATGCAGATCTGTGTCTGCCCACCTTCAGTGCCCATGAAATATCCATGTTGTCCTAGATCTGCTCTCCTTCTCAGCACTTTGCTTTCTACTTCCTCTCAAATTCAGGGAATATTTTACTTCTGCCCATTTTTCTTTCACTAAAAAGTCTCCCACTCCAAGCACTGGCAACTGTGAAGATTCTGAGCCAAGGATATGAATGTGGGAAATAAGCAGGGATTTTGATCCCTGAGGTCAAATTCTTCCATGGCTCACATTTATGTTTTATGTAGTTTGAAGCTTGGGCTGTGCTTGCTTTATGTTGCTTCTAGTAATAAGAACTGCTGTCACATGGGAATTATTAATGATAAAATAATAGAATAATGAAAAACATTACTCATTATTGGGCCCTTATTGTATTATTAGCTAAATGTAGACTGTTTAGGCCATTTTCCAAAACACATATAAAAACTTTTGGCATAAATGCAATGAGTTAAGCAATTAAAAAATTGCAGTGGGGGAATGAGCATCATCTTCCAATGCATAAATATGTCAGTAATATAGAGTCACTGGGGTTCAGAGGCTGAGGAGTTGAATGGGGAGACTGGAATAACACTCACAAGGCCATGAGAAAATCCTGTGCACATATTCCCTGAAGACCCAAGAACTAGAGTGGAATGGTCAGGTCATCCTGTTGTAGAATTTGAGAGGTTCGATTATTTGCGTATAGAAAGGCCAGGACTCAGGAATGATTTTGAGAAGGAAAAATGGTTTATTGATGGCCGGCCGGACTCGGGTGCTTTCTGTTTCAAACCCAAGCCCCAAACAAGATTTTCAAGTTCTTTTTATACAGCGTGGGGAGTCAAATGGTGCTTTTATCAAAGAAAACTACTTTCTTTGTTAGTTAAGTCTTTGCCTGAGTACCAGGTAGGTTCTGAATGAACATATCGCCCACACCTCGGGTGAGCTTGAATTAGCATCTTGCCCACATTCCATCTGGATGCAACTTTGAATACACATTCAGTCTTACATCCTTTCTGAACATTCAAAGCCCATATCACTTAACTGGATTTCTAGAGACTAGGCACACTTGGATATAGAATTAGATGATTTTGAATTTATGCACAGGCTATATTATATTTCTTATATTATATAAGAGGCCAAGTCTAAGTTCCCTTAAGTTTTGGCATTACCACCATCAGAGTTTCCCTGGACTGACTGGTATTTATAGAGTTTGCATTGCTAAATTGCCTCCTGGGACTGGAGTCGTTGCCATGGTCACCAAGAGCAGGACTGCAGCCTCTTACTATTCCACACCCACAAGTCAGGACAGACAGTTTAGGGTAAGGTTATCTCTGAAGAGACAAAGAGCCTCCCACCAACAGCCCACATCAATCCCATGTGAGCAGAAAGAGTTATGGGGCAAAGGGAGACCATGCCTATACTCAGGGCAGCTGGGTGCTCTGCTGAACACACCAGTTATGGAATCCCCTGTCCTAAAATCAGGACTCACTCCATTCATAGAGAATAGTACTAGGTGTCTATGAACAAATTTTGGTTTTTATTACTCGGTTGTGCTGTTGCATAACAGGGAGTCAGTTCAGGAACCGCTTAATTATAAAACTCCCTGCAATTCGGGCATGAGGTTGTTCTTAAGCTGGCAAAGTTTATACATCATGGTGGAATTACATGCTAGCTTCTGGTGTAGGAGTCTGTGGGTCCTTCATTCATGGACACCTGATCAATGTGCCCTGTGTCAAGGTGACCCTGATCCTTAGCTCTTGGTGCATTAAAGAGACCTGGGAGAATCAGATTTGGTTAAACCAATAGAGCATCTGCCTACCACATAGGAGGTCCAGGGTTTGAACCGAGGGCCTCCTGGCCCATGTGCTGTGCTGATGCATGCAGGGAGAGCTGTGCCCCCTGTGTAGGGGAGATCCATGCATGGGGGGTGCACCACACAAGGAGAGCTGTCCTGCACGAGAAGGGTGCAGGCTGCCCAGGAGTTGTGCCACACACATGGAGAGCTGACACAGTGTGATGACACAACAAAAAGAGACATAGATTCCTGGTGCCACTGACAAGAATGCAAGTGGAAACAGAAGAACACACAGAGAATGGGTACAGAGAGCAGACAGTGGGGGGGGGGCAGAAGGGGAGAAAAATAATATACGTAAATAAATAAATAAATCTTTTAAAAAAAGAGAGAGACCTGGAAGTCCAGAATTCAACATATGGCTATTGACAACCTACTTAATATAAGGTCTACACAAATCTTTGCCCTCTGAAATGTACCCATTTACTTTCTGGAGAATGAATTTTTGAACTGACACATGAGTGTTTCCATCTGTCCCAGATGTCTTCCTGCTCCTCTGCCTCCACTTCTCAGAGGGTCTTCTGCCTGGCTTTTTTTTTTTAATTTTTAAAATTTTCTTATTTTTTAAAGATACACTGATCACAGAAAATGTTACATTAAAAATATAAGAGGTTTCCATATACCCACTCCCCACCCTACCCCAATTTCTCCCACATCAAGAACCTCTTTCATCAGTGTGGCACATTCATTGCATTCGGTGAATACGTTTTGGAGTACTGCTACACTGCAAAGATTATAGTTTAAATTTTAGATTACACTCTCCCACATTCCACTCAATGGCTTATGGCAGGATATATAATGTTCTGCATCTGTTCCTGTGATATCATTCAGGACAACTCCAAGTCCCAAAAATGCCCCCCTATCACACCTGTTCTCCCCAACTCCTGTGTCTATGAACACACTTTGTGCATCGGAAGGATAAAGCATATGGCACACATCACACAGAGGAAGGTACAGCTTGCTCAGAGGCTGAGTCCACAGACTGCTGGGGGCCCCTCTGCTGACACCCTTCCCTGTACATGGCTGGCATCATTGTTTCCCTCCCACCTTGACATTGCCTGGTTATTTGAGACTGCCAACTCTTAGAGTCCAGTCTTGCCTTCCTGATTTTGACCCAGTTCTGCCCTTTTTCACTCCAAGGATAACCTGACCAAGAGCCAGAGGGAAGCTGTGGGTAGGAAGGGTGGAGTCACATTACAGGACCAGATGCTACCAAAACAGGGAAAAGAGATAGTGGGAGACATGGGAAAGGCATTGGTGCCCCAGCACCCCTGAAAAAGCAGAGATATCCTTGAAATTTCTTCCAGATTCTTGGGAAGAGAAACAGGGTTGGAGAGCCTGGTATGGAGTTAAGGTTCGGTGAGGAGGAAGGGCTGCTGTTCAAATAGAAGCCTTAGCAGCCACTTCCCCAGAGTGGATCCTAGACCCAACCCTCTCAACCCCTTGGAGCCTGCCTTGCAGCTATACTTCTCCTGTGTTTTCTAATTTTTTTTAAGATTTATTTTTTATTTATTTCTCTCCCCTCCCCCCCCGTGTCTGCTTTCTGTGTCCATTTGCTGTGTG
Source organism: Dasypus novemcinctus (assembly GCF_030445035.2). Lineage (NCBI taxonomy): Eukaryota > Metazoa > Chordata > Mammalia > Cingulata > Dasypodidae > Dasypus > Dasypus novemcinctus. Next base: position 5,474,817 of record NC_080691.1, read on the forward strand.
TTCTTTGTCTGCTTGCATTCTTGTCAGCAGCACCAGGAATCTGTGTCTCTTTTTGTTGCATCATCATGCTGTGTCAGCTCTCTGTGTATATGGCACCACTTCTGGGCAGGCTGTGCTTTTTTCACATGGGTTGGCTCTCCTTGAGGGGTGCATTCCTTGTGCATGGGGCTCCCCTATGTGGGGGACACCCCTGCGTGGCATGGCACTCCTTGTGCACATCAGCACTACGTGAGGGCCAGCTCACCACACAGGTCAGGAGGCCCTAGGTTTGAACCCCAGGCCTCTTATGTGGTAGGTGGACAGTCTATCAGTTGAGTCAAATCCACTTCCCTTCTGATATTCTTATTTCTTGGCACTTGTCCTTCTTGTGAATGTCCTTGGGATCCTTGGAAAAACCATCAAAGTTCTTACTCTGGTGCTTAAGAACCCTGGGAGCCAAGAAAAGTATGGCCATGGTTCCAGGGAGTGGGTGGGGACTGGAATCTAAAGGTGTTAGCTAACCACACATGTGGTGGGTGCACTATGTGCCTCTGTGATATCTTTTGAAGGGTGCACTGCTGATTAATGACTCACCTTGCCCCTGAAGGCTTACACTTTGACATCAGAGCTTCCTTTTTGAATTTCCAACCCTGCTCCTGAGAGCAGGAAGCTGTGCTTACTGAAAATTTTTTTTTTTTTTTAGAATGCAGCATTTCCAAACTTTATTTGACCAAAGAACTCTATTTTCATAAACCATCTATTAACAATTCTCATGACACTACAACCCCATCCTACATTTCCACTTCTACTTCACATTAACTCCATAAGTCCTCTGCTTAGGCCAAACAACTCTGTCTACCTGAGAACTGCTCAGTCTTAAGTACAATCCAAGTCTTTATTCTGGCATGCCCTTTCCTTTCTCTTTTTTATTTTTTTAAAAAAATTTTTGTCTATTTTTTCAATACTACATTCAAATAATATGAGGTCCCCATATATCCCCCACCCCCTCACTCTCCACCTCCCTCAATAACAACAACCTACTCCATCATCATGACACATTCATTGCACTTGGTGAATACATCTCTGAGCACTGCTAAACCTCATGGTCAATGGTCCACATCATAGCTCGCACTCTCCCACAGTCCACCCAGTGGGCCATGGGAAGACATACAATGTCTTGTAACTGTCCCTGCAGCACCACCCAGGACAACTCCAAGTCCCAAAAATGCCCCCACATCTCATCTCTTCCTCCCACTCCCTACCCCCAGCAGCCACTATGGCCACTTTCTCCACACCGATGCGACATTTTCTTCAATTACTAATCAAAATAGTTCATGAATAGAATATCAGTAAGTCCACTCAAATCCATACTCTATTCCTCCACCCTGTGGAACTTGGGATGGTTGTGTCCACTCCACATCTATATCAAGAGGGGGCTTAGATCCCACATGGATGCTGAATGCAATTCTTCTGCTTTCAGTTGTAGGCACTCTTGGCTCCCTGGTGTGGTGGTTGACCTTCTTCACCTCCATGTTAGCTGAGTGGGGTAAGTCCAATAAACCAGAGTGTAGGAGCTGAAGTCTGTTGAGGCTCAGGGCCTGGCTATCACATGGTCAGTCCAGAGATTCAGGTCTCCTTGGTATACATTAAACCTCAGCATCAACTACAGTTCCGGTAAAAGTAACAGAAGATGCTTGTGAACAAAGATTACATCTGAGTCCAACTCCATCACATAGAAACACAAACTCCAAAATAGGGCCAACTGACAAGGCACTGAATTCCATCTGCCATGACCATAGAACCTGTGGGTCTCTGTAGCCCTCAGAAGAACCAGTACCTGGGGTTGTATCTACTTTACCTGTCTCTGGGACTCTGCTCAGGTGTGCATAAGGGTAACACCTCTGATAACCTCCTGGCTCTTTTTGGAGAGTCATAGCCATATAAACTCAATTATCCTTTCCATTTCCCCCTTTCATTTAGGTCAAAAACATTTTTAACTCCTGGTATTATATGTAGACTTAGATATTCTGCTGGTCCGAATTGACCTTTTTATTCAAGGTCATTTTCTAGTTACATCATCAGTTGGTACTTGGTAGTAATCCCTTGGTGCCAGGGAGGCTCATCCCCAGGAGTCATGTCCCATGCTGAGGGGAAGGGAACACATTTACATTTTGAGTTTGGCTTTGAGACTGGCCACATTTGAGAAACACAGAGGCTCTCAGGAGGTAACTCTTAGGCACCCTGCAGCTCAAGGCCTTTTTCTTATTTCAGGTGCACAGGCTCACAAGCATAGTCCTTAGTATCAAGGGCTGATTGTTGGGCCTTCCTTCTTTTTTGGTCTTTGCCATTGCAATTGGAGGATTGTTGTTGTTCTTTTTTTTTTTTTTTAAAGATTTATTTATTTAATTCCCCCCCTCCCCCGGTTGTCTGTTCTCTGTGTCTATTTGCTGCGTCTTGTTTCTTTGTCTGCTTCTGTTGTCGTCAGCAGCATGGGTAGTGTGGGCGGTGCCATTCCTGGGCAGGCTGCACTTTCTTTCATGCTGGGTAGCTCTCCTTACGGGGTGCACTCCTTGCACGTGGGGCTTCCCTACGCGGGGGACACCCCTGCATGGTGCAGCACTCCTTGCGCGCATCAGCACTGCACATGGGCCAGCTCCACACAGGTCAAGGAGGCCCGGGGTTTGAACTGTGGACCTCCCATGTGGTAGACGGACGCCCTAACCACTGGGCCAAGTCCATTTCCCTGTTGCTGTTCCTTTAGGGACTGTGATTGAGCTCCCCTGGCTAGGAACTCAGCACTACCTCAGTTGTTGTTTTTAATTGTATGCACTATGAAAATATCCAAACATTTTTATGTACCCTGAATATATGCCCTGTAGAACTCCCTGCCAACCAATCAGTAACATCCCATACCAGTATTCCTCCCCTACCATTGTTGAACCTCTTTGCAATCCAAAACTTCTTCAAAAGTGAAGCCCAATATATTGCCAGGTTCCATTAATAGTAAAATGGAATATACTGATGAGTTTAAAAGTTAGATATAGAATACATATTAATTTAGAAAAATTAAGGTAAAAATAAAATGGGGTATCAAAAAATTTAAAATGCTAAAGCTTTTTAATATTTTTCCTTACATCACTGCAATAAGTGTTGCCCTGTATGTAAATTGGCAAGGCAACAGCTTCCATTTTTTCCTCAATGTCTATGTCCTTTCTTGTTCTTTTTTTCTAACTATTAAGCTTATCTTCACAAAATATTTAGATCACAGTAATTCATATATACAATATACAGTACTCCCACATATCAAGCATAAAACCCTTTTCCCTTCCACAGCAATAATCTTTTTACATATTCATACTATATTTACTGAAACTGATGTACAGATATTGAGCAAGAGCTTTCATACAAGGTAACATTTGGGTTTACATTGTGGTTTATATTTTAGACTACATAATTTTCTAAATTTTTAGTTATCTTATGTTTTACATTATAATTTACAATTTAGCCTATCAGCCCTTATATATTTTTGATGTAATTTAACATATCTTATATCCATCCTTGCGTAATCTTGTTCAACACTTCTGTTGCCCACACAGTTACATTGGTTCCACCTATTCAATACATCTTTCCCCCTCCCCTTAGGGCCCACAGTGAGAGTCAATCTTCATTGCTTAAGGGCCGTGTTCAGAGATACTTGTAACAGCATTGAGGGTTTGATATGCTCAACTACCCTAATGCACTGAGAGCCAAAATTTCTCTTGAGAGATACAATTCCCTCTATTTGGGAGCATCGGTCCTCCCCAGTGTGTGGGTATACCTTCACTCTCACTATATGGGTTTATATCCAATGATATAACCCACTATGGCAAAATGAGCATTCACATATTCCCTAGGAACCTGTCCTGCATCAGATTATGCCCTTTAAGCATCTTAAACAGGCAACTTTCCTTATTATATTTTAGAAAAAGTTTTCTTAGTATTATACTCTCAAACAAATACCTGACAATCTCCTATGTTCACATGTTGCCCCACCCTCCACCCAATTTTTTTGACAATATTATCCCTCCTCCTATCCCTAGCCCCCCTCAAACCTGCAAAGCCCCATGCAAAGGTAACTCTATTCCCCCATTTTATCCCTTCCTTGTACAAATACTTACCTCCAGCTTATCATAGATTTCTCACACGTAGGTGTCAGCTTACATCCTTCATCTACTCCCAAATTTCCTTTAGGTTTATTATCCAGTCTCTAGTTCTCTGAGGCAGCTTGGCTTACTTATTTCATATCATTGAGGTCATGTAGTATTTGCCCGTCAATGCCTGGGTTGCTTCACTCAACATAAGGTTCTCAAGATTCATCCACGTTATCACATGTGCTTTTAGTGTATTCGTTCTTAAAGCTGAGTAGTATTCCATTGTATGTATATACCACATTTTATTTATCCATTCATCTGTTGAAGTGTATTTGGGTTGATTCCAACTTTTGGCAATAGTGAACAATGTTGCTATGAACATTGGTGTGCATATATCGGTTTGTGTCCTTGTTTTCAGTTCTCCTTGGTATATACCCAGCAGTAGAATTGCTGGGTCATATGGCAACTGTATGGCTAGGTTTTTGAGAAACTGCAAAACTGTTCTCCAGAATGGCTGGATCCTTCTGCATTCCCACCAGCAGTGGATGAGTGTTCCCATTCCTCTACATCCTCTCCAGCACATGTAGACTTCTGTTTTTTTTCATAGCTGCCAATCTTATGGGAATGAGATGGTATCTCATTGTAGTTTTGATTTGCATTTCCCTAATAGCTAGAGATTTGGAACATTTTTTCATGTGCTTTTTAGCCATTTGTATTTCTTCTTTGGAGATGTGTCTGTTTAAATCTTTTTCCCATTTTTAAAATGGGTTGTCTTTTTATTTTCAAGATATAGGAGTTCTTTATATATGCAGGTATCAGATATATGGTTACCAAATATTTTCTCCCATTGTGTAGGCTCTCTTTTCACTTTTTTGACATACTCTTTTGAGGTGCAGAAAGCTTTAATTTTGAGGAAGTTCCATTTATCTATTTGTTCTTTTGCTGCTTGTTCTTTTGGTGTGAAGTTCATGAAGCCATTTCTTATTACAAGGTCTTGTATATGCTTCCCTACACTGCTTTCCAAAGTCTTTATGATCTTGGCTCTTATATTTAGGACTTTGATCAATCTTGAGTTGATTTTTGTATGAGGTATGAGCTGGTAATCCTCTTTTATTCTTTTACATATGGATATCCAGTTCTCCAGTCACCATTTGTCGAATAGGCCATTCTCACCCAGTTGAGAAGGTTTGGTGGCTTTATCGAATATTATATGACTATATATATGAGGATCTATATGAGAACTCTCAATTCGGTTCCATTGGTCTGTGTGTCTCTCCTTCTGCCAATAGCATGGTGTTTTCATTGCTGTAGCTTTGTAGTATGTTTTGAAGTCAGGTAGTGTGATTCCTCCAATTTTTTCTTTCTGTTTCAATATGTCTTTTGCTATTTGGGGCCTCTTTCCTTTCCAAATAAATTTCATAGACAGATTTTCTAGTTCCTTAAAGAATGCTGTGCTGATTTTTATTGGGATTGCATTGAATATGTAGACCAGTTTTGGTAGGATAGACATCTTAATAATATTTAGTCTTCCTATCCATGAACAGGGAATATCCTTCCATTTATTTAGGTCTTCTTTGATTTCCTTGAGCAGTGTTGTGTAATTCTCTGTGTATAAGTTTTTTCCATCTTTAGTTAAATTTATTCCTAAATTTATTCCTATTTGATTTTTTTATTGACTGTTGTAAATGATATTTGTTTCTTGATTTCCTCCTGAGCTTGCTCATTATTGGTGTACAGAAATGCTACTGATTTTTGTGCATTGATCTTATAACCTGTGACTTTACTAAACTCATTGATGAGTTCTAGAAGCTTTGTTGTACACCTCTCAGGGTTTTCTATGTATAGGATCATGTCATCTGCAAGTAATGAAATTTTGTCTTCTTTCTTTCCAATTTGAATTCATTTTATATCTGGTTCTTGCCTCAGTGCTCAAGCACGTACTTCTAAGACAACGTTAAATAGAAGGGGTGATAGTGGGCATCCTCGTCTTATTCCTGATCTTAGAGGGAAGGATTTTAGGATTTCACCTTTCTAAATGATATTGGCTGTGGGTTTTTCATATATACTCTTTGTCATGTTCAGAAAACTTCCTTGTATTCCAATCATTTGCAGTGTTTTTATCAAGAAAGGGTGCTGTATTTTGTCAAATGCTTTTTCTGCATCTATAGATATAATCATGTGATTTTTTCCCCTCCAATCTGTTTATATGGTGTATTACATTTATTTATTTATTTATTTTAGTGTATTCATTCTTTTTTGGGGGTCTTTATTCATTTTTTAATATTACATTAAAAAAATGAGGTCCCATATATGTCCCACCCCCCTCACCCTATTACTCCCCCCATAGCAACATTCTCCTCCATCATCATGAGACATTCATTGCATTTGTTGAATACATCTCTGAGCATGGCTGTACCTCATAGTCAATGGTCCACATCATAGCACACACTCTCCCACATTCCATTCAGTGGGCCATGGGAGGACCTACAGTGTCCAGTAATTGTCCCTGCAGCACCACCCAGGACAAATTCCAAGTCCCCAAAAGGCCTCCACATCCCATCTTTTTTTTTTTTTTTTATTGATTTTCTTATGTTGAACTATCCTTGCATACCTGTAATGAACCCCCTTGGTCATGGTGTACAATTCATTTAAAGTGTTGTTGAATATGGTTAGCAAGTATTTTGTTGAGGATTTTTTCATCTAGGTTCATTAGAGAAATAGGTCTGTAATTTTCCTTTTTTATGGTATCTTTGTTTGGCGTTGGTACTACAGTAATGGTGGCATCATAGAATGAGTTAGGTAATGTTCCTTCTGTTTTGATTTTTTGGAAGAGTTTGAGCAAGATTGGTGTTAGTTCTTTCCAGAATGTTTTGTAAAATTCATCTGTGAAGCCGTCTGTCTCAGGGCTTTTCTTAGTTGGGAGGTTTTTAATGACTGATTCTATCTCTTGACTTGTGATTGGTTTGTTGAGATCATCAATTTCTTCTTTCATCAATATAGGCTGCTTATGTGTTTCTAGGAATTTGTCCATTTCCTCTGAATTGTCATTTTTGTTGGAATATAGTTTTTCAAAGGATGCTCTTATGATAGTCTTTATTTCTGTGGGGTCAGTGGTGCTATCTCCTTTCTCATTTCTTATTTTGTGTTTTTGCATCTTCTCTCTTTTTTTCTTTGTTAGTCTAGCTAAGGGTTTATCAATTTTATTGATCTTCTCAAAGAATTAGCTCTTGGTTTTGTTTATCTTTTCAAGTGCTTTCTTATTTTCTGTTTCATTTAGTTCTGCTCTTATCTTTGTTCTTTCTTTCTTTCTTCTCCCTGTAGGGTTACTTTGTTGTTTTTTGGGTTTTTTTTACTAATTCCTCCAAATGTGCAGTTAGTATTCAATTTTTGCTCTTTCTTTTTTGATGTATGAATTTATGGCTGTAAATTTCCCTCTCAGTACTTCTTTTGGTGCAGCACTTAAGTTTTGGTATGTTCTGTTATCATTTTCATTAGTTTCAAGGCAGTTATTAATTTCTTTTGAGATTTCCTCTTTGACCCACTCTTTTTCTAAGAGTGTGCTGTTTAATTTCCTTATCTCGGTGTGAAATCTGGGCCTCTGGCCTTTGCAGATTTTCAGTTTTACTCCACTGTTGTCAGAGATATTATTTTGTATGATTACGATCTTTCTCAATGCATTGAACCTTTCTTTGTGGACTAGCATATGGTCTATCTTGGAGAATGATCCATGTGCACTTGAGAAAAATGTATATTCTGTTGTATTCAGGTGTAATGATCTGTATATGTCTATTAGGTCCACCTCCTCTAATACAGTGTTCAAAGTTTTTCTTTATTGATTCTCTCTTGAGATGTTCTGTCCAAAGTTGATAGTGGAGAATTAAAGTCTCCCACTAAAATTGTAGAGGCATCTATTCTTTCACTTAGTTTTTCCAGTGTTTGCCTTACGTATTTGGAGGCGCCTTTGTCAGGAGCATAAATATTTATGTTTGTTCATTCTTCTTGAAAGATTATCCCTTTCACTAATATGTAGTATCCATCTTTGTCTCTCACAATTGTTTTGCATTTAAAGTCTATTTGTCTGATATTAATATAGCTACTCCTGCCTTTTTTTGGTTATTGTTTGCTTGTAAGATTGTTTTGCAGCCATTCACTTTCAACCTCCTTGAATGCCTGGGTCTAAGATGTGTTTCTTGTAGACAGCATATAGGTGGGTCATATTTCCTTATCCAATCTTCTAGTCTGAATCTTTTTACAGGTGAGTTTAATCCATTGACATTCAGTGTTATTCTTTTCAAGGAGTTATCGACGTTAGCCATATTTTGTTTGGACTTGTGTTTATCATATTTTGTTTGTTTGTTTCCTTCTCTTTTTGTCTTTTTTGTTGTTCTTACACTCTCCTCCAACTCTGCCTTTGATTTTTTTCTCTCTTCCTGTGAACTGCCTTTAGTATTTCTTGAATGGCAGGGTTCTTGTTGGCATATTCTTTTAATTTCTGTTTATCTGTGAATATTTTAAACTCATTATTTTTGAATGCTAGCTTAGCTGGGTAGAGTATTCTTGGTTGGAAATGTTTTTCCTTTAATACCTTGACTATATCATACCACTGCCTTCTTGCCTCCATGGTTTCAGATGAGAAATCAGCACTTAATCTTATGGAGCCTCCCTTGTATGTGATGGTTCTCTTTTCTCTTGCTGCTTTTAGAATTTTCTCCTTGTCTTGAGCATTGGATAATTTGACAAGTATATCTTGGGTTGGGCCTGTTGGGTTTTATGGTGTTTGGGCTGTGTTGTGCTTCCTGGACATGAACATCCAATTCCCTCAGTAGATTTGGGAAGTTTTCAGCCATTATACTGCCAACACCCCGTCTGTCCCTTTTTCCTTCTCTTCTCCTTCTGGGATGCCCATAATATGTATGTTTGTGTATTTTCAATTGTCGTCCAGGTCCCTAAGTCCCAGCTGGATTTTTTCTATCTTTTTATTGATCAATTCTACTATCTGTTTGATTTCAAATGTACTTTCACGTTGTTATTTCTTCTCTTCTCTGCTTCTTCTAATCTGCTGCTATTTGCTTAGAGTGTATTTTTGATTCCTTGAACTGTGATGTTCATCACCATCATATCTGTTATCTTTTTGCATATGTCTACAATTTCCTTTCCAAGTGTTTTCTTCATATTGTTTATCTCTACCTTTACTTCATTAAGTTAATCTCTAATACATCTTTTGAGATCTTTAATTACTTGTGTGATGTTCTGCTCCCTTTCCTGGTTTTTCATTTGTTCATTGGATTCTGTCATGTTTTCTTGATTATTGGTTTGGTTTGTAGTTTTTTGTTGCTGTCTGGTCATCATTTTATCTTGACAGGTTTAATCAGTTCCTTAGCTTCTTTGTCTAGTCTTAGGATTAATTACTTCTTGTTTGTGCTAAGTGTTATGTCTTCTCTTTGTCACTTTATTCTTATTCTATTTTCTTGTTGTTGGCTAAGTTCACTTTGAAGGAAAATATTAGGGCCAGGGAAAGCAAAATGAGTAAGAAAAGAAAATGTATAAAGTAGTATTGGTAATAAATGTTAACCAAGCAACAATGTGTGATCTATGAGAATGGATATTAGACTCATGTAAGTTGTGTAGAGTTATAGCAGTAAGTAGAGTGCCTATAATTAGACAGTCAACTGAATATGGGAAGGAATATAGTATGAATTAAAAGGCCAGTGTTTTCATGAGAGAGGGAAAGAGAAAAGAAAGACAATAATATCAAGAGTGGATAAAAGACAGAAAACAGAACAAAGGTATTAGAAATAAAAAGTCAGACAATTTGGAGGCCAAAGAAAGGGAGGTGGAATGTAAGAGAAACAGTAGATGATGGAAGATAGCAAGATGTGGGGGAAAGGGGGTAGTGTAGGTTGCCAAAATCAATACACACAGAAAAGAGGAAATGGAGGATGAGGAAACACAGTTAATGTGAAGTGCTCCCTGCAGCACCTATATTTATATAAAGAAAATAAATTAAGAAAGAAGAAAAAGAGAGAAAAGAGAAAAAACAGAAGAGAAAAGGGGGGGCAAAAGGGGGGGGAACAAGCAAGAAAAAGAGAGAAAGAGAAAAAAAACTAAATAAATGGAAAAGGACTTTGGGGTATAAAACGGGAGAAAAGACCAGGAGACAATGCAATATTACCAACCAAGTAAAAAAAAAAAAAAAAGTTTCAAGCTAGGAATCCTCTTTGCAGTTAAATAATAAACTTAGGGATCTGACCTTCCCCCTTTCTCCTTTCCTCACTTCTCTCTCTCACAGGGCAGCAGGAAAGCTGCCTGAGAGGTCCGGTAGTATATTCAAGAAGGTCCTTGTTGAACCAACTCAAAACAGAAGACTATGACTCTTTATTTCGAGCATGAGATCACCTATACCTCACCAGAAACCCCAAATATGCTACTGAAAGCTTGGATAGCACCTCCTACAGTCCCTCCCCCTGAGGTGTGCTAGGAGAGGTCTAATTGATTTTCTGACTCCACTTACTCCCAGACCAAGTTTCCTATCCCAGGATGTTTAGGTAAATTGGGCTTTCTCGGCAGATTCACCTCTCCTTTCTTCCTAGACTCTCCCCAAGTCAGTTGGTACAGTCCTCCAAGTTGAAGGAGAGAGACAAAGAAACAAAAAAACAACACAAACACTGAGGGATAGGGTAATCAAGGACCTCAGATGGACCTCAGGGTGTGGTAGATTCAGGGATGGGAAGTCTGTGATTTTGCGGACTCAAGGTGTGTGAGTCTCTGGAGCATGGGCCACCAGGGTTTATGGGATAGAGACCTGGGAACCATGCATCCAGCTAACACAGGGCCTGGGAGCATCGCAGAATGACAAAGCCTTCAGGGATCACTGCAGCAGGGCCACCTGGCCTAGGAGGAGGGGTCCCACCCACAACTTCTGACCTCCATGTCAGAAACCCAAAATTCCACCTCTCACAAGAATCTCTTCTGTCACTGTCTCACCAAATCAACATCCAGACACCTCCTGCCCTGCTAGCCCATAAAACAGTCCACTCAGGCCTTGGGAGCACCACAGCACACCAATGATTTCAGGGATCGCTGCAGCCCAGCCACCAGCCCTAGGGGGAGGGGCTTCACCCACAACCTCTGACCTCCATGTTAGAAACCCAAAATTCCACCTCTTGTAAGAATCTCCTATGTCACTGTCTCGCCAAATCAACTTCCAGACACCTCCCACCCTGCAAGTCCCTGAAGCAGCCCACTCAGGGCTTGGGAACTCCCCAGTACAGCAAAGCCTTCAGGAATCTCCACCGATGGGCACCAGCCACGGGGGAAGGGTCCTGCCCACAATCTCTGACCTCCATGCAAGAGACCCAAAATTTTACCTCTTGCAAGAATCTTCTCTTTCACCGTCCCACCAAATCAACATCCAGACACCTCCTGCCCTCCAAACACCTAAAACAGACCGGTCTAGCAGGACTCCAACCCTACTCAGCTGCTTTTTTGCAGGAGAGATTATGAGGTGCACTCACTCAGAAGCCATGTTGCCCTGCCTCCCTCCAGTATATATTTAAATGATAGTGGATTCATTTAAAAGAATGTGTTTTTTTTAAGCTTCTTTTTTTTTTAAGATTTTATTTATTTATTTAATTCCCCTTCCTCCCCCGGTTGTCTGTTCTCTGTCTATTTGCTGCATCTTGTTTCTTTGTCCACTTCTGTTGTCATCAGTGGCATGGGAAGTGTGGGCGGCACCATTCCTGGGCAGGCTGCACTTTCTTTCATGCTTGGCAGCTCTTCTTATGGGGCACACTCCTTGCACGTGGGGCTCCCCTACGCGGGGGACACCCCTGCGTGGCATGGCACTCCTTGCACGCATCAACACTGCTCATGGGCCAGCTCCACATGGGTCAAGGAGGCCTGGGGTTTGAACCGCGGACCTCCCATGTGGTAGATGGACACCCTAACCACTGGGCCAAGTCCATTTCCCAGAATGCTTTATTTTTTAAACTGCAGTAAATGCACTGTATTAGATATATCATTTAGAGCTATGTAAATTTATGAAAAAATATTAGGAGGTCAAGCTAAGAATGTACCAAGGTTATAAATTTTAAAAGGTCTTTTGTAAGTACAGAAGCAAAATTTTTGGAAATCATTTATACAGCTTATTAAGGATAATTGCCTCCAATTGTCTCCAAGATGAGATTTCTGAAACTATTCTAAACTTTTTATTCTTTGTTTCATTAAATTTCATCTCTTCTACTTGCCTGAGTCAATTGGGGATGTTGAGTGACAGATATGGTTCTAGACTCATCAACACTATATTGGTTTTCCAGGGATGCTTTAAGAGTACCATACACTGACTGGTTTAAGCAACAAGAATTTGCTGTCTTGGTTTTGGAGGCTAGAGTACTAAACCAAGGTAATAGCAGGCCATCCTTTTTCCAAAGTCTGCAGTGTTCTGGTGGTGGCTTGCTGATAATAAATCTTTGCCTCAGGTGCACGGTGACCTGCTTACTTATGTCTCCTCATACTGTTTTTTAATACTACTGTGTGGTAGTATTATGATCAAGAAGATGAAGATGATCACTCACAGTATCTGTTATAACTAATTATAGTAATATAGAACTCACTCTTTCCTGTAAAACATTTTCATTCTTGGATATCTCAGATTTATTTTTTCTTTGTTTTTTTTTTACACTTTTTAAAATTAAAGTTAATAGATCACAAAGAATGTTTCCTTAAAAAACATAAAAAAACATAAACATAAGAGGTTCCCATATACCCCACTCCCCATCCCCTACCCCATCACTTTTGCAAATTGCATTTTTTGTAGATATATGAATCACAAAAAAGTTACATTAAAAAATAAGAGTTTCCCATATACCCCCACCCCCCACCCCACTCTTCCCACATCAACAACCTCCCTCATTATTGTGGCACACTCATCACACTTGGTGAACACATTTTGGAGCACTGCTGCACCACATGGATAAAAGTTTACCCTGTAGTTCACACTCTCCCCCAGTACATTCAGTGGGTTATGGCTGGATATATAAAGTCCAGCATCTGACCCTGCAATATCATTTAGGACAACTCAAGGTCCTAAAAATGCCCCCACACCACATCTCTTCTTCCCTCTTCCTGCTTTCAGCAATTACTGGGCCATTTCTCCACCTCAATGCTATAATTTCTTCTATTACTAGTCACAATAGTTTTATAATAGAATATCAGTGCATCCATTCTAACCTTATTTTATTCTTCCATTCTGTGAACCCTGGGATGGTGATGTAATCTCCATCTCTAGATCAAGAGGGGGCTTATATTCCATATGGATGATGGGTGCAATTCCTCTGCTTGCAGTTATTGGCACTCTTGATTCCCTGGTGTAGTGATTGACCTTCTTCACCTTCCTGTTAGCTGACCTGCGTAAGTCCAATGAATGAGAGTAGGAGTCACAACTGTGCTGAGGCTCAGGGCCCAACTGGCACATGGGCAATCCAGAGATTCAAGTCCCCTGAGTATTCACCATCCCTAGCACCAACCACAGGTTCAGTAGAAGTGACAGAAGAGGCATGCATAGGATGGTCAATCTCCATCACACTCAGGAGCACAAATTCCAAAGTAGGGCCCTCTGACATGGTTCAGAACTCCAAATCCATTTGCTATGACCATATACCTTGTGGATCTCTGTAGCCTTCAGGGGAACTAGCCTCTAGGGTTTTATCTCCTTTGACTCTCTCTGGGGTCCTGCTGAAGTGTGCATAAGTGTGACCTTTCTGATGAACTCCTGACACTTTTTGGAAGACTCTTAGCCATATAAACTATTTGTCTTTGCCATTTCCCCCTTTTATTCAAGGTCAAAAAGCAGTTCTTAATACTTGATCCAAAATGTAGGCTGAGTTATTCTGCTGGTCTGAGTTGACCCTTTTATTCAACATCTCTTTCTAGTTGCATCACCAATTAGTGACTGGTAGTAATCTCAGGGAATTTTCAATAGTCTTCTTCCCACATAGACTGATGAACAAAGGATCGAATCCTTAGTGGACCAATGTGGTTAAAAACAATCTCTGTCCATTTAGTATCTGGCAGTTAATCTACACAGAAACAGGTGCAACCCACAGAAAGTCAGCAAGAATTATGTAATATATGCTATATAAAATATATGACATATTTTTGTGTTTATGCATATATATGCACACACATATGTCAAGAAGAGACGTATATTGCTGTATAGTACAGAGGAGAGAGAAGCCATAGATTTAGTCCAAACAAGACCAAAATAAAAATATGAATTAAAAAATTAGCAACAGCAGCAACAGTAAGCACCATAACAATTAAAAATAAGAATCCAAATATGGTAAAATATTTTAAGTCATCCAGAATGATCAGTTTTCAGAAAACAAAAGTGTTTCATGCACAGTGGGAAATGCAGTAAAGAGCATTGGTCCATAACTATCCCCAGAAGTCTTTTAAATGAAGATATCAAACAGCTATTATAAATATGTTCCAAGAACTAAAGAAGATCATATTTAGTGAATGAAAAGAAATATGGCTACAATGACACAAGAAAAGGATTTTCTAAGAGGGAGATAAAAATTATTTTAAAAAAGAAAATTTTACTGTTGGTGAAACAATAACTCATGAAAAATTCTCTAGAGGAATGCAACAGATAATTCAAGATGGCAAAAGAATGAATCTTCAACTAATAAACATAACCCATTCTTCAGAACCCAACTAAAAATTACTGAGGGAAAATTAAGAGAATGTCAGTCATCAAATATATCAGCTTCCATGTAATAGGACTCCTAGAAGGAGAGAAGAGAAAGGGGAAGAAAAGTATTTGAAGAAATAAAGACCAACAATGACGTAGATTTAATGATAAACAATATTCATATCTAGGAAGTTAAAAACAAACCCTGCTAGGATGTATACAAAGAGACCCACACATCACAGAGAAACTATGAAAAACAAATACAAGGACCCATACAAGTAACCAATGTCTTGAAGAGAGATGTGAACTCTAAATTTCACTGTCCTCAGCTCAGTCTATATCAAACCAACAATGGCTCATTTGAAAAGCAGGAAATAAAAATATTCTCTAAAGCATTTCACTTGTGGCTGCAGCCAGATAATCACAGCAAGGAAGAAATCATTTCTAAATTGCTCCTGGAAGAGTTTATGATGAATGGATACTGCAAAAACTGGTCTACTTTGAGAGGGAACTGAGATTCAAATGGAAGAATCCTGGAGAAACTCATGGAAGATCTGACCAATGATTACATGAGGTCACCTGATTTTGTTCATGTCCACATGCAGGGACAAGAAGCCCACTTCTCAGAGAATATGACCTTAAGGGAACTATTCATCTCATGGAAAAAAATGTCAGCAGGAACCCCAAGAGGAGGGAGCATGAGGACACACTTCCATGGCCCCCAAAATATTCCCCTATTATCTACTGGTGTTTGCCAAATTAACTCTGCTTATAAAGGATCCAGTAATAAGATTCTATTTACCGATAGGTTCATACCCAAATTAATTGAGATTAAGAATAAGAACTTGGCATTTCTGGAGACAAATCATTTTTACTACCATACATACCTTACAAAAAAAATGAAAGGAAGTATTCCAGACTGAAAAGAACTTACTCCATTTGGGAAGAAATGAAGAGTACAAGAAATGATAAATATGTGGATTAACATAAAAGCTTCTATAGGTATAAATTTCCTTATTTTTTAATTTATGAGATGGAAAATTGTATAAATCAGTAATTATTACATGGAGCATTTGTAACATATAAAAAATATATACCATAACAACCTAAAGAAAAGGGGAAAGAAACGGAGGTACATTGGAGAAAAGTGTATTTCTGGACTGATTTGAAGTAGATTATATAAATAAACTGTATTCCAATCTTTCAATTAGAATCTGAAAGGAATAACTAAAGGAAATGTTGAAAGTAAATGAATCAATTTAAATGGCACATGAAATAATACCTTACACAAAACAGAAGAACAAACAAGACAGAAGACATAGAAAAGAAATAACTACTAATATAGATTTATAATTCCAGAAATGCCAACAACCCATTGAATGTGAATTGCCTAAACAGTCTAATCAAAGTTAGAGATCATCAGACTGGATGAAATTATAAGATCTAACTATGTACTATCTACAAGAGACCCACCTTAAAGACACAAATAGAGTGAAAATAAAATGATGGGAAGACATATAATTCAAGCAGAAACCAATAAAGAACTAGAGTAATTATATTAGTATCAGACAAAATAGACTTTACAAGAACTATTACTAGAGACAATGATATTTCATAAAAAAGAATCAATAAATGAAGAAAATGTAACTTTAAATATATGTATACTTAATATCTATGCCTCAAAATACCTAAAATAAAACCCTGACACTTACCTCAGAGATAGTAGCCCTGTGAAGGATGGGGCAAGGTTACAGTCTCATGATCTTCCCCCATTCAGTTCCTCATACTTTATACTGCCAAGTTCATAACATTCAGCCTGATTTTTTTAAGCACATGTTTTCTAATTTGGCTTATGTAGATCATTTTCTCCCTCTGAATGTCCAACCTATACTAGTTGTATTATAGAGTTGATGTACAATGAATGTTTTTGCACTAAACAACAAAGGAGTAAATGAATGAATCCATGGTATCCCACACAGAGACGGTGAAGCAAGGGAGCATAGCATATTCTAGCAACTGTTATAAGTTGTTCCAAATGCCTTCAGTAGCATTTTCTAAACTAAGCTCCTAAAAATGTTAATGAGTTCTCAATGAAAAACAGTTCAATACTCAAAATTTACATTTTGTTCTTTTCATGGATATTCTTAATGCCCATTACTGTGTGTAAACCAATTTCCCCACTTTCACAAATTAAAATTATCTGTTTAAAATTTTATTAATAACTTGTGAATTTCTCCTTAGAACCCTTTTGAGAATATCCTGACCTCTAGGATAATGTAACCCTGATGAGATGGTAGGTGTGAGCCTGGAGAGATAAACTGTGTCCAGACCATGAGATTTTTGGTATGAAATGTTGAGGAATTTGGACTTTACTGTGGAGGCTACAAAAACAAGTGAAAGATTTTTGATAAGGTTGTTACATATATTTTTAAAATTTCTCTCCCCCTCCTTTCCCCCCAGTTGTCTGCTCTCTGTGTCCATTCACTGTGTGTTCTTCTGTGACCATTTCTATCTTTATCAGCAGCACTGGGAATCTGTGTTTCTTTTTGTTGCATCATCTTGTGTTAGCTCTCCATGTGTGCACTGCCATTCTTGGGCAGGCTGCACTTTCTTTTGTGCTCTGCAGCTTTCCATACAGGGTGCACTCCTTGTGGGGCTCTCCTATGTAGTGGAAACCCCTACTTGGGAGACATCCCTGCATGTCATGGCACTCCTTATGTGCATCAGCACTGTGCATGGGCCAGCTCCACACAGGTCTAGGAGGCCCAAGGTTTGAGCTGTGGACTTCCTATGTGGTAGGTGGACACCCTACCCATTGGGCCAAGTCTGCTTCCCATGTTATATTTTTAATAGCATCAATATAGAGGATGAATTGGAGAAAGTCCCATCAAGAGGCAGAGGAACTAGTAGAAATCTTGTGATAGAGAGTCAGTCTACAAGTAATGAAGTCTTGGGTGAAGTCTATGGCAGGAAAAACAGGGAAGAGGAGGGAAATTAGGAAAATGTGTTTAGGGAGTAGAGTTGACATATGTCACTAAGAGCATTAATGAATGACAGAGCAAGACATGTCAAGGAAATCTTCTGGTTTATGGCTTAGAGCATTGGTGGTGACTGCACCCTAACAGGGAAGAGGGGGAAGAACATTGTATGAAGAGCTTTAGTTTGAGGTGTCCATGAGAGTTCAATTGTGGGGCTGAGGAGACAGTTCTCATTAGATGTGAAGAGTTGGGTTCACTTGTATTTTGATTCAGTTGAATCCATAATTTGGAAGTGGTCACTTCAAATTGTATTAGAGTTAGGGGTATATGGGCAGGAGTTTGAAACTTTGGGCATCAACAGGAAAGGGGTAAATGGTGGAAGACTACACAGGGAAGGAAGAAACCAAGGGGTAGGAAGGAAGTTGAAAAGGATGACATGAGTAAGCCAAGGTGGGGTTAGGGAAAAATATAATCAAACCTATAAACAATGATGAGAAATCAGGAAGAAATGATCAAGAAGATAAAGGAATGTTTTCATTACAGTTGAGAACTTGAATGTAAATCATCCTTAGAAGAGTAGTTTCAGTGGAGTAGTTGGCTGAAGTGTGACAAGATCACAGCTAGTTGAATTGGAAATAAGTAGTGTCAAGTAATGACCTAAGACTCATCTAGGAACCTTAGCTCTGAGAGGAGATTGAGGGAGCAGTACTTACAGTGGTGAATGTCTTCAGTTAAGCTGATATCTCAGTTTTGGATGAGATGTAAAGAGAGGGGAAAGAATGCTTATGTGCCAAGGGAAAGCCAGAGATAGGGAGGGGAGTCATCTGAAGGGACTGAGCAAGTTTGTTGGGGCAAGATGAGAAGCAACAGTAAAGGCCAACTGACATAGGCCTATTAATATTTGCTTACTCAAGTATATTGTTCATCAGTTGGTATATTTTCCTAAAGCCCAATATTTAGGATAGATTCAGTACATTAGACAGAAACATCTTCTTACCCATTTGACTATTCCTTACCATAGTAGGTTAGAACAAATAAGGGTTAATTTGCCCATAAACATGGCATGTTCCTCCTATTGCTTCTACCCTGCTCCCACCACTCTCAAAACAGATTCCAAAGTCCCATGTGATCTGCTTTCTTCTCAGCTCTCCAATTGCATTCCCAACCAAATTTCCCCACTCTCTTTTCTGTTCTTTGAACTGGGGAACCTCTTTTTCCATTTAAAGCGTTTGCCCTTCCTGTTACTGCTGTCAGGAAATATCTTTCCTTAGCACTTAGAATGGCTGCCTCCTTCAAATTCTTCATAACTAAGCCTGATGCGCACTTTATCTCCTCACATGAAAGGATATCTCTGTAACTACCTACATTTTATTAGTGATCATTGTAGTCTTTTTAAATTTATTCTTTTTTTTCTTTAGTATGATTATGTTTTAACTTTATATTTAGAGATGTTTAGATTCATATTTACAGAAAAATTACAATAAAAATATATGGAATTCCCATACAACATACTGGCACCCACACATGGTTACCACTATTAATGACATTGCAGATTAGTGTGGTCCATTTGTTAAAACTGATGAGCCAATATGGAAGAATTGCTATTAATCAAAGTCTATAGATGATAAGTCTCTCTTTAATTCCTTCAAATCATTGCATGAAGCAATGGCTATCTTTTCTGGCATTTAATTAGGCCTGCTGTGAATAAAGCACCATCAAGGTGACAGTGATTTACCATAATACCAGTTTTTCAGTGTATATAAGTGGACAACATTCCAAATTGTGAAATGACTAAGACCAAACATGTCAAGATTTATTGTCCTCTTCCCTCTGAGTGTATAAATACTCAACATTGAAACAGTACAGATTCACTACTCTCCTAATGGAGCATGTAGAGTAGGCATCTACCAACTCTGGCCTGAGTAGTAAGTCTGCCTGGGAGACTGGCCATGACTGAATCTTTTCCCCTCCTCTTTTGGCCATTTGTGCTAATAAACTGTTCATTTACTAGAAGATTTTTGTGCCTGAGCCTAAGTTCCCAAGATGCACTACAGAGCAATTTGTTCCACTGATTTAGGGGACTGCAGAGGTACCTTGCAAATTATGGAGTGGAATTGGTTGACTTTTTGGCAATTATTTTAAACTTTCTTTCATACCTTTTGCATGGTGGTGTCTTGAGCAATTCAGGACTGAAGGGTATGTGTAGTAACCTGTCTATAGCTGATCACTGATCACAGCTTTGATTATTGAATTCCAATCACTGGGTAATGGCTCTGGGGGAAGTTATTATTTCAACCTGCTCTGTACAAAGTTGTGGCAATCAGTGTTTCTACCTTGTCTACAATCTTGTTTAGAGGAAAAGTCCCACATTTCAGGTACGTATGGCATGATGTCTACATCCTCTTGAGGAAGGGTATCAATAAATGGAACTTTAAGAATCCCCCATGAATACCAGGGAGCTGTCAAACTGTTTTAATCTGAGATCAATGAGGTTGGGGCTACCAGTGCCTGGCTCATGGTTTCTCATATCTCTTTTCATTCTGGAACCAAGATTACAATCAGGCTTCCAAGAATAATATTGTGGTGAGTGTGAGGCCATTTACTATTCAGGAGATTATGAGAACTGAAGATGGAGACCTGCAGGTGAAATAAAAATTGAGACAAAAGGAAGATAACAAGAGTAGGGAGTTCCAGTACTCAGTCCTTCCACAACTATAAAACAGGGAGGAAACATCTGAAACACTTATTTCAAATGTCCACGTCCAGGATAACACTGTACAACACCCATGGAGGAGCAGGAGGAAGAGGCCAATAAGCCATCATAAAAAACTGTAATTATAGTCTCTGAGTGGCAGCTACTGGTGCCCATCACACACGCTTATAAAAGGCCATCCCCATGGGTACAGACCCTGGCTAGCTATCACTGACAGAAAGGTATTTAAAATTCCTATCCCCCAAGAACAGGAGAGTAACAGCTGATCACTGATCACAGCTTTTGATTATTGAGTTCAGATCACTGGGTAATGACTCTGGAGGAAGTTATTGTTTCAACCTGCTCTGCACAAAGGTGGTGGCATCTACCAAACTTTCCTGGACAGAGGCAGAGGCAGTGGTGATTTAAGAAGCAATAATTCCCCAGGGTTGTGGGGGAGAGCAAGTTGAAGTGCTGCATTTGCTTTCCAGGCTAGAAAAGCTCAGCTTTAGGAGGGCATTCAAGTTTTGCTGTCCTTACTGTCCTCCTTCACAGGACACATTGGAGCAAGTCTGCAACCCTTCATTACTCCTTGGCTCTGTTATGGCTAGGAAACAATTTGGGAAATTCATCCCTGAGGTGATCTTTCTACCAGAATTTACACTCTACACAAAAGCAGCATGAGACAACGAAATGAGTGTAAAAAACTATAGAAGTGGACAATCTGAGACAAAGGCCTAAAGCTTCAAATACTCAGGAAAGGGCAGTCTATATACTAGGAAAAGAGCAGAAAACCATACTCCTGTAAACAGTGAAACTCCAAAACAACTAACAAACAAAGCCACAGGACAAGATGGGGGCCCAGAAAGACAAGGAAAACCCTGCACAGTACATTTGCCTTGGCAAACCTTCCTGATAAGAGGGCTGAATTCCAAGGAAATGTTTGTCTTCTCACCAGCTGTTTAGAAAATGAAAAAAATCCATCCCAGGCATAAATACAAGAATTGACATTTAAAATATTAACACATAGAATGTGCAAGAAAAAAACAAAATACAAATGGAGAAACACAAAATGATGGTCCATCCAAAGGAAGCAGATAAAAATACAGAAAATTCTAATGAAGAGGATGAGAATGTGGACATAATGAACAAAGTATTTTAAAGAGTGATCTTAAAAACTCTAAAGAGGGTGAATCAAAGCCCAGGTAAAGAACTAAAGTATATCAGAAAAACAATAAATGAGCAATATAAAAGTTTAAGTAAAGAGAAAAATGTAAACAATTTAAATAAAAGTAACAAAACAATAGTACCAGAATTGAATACCACAATAAATGGTAATGAGAAATTTTCAGGAGGGTTTCAAGAGTAGATTAGAGTTGGCAGTGATCTTGAATAAAAACATTTGATGTGGGTTAGGCTGAGGAGGACAAAGAGAAAAGAAATATTGAGTGAAAATAGCCTAAAACGCCTATTGCATAACAATACATCTGGCTCTGCCAAATGGAGAAGATAAAAAGGGCCAGAAGGATATTTAAAAAAATAACAGAAACATTTACAAACTTTTAAGAAGGTGTGAATATGAAAATCCAAGAAGCTTGGTGATCACCAAATGGGATAACCATGAGAAAATATACTCCATCATATATTGATTACAATACCAAACACAAAGGACAACGAGAGTTTTGAAAGCTGCAAGAGAAAAGCAACATTTTTACATACAAGGAGTCCCAATTAGATTGAGAAGTGATTGATTTCTCACCAGAACTCAGTGGAGGCAAGAGGGCAGAGGGTTGAAATACTAAAAGTTCTGAAGGAAAACAAATGCCTGACAAAAATTTGTACAGTGATTTGCTCTTTCAAAAATGAGGGAGAGGGAAGCAGATGTGGCTCAAGTGATTGGGCTTCCATCTAACAAATGGGAGGACCCAGGTTTGATCCTTGGGGCCTCCTGATAAAGGCATGCCCATGTGGTGAGCCAGGCCCATGTAGCAAAGCAGTGACTGTGCAGTGACCCACATGATGTGTCAGTGCCTGTGTGGCAACCAATACATTGAGCCAGTTCCTGCACAGTAAGCCAGTGCCTGCATAGTAAGTGGTGCCTATGTGCCCATGTGGTGAGCAAGTGCCCACACAGTGAGCCATGCAGCAAGATAATGATGCAACAAAAAAGGGAGATGAAAGGGAGTCAAGGTGAGACAACAGCAGAAACCAGGAACTGAGGTGGCACAAGTGACAGGGAACCTCTCTCCACATCAGAGGTCACCAGGATCAAATCCCAGTGCATCCTAGAGGAAAAATTGAGAAGCCAAAACCAAAAAAAGAGAAATAGATAGAGAAGATCACACAGCAAATGGACACAGAAAGGAAAAAGAGCAGGGTGGAGGGGAGAAGGGAGGGAAAAATATGAGGGAGAAATTAAGACATTCTCTGTAAAACAAAAGCTGAGGGAATTCATCACTACTAAACCTGCCTCACAAGCAATGCTAATGGGAGTCTTTCAGGCTGAAATGAAAATACACTAGATAATACTTCAAAACAGCCTAAAGAAACAATGATCTGCAGTACAGGTAACCATTTGGGTAATTGTAAATGCCAGTATTATTGTATTGTATTGTTTGGTGTGTAACTCCATATCTTGCTTCCTACAAGTGCATAAATGCAAATGTATAAAAGGTAGTGATAAATAAAGCCTTTATTATACTCAATACACAAATATATAAATGATAAGTAAAAAATGGTTGGCGTTCAGGGGCTTAAAGTTTACATGCAAGCTATTGAAGTTGTATGGATGACTACAGGAACTACCAAACAGATTAAAAACATTGTTTTCACTATGTGAGTTCTTTGGTATGTTTAAAGGTTAAATCTGTGGCTGAAGTCTCATTCATACCCAAAACTATTACACTGTGAGTTTTTACATTTAAAGAATATTGACTGCTGGCTTTCTCAAATTTTTGGCATTCATAGGATTCTCTCCAGTTTAAGTAATCTCCTGTTGTCCAAGGTTAGAATACTTAATGTTTCCTCAAACATATATTATGATTTCTGTCCAGCATGAATTCTCTAATGTTTCCTGAGGGCAGAACTAAAAGTGAAAATTTTCCCACATAGGCAACATTCATAGGATTTCTCTCCAGTGTGAATTCTCAAATGTTTTGAAGACTAGCATATTGATCAAAGGTTTTCCCAAAAAGATGACATCCATGAGGTTTCTCTCCAGTGTGATTTCTCTCATGTTGTTGAAGAGAGTAATGTTGACTGAAAGCTTTCCCACATAGATGACATTCATGGGGTTTCTCTCTCCAGTGTGAGTTCTCTCATGCTGTTGAAGAGAACTATGTTGACTGAAAGCTTTCCCACATAGATGACATTCATGGGGTTTCCCTCCAGTGTAAGTTCTTCCTTGTCATTTTAAGTCAGATATTTGAAAGTTTTCCCAAATAGATGACATTCATGGGGTTTCTCTCCAGTATGAGTTCTTTCATGTCATTTTAGGTTAGATAGTTGAATGAAGGCCTTCCCAAAAAGATGACATTCATGGGATTTCTCTTTAGTGTGAATTCTCAAATGTTTTTGAAGATTAGCATATTGACAGAAGGCTTTCCCACAAAGATGACATTCATGGGGCTTCTCTCCAGTGTGAGTTCTTTCATGTTGTTTTAGAGCAGATAGGTGAATGAAGGCTTTCCCACAAAGATGACATTCATGGGGTTTCTCTCCAGTGTGAGTTCTCTCATGATATTTAAAGGAACTATAATGATTATAGGTTTTCCTACACAGATGAGATTCATATGGTTTTCCCCCAGTGTGAGTTCTCTCATGTTGTCGAAGAGAGCTACAGTGACTGAAAGCTTTGCCACATAGAAGACATTTATGGGGTTTCTCTCCAGTGTGAGTTCTTTCATGTTGTTTTAGGGCAGATAGTTGAATGAAGGCTTTCCCCAAAGATGACATTCATGGGGTTTCTCTCCAGTGTGAGTTCTCTCATGTTGTTGAAGATGAGAATGTTGACTGAAAGCTTTCCCACATAGAAGACATTCATGGGGTTTCTCTCCAGTGTGAGTTCTTTCATGTTGTTTTAGGTTAGATACACGAATGAAGGCTTTCCCACAAAGATGACATTTATGGAGTTTCTCTCCAGTGTGAGTTCTTTCATGTTGTTTTAGGTTAGATACATGAATGAAGGCTTTCTCACAAAGATGACATCCATGGGGTTTCTCTCCAGTGTGAGTTCTCTCATGAGATTTAAAGGAATTATAATGACTATAGGTTTTCCCACACAGATGACATTCATATGGTTTTCCCCCAGTGTGACATCTCTCATGCTGTTTAAGGGAAGAGGATGTAGTGAAGGCTTTCCCACCTAGGTGACATTCATGGGTTTTCTCTCCAATGGGAGTTACATTGTACTGCATGAGTTCAGAGCATTGGATACAATTTTCATCATTTTGAAAGCATTCATATGATTTATTTGTATGGTGAAGATGCTCATGTCATTTAAAATATGAATAGTCACTGAGGACTGCTGGAGGTGGTTTCCTGAAATAGGATTTCTTTGTTAAGTGAATTAATGCATATTGGTTCACTATGGATGTGAGAGAGGAATCTTCTTGCAAAGAAATATATTTAAAGGAATTCTTCTGGGTGTGAGATCTGTGCTGTGGGGAATTAGATGAGAGGCTGTAAAACTTTTGTCCACTTAAATGAATTCCTGCATTTCCTTATATATGAAACCTAGGCTAATCCACTAGTGGTAGTCTACAATCAAAATATCTGCCATGTTGGTTTCATATAAAAAGTATCTAATCTATACACATAGATTTTCTCTATTATAAAAATCTAATTGCAGAGTTATCTGATCAATTTTGTGCTTCATGATGTTTCAAAGATTACATTCATGAAACCTGCTTATGCAATTTGATTTTTATGTGGACTCAAGTTAGAGTTTGTGTTTAGGTTTTTACCAAAAATTCAAACTATCACAAATTTTTGCTGGACTAGCACTTAATTCTAACATTAATTATAATTTCATGATTTACTGAATTCCTAATTTATTCCATCCTTTGGTATCTATTTAGAACACTAGGATTTACAAAATTGAACTTACCAATGACATGGCTTTAGAAGTGTCTTTCCTACAGGTAGGTTTACTGAATATCATTTCTATCATTTCCCATGTTTTAAAGGCACATTTCCTCCCTGTAGTGATTGCAAAAAGCAGAATAAATTGTTAGAATAGTATCAGGGGAAGAAAAATTTTGAAAGTTCCAAATATCCCTTTCAGTATGTTTCCCACATTCACTATTAACTGGGAAAGAATATCAAAGTCATAAATAAGATAATTCTAGGACATCACAGACAGAAAGGATTTTGAGAAATGGAATGTGAGAAAAAAGCTGGGATGTCAGTGAGGTAAAAAAGAGGAAAAACTCTTCCAAGATTAGGAACAGGAAAAGGATTATTTTGTGACAGTTTAATCACAATAACAAATGAATATCCTTTTCCCAATGCCAATGACACTCAATAAAGCTTGAGAAATGTATGGAACAAACACATGTCACTAAAATTTCCCCATATTTTGAGGTACATTTTAGAAATCATAACTCATACAAAGAAAACTGAAGAAATCATTACACATTTAAGGAATCCTGAAGTTAAAATATGAAAGCACATACTTTATCATGAGACCCCTCTTCTAATGCGGAGGTCTTTACAGCTCACCTGGACTCTGGTATTGAGGAAAAACTACTCCTTCTCTTGACACTTCTTCCTGTTCCAACTGGGAAAGCACATCTCTTTTGCAGACTTGATATCCTGTTTGTATAGAAAAAAGTTACCTGGATTTTCAGTGACAGTAACAGGGCATGATCATGATGTACATCACAAGTTACCAAAGAATAGGATAAGCACTGAAGGTCAGCAATGCAACAATAACTTGAACTTAGATCATTGACAATATTTCAAAAGAAATTGTAACTCTTGACCTTTTGCCCATTTCAATGAGGACCACTGTTTGTAGTTACCCATGTACTAGTAAAAAGAGAGACTAGACTGCAGAATTGTCTATATTCTAAATGGTGAGAAGACTATGTTTTCAAAGTGATGGAATATTATTTTCAAAAATAATCTAATTAACATAAATTCCCAAAAAATGATCTAACTTCTATATGGAAAAGGATATATGCAATGTTGCTACTACTGTGTTCTGAAACCTCAGCATACCACTTGGAGGAGAATATTTATATCAGCACAGCCATGACTCCTAGAAATTGAAATTCAAGAAAGACATTAAATTGTTGTCAAGAAGATTAAATTCTATTGGGGTGAACTAGATTTAAATAAAAAATGAAGAAACAAATTCATTTAGGGATTGTTAGCACAATATAAATGTATTAAAATTATAAAATATAAAAATTTAATGTAAGAAAGATTATACAATTTGGAGAAGCTGATGTAGATATCTGAATTTAAAAATGAAAAATGATTTATGATGAATATATAGGCAGATTAAATAGATGTTAGATTTAAAAAAAGACAGATATAGGTGGTAGATAAATTTTTGGGGAAACGGACTTTGGTCCAGTGGTTAGGGCGTCCGTCTACCACATGGAAGGTCCGCGGTTCAAGCCCCGGGCCTCCTTGACCCGTGTGGAGC
Organism: Dasypus novemcinctus; assembly: GCF_030445035.2. Taxonomy (NCBI): domain Eukaryota; kingdom Metazoa; phylum Chordata; class Mammalia; order Cingulata; family Dasypodidae; genus Dasypus; species Dasypus novemcinctus. The sequence continues at coordinate 5,501,944 of NC_080691.1, forward strand.
TGGCCCAAGCGCAGTGCTGATGCGCGCAAGGAGTGCTGTGCCACGCAGGGGTGTCCCCCGCGTGGGGGAGCCCCACGCACAAGGAGTGCACCCATAAGGAGAGCCACCCAGCGCGAAGGAGGGAGCAGCCTGCCGAAGAATGGCACCGCCCACACTTCCCGTGCCACTGACGACAACAGAAGCAGACAGAGAAACAAGACGCAGCAAAAAAAGACACAGAAAACAGACAACCGGGGGAGGGGAGGGGAGGGGAATTAAATAAATAAATAAATAAAAATAAAAAAATTTTGAGAGTCTCACCTACAGAGACCAGGTTACTGATATTCTCCAGCATCACTTCTCTGAACAGCTTTCTTTGGGTTGTGTCTAACAGGTCCCACTCTTCCTTGGTGATGTCTACAGCCACATCCTTGAAGGCCACTAACTCCTAAAAAAATCACAGAAATTAGTGTTCACACAGGGCTATCCTTACCAATGTCTTGAGTAAGATGTACAAAATAACAGCACTAAAGCAGCAGAAACTGTGTATATAAAACTCAAAAGGCGTTGGGGTTCCAGAAACATCATTATCAATGGTAAACTTCCATTTGCCTTTCAGATATACTCACAGGCACAGACACACTCTGAACCCAAAATACCCCATTATAAAAGAACATCACATGACGTAGGGTGTGATATACACCTGGAAATATCCCAATAAATTTGTAATTATGCCTCTTTCTGCTAATTATTCAGTTTTCCTTTGAGTATTATTAACTAAATCAATATTTGTCAGCAATTTTAAATAAATTTATAGCTATTATAAGGCAAGCAATATGGATTATATGTATTATTTTAAAAAATGGATATGGTTAGGTCATTCCCCTATATAGATGAATTCACTTTCCTCTCATTTATAAAATCATTTAAGAATATGTTATGCATTTTGGCAAATGCAAGTTAATGTATCAAATGCTTTCTATCTAAATTCAATTCACAGGGCTATTATTCATTAAAATGGCAGGGACACTTGAAAACACAACCAGAATTCTGCAAAACAAAATAGGTTTCAAATCAGTAAGTACTGATTTCCTCAGTGCTACATAGCTCAGGTATTCATTGTAATGTATAGATACAGATGGTTCTGTGTCACAAGCCAGGGACACCTGAGAGAGTTGTACTGATACACGACCTTAGACTGACCATTCCTGTGGTAGAAGACTTCCCAATCTCAATTTTTTCTGGGGTGTACAAAGACCAGTTTCATTGTCTCACTTTTATCTTCATGTCATCTAAGATTGAAACAATCCTGTTCATTGCCTCTGGCCTTTACTAATCTTTAAAAATTTTCACTGAGACATAAATTGTATTCTATTATACAGCTTCTGAAACCACAGCCACAATGAAGAAAAAAATAATTCTATACATGGCAGCCATTTATAAAATTTGAATAAATTTAATTTAGAAAATTGAAGTTGGGACATTTGAGCAAGAGTGGTAAGGAGAATTGTAGTTTTTAAAAAATTATTTCAAGGAAAGTGTATGTTTCTCAAATAGTTGGGTTCCTGCCTACAACATGGGAGGCCCTGTGTTTGGTCCTGGTGTCCCCCTAAAGAAGATGAGCAAGACAGCAAGCTGTCATTATGGGCTGGCAGAGTTTTTGCTGACACAACAAGATGATGCAATGAAGAGACAATGATATGATGGCCTGGCATGGCAATCTGATGAAACAAGATGATGCAATGAAGAGACACAAATAGGAAACACAGTGAGAGACACAACTAGGAGGACAGGTGGCTCAATTCATAGGTTGCCCCCTCCCACATGGGAGGTCCTAGGTACAGTTCCTGGTTCCTTTTAAATAGAAGATGAGCATGCAGTGAAAAGACAGAGCACACAGTGAGTGCAAACAATGAGGGGGATTCAATAAATCTTTTTTGAAGATATTTCAAAATGTACAAATATATTCCATCAAAAGTTTAAGGAAATTAAAATTGGAGGAAACAAATACATTATTTCTAATTTCATTTAATTTACAAAACTTCTCATGTGCTTCTGACAAATATATCTACCCTTACACCCCAGTATCTGTAATATCGGATTGACTGAATGCACAGCTGAAAATTCAGCATCCCTTCTGACTGTAAACATCTCTTCTTACTCACCTCTGTCACCACTATTCATCATATGGCCAGGCCAATCTCAAACACTAACATGATACATGACTTCATTATTTATTCAATGAAGCCATGGATGAGTGAGAAAATGAGAACTTCTGTAATCATCTCAGAGAATACATAGCCTTAATGGTAGCTTTAACCAACTCTTGTAATTACCTTGGAAGATTACTCATAGATCCATACCTTCCTTACCATAATTAATAAAGAATCATATGTAAACTTAAGATAAGATCCTTGAATAACTCCTAATACACTTGGAATATCCACACCAATAGGAGAAATCTTCCCATCTGCTGGCAACAGAGGTGCAAAAAGAATGACCTGCTCACATGTGATTGCATTGCCAAAACCTTAGCTGGCATCTGTCTTCCTCTGGATTTTCACTCTCAAGCAGAAAAGCAGAAGGAAAACAAAGCTGAGAATGGAGAAAGAAGTCTTAAGATTCAAGTCTTGATCACAATTTTCTAGGCCCCCCATCATGAATGCCAAAACTTTCACCTAGGAGTATCCCCTGCCCAAACAAAATGTAACATAAGGTATGCTCAAGAGATATAAGGAGGGACTCTCCTTTCCGAGGGTCAAGATGTTGGAGATCTTGTCTTCTCTGGCTAATAAAGATATGATTGTCTTCACATTATAGATAAAAAGATGAAAATACATGAATTGCATGTATTAATTAGCCCATGATGTTCAGAGACTTTTTTTTTGAAAATACAATGCCAGTTTTACTCTTTTTGTTTGTAACAGCTTTTTCTAAAGATACTTAGATCACATAAACTATTACAGTAAAAATATCCCCACTATCCCCATTCCACCAACATCAACAACCTTTTTCATCAGTGTGACACATTCATTGCATTTGATGAATATACTTTGGAACACTACTACACAGCATGGGTTAGAGTTTAATTGTAGTTTACACTCTCTCCCAGTCCATTCAGTGGGTTATGGTAGGATATATAACGTCCAGCACCTGTCCTTGCAATATCATTCAGGACAACTCCAAGTTCTGAAAATGCCCCCTTATCACACCTTCTTCCCTCTCCCTGCCCTTACCAACTCCCATAGCTACTGTTACCACATCAATAATAGTTTCTTTCATTGCTAGAGTCACAATTATATAGTAAATTACCAGTAAGTACACTCTAATCCATATTTTATTCCTCCATCCTGAGGACCCTGAGATGGAGATGTCTACTCCATTTCTAAATCAAGAGGTTGCTTAGATCCCACATGGTTGTTGGAAGGGATTCTCCTGCTTGTAGTTGTAGACACACTCATTTCCCTGGTGTGCTGGTTGACCACTCTCATCTCTGTTAGCTGACCTGGGTAAGTCCAATGAACGTCAGAGCAGGTGTTACAACTTTGCTGAGGCCAAACTCAGCATGTAAATGAATTACCCTCCCCCTGCATGGGACATGACTCCCAGGGATGGGCCTCCCTGATGCCAAGTGATTACTACCAAACACCAGCTGGTGATGCAACTAGAAAAAGACTTGATTGAAACAGGGAAATGGTGAAGACAAATGAGTTTATATGGTTAAGGGACTTTGAAATGAGTCAGAAGATCATCAGATGGGTCACACTTATGCACATCTCAGCAGGATCTCAGAGAAAGCCAAAGTAGATAGAACCCCAAATAGTGGTGCTCCTGAGAGCCACAGAGACACCCAGATTCTAGTCATGACAGACCATGTCAGTGCCTTGTCAATGGGCCCTACTTTGGAACTTGTGCTCTTGAATGTGATGGAGTTGGGCTCAGATGTGGCCTCTCTACACATGCCTCTTCTGTCATGTACTGAGCCTGTGGTAGGTGCTGGGGTTGGTGTATGCTCAGGAGACTTGAGTCTCTGGACTGTACAAGTGCCAGCTGGGCCCTGAACCTCAACAGAATTGCAACACTTGCCTCTGGTTCATTGGAGACTTTTAATTCACTGCTGATTCCAAAACATAGGTATCCCTTACCAAAATCACATCTGGAATTGGGTCCTCACCATAAGATGAAGCAGACTGGAATCTCTCATTATAAATATTACTGGTTTTTTTTTTTGTGATAGTATTGGTTCTCTCACATGCATTTCTGATTTTTGTATTGTCCCTCCCTGCTCTACCATGAACCTGACCTTCTGGATACATTTTTCCTAAAATATCTTTATTCTTCCATATGTATAATGCAGCCCACTCAACACTGAGTTCTACATCCCACACAAATATATTTGGAAATCAACTAAGAAACTTAAGAATATATATTATTAAAATAAAAGAAAAAAGAAAAAAAAGAATATATATATATAATTATTATGAGGTTGATCAGAACCAAGATTAACTTAATCATTCATACCTCAATTCCAGGAAGAAAATGATTATATTCAACATGTTTGGATAATTACATATTTTATTAAAAATTTAATCTTCTCAGTAACCCAACTGATAAAGGCTAACTTATTGCTTTAACAAATGTCCTACATTAAGGTTTGGAGAGGTGAAGTAAAATGACAAATTTATATGGCCACTGAAAAACACAGCTAGAGTTTGAATTTTTTCTTCCTGATATCCCAATTTTTAGTATCTTAAGGGTTACATAACACACCTAGGTACTACATGGAATGTCACCTCTCATTTCAGTATTCAGATCCTCACACTGTTGTCAAACTTCCTCTTCATAGAGTTTGTTAGTTACACCCAGGAACAGCAAACCTGTTCAAGGAGATCTCCTTTCCATTGAACCTGTTGTCAGATTTTCTCTATGTCCTTGGCTAAGCAAAAAGAAATTAATTTCAAGAGCAAACTGGGTTAGTTAGGCCAGTAATTTATTAGGGAATGGTCAGAAGAGAAATGGGAGAAAATAACAGATCATGGGGCCCAAGTAAAGAGGAAGGGGCTAAAGAGTGATAAAGAGGGTTGACAGACTACAATTCCCCATTACAGATTATAAATCCCCAGGTTTACTTGTGTATTGATCCAGGTGAGGGGTGAAGAAGACTAGAACAGTGGGCAGAAGTCAGGAACAGGGGTCAAAAGGCAAGAGAGGGTCAGTTGGCCTTTGCACTTGCATTTAGAAACATTATCACACCCTTTTGCTAATGACAGGGGGTAGTCCAAGATGTTTGCTGTTTTGATTGACTCCCCCACCAATCAATCCCCCAGGAGGGACCAATGATAAGGCCCCTGGAGAATATCCAGGGATTCTCTTGACTTCAGAGGAAATCTCATTCAGAATGGGATTCTTGCAAGTTTCTCCAGCAGCCATCTTGGTAGTACCAATTTCCACATGTTCAATGGTGGTGGTTTTTCTGCCAGGTTCCAGGTTTGTCTATTGATTCCTTAACTTGCCTGCTTCAAACCTACTTCCCAAACATTACCTCCCAACTTATGTAATATTTACTGCCAGATGTATTCCAAGCATGCATATTTCAGCATGTTTCAGGAGAATATATTTTTTAATTTTTTAATTTTTAATTTTTTAAGAGATACTTAGATCATATAAATGCTACATAAAAAATGTAAGAGAGGGAAGCATATTTGGCTCAACTGATTGAGCATTTCCCTACCACATGGTTGGTCCAGGGTTCAAACCCAGGGCCTCCTGACCCATGTGGTGAGCTGGCCCGCACACAGTGCTGATGTGTGCAAGAAGTGCCGTGCCATGCAGGGGTGTCCATGTGAAGGGGAGCCCCATGCACAAGGAGTGCACCCTGTAAGGAGAGCCATGCCATGTGAAAAAAAGTGCAGCCTGCCCAGGAGTGGCACTGCACACACAGAGCTGACACAGCAAGATGATGCAACAAAAAAGAGACATAGATTCCTGGTGCCACTGACAAGAATACAAGCAGACACAGAAGAACACACAGCAAATGGACACAGAGAGCAGACAACTGGGGTAGGGGAAGGGGAGAGAAATAAAATTAAAAATAAATCTTAAAAAAAATATAGGAGATTCCAATATGCTCCACTCCCTCCCCTCCCACAATTTCCCACATTAACAGCATCCTTCATTAGTGTGGTACATTTGTTGCAAATGATGAACACATATTGGAGTATTGTCACTAAGTGTGGATTATAGTTTACATTATAGTTTAAACTTTTTCCCATGCATTTTTTAAGTTATCACAGATATATAATGACCTGTAACAATCACTGCAACATCATTTAGGACAATTTCAATGTCCCCAAAATGCCACTATATTGCACTTATTTTTCTTAAGATATTTTGATTACATAAACATTACATAAAAAAATATAGGCAATTCCCATATGCCCTAATCCCCACACATCCCACATCTTCCCACATTAACAAGTCCTTCATTAATGTGGTACATCCATTGCAATTGAGGAACACAATTTGTAGCACTGCCAATAAGCATGAATTAAAGTTTACATTCCAGTTTATTTACACTCTCACACAATTCTTTAGGTTATGGCAAGATATATACTAGCTTGCTCTGTCACTACTAATGTCATTCAGGACAATTCCCAAGTTCCAAAAATGCCCCTTTATTACACCTGTTTTCCCTCTCCCATTCCTCAGAACCTCCACTGCCTCCACATCAATGATATAATTTCTTCCACTGCTAGGATCACAATAGGTCTAAGTAGAAAACCAATAAGTCCCCTTTAGTCCATAGTTCATTCCCAATCCTGAGGATTCTGGGATGGTGATGTCCATTCCACTTTAAATTAAGAGAGGGCTGTGATCCATTAGGGCTGATGAATGGAAATCTCTTGCTTGCAGCTGTAAGCTTTCTTGGTTCTTTAGTATGGAAATTGTCCATTCTCACCTCTTGTTAGTTGTCCTAGGAGGGACCAATGAACTGGAGAGTAAGTGTTGCAACTCCATTGAGATTCAGGGCCCAGCTGGGACAAGGACAGCCCAAAGATTTAAGTCTCTTGGATGTACACCTACCAACTCTAATACTAATTATAGGTTCAAATTCAAGAACAGAAGAGCCATGTGTAGGGAAATCACAACTGAGTCCAACTCTATCACCTTGGGTAGCATAAATTCCAAAGTAGGCCACATTGGCAAGGCACCAAACTCCTGAACTATCTGACCTGACTATAGTGTCTGGATGTCTTCAGAGACCTCAGGAGCCCTGCTTTTTGGAAAAGTATCTACTTTGGCAGTAAATGAGATCCTGCTGAGACATGCATAATTATAACCTCTGAAATGACCTCCCAACCCACTTTGAAGTCTCTTGGCCACATAAACTCATTTGTCTTTTATATTTTCCCCCTTTTAGTCAAGGACTTTTTCCAAGAACATTTCTGATGTCATTGTATTTATGCAGTGTGTCAATAGATAACTTACTATTTTCCATATCTGCCCACATAGGAAGTGACTTTAATTTTCTCTCATGTTTATTACTGCATGTGACACAGCACATTACTAAGCTCTCACTTTATGACTAATACATAGTGCTTTCAAATATATCCGGGAAAAAGACTATATCTTGATAACTGAGTCATTCTTCCATCTCCCATAATCACTTCAAGTCCCATAGCTTGAATCCATATATTCTCACATTTCATATTACTTTTACCAGAGGAGATTAACCCCATAATAACTAGGTGAATGATGTCATTTTAAAAAATCACCTCAACTTAGCACCACAATGTCTAGTTATTCCTGCATTCATACCCATTAGTTACTCCTTCTCTCTCACTGAAGAGCCATGTCACCTGTTTTAAGTTGAATATCTCTAACTGAATTACAGGCTCCCCTGTTCCTTTTTGAAGTCATTACTAGCAACTGCTCTCTTATCACACTCAATCACTTCATCATTTAACCTTATTGTTTCTCTTCTTTTATGAACCAAAATGCCCCTTGTGTCTATTTTATCTCTTGTGCCTGATCTCCTTTTCCTTCTTTCATAGTCAATCTACATAAACACTTTTTTTGCTTTACTCACACACCTTAAAGAATGAGTTAGTAGCATGACAGGCTTCTACTTAAGTAGCCCCCTTTCTCTCCCATTTCTGTACACTATCATGACAATCACACATCTATTCAATTGCTTCAATTTACTCCACGTTGGCTCAAAACTGAGTGTACATCTCTATTTTCATAGGTAAAGGCAAAAAATCCAACATAACTCAAGACAATACTACCATTATGAACCCACAAATCTAAAATAAATTCTCTTTTCCTAGAGCTAACTCTCTGATTAATCTTGATGTCACCCAACATGAATATAATTAAGAATATGCCACTTTAACAAAATATTTCCTTCAAATTAAGTTAGGACTTATCCAGGCATCCAAGGATTGGATAAGAACTCATTTCTCAGAAACACTCAAACACATTCATATTAGCTATTGTTTCAGCACTAAACACTATAACCACCCTTCATTTCCATGGAAATCCCCTCAAAAAAATTCCCACATCATCATGTTCTTTTAGTCTTTGTTTTGTCATTTCCTGAGAGCTCTCTTCACTGAACACCAACCAAAAGTATCCTTTGCCCTTCCTAAAGCCTATATTGAAATTCTATTCCTTCAGATCACTCATACAGTTTTCCATTGTAGTATTATTTATTTGTTCATATTTTGGTCTCTCCCCTGGTCTAAATGCATAAAATCCTCCCATAAGTGGTAATATATTAAAAGAGTCTCCCTTTGGAAGTGAGCAAATAATTATAAATCCAGAAATATTATATATCCACAATAACTCTACCTGACCTCAGATGCCTTTATCCAAGTGTCTGTAGTCAAATTAAATAACACATTCTGATTAAAAAGTAAATCATTTACAAAATTAATGAGTACTCTCCCACCTGGTTAAAATTCTCTCCCTTATTCATGAGAATCCAAATGGACTGAGAATACAGGGAGCCCAAGTCTTAATGAGGCTGCTTTTATCACAAGTGTAGTTCAGAGCCTCTTTCTCTGTAGAAAAACCAGCACTTTGATGGTAAATTCTCTTTTAATGTAGTTGTAACAGCATCAGCCCTATAATTCAAACACAGATGTTAGTTACACAGATTAACACAGATGTTAGTTAAGATAAATCTACTCAAGGCAGTTAAGATAAATCTACTCAAGTCATACCTTGTGTCATTCACTTCCTTTTAAAACTCTCAAAACCAACCTTTCTGCTTTTTCAAAGATATGTCACACTTTTATGGATTTTGGTGGTCCTGGGCAAGTAGTCTAAGACACCTACAGCAAAAAGTTTCTTATTAATCTGTATATCTAAGAGGAATGGAAATTTACCAATATTTTCTGAGTCACCCATGTGACTATATTTGTGCTGAAGAAACAAGGAAAATTTTTATTGTTCTAGAGTGTGTATACTTTACTAAGAAGCACACACTGATTGCATAAGGCAGCCATCCACAATTTTCTTCCACCAAAAAGGATGAACTCTGTACCCTTACCCAACCCTGCTTTCCATCAGAAGGAAATTCAGTGAACAGTTATAACAGGGGTTCTTAACCATTTTTTTTCCAAGGACCCCTTTGCCAGTCAGGTGAACACCATGGACCCCTACTCAGAATGTAGCAGCACATAATTTTATGACACTCAACATCAGCATGTCTTTAAATTAAAATTTTCAATTCAAATTCACAGACCCCCTGAAAACCTGCCCCTGAAATCTCCACAGACCCTGGTTTAGAGCCCTGATTTCATCATGCTCTGGAAGCAAAGAGGGTTCCTCACATCTGGTATGCCAGTTGAAAATTGTGGACAAGTAAGTTATCTCCTTTCTGCCATTTTATTCCCATATACAGTTACTATTATTAAGATAAAGGTTAACACAAAAAGGACTGAGGATGAATATTTTAAAAATGCACTTGCATATTTTCATGCAAAAACAGCCACTAGTAAAACAGATATAATTATAAACTTAAATTAATACTGTCTAAATTAACTGAAGAACCTAGCCTTTACAGGCCCCAAATTTTACCTTAGGCCCTCTGTTTATTCATAGCATTTATTTTAGGAAATTCAAATTCTCCCCATAAGAAATTTTTCCTGGCAGACCTATCTCTGGGAATAAATTGAGAACACTGTCACACAATGACATGACCCAATTTGCAAATCCTTTTTTTTTTTTAAAGATTTATTTATTTATTTATTTAATTCCCCCTCTCCCCCAGTTGTCTGTTCTCTTTGTCTATTTGCTGTGTCTTGTTTCTTTGTCCGCTTCTGTTGTCATCTTCTGTTGTCATCAGCGGCACGGGAAGTGTGGGTGGCACCATTCCTGGGCAGGCTGCACTTTCTTTCATGCTGGGCAGCTCTCCTTATGGGGGCACTTCTTGCGTGTGGGGCTCTCCTATGCGGGGGACACCCCTGCATGGCATGGCACTCCTTGCACACATCAGTACTGTGCATGGGCCAGCTCCACACGGGTCAAGGAGGCCCGGGGTTTGAACCACGGACCTCCCATGTGGTAGACGGACACCCTAACCACTGGGCCAAGTCCGTTTCCCTGCAAATCCTTAATGCATTATTGCAAAGATTACCTTCAACAAGTAAAGGACACTTTTCCTGTCTCACATGACAGATACTCCATTAATCATAATCTGACAACAGGATAATGGATCTACTGGAAATGACACATACAAATACAGATCCTGACTAAAAGGAACCCTGCCAAGTAGTCCTAACTTCTGGTAATGCAAATTAATTACAGGGTATTGAGCCATGGGTCCACATTACTCAACAAAAAAATGTTCTATCAGACTCCTGAACTAATTATGCAGAGTTAAAAATCCAACTAGCCAGGAAGAGAAGTAGGCAATGTCACAAAGTAGACTACTATTCCCAAGGTAACACATCAAATCCTAGCATAGATGCTACCTTACTAATATTCATAATGCATAAAATCTTTATATTTCATTATGCTTTGCCCTTGCACTGGCTTAGAAAGACCATGTCATTGTCTGTTTGTACAAGGACTATTCAAAGGATGTAACCTTATAGACTGAATTATCACCACAAACCCTGATATATGCACATTGCAAGGGACCCCTTAGTTCTACCCATAACAAATTTCTTTTTTATCCCAAATGGTTCAGTCTCTTCAGATCAAACCGCACCATTTGTTTCATATCAGATATGAATACTAGACCCAAGTCTTCTTTATTCTGCTTTAAAATTTCTTGGACCTGGAACCTTGTAATCAAGAATTAAGAATTAGCTTAAGTTTATGATTACTGAATTATTATACAGATGTTTTTTCCCCTTATTTTTTCACTATATTATAGAATAGTCCAAAACTAATACCTGAAATTACTGAAACTGACTAGGTCAACCTCGCCTTTCTTTATGGTTATTTCAAATTAGGCACACCCTTGTGTACACATACTATTGTGATGGTTATTACAGTCTGATCTTACTTTTGTTTATGGTTATTTGAAAACTAGGCTTGTGTATATTTTCTATTGTGATTATAACCACTCCACCCTCCCCTGTTTGAAACCATAAAAACCCCAACCTCCTCAAAATCAAGCAGGCAGATTTTTGGGTCCTTGCTAGACTAATGATCTCTTTGCTTGCCTAGCAAATAAATTTTCTCACTTGGAAACCCAGTGTCTCAGGAATTGGTCTTTAAAGTGCATTGGAAGGAAAGTCCCTGTTTTTGCTCAGTATGTAAACCACACAATAGACACAAATGATTGAGAGAATTATAAAGCTATCACAGAAGAATTTGGAAAACTTGCCATAATAGTCCACATACCTCCACAAACTAGAAGTTACATTAACAATGCATGTCTACTTTCAGGTTTAGGTTACTGGAACTGCAAAATATTCACAATACAAATAATTTTTGGTAAGCTTTTCATTTATAGTCTCAATAAGACAGACCCTTGGATACTAAGGACAAATGATAGCATTCCTACTAATAAATCTGTAAACAACATCACATTGACTGTATTTACATTGTTCTGCCAGGCAATAATTTTTTAAAAATATTTCTAAGATTTATTTTATCTATTTATTTCTCCCCCACCCCATTGCCTTGCACTTACTGCCTGCTCTCTGTGTGTTCTTCTATGTCTGCTTGTCTTCTCTTTAGGTGGCACTGGGAATTGATCCTGGGACCTTCCAGAGCAGGAGAGATGTGCTCAAACTCTTGCGCAACCTCAGCTCCCTGGTCTGCTGCATCTCTTACTGTCTCTCCTCTGTGCCTCTTTCTGTTGCATCATCTTACTGGGCCAGCTATCTGCATGGGCCAGTTCTCAGCACTCCAGTCAGGTCAGCTCACCATTATGGCCAGCTTGCCTTTCAACAGGCAGCCCTGGGAATCAAACCCTGGACCTCCTATATGGTAGGTGGGAGCACAATCACTTGAGCCATATCCATTTCCCCAGGCAATATTTTTGTTTTGGAAATGTTATCAGATACTTGACTGGGTTGTAAATTACCTTTACAGTTGATAAAATGCCTGGGCAATGTGCATTTGGTCACCTCACAGTCCTTTAGGAATTTATAATAAATCTAAAACTTCTCACTGGACTACTCCCTTAAGCTACAGTCTCAGGGGAAAGAGAATTTACCCAGGGAGGTAACGGTTCTGGGTTTGGGTCTTTGGGCAGATTGCTGCTACCTTGGCTTGGGGCTAACACAAATGACAACAGGATTAGACTCACAATAGGAGAAATTACTGAATCTACTGCTAAAACTATAGCTGCACAACAACTCATTAGATTTATTAGCTTAACTTGTTACTTATTAGCTGAACAAGGAGGCATTTTTGTCATTGCCAACACCACCTGTTGTATTTGGGTACACACTTCTGTGGAAGTTAAGGTAAAATTAAATGAAATAATTAAATGCACTACATGACTTAAACAGGTAAGGTCTTTCTTTTGATCACTTTGATTTCATTTGGGTCAAAACATGGGAACTGGACTTAGGCATATACTATGAGGTGGGCATTTGGACCTTTTATCACTCATAATATTCATTATAATCTCCCTGGTGGACTGTCTGTCCCAAAGATTTGAATGTGTGTCACCAACCACTTGTGACCCAGCAAATTATTTCTTTATGTCTGGGATGACCTAAAAATTATGATCATGTTAAAACTGACATCATGATCATCTATGAGCCCAACAGGAAAACAACTAGCAAATATTACCCCAAGGCCTTAGGCAGTAAATGAAACGGGTTCAACACCTTAAATTTTTATCACAACTCTCAATGGCTGACAGCCAGATCAAACTGGGGTACGTTAAATAAATTAAGTAGACCCTAGATGCTTTATGCTAGTAAAATAAGTAATAAATAAATTAAGTAGACCTTTATGCTAGGCCCTACATCAGCAAACTGAAGCTTAACTTAATTCCTATCTCTTACAAGCCCTCCTTTCCCCAATACAAGAAACATAACAGCCTGCCATGACTTGCCAGTTTTTCCTCTCTTCCTTCTTCCGGAATCTTGATCTGTTCTCTTTGTTTCTTTATAGAATTTTGTCCCCTGCTCCTAAGATTTGTCGAATCTTCCTCACTCAGTGCCCCATTTTCCTTACACTTTTCATTTCTGTAACTCTCCAGTCCAGCAGGAGTTCAGTTTAATCCTCCCTCTCCATTTTCCTCTGTGCGGCTTTTCTGCCTAAAGTTTCTTCCCTGCTAGGTTAACCTGCCTCAGAGAGTCATTGCAGAAAGGTGGGACCCTCGGAAAGGTCCAGTCTGCATTTCGGGAATTCAACCAGCAGAAACTGGATGTAATGAGTGCACCGCTCAGCCACAGCCAGTCTGCTGGGATTTTATTCCCTACCCCCCCAGAATGGGGGCCTTTTGCTTCCAGCACCCCGCAGCAAATGGTTTTCAGCACTGGGTCTCTGTGCCTGGATACGCACGGGGTCCCAACTCACTGCTGTTAGTTCCTCGAAAACCTCTTTCCCGGGTGAGAGGGGTCCAGGCTGCTTGCTGCAGAGCCCAGAAGCTTTGCAGGGCCCCGCTGAGAGGGAAGCGAAGAGGACCAGTTGGTGCCGGGTAGAAGTTTCCTACCTGATTCTTTTCTCTTTCTTCAATTCGGCGTTTGCGGAGCCCCTTTCCAGTCTCTACCATCCTCTGGAGTATCTGCGGAAGTGCTTTCAGGGTATGGCTTCTGGCGCTGGTTGATGACGTCACCCCGCCACCACTGTTTTTTTTTTTTGTTTTTTTTTTCAAGAGGTACCAGAGATTGAACTCAGGACCTCTTACATGGGAAGCAAGAACGTCCCATGATGATGGAGGAGGTTGTTGGGGAGAGGAGCTGGGGGGTATATGGGAACTTCATATTTTTTTAATGTAACATTAAAAAAATAAAAATAAAAGAAAACCTCACCCATTGAGCTACCTCCACTCTCCAATGAGAGTTGGTTTATTTCACTTTTTTATTTTGTTTTTAGAAGGACCAGGGATTGAATCTAGGGCATCATACATGGGAAGCAGGAAATTAACTGCTCGAGCTACATCTACTCCCTCACTGTGTAAGGGTAAGGCTGTTGTAGAATTTGAGAGAAGTTCAATTATATGAGTATAGAGAGGCCAGGACTCAGGAATGGTTTTGAGAAGGAAAAATGGTTTATTGACGGACGGACGGACTCGGGAGCTTTCTGTTTGAATCCCGAGCCCTGAACAAGATTTTCAAATGTCTTTTATACAGAGAGGAAAGGCCAAATGGTCCCTTTGTTTCAGTTCTCAATAGGCTTCAATTAGCATATATATCTTCCACATCTTAGGTAAGCTTTTAGCATGGACTCCAGATATTCTAGATAAGCTTTTAGCATATTTGGTTTTTGCATTTCCCCTAAATACTTAAAGTTTATAGCCCTTGCATTGTTAAACTGTTTCCTGGGACTGGAGCCTGTTGCCATTGTCCCTAAGGGCAGGACTGCAGCCTCTTACCGTTCCACACCCACAGCCTTCAGCTTAGGTTATCTCTGAAGAGACAAAGAGCCTTCCACCCATAGCCCACATCATTCCCCCCTTTTGCCAAAGTTTAACTTGCTAAGCTTTGGCATAATTATTGTTGGAGCTATGAGGTGGATGGCTGTTTGTTGTTTTGATTGATTATTTATCAGTCTTTAGTACAGCATCCAGGACTGTTTTTAGAAGTTTAGAACTTTTCATTCTGGACAGCAGAATCTTGGGCAGGGGCCTCCTGTAGTTATTCTGCTGCCACTGGCACTCACGTGGATTTCCAGTCAGGTTCCAGATCCATCTATTACTTTTATTTTACTCTTAAAGAGTTTACACCTTTAATTTAAAAGGGGTGCTGAAGGGAGACGATCTCTTTTCTGTAACTGCTTCCTGCTGGCCATGGGCTGTAGTCATTGCCTAATAAGGTATAAAACTCTTATTAATTTATTTTAACTGGAGGAAGATGGATCTGGCATTCTATACGAAGTTGGATGAAGTTTTCATATGGTTAATAAGATGTTCACTCTTTAAGAAACAAACTTAATTAAAAATTTGGAATACCTGTTTTTAAAAGAGGACATTGGATTGCAGAGGTAGACAAGGTTAGGTGCCTATAAAGATGGCACTCCTTCTTAAAAGCTGGTGGGAACAGTATATATATTCTTTTTTTTTTTTTAAGTTATTTATCTTTAGAGAAAAATTGCAACAGACACTTAGCTTTGTCTGAAGACACATTCCAAGCTGTTCAATGATTGGCACTCATTCACTCTGTCAGATGCTCCTGGTCAACTGGCACTCCTTGGGCAACTGGCTTCACTCAGGATTAGAACACTAAGTTGGAAATTCTCTTGGTTTTCACCTGTGGAGTGATTAGAACTACAGAATAAAGGTTTTTTTTTTTTACACCTTGGTTTTAATTGTACAATTTCTAGCAATTTTGACTTGTTCAATAGGTGACTCAACATCAGCAAGCAAGCCTCACCTTTGCTACACAGCAGAGTACAGTAGAATATAGAAGTTGACTGAGACTGGCTGAGACTGCCACCTTATTCTATAGACATGTTATTAACTGTTTAGAAAATGATTTTACCAGGAATTTAACATGTCTAATATACTTCTGCACTTGATCCAAAATAGAAAAGATAACATTACAATTATTAGGCATATATTTAGTACAGGATAAAAGTACAGCACTTAATATTAACTAATGTATTACTTAATGCATAAGGATTCAGAGTTGCAATTATTAGTTTTGAGTTTCAGGTTTGTAATACCTTACATGTTATCTCTCCATGAGAGCAGGCCGTAATGCCAATTGTGTTTAAGTTTCACTTACAGTATCCTAGTATCATGGCTCCACTTAGCATGTTCTTCAACGCAGTGAGCAAGTTGCAGCATCCTTCATCTTAGAGAGATTTTCCAGTATTCTACTAGCCTGGTGCATAGTGCTCTCTGGCACTATGGAACAGTGCCAGTCTGGAGGCGATATCCATTGTACACTTGGCTGTACTGAGTCATTATTGGCTGCTGCAGGAGCTTGAAACTGCAATATAGTTTCCATCAACTTCAGGAGCAGAACCAGAGACTGATATAGCACATATTTTAATTGAGGGGTCAGTGACCAGCCTAGCCAATAACTCACATGGAGAGGCCACCTGTAATGTATTCAAGGCCTGGTTTGAATGCACAAGAGTTTGACAATGTTAAAGTTTATTCCTTGTTTTTATATATATTTTAAACAACTTAATGCAACACATATATCAAATGACTGTTTACTTACACAATTTTACTATGAAGATAATAGTAGGTACTTTACTTTAGTAATAGAGGAAAAATATTATTTTTCATTGTTAGAATGAAAACAGAACATTTCCAATAGAATCAAGACAACTTTTTATTACCATTCACTTAAATGTGTACTTTGCAGTGGCCTTCAGACAGGTTTATTATCATGAAGTTATTTCTGCTACCAATATCAATCTAAGTTTTTTTAGTTAACAATGACTTCTACAACTAGAACTATTTAAACATTTTCAGTTTGGAAGATGTTTTACAAACTCCTTATAATTGACTATAACCACATTGACTAGCCACCTAATGTTTAAATAAACTTACTAAATTACAATTACCAATGAATGAAATTTACTCTTTATTTAAGAGAGCATATCTACAATCTTTTTCCTTTAGCCTAATATCACCAATGTGAACTTAACAATTTTCATTACTGTAAAGATTTTGTACATATAATGTTAATTTAGTTTATAAATTAACTATGGGAGATTACACTCAAGTTAAATAAAATTGAAACCATAATAGTTTATGCAAGGAATGTTCTCTTTTTCCCTTACAGGAAGCTAAAAACTTCTTTTCTTTGTTTAAGTTATGAAAATTAATAGTTTAAAAGCATACTGACTACCAGGTTTTAAAACACATTACACAATTATTTAATTTTTTTTTAATCATAACCCAGGAAAGATCTCTCCATAGTTTTTATGAACTTTCCTTTACTTACTGAAATTTGTTAATAGAGCCACTAATTACCTTTATTTTATGTACTGTTTAGCTTAATTAATTAGGGGTCCAGAAATACATATTACTTATATAACTGCATATTTAACCTCAACAATTTGAGCAAATAGGCAGATATAAATAGTTTGAGACAAAAACATAACTTTAATTACTTTAAACTTCTAATCTTTACAAAACAAGTGTGACTGCAAACATTTCAAAGACTCCTGAAACTTTCCTTAATTTGCACTATGACCATGCAGTTTACCACAAGAATTTTCTTTCTTACTTAATGGATTGTAATAACCAAAATGTTCTCAATGCCTTAGCACCATTTTGTTTTAGAACTTTATATTTTACTTTGAAATTAGCAGAATTTTGGATAAGCAACAAGATTAATTTTATATATATTTACGGAGGCTATTTGAAGCCTCAGGGAGACAGACTGCTTTCTCTCATGAATTGCCACTCTTAGGAACACTGACCGTCAAGGCAGGAGACTTCTCCCCCTTCACCCCCCTTTTTGATTTTGGAGATAATAAAACTCCAGTGGTCATTTAACCTTATTCCATCAGGCAGCAATTTATTTAGTTTACACTTGAATTCATGAGAGAAAGGGTTACTAATACCAGGACAGGAGACAGTGATGTCCCATCTCTTCTCTGGCCTATAGGGGCAGAAGCTATTATGAAATAACCATAGGCAAAGGCAAGGGGTGAGGTTAGCCTTGAAGTAACCATAAACTAAGGAAAGGTAAAGTTTAGAGTTTACACTTAATAATTTCAAGCTAAATTCACCCAGCTATAATTTCAGTTATTACCTTTCCACTGCTTTATAATATAAATGCATTTATAAATGATTTTAATGACAAAGTCATCTTCTGTTTCCTTAACAATAAAAAAACATTCCATATATCCCACATACTAAGTTACCAGGCAAACTTCTTACAACATATAATTGCCATTAATACTAAACAAGCTTGTTAAAATAATGAACTTTTCTTCACTTTAAATACTTAGTAGCATGTAATACCAGCAACAGTTTCTTTGGAAGCAAGTTGGCAGGGGAGGCTGGCTGCCAAATAAATTTGTTATAAAATTACCTTTTATTATTATTATTATCAATTCAGTTTTTGTTTAATAATGACTTTCTGCAATTTGCCATTTAAATACCTTAATTTAAACAATGGTTTGTAAAACCTTTATAATTATTTATACCTTTAAGACAAATTTTACCTTCACAGAACACATTCTCTTACTTAAAGTTACTACAATACCTTCTAAGAACCTGGGCAGAATGCAAATGTATTTTGGCTTTGACACCCTAAGGAGGGAACTTTACTGCATTATTCTGATTCTGCTTTTCACCCCCTTCACTTCCCCCTCTTCCAGGCAGTCGGGTGCACAACAAACAGGAATGCGGCTTATGAATAGAAGGGTGGACTCACTGGAAAGGGGCAAGCCACTCCCCCTTTCCAGCTTTCAGCCAAAATGGGCAGACAGAACCTACTCAAATTTGGCAACTCTCCCGGGGACCCAGCCACCCTGACTGGAACATCCCCAACAAACTTGGGTGTGTGGCGTGGACACAGATGGCCTCCAAGCCCTGGCAAAGGGCCAGACCAGAGACAAGACAGCAGAGCATGCACAAACATCTAGACTTCGCAAACATCCAGACTCCTCAGCTTTTGCCCCAGAATCATTTCACCCCCTTGCCAATGGCAAGGGTGGGCTCCAGCTCAGCTGTAATTCTACTTTACATAAGGACACTACTCCAACACTAGCATTGAGCTGACACAGACAGAAGCACAAAGGTCACTAATCTGACCCACAAGTTTATATATTTATTTTCACCATGGCTGCCCCCACAGCCATCACAAACCTCAGAACACTTAACATTTGGTATAAAGTGAATTCATTCACAAATTAGCACCATAACAAAAGATTTCAGCTAGACTTTTTCCACTGTTTAAACTTTACACCCAGACCAAGCTCCACCAGAAAAGCCCATCCATTTTCCTGTAACCAAGTTTTGTTTTCCTTAATCTAGACCAATTTCCAGGACATTAGGACTTGAACCTATAAATAGCCCTTCCTATTAAAATCGAGACTCCACTCCTTTAGTGGATATAAGACCAGTACCAGATTCTAACATGCAGTTAGACAAACCTAAAACACCAGGGTTTTTCCCCAGTTTTTCTCCTTTTCCCAAGCCTAGAGAGAATGGCTTCCCCCCAACCTTCTGGGGCTACTAGGGTTCCCTCAGGAGGTGATCAGCCTCCCCTTCCTAGCAATTAAAGATAGGGCCTTCCAGACTGTGCTCACCTGGGGAATCTTACCTTCTTCCATGTTTGGAGTTCTTTTTCATTCTCAGAATCTTTCTCTTCAGACCTTCCATTGCCCTCAATTTTTGTCAGGAAGATTCTGGTGGAGCCCACATCTTTTCTGGATTAAATTTAATCCAGGGGCGCCCAGATTTGGGGTTCACCCGAGTCCTCCTGGCTTCCTCGGGGATTTCAAAGGGGCAGCAAAATGCTACCATCTCTGGCCTTCATTTGTTGTCCCATCTGGGTCGCCAAAAATGTTGTAGAATTTGAGAGAAGTTCAATTATATGAGTATAGAGAGGCCAGGACTCAGGAATGGTTTTGAGAAGGAAAAATGGTTTATTGACGGACGGACGGACTCGGGAGCTTTCTGTTTGAATCCCGAGCCCTGAACAAGATTTTCAAATGTCTTTTATACAGAGAGGAAAGGCCAAATGGTCCCTTTGTTTCAGTTCTCAATAGGCTTCAATTAGCATATATATCTTCCACATCTTAGGTAAGCTTTTAGCATGGACTCCAGATATTCTAGATAAGCTTTTAGCATATTTGGTTTTTGCATTTCCCCTAAATACTTAAAGTTTATAGCCCTTGCATTGTTAAACTGTTTCCTGGGACTGGAGCCTGTTGCCATTGTCCCTAAGGGCAGGACTGCAGCCTCTTACCATTCCACACCCACAGCCTTCAGCTTAGGTTATCTCTGAAGAGACAAAGAGCCTTCCACTCATAGCCCACATCAAGGCCATATTGGGAAAATAAGAATAGAACTACATTGGGAGGTGGGAATTGCAAATGCCTTCAGATAGATAAATGACTTAAAACAGCCTCCAAGGAGAGTGCCAGTAAATTACTTAAAACAGCCTCCAAGGAGAGTGCCAATAAATCAGAACTGCCCACAAGAAAAGTGCCAATAAATAACATGGGGCTTTTTAAAAAATAGATATGCTATCTTCAGCTAACCACAGTGTTCTGCTTCTGTGCCTGCTTGCTTGCTCACTTATTGGTAGATGCCCCCTTCCTAAGAAACTATAAACCAGCCCTTCCCTGAGACTCAGGGCTGCTCCCTCCTCTGCATAGGATGGGACAGTCACCACGTGGCTAATAAAGCTCTCAATTGGAACTCTATTCAAAGTCTGTGTCTGGTCAATATCACTGGTCTATAAATTTGGAGGCCCCAGTGAGACTGATCAATGAGATCCCCCACTCCAGCAGGGTTGATCTCCTCAGACTCAGGGAGACAAGTACATTGCAGGGATGGACCGGCAGTCTAGGGGAAGGCCTCCGAGGGATGTTCCTCTGCCCAAACACTGCCTGGCCCTGGAGCTTGTCTCCACCTAAATTCTAAATTCTATCTGGAGAGCATCAGGAGTTCCTGGGCCCAGGATCAGCAAATGGGATATCTCTCAGTGAATCTGTTTTCTGAAAAACCTCTGCAGAGTCTGTGAAATGTGGGTAAGGGGATCTGCTGGATGCAGCAAATAGATCCCACCCACTGGTCAGAGCGAGTCATCACTCTTGACTTCAGTTCAGGTTATCTGGTTTGTCTTTTCATCTGTTTTAATTTTTTGTCTTTTTGTATTTCTGTTCTGTGTAATTTGTGAAAAATTATGAGTCAATTGTAAACTGTATGTTTCTGCTAATGTGTTGTAATTGTTTTGTGTTTGCCTGTTCAATGTCAGTGTATATTTTGATACCTCCGGATGGTGATATAAATTAATGAATAAAATTTTTTAAAAAAGAACTCTATTCAAATAGCCAAATATAAAATAAGCACTTATATTAATACATAAGTTTAAATGTTAATGGGATTTCTACAATAACAAAAATTGTAAGTCTTAAGAAAATTCCTATGTCTTTTCATTAAAAAATAATTCTTGTCTAAATTAAAATGAATATTTTTCTTCACAGGATAAAATGAAGGATGTAAAACTTAAATAAATATTAAACAAGTTAAAAGTTTATGGAAATGCTGACAGAAATTTAATGAGTTTTTCTGGAAAGATGTGTTTTGTCCTAAAATAAGATGGCTGATTTTCATGAACTCTTAGAACTCTGATGCATGTGGCAAGTTGTAAAAGGTATTGTAGTAACTTTATGTAAGGGAATGTGTTCTGTGAAGATAAAATTTGTCTTAAAATTATAAATAATTATTAAAAATTTAATAAAGCATTGTTTAAATTAAGGTATTTAAATGCTAATTCCAAAAAGTCTTTATTAAACACAACCTGAGTTAATAATACTATTAATAAAAGATAATTTTATAACAGGAAAACTTGGTGGCCAGCCTCCCCTGCCAACTTGCTTCTAAAAGACTGTTTCTGGTATTGCATGCTACTAAGTATTTAAAGTGAAAGAAGGTTCATTGTTTTAACAAGCTTATTTAGTGTTGATGGCAATTATATATTGTAAAAAGTTTGCCTGGTAACTTGGTATGTGGGATATATGGAATGTGTTTTTATTGTTAAAGAAACAGGAGATGATTTTGTCCTAAGATAAAAATGATTGATTGTTAAGAAAGAGTAGAGTGTGGGACAAAACCTGAATGAATACTGAAAGTGTAGAAGGTTTGAGAAAGAGAAATTTTTATGATTAAAATTGAGTAACATTTGATGGGTCTGTCTATAAAGTTTTAAAAGGTTTAGTATCAAGTAGTATACTGATGCAAAGTTAAAAATTTTGTTCTTTCTCAAGGTCTCTCAAGTCATTAGTTTGTTTTGGTAAAAATTTCCTGAATAATCAGTATACAAAGAAAGTCTGTTTTATCAAATTAGCTTCTTGTGCTTTAATCTCATAATTTCCTCAGTGTTTAAAGAAGAAAGAGTCTTATCTCTTTTAAAAGAACATAATGTTCTAAAAGTCAAATCCTAAAAAGTAGCTTTTTGTTTCAAACTAACTGGAAGAAATTTGTTCCTTTACTCTAAAGGAAAATTTTAAGTAATAGTTAAGTTCATTTAATATATTATAAGTTGAATGAAAGGTATTTAAAAGTGTTATGAAATTAACAGAATTAAAAAATTAATAAAAATATAACTAAGAGTTAAATGACCACTAGAATTTTATTATCTCCAAAGCCTGGGGGAGAATAAAAAAAGTCTCCTGCTTTAACTGTCAGTATTCCTAAGAGTGGCAATTCATGAGAAAAACCAAACTGTCTCCCTGAAGTTTCAAATAGCCTTGGTAAATATACATAAAATTAGTCTTGTTGCTTACCCAAAATTCTGCTAAGTTCAAAGTAAAATATAAAGTTGTGAAACAAAAAATGGTGCTAAAGCATTGAAAACATTTTGGTTACAATCCATTAATTAAAAAGAAAAATTCTTGTGTAAAACTGCATGGTCATAGTGTAAAACTGCACAGTCATAGTGCAAATTAGAAAAAGTTTCAAGAGTCTTTAAATGTTTTGCAGTCACACTTTTTTTGTAAAAAATAAAAGTTTTAAAGTAACTAAAGTTATGTTTTTGTAACAAACTATTCATGTCTGCCTATCTGCTCAGGTTATTGGGGCTAAATAGGCAATTATATAAGTAATAAATATTTCTAAAACCCAAATTAAGCCTAACAGTATATAAAATAATGCAAATTGTAAGTTATATCAATGAATTGTGTTTCTGTATTTAACTCTATTTGTGTCTGCCCATTTGCTTGGTGTATGTCTTCATACATCAAGATAATAGTATCAAATTAACAAGTAAGAATTCTTAAAAGCTCTATTCAAATTATTAATAATTAAATATACAGTTATATATATAAATAAATATTCTTGGAGCCCAAATTAAACTGAGCAAGATGAAAAGAGTCTTGTAAAAATCTAATTATAAAAAAACTATTTAAAAAAGCCTCCTCTCTGCAAGAGTTTTAAGGGCAGGACTAAGTGTGGCATATTAAACCTATCTATTAAACTAAAAAATTAAAAATCAGTTTGCCCTGTAATTTCCCAGTTTAAACCTTTTAACAGCCATAAAATAAAAGTAATTAATAGTTCTGTTAACAAATTTCAGTAAGTAAATGTTAGAGATTTGGACCTGAAGGATATCAGGAATGTAAAAAAGAAAAGGGGCAAGAAAAGGGGAAGAAACAAAAAAACTAACGAGCTGGGATCAAGGCATCTGCAAGTAATAACTCCTCAAACAACTTTATTTTCTACATGTGGCATTATATATACTCAAACTATAGAGATAACAAGCAGTGTAACTACACATTAACATGACTCATAAATTGAAGAACTTATCTCAAAGTACAAACATTCAGTATTCCTTTCAAACTACACAGTGTGTTTACTCATATTTCTCCCTGCCCAGGACAGCTCTAGCCTGTTAACTTGAAAAGTTTAATTGTTGCATCCCTATGTTAAAAGGGTAGCCATAAAAACAGCACACCTCCCTTTGTGAAACCACCATGCCTCAGTTTCCAAGTAAAAAAGTGCATAAAAACTATGAAAAAATCTTTCTGAGATTATAATTAAACAAATTAAGCCATTATATAATGTGTTTTAAGACCTGGTAATCTGTATGCTTTTGAAAATTATTCATTTTCATAACTTAAAAAAGTTTTAGCTTCCTAAAAAAAAAAAAATCCATTGCATAAACTATAGTGGTTTCAATTTTGTTTAGCTTGAGTGTAATCTCCCTTGGTCTATGAAGTGCCCATTAAATAAATTAACATTGTAGGTACAGGGTCTTGAGTAATAAAAATTATAAGTTTATGTTAATAAAATTAAGTTAAAGAAAAAACCTGTAAATGTGCTCTCTTAAATAAATAAGATAAATTTCTTTAGTTAATAATTATAATTTAATAAGTTTATTGAAATATAAGGTAACTGGTCAGTGTAGTTATAATCAATTATAAAAAGTTTGTAGAACATCTTCCAAGCTGAAAATGTTTAAATAACTATAGTTCTAAAAGTCATTGTTAACTAAAACTTGGATTAATATTAGTTGCAAAGAATAACTTTGTAATAATAAAACCTGTCTGAAAGCCACACAAGGTGCATATTTAAATAAATATTAATAAAAAATTATCTTGATTCTATTGAGAATCTTGTTTTCATTTTAACAATGAAAAATATTTTTCCCTCTATTACTAAAGTAAAATACCTACTATTATCTTCATAGTAAAATTATATAGGTAAACAGTCATTTAATATATAATGTGTTGCATTGAAGTGTTAAAAAATATATAAAAACAAAGAATAAACTTTAACATTGTCAACTCTTTTGTGCATTCAAAGCAGGCCTTGAATACATTATGGTTGTCTCTCCATGTGAGTTATTGGCTAGGCTGGTCACTGACCCTTCAATTAGAAAAATTTACTTTATCAGCCTCTGGTTTTGCTCCTGAACTTGAAGAAAACTACATTGCAGTTTCAAGCTTCTGCAGCAGCCAATGATGACTTAGTACAGCCAATTGTACAATAAATATTGCCTCCAGACTGGCACTGTTCCATAGTGCCAGAGAGCACTATGCACCAGGCTAGTAAAATACTGGAAACTCTCTCTAGGATCAACGATGCTGCAACTTGCTCACTGTGTGAAAAACATACAAAGTGGAGCCATAATACCAGAAAACTGTAAGTAAAACTTAAACACAGTTGACATTATGGCCTGCTCCCATGGAGAAATAACGTAAAGTATTACAAACCTGAAACTTAAAACTATTAATTGCAACTCTGAATCCTTTGCATTAAGTAATACATTAATTAATATTAAAGTGCTATACTTTCATCCTGTACTAAATATATGCCTAATAATTATAACGTTATCTTTTCTATTTTGGATCAAGTGCAAAGGTATATTAGACATGTTAAATTCCTAGTAAACTCATTTTCTAAACAGTTAATAAACATGTCTATAAAATAAAGTAGCAGTCTCAGCCAGGCTCAACTTACTATATTCTACTGTACTCTACTGTGTAGCAAAAATGAAGCTTGCTTGCTAATAATAAGTCACCTATTGAACAAGTCAAAATTACTAGAAATTGTACAATTAAAACTAAAATGTAAAAACCTTTATTCTGTAGTTCTAGTCACTCCTACAGCTAAAAACTAAGAAAATTTCCAACTTGGTGTACTAATCCTGAATAAAACCAATTGCCCAAAGGGTGCTAGTTGACCAGAAACATCTGACAGAGCACAAGAGTGCCAATCATTAAACAGCTTGAAATTTGTCTTCAAATAAAGCTAAGTATCTACTGCAATTTCTCTCTGAAAATAAGTAATTTTAAAATATATATATATATAGTTTCCACCAGCTTAAAAAAAGGGCACCATCTATAAGCACCTAACCTTGTCTACCTCTGTAATCCAATGTCCTCTTTTAAAAACGAGTATTCTAAATTTTTAATTAAGTTTGTTTCTTTCAGAGTAAACAGCTTATTAACCATATGAAAACTTCATCCAACTTTGTACAGAATGCCAGATCCATCTTCCTCCAGTTAAAATAAAATAAGAGTTTTACACCTTGTTAAGCAATAACTACAGCCCATGGCCAGCAGGAAGCAGTTACAGAAAAGAAATCATTGCCCTTCAGCATCCCTTTAAAATAAAAAGTGTAAGCTCTTTAAAGGTAAATCAAAATTAATGGATGGATCTAGAGCCTGACTGGAAATCCATGTGAGCACCAGTGGCCCCAAGATAACTGCAAGAGGCCCTATCCCAAAATTCTGCTGTCCAGAATAAAAACTTCTAAACTTCTGCTGATTCCTGTAAACACTGTGCAACTACAAACCAGACAAATTCAAACAAATCCTGGGTATTGGTTGCCCCTCCTCCAAGATCTTGATTTGCCTGAGTCTCGAGTCTAACCCCTTGTAGTCTTCCCAACTCCAACAATCTCTGTGTCCTAATGAATATAATCTCCCAAGTTTATAACTATCCAGGGTTTAAAAGCAGGGAGCTCTTCAACTTGTTAAAAGTACCAGAACCAGGTCACCCAATATAAAAAGCCCCTGTTTATCCTCCTTGTACTGCTTACCTGTAGCCCATATATAATCAGTAAAAAAAATTGCAAACTGTTAAACTTATAATTTTAAATGCCCCCTACCAGTTAGTGCCTACCCATGAAAAACTTCAAAGATTTGAATTACCATAAAGGAAAGGGAGAAATGTAAGGGTAAGGCCACATTGGGAAAATAAGAATAGAACTACATTGGGAAGTGGGAATTGCAAATGCCTTCAGATAGATAAATGACTTAAAACAGCCTCCAAGGAGAGTGCCAGTAAATTACTTAAAACAACCTCCAAGGAGAGTGCCAATAAATCAGAACTGCCCACAAGAAAAGTGCCAATAAATAACATGGGGCTTTTTAAAAAATAGATACGCTATCTTCAGCTAACCGCAGTGTTCTGCTTCTGTGCCTGCTTGCTTGCTCGCTTATTAGTAGATGCCCCCCTTCCTAAAAAGCTGTAAAACCACCCCTTCCCTGAGACTCGGGGCTGCTCTCTCCTCTGCAGAGGAATGAGACAGTTGCCAAGCGGCTAATAAAGCTCTCAATTGGAACTCTATTCAAAGTCTGAGTCTGGTCAATATCGCTGGTCTATAACAATTGATTTTTTTGTAACTTTATCTCAACTTCAAAAAATAAAATAATATACAAAAGGTGGCTTAACAAATTATGAAAGCATTGATCTAAAAATTTCTGTCCAGTCACATTTATCATATTTAATCCTAAAAGCAAACTCAATTATTTCTCCAGTGTTCAGAAAGATACATAAATGAGCAGAGATTGGTTAAATGACATGACCTATATCTCCTTCTTAATGAAGGAAATGAAGAAAAAAATGTTTATTCATATTCATGTCTCATAAAACTAAGCTCATTTATTTACCTTTAGCATTGATATAGTACCTCCTTTGCCTTTCCTACAAAAATATTACAATATTGTTGGTAAAAATAGTCTACATTCATTGTATTTTTCTTATTTATCAACAAATTCTTAATATCTTGTAGTTGAAGAACATTCTTGCATTTATTTTATTAAACAGAATCCTCATCTACCACCAAAATCACTATGTAGATTATCCTATAGCTGTCTTTCAATTAACATTAACCTCCCTTGACTACATCTTTCAACTACAATCACAAGTTATAAATAAGCAGTGTATGTAATAACCATTATAATGTGCTACTTTTAACTCTCTCCATTGCAACATATTTACAACTGACTTTATTAAACATTTTACATACATTCCATATACCTCCCCCTTCTTAGCCAGCATTTTATCTCCTCCTAACCTGTACTCTATAGTGTAATTACATAAGCTTACTAATAGTATTTAGTCCATATCAGTGAGAACATACAATATTCATCCTTTTGTTTCTGCCTTCTTTCACTCAACATAGTATTCTCAAAGTTAATCCTTGTTGTCACATGCATCCTGATTTCATTTCTTCTTATATGTGAAGAGTATTATCTTGCAAGTTTATGACCACATTTTGTTTATCCATTCATTGTTTGATGGTCATTTAAGCTGTTTCCATCTTTTAGCAATTGTGAGTAATGCCACTATGAACATGGATGTGATAATATTTGTTAGCATTCTTTCTTTCAGTCCTTCTGTATATATTCCTAGTTGTAGGATTGCTGGATCATAGAGTAGTTCTATATTTAGTTTCCTGAGGGACCACCAAATCATCCTCGACAGAGGCAACACCATTTACATTCCCATTAACAGTGAAGGATTTTTCATATTTCTCCACATCCTCTCGAACACTTCTAATTCTCTATCTTTTTAATAATGGCCATTCTCTATGGCATGAAACATTATCACATTGCAGTTTTGATCATTTCCCTAATAGCTGGTGATGCTGAATATCTTTTCATGTGCTCTTTTGGCCATTTTTATTTTCTCTTTGGAAAAAAATGTCTATTCAATTCTTTTGCCCATTTTTAAATTTGGTTGATTTTTGGTCATTGACTTCTGTGATCTATTTATAAAACCTGGAAATAAAACCCTTGTTGGTTTTTTTCCCATTGAATATGCTGCCTTTTAATCTTCTTGAAAAATTGTTTGAAAAACAAAAATGTTTAATTTTGAGGAAGTCATAAGTCCTTTTAATCTATTTTTTATTTCATTGCTTGTGTTTTGGGTGTAAGGGCCAAGAAACCACCACTTAACACAAGATCTATAAGTTGTTTCCCTACATTTTCTTCTAGGAGTTTTATGGTTCTAGTTTTACATTTAGGTCCTTGACCTATTTTGAGTTAGTTTTTGTATTAGGTGTGAGATAGGGATCCTTTCCTTTCTTTGAGATGAGTATCCAGTTTTCCCAGCTCCATTTGTTGAATAGGCTGTTCTGATTCAGCTGGGTTTGTTTCACAGCCTTGTCAAAAATCACTTGACCATAGATATGAGGGTCTATTTTGGAACTCTTGATTTGATCCCATCAATCTATCTTTATACCAGTACAGGCTGTTTTTTACCACTTTAGGTAAATAATATGCTTTAGAGTCAGAAAGTGAGAGTCCTTCAACTTCATTCTTCTAGTTTAAGATAGTTTTGGCTATTCAGGGTCCCATATCCTTCCAGATAAATTTGATAACTGGCCTTTCCAATTTTACAAAAAAGGCTTTTGAACTTGTATCAGCATTACATTAAATCTATAGTTCAGTTGGTGTAAAATTGAACACTTAGTGATATTTAGTCTTCCAACACATGAACATAGAATGTTCTTCAATTTATTAAAGACTTCCTTGGTTTCTTTTGAAAATGTTTTGTAGTTCTTTGAATACAGGCCCTTTATGTTTTTGGTTGGTTGTTCCATGAACATTTGATTCTTTTAGTCACTCTTGTAAATGGAATTTTTTCCTACCTTCCTCCTCAGTTTGCTCTTTAGTAGTGTATAGAAACTGTATTGACTTTTTCCATATTAATATTTATTCTGCAATTTGCTGAAAATGTCTATTAGTTCTATTAATTTTGTGATTGACTTTTCAGGATATTCTAATATAGGGCCATATGATTGGGGAATAGTGAACATTTTACTTCTTCCTTTCCTGTTTGCGTGCCTTTTGAATGTTTTCTTGCATAATTGCTCTAGTTAGAACACAATACTTATTAACAGGAGAAATAGTGGACATCCTTGTTTTTTTCCTAATGAGATTGGGAAAAAATTAACTTTCACCATTCAATACCATGTTTGTCTTGGGTTTTTTAACATATGGCCTTTATCCTATTGATAAAGATTCCTTTTATTGCTGTGTTTCAGAAAGTTTTTATCAAGAAGTGATGTGTTTTGTGAAAAGTCTTTTCAACTCAATTTTGATAGCCAAGTGCTTTTTATCTTCAATTTATTAATGAGGTGTAATACACTGATTTTCTTACATTGAACCATCCTTACATACCTGCTATAAAACGCATATGATCAGGGAGTAGATGTTGGTCAAATGGTTGAGCCTCCGTTTCCCACATGTTTAGTTCCAAGTACCTCCTAAAATTAATACAAACAAGCAAACAAATGAAAAAAACTAACTCGGGGGAGCCAATGTGACTCAGTAGTTAAGTAAGTGCTGGTTTCCCACATACAGGGTCCTACATTCAATCACTGGCACCAGTACCTCTCACACCAAAAAAACAACAGATGATCATGATGCATAATTTTAATGTGCTTTTTAACTTGGTCAGGAAGTATTTTTTTTGAAGATTTTTGCATCTATATTCATTACAGATATTTGTCTATAATTTTTTTTTCATAATATCTCTATCTGGCTTTAGTATTGAGGTGATGGCTTCAGTGACAGAGTTTGGTAGTGTTCCTTCCTGTTCAACTTTTGGAAGAGGTTGAGAAAGATAAGTATTAGATCATCTCTGAATGATTAGCAGAATTCACTGTGAAGCCAACTGGTCTTGGACCTTTCCTTTTGGGGGGGTTTCTGATGACTGTTACATTTGTTTTACTTGTGATTGACTTGTTGAGGTCTTTGATTTCTTCTAGGGTCAGTGTGGGTTGTTCATGGATTTCTAGGAATTCATTCGTTTCATGAATGTTTGTCAGGTTTGTTTGCATAGAGTTAATATTATCTTTTTTTGATATTTTAACTTCTGCTCAGGTAACATTAATGCTCCCATCTCATTTCTAATTTTATTTGTTTACATCGTCTCTCTTTTTTTTGTTTAAACTAGCTAATCTTCTCCAAGAACCATCTTTTGGTTTTGTTGATTCTCTCTTTTGTCTATTTTTATTAGCCATTTTATTTAGTCATGCTCTAATCTTATTGTTTCTTTTCTTCTACTTGTTTTTGGGTTGGTTTGCAGCTCTTTTTCTAGTTCCTCCAAATGTACAGTTATGTCTTTAATTTTAGCTCTTTCTTCTTTTTTATTTTTATTTATTTATTTTTAAAGATTTATTTATTTATTTAATTTCCCCCCCTCCCCTGGTTGTCTGTTCTTGGTGTCTATTTGCTGCATCTTGTTTCTTTGTCCGCTTCTGTTGTTGTCAGCGGCACGGGAAGTGTGGGCAGCACCATTCCTGGGCACGCTGCTCTTTCTTTTCACGCTGGGCGGCTCTCCTCACGGGCGCACTCCTTGCGCGTGGGGCTCCCCTACGCGGGGGACATCCTTGAGTGGCACGGCACTCCTTGCGCGCATCAGCGCTGCGCATGGCCAGCTCCACATGGGTCAAGGAGGCCCGGGGTTTGAACCGCGGACCTCCCATATGGTAGACGGGCGCCCTAACCACTGGGCCAAAGTCCGTTTCCCATCTTTCTTCTTTTTTAAAGTAAACATTGAAGGATACAAATTTCATTGTGAGGACTGCCATAATTGTGTTAGGAGGTACAGGGGATTGAACTCAGGGCCTCATAATACATGGGAAGCAGATACTCATGCAATTGGGCTGCATCTGCTCCCCTATTAGAAGGTTTTTTAAGATTTAGTTTATTTATGTATTTCTCCCCCACCCCTTGTTGTTTATCACTTACTGTGCCTGTTCATCTTCCTTGATTCTATAGGAGGCAGTGGGAACCAAACCCCAGACCTCTGCTGTGGGGGGCAGGTGCTTAATTGCTAGAGCCACCTCTGCTCCCTGCTTTGTTGTGTCTCTTATTCTGCTTTTCCTCCCCACATTTCATGTTGCATCAGCTCACCATGCCTTCCCATCACATCAGCTCACTGTCTTCTTTAGGAGGCACCAGGAACCTCTGCTCATGCTTTTTTGTGTCTCTCAACATGTTTTTTCTTCTTGTGTCTCTTGTTATGTCAGCTGGCCATGCCCATCTATCATGTCAGGTCGCTGTCTTCTTCAGAAGGCATGGGGATCTGAAACAATGACCTCCCATGTGGTAGGCAGGAGCCCAGTTGTATGAGCCACATCTGCTTCCCTGTCATAAATTTTTATATGCTATATCTCTGTTTTAACTCATCTTGAGATATTTACTGACTTTGCTTGCAATTTCTTCTTTGAATCACCAATTGTTTAACAGCATACTGTTTAATCTAAATGTATTAATGAATTTTCCTTTTTTTCAACTTGTTAGTAATTTCCAACTTAATTCCATTATGATCAAAGACAGTCCTTTCTTTAATTTCAATCTTTTTAAATTTATTCAGATCTGATTCATGTCCGAACAAAAAGTCTGTCCTGGAGAAAGATTAATGAGAACTTGAGAAGAATGTATATCATGTTGCTTTGGACTGTGTGTAATGTTCTACAAATGTATGTTAGATCTATTTTGCGGTCACCCCTCGGGCTGAAGTGTGGTTTGCTGGCCTGGCGGGGGAGCAGCCACGGCAGGCCAAGCCGCTGCCCCCATAATAGGGTGGCTGGTCAGACTCACCGCCACCCCTGAAGGAAGCTCAGCATGGGCACAGAGTGCCCTCGGGTCTCCCCTTCTCGGCAACCATGCTTCCGCGGCCGCCCCTCCTCCCGGATGGCGCCACCCGATGCCTGAGGGGCGGCACCCTTCTTCTTCTTTCTCCCTGCGCAGGCGCAGGGTGGAAAATTCCAGTCTGCCCTTTTCCCCTCCCCCGACAGCAGCAACAGCCAGGCGTGGGTGGAAAATTCCAGTCTGCCCTTTTCCCTCCCCCCGACAGCAGCAACAGCCAGGCGTGGGTGGGAAACTCAAGTCTGCCCTCCACCCCAGCAACAGCAGCCACCAATCCCTAAACCCTGCCCCTTCCCCCAGCAACAGCAACAGCCAATCCCTAACCACCACCCCTCCCCCATCCAGCACCTCCCACTGACCTTTCTCCAGCAACCAATCAGAGCAGGGCATGGCTTCGACCAATCAGCCTTCCCCAGCCCCTATAAAACTGTTGCCTCTCCCTCAATAAAGTTGGACTTGCGTGTTTACCTTGTCTCCGCGGTAGTTCTTCTGCCGTGCGCCCTCCAGTCCTGAGAGCCCCCGACAAGGGCCTGGCCTCCCTTGTCCCCAGTTCGTCGCCTGCTTCTCCGGGTGACCCCATCAGCCGAACCGCGCAACCCCTGTGAGACCGACCCCTCGTCTGCTGCCAGACCGACCCCTCGTCCCAAGTGGGACCGACCCCTCATCCCAAGCAGGACCGACCCCTCGTCCACAGCCAGACCCCACCTCTACCGACCGAGCAAGCCGCCACAGTTGGCACCCAACGTGGGGCAAGGCAACTCCACCACAGCCTCACTCCATAACCTGGCGACCACCCCCTCCTCTCTTCTCACCGTGGGACTTCTCTCGTGCAACATTGCTGCTACCTGAGCCTTGGCTACCTCATATGATCCACGGCGGTCTGGGAGAATCGCTGGATGGCTTTCTCCTTCCATGTCGGGGGCTTATACCGACCCGCTATGATTAAGAGGAGCCTTGGATTTCTCGGGAGCGCGCGCTTGCACGTCTGAAGTAACCCTCCCACAGCCCTATGCCCTCCTCTCTTCTCACCCCTATCTTTTCGCTCTGCATTGCTGCTCCTGAACCTTGGTGACCTCATACGATCCACGGCAGTCTGGGAGAATCGCTGGATGGCTTTCTCCTTCCATGTCGGGGGCTTATACCGACCCGCTATGATTAAGATGCGCCAATAAAACTCTCAGGAGCGCGTGCCTGAGCACCTCCACCCCTGCCTTCACCTCTGCCTCCTCCCCTCTGTGCTTGCTCCCATTTGCCTTCCTCCACTGCTTGTCGTTCCGCCCTCCCCTCGTCGGGGACTTCTCTTGGCCCGCGACCACCGTCGGAGCCCCACCGGCTCCGACCCTCGTCTCACCACGCACCTCGGCTCCCATCGCCGCGCTCTCAAGGTAAGGGCCCCTTTTCTTATCGGCTCCAAAAGGCCATTAGCAATGGGTAACATCCTATCTGCTAAGCAAGCCCCGCAAGTTCAGGCCCTCGCCAGTCTCCTAGACACTCACCGGTGTAAGATCTCTCTGAAAAAGTCCCAAGTCTTCGGTAACCGCGGCCCCCCATGCCGCCATCACTCTCAAGCAGCTCCAGCCCCACGAAACGGCCCACAACCCGCTTTCCCCGGCCCGCGGCCTGCTTTCTAGCATCTAATAATGTTTCTACTTTTGCCTCCCCATACTTCTGTGGAGCTTCCTCCTGTCTCGACCTCACTCCTCTTCTCAGCCATCCAAAGTGTCCTTTCTCGTCCCCCGCCCCCCTCCTTGTTTTGCTTGAACCCCCATTGCGTTGCAGATTGGGCCGCCCCATGTCGGCCCGCCCCGTTAACATCGGCCTCTCTCGTGCTTGTGGAGACTTTGGCCTTCTTATTGCCCTCGCCTACGTCTCCACCACTCCCGACGCTGCCGCCACCACCGTCGCTGGTGCCCTGACGCGACTTGTCCTCACCACTGCAATCCTCCAGACCATCACACAGTCTGCCTCTACCGCTCTTCGCCGCCAAGAAGAGATCAACAAGAATTGGATATTGGCCACCCTTGCTTGCAACAGCAAGATACCGCCCTAAATTGTACATTTATATCCCTGTCATACTCACCTCCCTCTTCAGCCCCACTTCCCTCATTGCTTACTGCCTCTTGGGCCTCGGCTACTTGTTGCTGCTGCCATCCTGGCCCTTATTTGAAAAGAAGGGGGAAATGCGGTCACCCCTCGGGCTGAAGTGTGGTTTGCTGGCCTGGCGGGGGAGCAGCCGTGGCAGGCCAAGCCGCTGCCCCCATAATAGGGTGGCTGGTCGGACTCACCGCCACCCCTGAAGGAAGCTCAGCATGGGCGCAGAGTGCCCTCAGGTCTCCCCTTCTCGGCAGCCATGCTTCCGCGGCCGCCCCTCCTCCCAGATGGCGCCACATGATGCCTGTGGGGCGGCACCCTTCTTCTTCTTTCTCCCTGCACAGGCGCAGGGTGGAAAATTCCAGTCTGCCCTTTTCCCCTCCCCCGACAGCAGCAACAGCCAGGCGTGGGTGGAAAATTCCAGTCTGCCCTTTTCCCTCCCCCTGACAGCAGCAACAGCCAGGCGTGGGTGGGAAACTCAAGTCTGCCCTCCACCCCAGCAACAGCAGCCACCAATCCCTAAACCTTGCCCCTTCCCCCAGCAACAGCGACAGCCAATCCCTAACCACCACCCCTCCCCCATCCAGTACCGCCCACTGACCTTTCTCCAGCAACCAATCAGAGCAGGGCGTGGCTTCGACCAATCAGCCTTCCCCAGCCCCTATAAAACTGTTGCCTCTCCCTCAATAAAGTTGGACTTGCGTGTTTACCTTGTCTCCGCGGTAGTTCTTCTGCCGTGCGCCCTCCAGTCCTGAGAGCCCCCGACAAGGGCCTGGCCTCCCTTGTCCCCAGTTCGTCGCCTGCTTCTCCGGGTGACCCCTTCGTCGCCGGCTTCGCCGGGCAACCCCGTCAGCCGAACCGCGCAACCCCTGTGAGACCGACCCCTCGTCTGCTGCCGGACCGACCCCTCGTCCCAAGTGGGACTGACCCCTCGTCCCAAGCGGGACCGACCCCTCATCCGCAGCCAGACCCCACCTTTACCGACTGAGCAAGCTGCCGCACTATTTCACTTGTCATATTGTTCAAGCTCTCTTTTTCCTTATTTATCCTCTGTCCATGTGTTCTATTCAATTCTGAAACTAGATACACCAATTTCTCCTGCCAAGTTGGCCAGTGTTTGCCTCATGTACTTTGGGGAACTAAGTTGGTGCATAAATATTTATTATTGTTATTTCTTCTTGTTTACTTTTCCCATTTATTAATATATAGTTACTTTCTTCATCCATTATAACAGTTTTGCATTTAAAATCTATTTTTTCTGATATTAATGTCATTACTCCAGATCTTTTTTTATTACCACTTGCATGGAATAGCTCTTTCCAACCTTTCACTTCCAGGCTGATTGTGTCCTTGCATCTAAAGTGAGTCTTTGAGGGAGTAGGTGTAGCTCAGTGAGTGAGTGCCTGTTTCACATTTATGAGGTTCTGGGTTCAATTCCCAGTACCTCATTAAAAAACTAAAAGTAATAAAGTGAGCCTCTTGTAGTCAATGAACAGATGGGTCATATTTTTAATCCATTCTGTCATTCTACGCTTTTTGATTGAGGAGTTCAGTACATTAACATTCAATATGACTTTAAGGCTTTTCTTATCTTGTCCATTTTATCCCTTGGATTTCTGTTGTCATATCTTACTATTTTCTGTCATTTAACCCTTCTAGTAATGCTTATTTATTATCTTCATTACTAAACTCTTCTCCAAGTCTCTCACCATTGTTGTTTCCTTTCAGACTGTAACATACACTCTAGTGTGTTTTGTAGAACTAGCCACTTGGTGACATACTCTCAGATTTTCTTTGTGAAGGCTTTAAATATTTCTTAAGGATGGTTTTGTTGGAGACAGAATTCTTGGCTGGAAGTTTTTTTCTATCAGTACCTTAAAAATATTGTGCCACTGTTTCCTTACCTCCATTGTTTCTGAGGGGACATCAGCACTTAGACTTAATGAAACTTCCATGTAAGTGATAAATTGCTTTTCTCTTGCTGCTCTAAGAAACGTCTTTATTTCTTGCATTTTAAATTCTAAAAAGAATATGTCTCAGATTAAATATATTCAGATTTATTCTGTTTAAGATACATTGTAATTCTGGATTATTGATATTCACGTCTTACATAAGGTTTGGAAAATTTTCAGCCATTATTTCCTTAAAAATTCTTTTTACCCCTTTTCTGTTCTCTTCTTCTTGGAATCCTATAATGCATTTGTTTGTGTGTTTCATGCTATCATACAATTTCTGGAAACCCTGTTATATCTTTTCCATTCTTTTCACTTTATGTTCTTCTGTCTTTTTAAGTTCAGATGCTCTGTCATCTACTTCACTAATTCTGTCCTCAAACAAATCTAATCAACTATTATATGATATTAATGTATTTTTAACCTATTCTATTGTGTCTTTCATTTCTATAAGTTACGTACTTTTCTTGACAGGCTTTCAAATTGTTCTTTATGCTAACACAGTGTCACCTTTTTTTTTTTGGTTCAAAATTCCTTTCTTTTTTCTCTTTTATTGTCTTTTTTTAAAGATACATATATCAAACAAAATGTTACATTAAAAATATGTTTTCCATATACCTGACTCCTCACCCCCACCCCTCCCACCTCTACAACCTCTTTCATCAGTGAGGTACATTCTTTGCATTTAATGAATACATTTTGGAGTACTGCTACACTACATGGATTATAGCTTACATTGTAATTTACACTCTCCCCAGTCCATTCAGTGGGTTCTGGCAGGATATATAATGTCCTGCATCTGACCCTGGGATAACATTCAGGACAGCTCCGAGTCCCAAAAATGCCCTCATATCACACCTCTTCTTCCCTCTCCCTGCCCCCAGCAACTCCCATGGCCACTGTCTCCACATCAAAGATGCAATTTCTTCCATTGCTAGAGTCACAATAGTTCTATAGTAGAATACCAGGAAGTCCACTCTAATCTATAATTTCTTCCTCCATCCTGGGGACCCTGGGATGGTGATGTCCACTCCATCTCTAAATCCAGAGGGGGCTTAGGTCCCATGTGACTGATGGATGTAATTCTCCTGCTTGTAGTTTTAGACTCTCTTGGTTCCCTGGTATGGTATCCTCACCTCCCTGTCAGCAGACCTGGGTAAGTCCATTGAGAAAGAGAGGTGTTGCAACTCTGTTGAGCCTCAGTGCCCAGCTGGCACATGCACAGTCCAGAGATTCAAGTCTCCTGAACATACACCAACTCCAGGGGCAACCACAAGTTCAGTAAATGTGACAGAAGAGGCATGTGTAGAGAAGTCTCATCTGAGTCCAAATCCTTCACACTCAGGAACACAAATTCCAAAGTAGGGCCCACTGGCAAGGCACTGAACTCCAGAGCCATCTGCCAGGACTGTAGAACCTGTGTGTCTCTGTAGCCCTCAGGAGCAGCACTACCTCGGATTGCATCTACTTTGGCTGTCTCTGGGATCCTGCTGAGACATAAATGTGGCCCCTCTGCTGACCTCCTGACTCATTTTGAAGTCTCTTAACCAAATAAACTCATTTGTCTTTACCATTCACCCCTCTTACTCAAGGTCTTTTTCTCATTGCATTACCAGCTGGGATTGGTAGTAATCTCTCAGTGCTAGGGAGGCTTATCCCTGGGAGTCATATCACATGCAGGTGGGAAGGTAATGTATTTATATGCTGAGTTTGGCTTAGAAAGTGGCCACATTTGAGCTACGTATAGGCTCTCAGGAGGTAACTCATAGGCACACAGCAGCTGTAGGTCATGTAGAAATTTTAAGTACACAGACTTATAAGGAGAGGCTCATCAGTATCAAGGGACCATCATTGGGCCATCCTTCTTCACTTCACTTTGCCCTTGTACTTGAGGGATTGTTGCTCTTCTATTGGGGAATGCAACAGAGCTCCCCCACATGGGAACTCAACACTCCCTCAGTTTTCTGTGTGTACTGATTTTGGATACCAACTCTATCTCCTTTCCTTTACATCTTTCTATCTTCCATCTTCTGTTGTTGCTCTTACATTCCACCTCTCTTTGTTTAGCAACCAAATTTTCTGGCTTTTTATTTCTAACTCCTCTACTCTGTTTTCTATCTTTTATTCACTCTTTACATTATTGTCCTTTCTTTTCTCTTTCCCTCTCTCCTGATCACACTGGTCTTTTAATTCACACTGTATTCTTCTCCATATTCAGTTTCCATTCTCATTGTAGGAACTCCACTTTTTATTCCTGTAACTCTACAGAGCTTACATGAGTTTAATATTCATTCACCTAGGTCTTATATGGTTCTTCTGCTAGCATTTATTATCAATACTACAATTATATTTTTTCTTACCTATTTTGCTTTCCCTGGCCCTAATCTTTTTCCTTCAGTCTAAGGAACTTAGACAACAATAAGGAAATATAAAATAAAGAACAAAGTATCAAAAGGAAGACTTAACACATACACAGAAACAGAACCTAAATAAAACCTGAGACTAGACAAAGATAATCAACTGAACAAACCATCAACATAAAATGATAACCAGACAGAAACAAAAAATTACAAACCAAACCAATAATCAGGGAGACATGGCCCAATCCAATGAACAAGCTAAAAACCAGGAAGAGGAGCAAAACATCGAACAACTGATCAAAGCTCTCCAAACAAATATCATTGTCCAACTTAATGAAGTGAAGGAACAGATTAGGATATTAAAAAAAAAA